>NW_024425119.1:35813240-35966851 GCF_017311325.1 Ursus maritimus
AAAAAAAAATAAAAAATAAATTAAAGTGTGGTATCCAGTGAATAGGACTTACTGGTATCATAAGCAGAGAAAGGAGTTGCCAAGGGATGAGGAAAGGGAAGGGCTACAGATATGAAAACTCTATCACATCATTTCTCTATCTTTCTAAGTCAGAGTTCTCCCTGTATCACTGAGTCTCTATCATGCTGTAATTTGTTACAAGCTTCCTTGAAGGGGCTCTCAAACATGAACAAAGTGAAAAGAACATTCCTGCTATACCGCTTTTGAGCTACTATGACTCAAGATAGCCAGCTGCAGAGTACCTAGAAAACAGTCTTGGTTGGATTAGATTTGGTGCCTAGAGATTTGGGGCCGTATTTTGGTGCACAGCTTCGTTTCTAGCACTGGCTTAGCCTCTGGAAGAAAGGTCAACACTTTCCTCTCATGCTCCACCCTCAGGGAATGTTTAATAACTGTTTCCGAAGAACTTACTTTTTCAGATGTGAACACAGCATCCTTAGCACTAGGCAGACAGGACTGGAAACTGGAGGCCAATTATATTACAAATGCATTTGTCACAACATATGTGTAGGTGTTAACTCAAAATTTAAGCCTCGAGAACTTGACTTTTTTTTAGTTTAAACACCAGAGAATGCCAGGAAACTCATTTGTTTATTCTATATATTTGAAATCAGAAATAAAGCAATCTTTATTATAAATGGTGCTAAATGTTTCAAGAAGAACCAATTTGTCCAATTTCAGTTCCAGTATTATCTAAACTAGTAGTTCTCAATTCTTGCCATGTAAAAAATTTATCGGACAGTTTTTTGTTTGTTCATTTTGTTTTTTAATGTTGATATCATAGCTCCATCTCCTAGCAATTACATCAGAATCTTGGAGGGGGGAGGGTGAAGGTCACAGCATATTTCATCACTGTATTTTCAGTGTGCTGTGTAAACACATTAATTCTTAAAACCACAAACAATTTAAATATAACACAATTTTTGTAGCTAGTTTTTCCATTCGTTAACTTACCTTTCTTAACATATCAGGGCTCTTTTAAAAATAAATGGATGTGATCGAGGCTTCTCTTGATATCTGAAAGGCCCTCTCTCAGCTACTTTCCCAAATCTTGTCCTAGCCAACTTGTCTCCTTTCCATGCTATTCACCTCACTAATCTCTAAGTAGCTCCTGAACGGTTCCAGGGGGTTAAAGATGGCCACACATTTTCAACACTTCTACCATGGTGGGGTCTATTCCTCCCATTCCTCTAGAATCTGGGCTTGCTTATAACTCTTTTGACCAGAGGAATCTGGGAAAAGTGATGCTGTGTCAGTTCCAGACCTAGTCTTTAAGAGCCCCAAACCACTATTTAATAAGTCAGATCACCAGTCTGATGTACAGGTCACAGGGAGGAGTCCTGAGATTCTGTGCAGAGGTAGAGAATTTCAGATGTACTCCATTTTCCTGTCACCCCTACTGAGATGCCTGGCATTTAGTGAGGCCATCTTGAACCTTTAGCCCAGGCCAGTTGAGTGACCCCCCCTTGTCACTGTGTGGAGCAGAAGAATCACTTGTCTAAATTCCTGACACACAATATTGCAATATATAATGAAATTGCTGTTTTAAACCCCTGAGCTTTGGGACAGTTTGTCACGCAGCAATAGCTAACAACTCAAAGTGTGGTCCCACTGACCAGTAGCACTGGCATCACCAGGGAGCTTCTCACACATGCCAGGTTTTTGGCTGGACCCCAGACCTACTGAATTAGGATTTACATTTTAATAAGATCCCTAGGTTATCTGTATGCACATTTAAACTTGAGAAGCACTGGTTTAGCCAACCTTTGGTTGCCAGAGGATCTCTAGCTAAGCTGAAGACTGAGCGCAGCTCCCAAATCAAGTAAGTGGGATGCGCATTCTTGATTCATATCTAATTCCACACATGCTCTGTATAAGGCTCTGGCTCAGGCACCGAAGATGAAAACTAGGACGGCCTTTCTATCTGTCTATTTGATATAATCCTTTTTAGTAGTATTCCTTAGTTCCTTTCCTTTGAAGGCTCCTTGAAGGGCAGACCAAGTCTTAAACCACTTTGAAATTCCCAAAGTACCTTTCACAGAACTGGGATTTTAAACTCTTAATTGAAAGGATAGAAGAAAGAGCTAAAAAGAACAAAACAAAACTGCACCACCCTGTTAAAAATAGGAGGGGGGATCTTCTGTCTACTTTTAATAGACTAGGTGTAATGGAAATAGAATGCTGTATGTTTTATAAGGTTTCTTTTTCTTACTTGTTTTTTCCATTTAAGCTCTCCTTTGCATCCCCATAAAAGCCATTATTCAAACAAGTGCTAGTAGCTCGTTGAGGGCAGGTTGTTAGATAGTACCAACTACATCAGCTATGAGCATCTACTACATTCAGGTGTCGTGGGAGGTGTTAAAGATGTAGAGATCAATATAAAGACCTAGTCCGGCTCCCAAGGTGCAAAGTCCAATAAAGGAGACTGAGTCACAAACAATAATTTCAATAGAATACAGACAGTCCTGATTTAGGATGATTTGACTTATAATTTTTTGACTTTACAATGAACAAAAGCGATAATGCAGTCAGTAGAAAACTGTACTTTGAATTTTGATCTTTTCCTGGGCTAATGATATATGGTACAATCCTCTCTCCTGAGGCTGGGCAGGGGCAGTGACCCCAGTTACCCCCAGAGGGTAAACAATTGATACACTTACAACCACTCTGCAACCATACAACTCACCCTGTTTTTCACTTTCATTACAGCATCCAATAAATTACATGAGATATTCAACAATTTATTATAAAACAGGGTTGGTGTTAGATGACTTTGCCCAATTGTAAGCTAATGTACAAGCATACCTCAGAGATATTGCAGGTTCAGTTCAAGGCCACCGCAATATAGCAAAAATTGCAATAAAAACAGTCAAATAAATTTCTGGTTTCGCAGTGCATATAAAAGTTACGTTTACGCTATATTGTAGTCTATTAATTGCGCGATAGAATTATGTCTAAAAAACGTACATACCTTAATTTAGAAACGCCTTGCTAAAAAATGCTAGCCATCGCCTGAGCTTTCAGTGAATTGTAATCACTAATCACAGAGCACCATAACAATTATAATAATAATGAAAAATTTTGAAATATTGTGAGATTTACCAAAATGTGACACACAGACAGGAAGAGAGCAAATGTTGCTGGAAAAATGGAGCCAGTGGACTCGCTCACCCCAGGGTTGCCGTGAACCTTCAATTTGCAAAACACAGTATCTACAAAGCACAATAAAGTGAAGCATAATAAAATGAGGTATGCCCACAAGTGTTCCGAGGACACTGATGGTAGGCTAGGCTAAGCTATGATGTTTAATAGGTTAGATATATTAAATGCATTTTTGACTTAACGATATTTTCAACTTATAGGGTTACAGAGACATAACCCCATCATAAATCAAGGAAGACATGTACAGAAAGGCACATATAGTCAGTCTTGTGACGGGTAGGGATCCTTAAAGAGGTCCACATAATTACTCCTTCAGTTTAATGTTTCAATCTATAATAAATACTAAGCTTTAGAACCAATAGTGATGAGAAACTCACTGTCTCCTGAGGCAGCCCGCTGCATTGGTAAATAGCTCAAATTTTACTATGTTCTTATATTTAACTAAAAATCTAAGTCTCTTCTACTCATTGGTCCTAGGCCTAGCATCACAGAGGCAACACAGAATGAGCGACACATGTCTGATGGCCTCACTGTTCTTAGGAGTACAAACACCTATGGGTGAGGGAGAGTGGAATTGAGAGGAGAGGGATCTGAAGTAATCCAAATGAAAATTACACAAAGTCAATTCCAAAACAGACAAAAGAAAGGGAAGTCAAACCAGAAAATAAAAAAGGAAAAAGAAAGAGAGAAAGAAAGAAAAAAGAAAACCAATAAGATAACTCGGCACTGCTGTGTCAATTTCTCCAGCAGAGTCATGCTGACTCAGAGCAAGTACACAGAGAGAAGTTTAAAGACCCAAAGCTTGACATACATAGTAAAAATGTATGGAAACATCTTGATTTTTAACTCAACGACTATAATAAATATTCTGTGACTACCTACTATCTACCAAATTAGGTAAGCATTTAAGAAAATACTGTTATTCTTTGGAAATGACTTGCTTATAAAAATTTCTATTTCATGTCAGTTAAACTAGACTCCAGTAATAACTCACGCACATAAATCTTACTTTTGAAAAAGTCTTACCTTTACAAACTTTGCAACAGCTATGAGACAAGGTAATTTGATGAGATTCTGGACAATCCAAAGCCGGACAGCCTGAGCTTTCAACCAGCTTCATGGTTTGGTCCTATTAGACAACAGAAAATAAATCCGTCAAACTTCTGAATTAGGACATACTAAGAAATTCCTACATGCAGCATCTGAGGCGGCTCTTCGTCCACAAGAGTAAAATTTTCATCCTGAGAACATTTGCATAGGTCACAGGCTCACTCACAAAATGACAGTGTAAGTCATAACTGGAAAGTAGGAGCAGAACACATTGCAGCCATATAAATAATTTGCCAAACAACCAGGGAATCCTGAAAAATTCTTTTAGTTTTATAACACATTTGCACATCCAGATGACAACTGTGGCACAAATACAGCTTGAATTAGATCAGAGGCTCACTTTGAAAAAAACAATAAATAAAAACTGAGCCTTTTAAACATTTTCTTTTCAAAATTTTCTAGATTATGAAAAGATTCTCAGAGGTGATCCTGGTAAGGAATACTGGGGATCTCTCCCAAAACCACAAAGGAAATGAAGGCAGAATATCCTTTGGTTGGATTCTATACTGTCAACCTCCTATCTCTTAAGAACAGGGTCATTAACTATAGCAACATATAATAAAATGTTGGAACTTGTAGGCTTCCATTTTAATAGTGCTCAAAAGCTTAAATTTTTAGATGTCATTTCTACTAAGTACTACTCTTATGGAAGAAGTACTCATTTCAACATTTCCATCTTCCTGGAGTACCTATAGAAAAGAGATTACAATGATTTGAAAATGATCCTATCAAGCAAGTGGCAGGACCATACAATCCTGTAATTCTACTTCTGGGTTTTTTCCTCAAAAAAAACCCCAAAACACTAATTCAAAAAAACATATGCATCCTGATGCTTACTGCAGCATTATTTACAATAGCCAAGATATGGAAGCAAACTAAGTGTCCATTGATAGTGGAATGGATAAAGAAGATGTGAGACAGACACAATGGAATATTACTCAACCATAAAAAAGAAATGGAATGTTGCCATTTGTGACAATATGGATGGACCTAGGAAGTATAATGCTAAGTGAAATGTCAGACAGAAAAAGACCATATAAGATACCATATAATTTCACTTACATGTGGAGTCTAAAAAACAAAAGAAACAAAAACAGAAATAGACTCATAAATACAGAAAATGAACTGGTGGTTGCCAGAGTAAGGGGGCGGGGGTGGGTAAAATAGGTAAAGGAGATTAAGAGGTACAAATTTCCAGTTATAAAATAAATCACAGGGGTAAAAAATACAGCATAGGGAATACAGTCAATAATACTGTAATGCCATTGTATGGTGACAGATGATAACTACACTTGTGATGAGCATTTCATAATATACATAACTATCACATCACTATGTTGTACACCTGAAACTAGTATAATAGTGTATGTCAACTACACTTAAAAAAAAAAATGAGTGGTTGAAGACATGGATATAGTGGAGTCAAATGCTAGTCTTCCTTTGGTTTGACAATACTATCCATTCTGATCATCTTATTTTCAGAACCACAGTGTTTTCCAGTGTTACTATTAAAGTTACAGACCCCCAGGACACACTTTCAAGGCCACGAAAGTGAAAATAAAGGAACAGTGAAGGACTAGTGTCAACAGCCCAGGAAATAAAAGCTTGAGAGAGCTGTCAATTATGTAAAGGTATAAATACAGAAACTAAGGGGCCTGAAGGAAAACGAAACAATGAAAGTTCTTACTGTCAAGAATTTAGTCTGGGGTGCCTGAGTGATGCAGTCCGTTGAGTGTCCCACTCTTAATTTCAGCTCAGGTCATGATCTCAGGGTCGTGAGATCAAGCCCCTTGTGGGGCTCTACATTCAGCACGAACTCTGCTTAAGATTCTCTCTCCCTCTCCATCTGCCCTTCCCCCCTTCTTGCATGCTCTGTCTCTCTCTCTAAAATAAATAAATAAATCTTTTTTAAAAAAGAATTTAGTCAAGAACTCCAAAAACGTATGATAATCTGGTACAGCTGTGCTGTACAATCAATAGCCACTAGCTACATGGAGCTCTTGAATACTATAGACAAAATACGCAAAAGATTTTGAAGGATTAGTGTGACAATAGAATGTGTAATATTTCTTTAATAATTTTATGTTGACTGCATGTTAAAAAGATAATAGTTTCTACCTGTGGGGTTAAATAAAGAAAAATTAGCCCAATAAAACTTATTGTTTGTGGCTTACATATTTCTATCGGACAGCAGAGCATTGGAGAGGACATGATGCCTTTTGTTTGAGTTAAAAAAACGGTAACATTTGTTCATTCCCTCAATATTTACTTTCAGAGTATAGGCACTTTCAGAGTTGTCTATATACAGACTTCTCACTAATCCATTTTAAAATGAAATCATTTCATACCTATATTACAATCAAATAGGCAACTATTCCAATAAATTTCTAACCCATAATTACCAGTATTATGAGACAACACTGGTCAGATGAAAAGAATACACACAGATGCACACACACGCACACACACATGCATTGAGAAATTCCAAATGTGCTCAAGATATTTAAATTTAGAGCTGATATTTCAAAGTTAGAAACCAGCTGACAGAAGTTTCCCACCTTCCTTGAAGTAACTTTCCTCTGATTTCCTTTTCTTCATTTGGAGTTAGTAGACCTCACTCAAGGTCTTTCAATCCTTACCTTTATAGTGGGACCTACTTCACTCAAAACGGTGTTGGTGTAGGGTGCTGACAGGGGACACTCCATCTTGAAATATGTTTTGGGAATTCACGTTAATGTTCCTATATCCTAGCTCTCTTGTCTTTAAGATGGTGACCCACACCATAGGAAAGCGGATTTAAAGCTAAAAGAAGCAGCCCGAATACTTTATAGTGGGCATGAAGAAATCAGACCTCTCATTTTCTAGAAACCAAATCTGTCACAGTCTTGCCTCTTTCACATTTCCTCCTAGCTTCTTTCAAAGGACTTCTAACCTAAGATGCATGAAGTGGATAGCAGGCTTCTTTCAATTTATTGTGGCAAAATGCTTAGGATTTTCCTTTCCCTAACACTGAATAATCACATAAATTTATTGGTGGTGCCAGCAGCATTTTCTTTTCTACATAATCTATGCATACTAAATCATCCCCAAAAACCATTTAAAGAGAAGGCATCTAAAGAGAAAAATTAAGGGTCAAATGTAAAGGGAACTCTAAAGCAGAAACTTCATATGCAGAGTTTCCCTCAGATAGAATATGGCTTGCAATATCACATTATGGTCAAGGAATACAGTTTATAAAAGGCAAAAATGAAAAGTTTTATGAAACATATTTAGTTTTTCAATTAGCAGGTCAAGCAGCAGAGATAAAAACACTCACAATTGCTTCCGAAGCATACTTGAGGAGCCCATGGCAGTAAATTTATAAAGAATTCCCCTTCAAATCATTTAAAATATTCTTACCAAAGGGATTAATAACAATACCTGTCTCAACTCCTCCAAAAGCTAATTTTTACGAGGTAATTTTTATTATTTTCCATTGAACTGAATGATATTTGTCACATGGGTCAAAAACCATTAAGTGACAACAGGCTGAGTCTAAATTTATCTACACTTCTTCACAGGAGTTAGTTTGAATTTGGAAAAATAAGACAACTTCATAAAACTTTAATTGGACAAAACAGTATTTTTGTTTATTGGGGAAATTATTTTTACAGCCATTAATTTACATATTTGAAAAAAATGAGAATTTCTATTTGAAATATAATTAATATCTTAAATTTTTTCTTTGCCTTAAATGTTTTAAAGGTATTAAAGGGTGACATTTTAAAGAAATATTTACCATTTACATAACAAAGAATTCTGAAAGACCCAGGAAGTCTCCTTACCTTGCACTCATAGAGAACGCATACTCCAGAAGAAGAATAAACCGTATTTCTCTCTCCTTCAAAGTAGGTCCGTCCTTGAAATTGGCATATTGCTTTGGAATAAAAAATACACATACATTTATTTTTAATTTTTCTTTAGGAAAAATAGTTTGGGGGTGTTCAGATTATGTTTCACATGGTCTTAAGCCTTTTCAAAATGTCTGAATAACCATAAACCTAAATTCAATCTAATATAAGGCACAAATAGGATCCAGTTATTGTTATGCCCATTAAGGTCAGAGAGTAAAATAAGGTACAAAAAGGATAAGGACCATAACAGGTCAGAAGCAGGCTCTAAAAAAAGAGTGCCAATGAGCAGACTCTCAGATGACTTGCCTACTAGGTGATGTCGCACTTTAGGGCATATTAAGCAGGTGCCTGGAGCAGCTACGAATCAGGGCAACACAAATATGAAAAAAAGTGCATTTTTTAATATACCATTACAGAATTTTAACAACAAAATTTAAAAGAAGCTATTTTAACTTTAGTACATACATGAAAATTTTATGTTTTATGAGTTAGCACAATTTAATTTGTAAATACGTGTGGATTAGGGCATCCTACTTAGGATGCTGAAAAATCTTAATCTGGGCCTGCTTTGTTTCCATCACAAATTTAAAAAAAATTAAAATAGAACTTCAGATTCAATAGGAAAACATTTTTAATTAGTGAAAATACATAGAAATTATCAAATAATTTTTAAGACATTCAAAATAGCTTCAATTCACATAAATATTTTGCCGACAGAAATTGCTTGTTTTGAAATGAACCTTTCACACTCCCCATGCTGACTCATCACCTAACCAGAGACAGCTACCCCCAGCTAACAAAACTTAACCTTCAGATTCCGCCTCTGGTTTAGCTGACGTTTTTAAGACTCAGAACTAATTTTTGTTTTCACTACTTTGGTTTTTTTTGTTGTTGTTGTTCTTTTTTTGTTTTTGAAAAGTCACTCAATATTGTGGATGCTTTGGAGCTCCTTAGCATCTCGAAAAGGACCAATAGAAGTGATTATCTGATGAGGAAAGACTCAGTTTGTTAACCTTGTTTACTAAATCCAATTTTTAGTTTTAACCATGCAGACTTTACAAAATGGATGTGTACATTTTCTTCTAATTCCTTTGTGTGAACTTGAAGAAAATTTTTCCCTTTTCGAAATTCACGTATTCCCATAACTTTCAGAAGTACCAAGTTATCTTAGCACTTGGCTTTAATAAATACTGTTTTTGTATCATTTCTGAAAAAAAGTACCAAGTTGCTTCTAATAAGTGGTAACAAAGATATTTGATAAATTTTTATTAATATTAAACATATACATGGTTGTACAAATATTCATATTTAAAATGTAAACCAACTTATATCTTCACTGAAAAATTAACCTATTATTTAAAAGCTGCACATTTAGATAATGGAAAGCATGCACGTTGTTAAAATGTCACCCTTCAATGATCTCTTTACTCAGCTTTTATTAACAAATTTCACTACAGAATATATATATAGAGAGAGTACAGAATATATATATATATCACCGGTGAATTGATCTTAAAATTTCGGAGCTTGCTAGAAAAGAATACAACTTTCGTGCATAAATTATATTACTTAAAAGCTAGGTACAGCTTATGTACTTATTAATATTCAAAATGAAATGTTTCAGTTGCATACTATCGGTCATTTTATGAATTAAAATAGCATGTGCATTTGCTTAAAGAACCTGATTGATTATAAAATATACCTGTCCAACATGTAATTTTTATATAAACCTCACTTATGAGATCCAGTAACCTCAAAATACCAAGTTGTGACATATTGTGTCTTTGATGATACTTAAAAGTACCACATTTCATAAGATAATGTGAATAAATAAAACCTTCTTAACATCTCTTCAGCACTTGCCATTCAAAGGTTTCTAAGACTATTTTATTATATGATGTGATAACTGTAGCCTATTAAAGTCCAAGGATATGTTGAAAAGAACTGATATCCCAAGTCTTAGAACAGAAGAGAAAGGAAAATGTAAAAAACACAAGGGTAAGTTCTCCTTACACAAAGTCTTATGACAATTTAATATCCAAGCAGAGCAGACGGAGCTTCTGTTCTAAACTCTTAATTCAAAAGACTCAAACAGGCAACTTGTGGGACAACAGGGCACCAAATGGAGCTTGGCAGAGGGAAAAAGCACCAAAATGAATGAGATCACAATTGCTTCATTTTCTTTCAAGCAATGAGCACAACAGGGTGAATTTGGCTTAGGGAGAACCCAACGTGAGTGATTTTTGACTTGTTTCTTTATTGATCAGTTGCAATGATTTCCATAATTCTGAGATTTATCCCCAATACCTAGTAAGGCCACTAGGATATACCTTCCCTAGGTTCTTTGGTGGAAAAATGTTAAGAAACTTAGAAAATTGGGGCACCAGGGTGGTCAGTCGGTTAGCATCTAACCTTTGGCTAACCAAAGCATCTGCCTTTGGCTCAGGTCATGATCGTGGAGTCCTGGGATCTAGCCCCACATTGGGCTCCCTGTTCAGCAGAAAGCTTGCTTCTCCCTCTGCCTCACACCCTGCTCGTGCTCACTCACTCTCTCAAATAAATAAGTAAAATAAAAAAGAAAGAAAGAAAGAAAGAAAGAAAGAAAGAAAGAAAGAAAGAAAGAAAAAGAAAGAAAGAAAGAGGGAGGAAGGAAGGAAGAAAAGAAAGAAAGAAACTTAAAAAATCTATAATCATTGCTAAAAATACTACAGGGAATCCTGAAAATACCATTAGGAAGTCTCTGGAGCTTAGGAATAAGTTGAAAGAATAAAAGTCATATTTATTTATTAATGCATTTAACAGGTATGTACTCTGAGCTCCTATTATATGCCAGGTAGTCTTCTAGGTAACTAAAATCCAGAGATGAATGAGACGTGATGCATGTCCTCACTATGTAGTGGGGCAGACAGACTCATCCACAACTGACTACCATAAAAGCCAAAATGAAGTCTTATAATTGAGAAATTCATAAGTTATATGCAAACACAGGAGACTGAGCGGTGAACTTCCACGAGGGGACAAAAGGAAACAAACGGGCTGGAGAAGGACCAGGGCTCTGGCAATAGTGGGAAGTCATCAACACTGTAGGGCTAAGGAACAAGAACAGGAAATGGTTTTACTGGAGCCCTGTATGAGTCAGAGTTATGGGGAAGCAGTGTCTAGAGGGAACCATAATCAGGAGAGACACAGCTAGTGCCAGAAACACAGCGCAGCGCAGAGAAGGAACAGGGAAGAAACGTGGCCAACTCTCTCTCCTCCTGCCTTCTAATTTCCTGCCAGTGCCTCCCATTGGCAAAGCCTAACCAAAGGCGGTTGGCAAGAAGACCAGGGTGATGCAGCAGGCTCCTGGGGCAGAGAATAGGGCAGAGGAGAGGGAACGGAAGTGGGATAGGGGGTGCCAGGAATAACTGGTACCCAGCACATGTGGCTACCATATTAAATCATTTTAAACCAGGAAGAGTTTATACAGATAGGTTGCCTAGAAAAGCATGAGAGAGTGGAACAGAGAGCAAATAAATTTGAAGAGGAAAAATTGTGTCGTTTAAAAAATGCAGATCCACTTAAAGGAAAACTGAGGTAGCTGATCAAAATTAGGTCCATACGCAAGCAGAAGGCAAGATGGAGGAACTAAGCTCTGGAGAAATCAACGGTCAAAGCAGAGCGGGGAAAGCAGATGAGACCTGTGCCTAGACTTTACCCAAGGTCAGCCCCTGCAAGTATGAGACACAAAGCCTCAGAGACAATAATCCCTGTGGCTACCACAATACTGAAGAAACAAACAAACAAACAAACAAAAAAACCTCTAGAATGCCCTAACTGAAATGTATCTGCCTGCTTATTCTTCCCCAATAGAGTATAAAGTAAAAGATACCACTTCCTCCACGAAACAACAAAGGAATAATCATTTTGCTGTATTGATTTCTTCTTTAATTCAATTGCATTCACGTGTTCATAGTCAGAGGCTTCATTCTATCCTAGCTTTGGTGTGTGTGTTTGCACACACATGTATATGAAAGCGTAAGTTTCTTTTGACATAACTCTGGATTCCTATGCCCCAAACTGTCTACCAGCTTAAAGAAGAATTATATCAACGAGGCTACATTTTCAAATACTTATGCTAAGTGCTTATTGATTATATTACAGGCATATTTTTAAGATAAGGTGTTTGGAAGAAGTTGGATAGTCATTCATTCACATAGGCTTCTCACTTTTCAGACTAAGAAGCTATGCCTCCATGAATACATTACAAGATGCTAAAGTTATTAACCAATTTCAAATGCATATTGACTGTGACTCTGGTGTATGCTGCTGTTTGCATAACTCCAAGGGGATACCATTCATATTATGGTTTATGTGAATTATGTCACCAAGAACTGTCCCGTGCACAGCCTATTCAGCTGTAGGTGGAACATTAATTAGAACTTGGGGAATGTCAATAGGATGATATAACAAATGGTATGTATGTTTTACCAAGGCTACATTAAACATTACTAATTACATAATGACTAGCACCATAATGATAAGAGAATCTGCAAAAGCAATTAATGTGAATTATTTTCACTTCATTTTCCCCCCATTTTAACAATTAATAAGAAACAGGAAGACAGGAACTGGTACAGAAGCAAATTTGAAAGTCATTAGTTACAAAAAGTGAAAAGCAGTTTATAGCACAGACTGAGAAGCGGGTAAGTGAAAGAAGCCAATAAAACTCGAGAAGTCCTAAGTTACATATTAAAACCTCAATTTACTGGTCATTAATACAGAGATAGAAAATGCAGATCCCTCTAATGAGATTTAAATCAACTTCTGCAAACCTTTGTAGAAAGAATCATCCAAATCTACCTAAAAAATATCTTAAAATATAAAAAAAAGAAAGGATATATTGTATTTCCCTTCGAAACATTTCTTTGCTTTTCCTTTTTATTGCCAAATTGAAATACAGGAGTCTACTTTAAACTTCTCAATTGGTATTGCCACCTTTAAAAACGAACAAAACAAAATCAAAAGTTATAGATACCAAAAAGAAAACCAATATAAACCACTTAGGTGAGAAATGGGATTTATGATTTCTTTAAAATTCTCTTTGAAAACACCAGGTATCCCTGATCTTTAGATTGTTTAGCTGTCTGTGAAGGGCAGAGCTGTAGATAGTAGTGGTTTTTATGCGGTCTTCTTTGAAATCTTGATTTCCTCTGGGAGATCTTAAACGCCCCCTGTACAATGGCAGTTATCATATTCTGGGCCAACATGATAGTTATTTGTTAGTGATATACTAATCAAAGCTGTTGGATGAGAAAATAGCTCATTAACTGTAATTATGTATATTTATATTTTTATTATAGCTATTTAAAAAGAAAGTACAATAAATGCATTCAAGAGGCAGGCTAAGATTCTGTGGAGTCAAGCAAAAATAAAATCTAAAAGTGTTTCGCTATTCTTAAAAGACTCCAATCAGCCACGCTGCATTGTTCCAGCCCATGATGTTTCTTAGTAATCTGGACTCACTTGGAGTCAGTTCTTAACAATACAGTTATAATAAAAGTCTTGAGCACTAACTGCTAAAATTAATTTCTCCTTCTTCCGTAATGCTTAAATCTCTATTAGAGCACATTTTTCCTTTTCTCTTCTATTTAGTTATATGCTTTTGTAATCTTTCCTACGTGAGGACAGGGACAGTGTCTTATTTGCCTTTGGATCTTACTTAGCACCCAGCCCTGGCCGTGCATAATAAACTCTAAAGGTTTGCTGAATTTTTTTGATAAGTTCTCTTCCAGCTTACTGTTTGATGAAAAGCCTGAAAACAAGTGAATTGGGCCTCTTTGATCTGCACATTTCCCTTTACATTTGGCCTTATCCTTTTGATTTTGCCTCTTTCTTATAAAGATTCTATAAATTGAGTCTCACAGAAATATTTTGCCCTTTGTGTAAAATGGCAGCTTACTTCTCAAGGCAGCAGAGCTGACGTGCCTGAAATGGGAGCAGGTTTGCCCATCAGCTAATGAAAGAAAAACAGCAGCTCTTGTTAGAGCAGTGACTTATTAACATGAATAATACAAGGTAACATGTACAACAGAAGTCAGCTTGGACAAATTTGATGACAAAACTTCTCCCTCCTTTACATAAAGCCAATTTTTATGAGCCAATGCTATTTAAAATGATCAGAATTTCAGAGTGATTAAATAATTCACAAATTCATTAATTATACATGATCACTTCCTTTAACTAAATCTCATTAATTGTTTGGGAATTTAGTTGTTTGCAAAGCTAATATTAGAGTTTAGGAAATGAGATCACGAGAGTAGATGTGCAACCCTCCTGTCCCATTTTATATATATCATGTCCTTGGGCTTCTAAAGGACCAAAGAGCGCTTCTCCTAGGGGGCCTTAATTTAGGTCAGTAGCCTATTCTTCCAAAAAGAGAACGGCCCTGAAACACCATAAATCTAGCAGTGGTGAGGGGTTAGGAAGCAAAGAGGGATAAAAATAACTATCAGAATAGAACAAAAGCAAAAATGCTAACACCCTGTCCAAATCAGCCTTTGGGTTACAGGGTTATATACTGGGAAGACGGGAAATGGGTATTTAGAGGATAATAGAAAAAGTGTAGATGGAAGGAAGGAGTCAGAGCGTTTTTCCCCTGATTTAATTTTACCAATTTAAATGGCAAGTAAGATATAGTCTGGAATTCACTTGATTTCTGCCTTTCTATCACTGGTCTTGTTCTTGATCCTGGCTTATATACCATACAATGGGGTCTTTAAAAAAGACAATGTGATCAATTCATTTAGTCTTCTGGGGATGAGAAAAATGTAGTGAGTGGAGGCAAAAATTTGGAGAAAAATAAAGCATTTGTGTCAATACATGCATACTATTAAAATGACAGCATGAATACACATGAGGCAACAGGTTTTATCACTTTACAAAGAAAACATAATGTAAACTATAATAAGGAAAAGTTCACACATTGTCAGTTTCAAAGCCAGGACTAGAATCCATCTGACAGTGCTTCTGTATATCTTTTCTTACCACTAAAAATCCAGTGAACTCAGTTGAAACTTGAACACCTAATCTTTGGTTTAAATTTTAGAAAACATCTTTCCAAAGGACTAGCACCTTTTAGATACATATTTGGATATTATTGTGTGGAGACGTTGAACGTGTAATGCTTTGTGCGTTATAAAGCAGGACCTCTTTGCATTATAAACCACACATCTGTGCTCGACTAAGAGATTACAAGTAATGCCCCCGGAACAGTGATGGTGCAGTTTTAAAACAACCTCTTGTGTACACACAAAACAAAGAGGGAAAGTGTTGGGGGAGGGTAGTCCTTTTAGGAGGACATATTTTAAATAGTTTTCCGAGAGATATATTAATAACTCCTCCCATAATGCAAAGAGTATGAGCCAAGGGAATAGAAGAAGCTCAAGGTCAAAGGGAGCCAGTTCCATGTACCAGACACACGGAAGGGGCAGCACAATGAGGAGGGAGGAGGGAGCAGAGGAAGCAGCAGAGGACAGAAACGTTTAAAAGTATACTTGAGATGGGGGCACCTGGGTGGCTCAGTCATTAAGCATCTGCCTTAAGCATCTGCCTTCGGCTCAGGGCGTGATCCCAGGGTCCTGGGATCGAGCCCCGCCATTGGGCTCCTCCACTGGGAGCCTGCTTCTTCCTCTCCCACTCCCCCTGCTTGTGTTCCCTCTCTTGCTGGCTGTCTCTATCTCTGTCAAATAAATAAATAAAACCTTTAGAAAACAAAACAACAAAAAAAAGTATACTTGAGATGAAGCAGGAAAAGGAATGCAGAAAGGAACAAAAGGTTAAACAAGAGAAACAAAATAATTTCATAAAGATTTTTCAGGAAGAGTCACAACACCCAGTGGAAAAGGGGGGCATTTATGATAACCTACTGTCTGCCAGGTGCTGTACTAGACAGGTGCCCTCCTGCCAAGCATGGGAAACGGATGACCACACACACAAGTAACTACATACAACTCAGAGGTAGCGTGGGAACAGAAAGGAAGAACAATGACTTACAAGAGTGGAACTGGGAATGCTCCACAGAAGAGAAGCATCTGAAAATGAGTACTGAAATGCTTTAATATGATTTAAGTTGGGGTAAGAGTACTCATGATATATTCAGAGAATAAAATAGAATAATGCTCATATCAATATATTTAGTATACCTGGATCCTAATGGGGCATCTACTCAGGATACCTAGTTAAGCTGGAACTGATTTATTATAAACTGATTTTATAACCAATTTATATGCTTCCAACCTGCTAGGCCAACAGTTCTCAGCTGTGGATGCATATTAAAATCACTTGAGGAACATTAAAACTCTGCCCCAACTGCATGCCAGGCCAATTAAAAAGAATCTCGAAGTGTAGGACCTGGGTCTCTTTATTTTTTTTAAAGCTGCCCAGGCACAGCTAAGCTTGAAAACTATTTTGCTACACCGAGGAAAAAAGAACTAGGAAAGAGAAAAATACAATTAACACTTAAATGGGACAGTCACATGGACAGTAGGTAGAAGTCTTTTTATCCTATGTTATTTGGATAGTTACTTGGTCCCTTGTTTGAAAAAAATCAGTTAAAGTGAGAAATCACAGACAACAATAAATACATACTTTAACATTTTCATTTAAAACACAAATCCACACTCATTCAACAAGGTTTTGAAGTACAACACTTTTCTTGAGTATGGTTTCGTTGATTGTGCTTCATTGCGTACTTGGTTATATAAATAAAACATAATGTCGCCTACCATTTCTAATTTTTTTAAGTGGACTAAGGTAGATACTTGCCACACAATCTAAAGAGGGATCTTTCGAATTCTATTCCACAACATTTTAAGTTGTCTTACTGACATCTAATTTAAGAGTATATTTTTTAGCAGTTTGAATTTATCAGTGTTTTTCAAAGCACTCAACTCAATTTTTATTTTAAAAAAGTATTTCTTAGCATAATTCCCTCCAGTTCCATCCATGTCAATGCAAATGGTGGGTATTCATCCTTTCTGATGGCTGAGTAATATTCCATTGTATATATGAACCACATCTTCTTTATCCATTTATCTGTTGAAGGGCATCTTGGCTCCTTCCAGTTTTGCTGTTGTGGACATTGCTGCTATGAACATTGGGGTGCAGTTGCCCCTTCTTTTCACTATGTCTGTATCTTTGGGGTAAATACCTACTAGAGACTCTGGACTTCGGGAACCAGACTGAGGGTTACAGATGGGAGGGGGTGGGGGATGGGGTAACTGGGTGATGGGTATTAAGGAGGGCACGAGTGGTGATGAGCACTGGGTGTTATACACAACTAATGAATTGTTGAACACTACATCAAAAACTAATGATGTACTATATGCTGGCTAATTGAACATAATAAAAAATAATTAAAAATAAAAATAATAAATAAAAAAGTATTTATTTTCATATTCATATTTCACTGATTTATGTATTATATATGTATATGTATTTACAGGAATTCAATAACATTACAATTGCAAGACAAATACAACTGACATAAACAGGTTTGGGAACACCTACCTCTTGGTTAGCATGAAAATCATGTTGTGGGAGCATTAAGTGTACAGGCTTAGCCTCAAGTTCAGTTGATACCTTTTTAAATTTTTTTTAACAGAGCCAATGGAAATTGTAGATGAGTCCTTCTCAATTCACCTGGAGATCTTATTTAAATGAAAATCCTGATTGGGTAGATCTGAGATTCTGCATGTCTAACCAGCCTCCAGGTGATACAGATGCAGCTGGTCCAGTGATCACACTTTGAGTAGAGAAGTTGTAGATCACTGATTATTAATCCTGCTTGCATGTTAGAATCACCTAAGAAGACTACTGAAAATATCAACATGGGGACCGCAGACTAATGAAATCAGAGGCTCTAGGAGAGGGGCCTGGGCATCAGTGGTTTTTAAGAGCATCCAGGTGATTCCAATGTACAGCTAGTGTTGCAAATCCCTGTGTAGATTAATCCAACCAGTCAATTTAGTGAGCTTTTAATATAAATCTCCATCGTGGACAAAATCAGAGAATGACTCATAGGATGTTACTGTAAGTTCTGGACAAAACTATTTTATTCTTACACTATAAGGATAACATCATAAACCTACAACTCTATTTCCAGTGGTTTTCTTAACTTCTAAACAACTTACTTATGTTTATAATGTAAAAAAAAAAAGTAATAGAAGTCATGGAAGTGGAGGACAAGGGAGAGGATGAGGAAGGGGGTGGGGATGGCAGAGGCTGAAAGGGAGGCAGAATTCAAGTGCACTGAAGACTGGAAATCGAGCCTAATTAAATACAGCTCTGCTTGTATTTTGGGACAAAATATTTGTTGAAATACATCACTTTTTCCTATTTTCAGACAATTGCCCCCCTTAGGGGGCTAATTAAGTAAAATTTTCTACTGCTATGCTAAATGAAACATTGAGGTTAAAATGTTAACTACATTAAGTCTAGAAATAAGAATTAAATTACACCCAAACTTAACACTTCTCATAATCATATGTCAAAATTTGATTACACTCCTCAAAAAAGCCTCAGGAATTAAGAAGTGAAAGGGCTTCCTATACTATTTCATGACTTCGAAGATGTTATCATGTTTATTGCTGCATTCCTCCTCACCATCATTTATTAAGAAGTAAATTATGGAAATGTTCTTTCTCATCCCCTCACTCAATAAATACCTCTTGAGTAGTTGCTATACACCAGACAGTGCTAAGCACTGGGAACACGGCAGTGAACAGACATAGACCTTGCCTTCACAGAATCTGCAATATAGAGGCAGACTCAAGGACAACTAACCAGGAAAATAAAAAATAACTGCAGGTAACACTAAGTAAAGAAAACAGTCAAGAGTCTGAGGTACTTAATAACTACAGGGCCACTTTGGATGAATCAGAGAATACCTCTGGGAGGAGATGAAATTTTAGTTGAGACCAAAGATCTGAGAGGAGCTAATACGGGAAAGAATGACAGGAAAGAAAAATTCCAGGCAAGGGTGCAAATTAACTTGGCTTATTTGAGAAACTGAATGAACTCCAGCATGGTATTTTCTCCTTATATATTATTACTAATTCTAGACATTTGCCTTGTGGTCAGACAGTATATCCTGCATAATTTCAATTCTTTGAAATTGGTTGAGATGAACTATATCATCCAGTATATTCAATATTTTAAATGTTGCATGGGTGCTTAAAGGAATACGTAACCTGTACTTTGGGAGCATAATGGTCTATATATGTTTATCAGGTTTGGACTGTTAATTATATTCAAGTGCTCTGTATCCTTAATGACTTTTGTGTGTGTTTGTATTCTGTCAATTACTGCAACTTCACTCTGACTATGGATCCATCTATCCTTCCTTGTAGTTCTGCCAATTCTGTATCATATATGTTAAGGCTATATTATTAGGGATATAAAAATTTAAATTGCTATGTCTTCCTTGTGATTTGAAATTTTATCATTATGAAGTAACTCTAGTAATACTTTTTGCCTTGAAGTCTACTTTTTCCGGTATTAATCAGGAGAAACCAGCTTTCTTTTCTATGGGTTTTTACTGTCCTTTCACTTTTAACCTTTTTGTATTCTTATGCTTTAGATATACATCTTTTAAATGGTATAGAGTGATTTCATTAATTCAGTTCCAATATATTTATCTTTTTTGTTGTTGTTGTTATTTTATGTTAGTCACCATACAGTACATCATTAGTTCTTGATGTAGTGTTCCATGATTCATTGGTTGGCCTAGCCCAGTGACGGGTATTAAGGAGGGCACATATTTCATGGAGCACTGGGTGTTATGCGCAAACAATATATTTATCTTTTAAAATGGATTGTTTAGCCCATTTACATTTAGTGTAACAACTAATATATTTAATTTTTTAACCTACTATCTTATTTTGTGCTTTATCTTTCCCTGCCTTTGCTTTCTTTTTCTTCCCCTTTTATTATTTATTTTGGATTAAATTTTTTTTTCATCATTCCATTTTCCCCTACACTCACTCAGTAACACATTTTAACCCATTTAACACATTTTGCTCCTGACCATACTATAATGTTATTATTGTATTTTTTAAATTCTATAAATTCTTAAGATACTATGAATACAACACCAAAGGCAATATTCATGAAAGATATCATTGATAGCAGGACTTCACTAAAATTTAAAATGTCTTCTCTGCAAAAGAAAACACCAAGAGTATTAGAAGACAAGCCACAGACTGGGAGAAGACATATTTGATAAAGGACTGTTATCCAAAATAGACGAAGAACTCTTAAAACTCAACTATAGAAAAACAATCTCATTTAAAAATGAGCCAAAGAATATATGCAGATGTCAAATAAACATAAGAGATACACCATATCATATGTCATCAGGGAAATGCAAATTAAAACAATGAGATAGCACTACACACCTATGAGAATGGCCAAGATCCATAACACCGATAACACCAAATGTTGGCAAGGATGTGAAGCAACCAGAAGTTTCATACATTGTTGGCAGAAAATCAAAATGGTACAGCCACTTCAGAAGACAGTTCAGCAGTCTCTTACAAAACTAAACATACTCTTACCATAGTATCCAGCAAGTACTCTCCTTGGTATTTACCTAGAGTAGTTGAAAAGTTAACGTCCACACAAAAACCTAAACACAGCTTTTGGCAGCTTTATTCATAACTGCCAAAACTTGGAAGCAATCAAGATATCATCTTTCAGTAGGTGAATGGAGAAATAATTGTATATCCAGACAAAGGAATACTGTCAGTGCTAACAGAAACGAGCTATTGGGGCATCTGGGTGGCTCAGTCAGTTGCGTGTCTGACTCTTAGTTTTGGCTCAGGTCGTGATCTTATGGGTCACGGGATTGAGTCCCATGTTGGACTCCATGCTCAGTGGGGAGTCTGCTAGAAGATTCTTGCCCTCTGCCCCTCCCCCCATGTGCGCATGCTATCACTCTCCCTCAAATAAATAAATAAATCTTTAAAAACAAGAAAGAAATGAGCTATCAAGCCATGAAAAGACGTAAAGAAACCTTAAATGCATATTGCTAAGTGAAATAATCTAATCTGAAAAGGCTACATACTGTATGATTCCAAACATATTACATTCTGGAAAAGGCAAAACTATGGAGACAATAAAAAAGATCAGTGATTGCCATAGGCGTGGGGGGGATGAATGAACAGGCAGAGCACAAAAGATGTTTAGGGCAGTGAAAATACTCTGCATGATAATGATGAATATATGTCACAAACATTGCCCAAACCATCAGATTGTACAACACTAACAGTGAACCCTAAGGTAAACCATGGGCTTTGGGTGATTATAATGTGTCAATGTAGGTTTATCCTTGGTAACAAATGTACCATTCAGATGAGTGATGATGATAATGGGGGAAGTTATGCATGTTTGGGGGTGTGGGGTATATGGGAAATCTCCATACCTTCCTCTCAATTTGGTTGTAAACTTCAAACTGCTCTAAAAAGAGTAGTCTTAAATAAAAGTGTGATCAGTCTATTCATTACTCCCTTGAAAGTAATATTGTCTCCTTTATAGATTTTTCTTTGTCTTCAATTTCCTGAAGTTTCACTATACTGTGTCTAGATGAAGATTTATCTTTATTTATCTTTTGTGTGATTCATTGGGGTATTTGAATCTGCAGATTGGTGTCTTTTACCAGTTCTGGAAAATTCTTAGCCATTTTTCCTTCCTTCTACTCTTGAGATTCACATGAAATGTCATTCTCCTACATCCTCCCTGTCTTCTTCCTTCTCTTCACTATATTCCATCTTTTTAAATTTTTTTGTTCTGACTTTTAGATAATTTATGATGTATTTTCCAGCTCACTAATTCTATGTATCTCTGTCTACTCTGCTATTAAATCCATCTTTTGAGGCTATAGTTTTTCCCAGTTGTATTTTTCATTTTGGGAGTTTCTGTTTCTTTTCTTTCTTTCTTTCTTTCTTTCTTTCTTTCTTTCTTTCTTTCTTTCTTTCTTTCTTCTTTCTTTCTTTCTTCCCTCTTTCTTTCCCTTTCTTTCTTTCTTTCTTTCTTTCTTTCTTTCTTTCTTTCTCTCTCTCTCTCTCTCTCTTTCTTTCTTTTCTCCCTCCCTCCCTTCCTTTTTCAAATAAGCTATCTTGTTTTCCTTTTCCCTGAAGATAAAACCAGATTTACCTGTTATTTCTTTAAACATACTGTGCGTAATTGCACTATATTAAATGATGGTTAATTCTAATTTGACATCTTTGCAGTCTGTTGTCTGTTGTTTCTTCAAGTTCTTATTCTTAGCGTTTTGTTTCATTCGGTGTCTAGAAGTACTTGAAAAAATATTTCTAAGAATAACTTGAAGTTTAGGATGAAGGTAGATTATTACTTCAGAAAGGAGGTTCATTTTCTTTTACCAAGTGTATAAATGACCTTAAACTAAATCCAAGCCTTAAGGCCCCTGACAAACCATGATGTAACTCAGGTTTCCCGTCCCAAAGGTGCAGCCATTTAGAAAGCCAGTTTATTGAGTTTCCTGTACACTCGCACCTTCTAATTCTCTGGGCTTTTACATCTGTCCCCTTTGCCCCACAAGGCCATAAAAAGGAAAGCCCAAATTTTCTGAGATGAATAGTCTCTCACAGCAAAAGCACTTTACTGATTGTTTGTTTCACTGTGCTCTCTTTTTTTGGGTTTCTCTTCATTTTTGTCTGGTAATCTCTTGCTATTTGTTTTCAACTTTTAGATGTCTTTATTTTTTTTAAATATTTGTATTCCTCTTTCTTAGTTGCTTCCAGAAATGGCTGATTCAAATGACTTAGTCTTTTGACTTTACCCAAAATAGGAAATTTCATTCACTGCTTTCGTCTTTTTAATTGATTGAAAATAGAAGAGTATAAACACCCTATTGATGACACGAAGAAACTCTAAAGTTCAGATTAATTAATAACAAAATTTAAATCAGCCAAATTAAAAACAAGAATGCAATCCAAACAAATAAGCAAACGAACAAACAACAAAAGCAGGCAGTTCTATTAATGGCTGCTAAACAAACAAAGAAAATCTTGACTCCTACAGAAGCCACACTGCCTAGAAATTAAAAGATAAAAACGAAGATTCGAGACCTCTAAAGTACAAAGTATATACTAAACTAAATAGTGTTCAATATCAAACATATGCTAGGGTCAGCCCTATTTAAAAAAAACAATGACAACAATCAGGAGTTAACGTTGGTGTGTTACATAGATATTTTCTCAATTAAGACAGTCTCTGCTGGAATGTGGCTCTGAAAATTTCAGTAGTCAGAGAGACCAGAAATGAAGTCACCCCCAAATGTCTACTACTAGAAATTAATCCAGGCTAATTGTCATCAGATAATTGAAACTTTTCAATTAATTATTCTTATTAATATTTTGCAAAGTTTATTTGAATATAATCATTTTATATAAAAATTATAGAATCAAGAAATGTCTGATTTACAGTTAGTCTCCCACTCTCATGAAGTTTTTTTTTTTTTTTTTTTTAGTTAGTTAGTTAGTTAGTTATTTAGGTAGTTAGAGTGCAAGCGGGGGTAGGGGTAGAGGGAGAGGGAGAGAATCTCAAACAGACTCTGCACTGAGCATGGAGCCCAGTGCCAGGCTCAATTCCAGGACCCAGAGACCATGACTTGAGCTAAAATCAAGAGTCAGACACCCAACTGACTGAGCTCCCCAGGAACCAATGAAGTTAAGAGAAAAATGACATATAATCTAGTACTGACTTCAAACTTATCTATTCAAGCATAAAATTATTTTTTATTAAAAGTAATAGAAAACTTCCTTAATTTACTTGATCAATTCATACATTTAAATTACTATCATAAATTACCATCATAATATAATTATTCTATATACCTATCTACCCATTGACCAGATTTACTGTCATGCTTTATTTTTAATGTTGTAATTTATTATCTAAAATTATAGAATTATTTTAGTTATTCAGACTTTTATCAAAATATTTAGAGCTAACAATATTTTTTAATTCTATAAAATATTTAAAATTTCTAAAATACCCATGCTATACTAAAATTAGTTATTTTCTAATTTTTCAGAGTATAGTTGCTTTGTTTAACATAAAGCATACTCATTCTTTTAATATTTTATATTAGTCTACATTTCCCAGGTATACCTTCTAACTGTTTTCTAGGTCATGCATAACCACTCAGAATACAGCAGTATTGGCCATTCTAACAATTGGGACAAATAGTGTCAGCAAGTGCACATTCAGTTCACAATCAATAATTAGTTATAATAATAAAACATCTGTTTGTTCTGTTGATAAAACTCTCTTTAATAGAGAGACTCCGTATTTGACCACTCTGTCCATATTCTTTTCCAATTTTTCATGGAAGACATCTCTAAGCCAACTATTATTTTTATTTTAATTCTAAATCACCCATTTTTCTGTGATTATTTTTTGGCACATAGTTCCTATTGCTCTGTAACAATCCTCCATGAGAAATACATGAATCAAGCCCTTAGAGCACTGTCACCTGGCTGTGTAACGATTGTGATCAACCAACAGCATTAAATTGCCAATGCCCACAGAGAATCTTTCTTCCATTCTTGTGCTGGTTCTTATACATGCGTTTTGCTCTTCATTAATTCCATATTGTCATTTAATTATTAAGCTAGGTCTTCCTCTCCAACTCTGCATATCCTCCCTTGGTATTCAACCAAAAGATAATTCTTGCTCTCCAGACCCAAACAATCTAATTAAAACCCAGATACAAATGAGGACAAAAAGGACAAAAGGATGGCTACAAAGAAATGTGTGTCCAGCTACAAATTAACAAGATGAAAATATGGACCGACTGATGAGGGACTCAATGACAAAGTCATAGGAACCAGCTGCTACTGTTGAAGGAAAGCCTCATAGCAAACAAAGTTCCAATTTATTCAAATATGATTTCCTTTGGGGAGTCTTCCCTGTATCACTTGAATGAGAGATTTCCTGTACTCTTTGGATCCACAGCACCTTCTACCTATCCCTAACATGGCATCCAGCACATTATATTGTAATCACCCCTCACTTGAACTGTAAAGTCTCAAGAAACACTGTATTATTGTGTTCATATCTCAAGCATCTAGCCAAGTGCCCGGAACTTAAGAGATTGTACAGTGAATAGAAAAGTGCCATCTCCCACCTCTCTCCCACTCATTGACTACTATAATTCAGAAACACTGGCATTTAAAGTCTGAGCTCGTTCTGGCTTGGAGGCCTTAATTCTTGCTATTTCCTCGCTCTAGAATGTCTCCCCAACACCCTCCATCCTGCCCACACCACACATTTTGCATACTCATCCTTTTGATCTTAAATGATACTTTTCTAGAGAAGGACTTCTCAAATTCCAGCATAAGTTAAGTCCCAAGATTTGCCTCTCACAGCACCTTATACTTTCCTATATTGGCCTTATAGAATTTGTAATGTGTGTGTGTGTGTGTATCCTTAACTACAAATCAAAGCAAAGCTAATCAAAAAATAAAAACAAAGGTCCATGGATTTTTTTTCCCCCCAAAGGTGGTTTCAGAAAAGAAAAATGAATATTCTTTATATATCTCAATGGTATGAAATATGAAGTTCCTCGAACATGTACAAACATCAAGATTAGAATTTCTTTGGCCAAAACAGCTTGTAGTAGTCCTGAGAATTGACTCAGGGTTGATAAAGCCATAAGACAAATCCATTTGCCACTCCTTTTTATACAGCATGAGAACTAAGAATAGTTTTCACATCTTTAAAAGGCTGAGTGAAAAGTCAAAAGAATAGTATTTTATGACATGTGAAAATTATATGAAATTCAAGTTTCAGTAAACATGGTTTTATTGGAATATAGCCAAGCTTGTTTATTTACATACTGTTTATATGCAGAGTTTAGTAGCTGCAAAAAAAGAATACGTGACCTGTAAAACCAAAAATAGTTATTGTCTGTTCTTTTACAGAAAACAGCTTTCCAACTTCTATTCTACCCAAATTATTACTCTAGGCCTTACGTGGTAATTCAATTTGCTTTGTTAGTAATTAATTGATTTATGGGCATGTGACCCCATTCTGGTCAATGAGAAATGAAAGAAACCTGTGGAAAGACTTCTGGGAAAAATTTACTTGCCTTTAAGAATGATATACAGATACAGAGAGCTGATGTTGCCTTTATTCCTCTGGATGCACTTTATCTGGATACAATTCCTGGAATTGTTATAATAGTCTTGCTCAACATACAAAGGAAGGTAGAAAACAAGAAGCAAAAAGTAGACAGGAGGCAGGCATAATTTTCCTGAGTTGCCCTGTCTGTGAATTGCTTCTTGCATGATTTCAGAACTTTTCTCTCTCTTTTTTTCCTCCCCTTTGCATCAGGATTTTCTTTTCTTTTTTTTTTTTTAAAGATTTTATTTATTTATTCGACAGAGAGAGACAGCCAGCGAGAGAGGGAACACAAGCAGAGGGAGTGGGAGAGGAAGAAGCAGGCTCATAGCGGAAGAGCCTGATGTGGGACTCGATCCCGGAACGCCGGGATCACGCCCTGAGCTGAAGGCAGACAATTAACCGCTGTGCCACCCAGGCGCCCCTGCATCAGGATTTTCTGTTACTTGTAGTCGAAGACACACACAGCTAAACCCAAAGCATATGGAATGGTATTGAACTATATGGCATGAACGAGTGAAAAAAGAAAACTTGTGACAACATTTATTATAAGAAGAGGCATCTATACAAGATAGAAATGCAAGATTCAAATGCTAAGGAAAAGAGACTAGAATGATGGATGGCAAGAGGTTTGGAAAAAGGGACACACAAGAAAAAATACATATATATATACACACACACACACACACAAATAAACATTAACCACATTTCTTCAGTTTTGGACTTAGTTTCTTCTGTACCAATTACCAGTTGGCATGCTATCCCTCTGCTGTACCAAGGGAAGGTCTAGAATTTACATGTGCCCCATTTTTCCACATGTGCCTTTGAATTTCAGGAAGAGGCAGGATACACTACAACACAGTATACTAGAATGGCAGCATGTGTCATGCAATAGTATATGGATAAGAGAAAAACTCTGATCCAGGGATATGGTTCATTTATATGGTCATGTATCAATAATAATAATAGCTAACACTTATATGGAACTTATTATATGCCAGGCAAGGTTTCAAAATACTCTACATATATTAACTCTAACTCTACCAATAAATCCACTTGATTAACCAAAGTCACTCAGATGGTAAGTAGCAATTCCAGGATTTGAAGCCAGATAGTCTTGTTCCCTGAGTTCAGAGTTTTTTTGTTTTAATGATATGTTATTCACCATACGGTACATCATTAGTTTTTGATGTAGTGTTCCATGATTCATTGATTGCGTATAACACCCAGTGCTCCATGCAATATGTGCCCTCCTTAATACCCATCACCGGGTTAGCCCATCCCCCCAGCCCCTCCCCTCTACTGAGTTCAGACTTTTAATCAATATGGTATACTGTCTCTTATCTGATTCTCAATTTTCTCATCTGTAAAATGAGGATTCTTCATCAGAGAATCAATAAACTCTACAAAATGTGAATAGTGTAAATTATCAGCACTTAGTACCAGCAAAACATTAGAAGTCACATTAGCCTTTTCCAGAAACTTCAAATTGATGGACACATTTGTCCATATTGTCATCCTAAATACAAATAACAAAATTCATATAGGCTAACAAGATAATACATAAATAAATTGTCCCTTCATACTTTTTTTTTTTTAAGAGAGAGAGAGAGTGCAAGTGGTGGGGAAGGGGCAGAAAGAGAGGGAGAGAGAAAATCTTAAGCAGACTCCACACCCAGCGCAGAGCCGGGTGCAGGGTTCCATCTCATGACCCTGAGATCATGACCCTGAGATCATGACCTGAACCAAAATCAACAGTAGGACGCTTAATCAACTGAGCGTTACTCAGGCGCCCCATTCCTTCGTACATCTTTGTGTCTGACTGTAGTCAACAACAACAACAAAAAATTTAGCCATTTCACAATAGGTATGCTTTCATAAATCACTGGTAACAGCATCATTTTTCCCTGCACTTTAATCTTTCTAGACAAGGAATTACTCCTTCTTTTTTATTTCCCCATGATCCTATGTTTTATAGAAATAAAAAAATCAAAGATCCTATCCAATATATTCAACAAACTTTGTATCTCTTCTTTAATATTTAAAACAATAAATATTACCCATGCAAAGGAATCAAACCTAAATAAATCACTGCTGGTATTATTATCATCACATACCTACAATGTGGCTTCAAAAATATCATGTAAAAGGGGCGCCTGGGTGGCACAGCGGTTAAGCGTCTGCCTTCGGCTCAGGGCGTGATCCCAGCGTTGTGGGATCGAGCCCCACATCAGGCTCCTCCACTATGAGCCTGCTTCTTCCTCTCCCACTCCCTCTGCTTGTGTTCCCTCACTAGCTGGCTATCTCTATCTCTGTGGAATAAATAAATAAAATCTTAAAAAAAAAAATATCATGTAAAAGACTGAATGTTGAGAAATCCTTAGTTTCCATGGCGCTATAATTAAATAAAGCATACGTTGCTTATTGAATAGGATTGGAAACATCCAGGCAGCTTTGGCTTATATAAACCAAACTCTTCAAACTTGGACAGTATGAAAGCAATGAAAAGATCTATCCACTCACCAAATTAAAATTGTCAGAATTTAAGATCAGCTTTCCAAATTAAGTATTCAAACAATAAAATCAAATGCCAAAGAGGGAATAGTAAAGGCTAGCAAAGAGAGAGAAAGAGACCAAAAAAACCAATTAAAGTTAATATTACCCCACTTTATAGGACTTGTATCATGGTAAATTTGCACACACTCATAAATAAGTTAGAGACTATGAAAGGCGAAATGGTTCTGATAGAAAGAGAGATTTCAGCATTAAATTAATATCACTCATGCTACATTAATCTTGCATGACAAAATCAGTTCTCTCAACAAAAAGATGACTCCAAAAGGACTGTGATACTTTATTAGCATTGACAAGGGTTTAAATCAAAGATTGACAGGTAATGAACCTCTTCAAGTTGCCTGTTACTTCAGTTCAGTCTGTCCCAACAGGTTTAGCTAAAGGTAAACTGCAAAAGAAATTTCCTTGGAGGATTCAGTGTAGCCAGAGCTACTGTAAAGGAGAGAAGAAAAATACTGCATTATCAGCTCCTTTAAAAAAATTATATATTACAAATATTCAATAGTTTTTCAATGTTATCTCTATTTCCTTCTATAATGCCTTATCTTTTCTCTCAAGCATACTGAAATACAAAAAAAAAAAAAAAAGAATATCTTTTTCTTTCTTTTTTTATTTTTGAGAGAAAGAGAGAGAGCATGAGCAGGGGATGGGGGGCAAGCGGCAGAGGGGGAGGGAGAGGTGGAATCTCAAGCACGCTCTTCACTGAGCCAGAGCTGGACGCAAACCTCGATCTCACAACCCTGAGAGCATGACCTGAGCCAAAATCAAGAGTCAGATGCTTAACTGACTGAGCCACCCAGGCGCTACATTTTTTTAAGTAGACTTTACGCCCAAAGTGGGGCTTGAACTTATGACCCTGAGATCAAGAGTCACATGCTCCACCGACTGAGCCAGCCAGGCGTCCCAAGAATATAAATTTCTGTTACCATCCCATTATTATTCCTGATTCTTTAATTTTTCAAAATTTTTAATTGATTATTTTTTTAATTTTTAAAGATTTTTATTTTTAAGTAATCTCTACTTCCAAAGTGGTGCTCAAACTCACAACCCTGAGATCAAGAGTCACAATGTCTACCTACTGAGCCAGCCAGGTTCCCCTTTCCTGATTCTCTTCTAATGTATCTTGGACATTTATCTTTCCTTCTGGCTTTTCCAGCCAGGACATATGTAGCACACACCAAATATAAGTGTAGTGAGACAGCATGTCAGGTGACTCCTCTTCTTGTTCACATATATCATTTCCTTTAACATTTTCATCCCCTATAGAAGGAACTATTTAGTCACATCCTCAGAAGAGACAGTAAGAACTGATTGCTTTTGGGATCATTACAGGTATTTCCAAGATGCCATTCTGCTTAGCTAACAAGAGTGAGGTGATGCCCCCAAGGGAGCAGGAGAGGGGCAGGGAATAGGGAGGGCACTCTTAGAACAACTGCAGATGGTTCACGAAAGAAAAGGAGAGGTGACACAATCACTCAGGATGTAGTTATGCAAAAAGGAGAATGGAAGCCAAAAAGGGGAAATGGCCCCAAGGTAAGTGCTGTCTTGCCCACCAGGGAAAACCTGTCATGTGGTGAGCATGCACAGTACTCGATGGTAGGAAATATTTTCAATCAACAGGATTATTACCACCAAAGGTGTAAACCATGAATTGTGTATAAACCATAGAACTCAGCAGGAAACTAGAAAGCAATTGTGTAAACCCTGGAAATCAGCAGGAAACTAGAAAGGAAGAGAAAATGGGAAATTGGAGGGGATTCTGAGTACATATCCCAAGCTCTGTGTAAAGTGCATTCCAAGAAAGTCCTCTCCTGCACAAGGGGTTGAAATGAGAAAGGTATCCTTCTTCAGAGGGAAAGAAAACCACCCAAAGGAGACTACTTTTTTTTCCTTTTCCACCTTTTTTTGAAAATAAAAGAGTTCACAAATGTGTATAGCTAAAGATCAGGTGAAAAGAGAAGATGTGTTCCTTTCCAGCTTCTAGAGCAGACGGTGTTCAGGATAGCCCACAACTACTGGGCAGAACAGATAAGAAGGGGAAATTTTATTAATACATCATGTTAGGACACTTTATTTTGAGACTTTTATAAGGAGGTAGATATTTTCTAATATGCTAATGTTAGAGGATTCACTGAGAGGAAACGAGAAGTTCTAGGAGCTTTATAAAGCTTGTGTGCTTTCATGTGGCTATACTGCATAACGCAAGCAAAATCAAGCAACTCCGAAATTCCATTTATTCTATTTAGGCTAAACAGCACTAATAGAAGATAATCAGAAATACGCATTACCAGAAAATTCACTACATTCAGGTGAGCATTACTCATGGAAAAGTACTCCTTCTCATTCTTTTCTCTCTGCCACTCTCTTGGGTGTCCTGATCACAGCCCAAACCAACATGGCCGACCAAAGCTTTCAGGCGAGCCTACTTTCTATTATGTTTCTGTATATCCAACTTGGCTACCCTACACACATCCAGAGAGATAAGATTTGATAACAATCACTAAAATATTTTAAATGGAAAAATGAAGATAACAGGTTGTGAATGCAATTAAGTTGCATTAAGTCAGATGACTTAATTGGAATTCTGCACTTCTAAAAATGATCCAACATCAAAAGAAAATTATAGCAAGAGTAATTATAAAAGGAGAGTGGGCAATATTTGCATTCTCCCTAAAATACTACTAAGAGGAGGAGAAATAAAAATCAGGATTTGGCAACAGCTTTCCAAGTTAGAGAATAGAACAAAGCTCCCAAAAGGACCTCACGGAGCAGATTAAATTACCACAGAATTTCATAAAGAATTCATTGAATGCTTAAGCAGGCTTCTGTGTAGGTCAAAGAGGACCAATCAGAAAATTGAGGTCATTAAGGGATGAGAAATAGGGTAATAGGAAATAAAATATAATTATAGAGTAAGTGAAAGGGGGAAGGAAGGAATAGCAGATGTATTAATATTGTTTTGGTTTTGGATGAATCATTTTTTTTGTAAAGACTTTCAAAGACCAACTTAGATTTTTTTTTTCCCCATTCAATTATATTTTATTCTTATTCTGTTTTAGAGAGCCTGATGGCCTCAAGGGAGAGGCTCAGGTGCTGGAAGCATCTGAGCCTCTGAAATAACTGTATTTCACGTATATTACATTGGAAATCTGAAGCACATTTTATTTTCCTTCTTAAAATATTCATTAAAATGAGCTATTAGCTACACATATTTAATTTCAATTTTGTTTTCAAGAAACAAATTTGTAGAACACAAAATCACAAACTATTGACAAGATTAAATATCGACAGCTATGGCCAAGATATCATTTCATATTTTTCCTACATTTACTTTTGAGTCTATAATTCTAAAGCTATATATATTACAAAAACATTATTACTTCACCTTTAAAGAAAGTCTTCCTTAATTTACTGAAATTTAAGGTGAAAATAATGAGTTCAAAATTTAAAAGACGTATACTTGTAATTTTAGTATAAAACTACAAATTAAATTATTCTGAGCTTCATCTGGTGCATTATCTAAGCTTTCAGTCTGAAATATTTTCCAAAGAAAATTACCATCATTTTGTTTTACACTCATTTCTATAAAAACTGACTACTATATAATTGTCTAAAATTATAAAATTAGTACAGGAGTTACTACAGTTAGAAAACTGTACAGAAAAGACTAGGAACTCAGTTTTATCATTATTAACAGCTCACACCTAGTTCTTTTTCACAATCATAAAATTACTTCATGTACATTATCTCAAATAATCACCAAGGACAGTATTTAATAATTATCATAAGAGCACCATTTCAGAAGGGCTCATTTTGTTCCACCAGTACAGATGACATACAGTATCTCACATAAGCTCACAACAAGTAAATAGAAATAGCTAAAGAAACAAAGAAATTAAGGTGAGCATCAGTGCTCGCAAATGACAGAGACTAGACTTCAGATCTGACTTCATCTGCGGTTTAATTATCACCACACAACAGCTTTTGTTTCCCAACAAATGTAACAGCATTCTGAGGAGGCCAACAGATCTCAACTCGGAACAGCCTGAAGAGTGCCCCGTGACTCGGCCCAGCACTCAGCCCTCCTAGTTTCCCTCCCACCTCTCTAATCGTTCCTCATCTACTTCCCATTCCTGAAACAGCTGTTCTCCAACTTCCTACCTTCAGACTGCATCTTCTCCTCAAAATCATCTTTTCCCCTCTACACCGCGCCATCATTCTTAGTTACCTCAACTGAGCCTCAACATACCTCAATGTGTTGGCATCACTGACTCCTCCTCCAGACTATAGTCCATGGTCAAGTCAGGTACTGCCACAGTGGTAACCCACTCACTGCCACTGCCCCACCATTATGTCCTCATTTCTATCCCCTAAATTACTAAGCAGGCTGAGATCAAACCCCAGGTCCTTACCTAGGCTCACAAGATCCGTCAGGTTCTTGTAAGCCAGGGTTCCTGGCTCCCGCCACACCTCTCAGCCTCCCCCACCACACTGCCCTGCGTCCCTTGCAGTCTGCTAGACACGCGCGGCCAAGCACATGCTTGCCCTCTAGCCTGTGCATGTACTTTCGTTGAAACAGCCACATGGCTGGCTCCTTTACTTAATTCTGGTCTTGGCTCAAATGCCACCTCCGCAAGAGACCACAGCACCTTGCCCGGTCATGTTCCATACCTTTTTCTTGACTGTTCTTCATGGTACTTTCAACCTCACATTATTATAATTGATTTTGTGTTTACTGTCCTCTCCCCCACAGAAAGTAAGCTCTACTCAGGCCACAGAATTAGCGATTTCGGTCTCTTTTTAATTCCCTATCTTGTCCCCTGCCCTTAGACCTCTGCCTGGAACATGAAGGCACTGAGTTATTTGTTCGATGAATGGATGGATGGATGGATGAATTCTAATTGGTTTTCTTTCTACTCTTTTTTCCGTCTCTGACTTTACCATTACCAGTGCTGTCAATGTGACTCAAAACACGTCAAAATTTAAAACACGGAGTTGGTAAAATAAACCATATTTTTAGGGAACAGTCAGTAGGTTGGCAAAAGGCCCTATGAATAGTGGCCAAGGACCTGGCTATGTGACTTGCGTACATTATTTAACCTTTTAACACTTTGTTTCCTTATACATTATTGTAATAATAATGCTTACCTCATAGGACTGTTTCAGGGATTTAATAAGGTAATGTATATAGTAAGTATATACAAAATGGTTGACACAGGGCTAGTACACAGTTAAGCATTCAGTAAATATTAGCTAGTATATTAATGGCTCACTTGCTGCCAGTTTTCAATAGCTGGTTTAGAGCTTTAAATGTCATGGTGAGTACTCTACATGTAAGATACTCCTAATGGATATTTTTGTTAAATTTATCCCTAATGAATTAATATTTCTAATGAAGAAATTTTGGTTGAATGCTATTCCCTTCGCATGGAATTCCTAGGCCACATTTTTCACTTTCAAAATGCTATCCATTTAGAGTTACAAAAACAAGCTCACTCTTCACGGGAGAAAGCCAGTTTGTGCCACTCACTATATGCAAAGATAAACCCCAAATGTATTTAAATATTAAAATGATACCAGGAGAAAACTTAACTGCATATTTGTCAAACCTCAAGTTAGGGAAGGCCATTCATAAAGGAACAATGAGATATCATTTTACTCCTATGAATCTAACAAAATTTTAAATGATGGTTCCTAGTGTTGGTGAAGGACTATGGTAATACAGCTGGCATAACTGGATACAGCTAGGTAGTCTGTGGTAAAGTATTAAAATGATAAATAATCACTGGCAAGTTATTACCCTTCCAAACATTTACCATAAGGAAATAATCCTATACTAATGGGTGAACACAAGAGGCAGTCTACCTCGTGTTTATCACCTAAATGAAGTTCTCCTTTCCCAGACTCTACATTTGGTCAAAAGCCAAGTTTTGTATTATGAAAGCTATTCCTTTTCTTTCATTTTCACTGCCACTGACTCTGGTTTAGTTGCATTAATTTTTATTTACACCACTGCATATAGTTTCTAAGAATAAAATCCAGTCTTTACCATGGGCCAATATATGACAAGGAGCTCCAGAGTCACCACCGTTATTAGAAATAATATGATTAGAGGTATATTAGAAAGGAGATAAAATGATGACTATTTACGGAAGATACGAATGATGAACTGGACAAAAGAGAATACCTGAGAAACTATTTGAACCAATAACTGGGTTGTAAAATAAGCAGACCAAAATCAATAGCTCTCCTTTATACAAATAATGACCTATTGAAAAAAATAAAGTAAAGAAAAAAAAATCCATCCACTTAGCAATAGAAAACAGATGTAAAAATTCTGTGAAAAGCACTGTAAACTCACTATTTCTTCATCAGAAATTACTATTGACAACACCGTGAGGCAGCTAATTCAACAAAAAGTCAAATATCTCTTCTCCTCCCCACTTTGTGGACCAACAAAGTTAACTTTATCCATTTATTCCTCCTTAATACCATTTTTCTTTCTTTTACAAAGCCACCTGCACCCCACAAATCTCTTCACTACCAAACCCACCCAAGGCCTCTGGAATTCTAATCTATCTCTTTTCTAGCTTCATCCTCTTGGCCTTTGACCTTAATTGAATTCTGGTTTCCTCACATGAATATCACTTGTCTTATGGACCTCTCAAGGGATAGCTAAACACCGTTTTACTATCATGGAAACTTCATCGTTATGTACTGAACCCTGTCCCCTCAAAATCACACGTTGGAAATTTTAATCCCCAGTACCTCAAAAATGTGGCTATATTTGAGATAAGCCCTTTAAAGAGGGGACAAAGTCAAAATGAGGCCATTAGTGTGGTCCTTAACCCAACTTGTCTAATGTCCTTACAGGAAGAGAAAGTTCGCACACCCAGAGACTAAAGGGAAGTGAGGAAAGACCACGTGAGAACACAGCAAGAAGACAGGCATCTACAAGATAAGGAGAGAGGCCTCAACACAAACCCAACCTGCTGACACCTTAATCTTGGACTTCTAGCCTCTAGAACTGTGAGAAAATAACTTTTGATTGTTTAAGCCACCCAATCTGTGACACGCAAAATAACTCATTCATCATACACATCAGGAAGTACACACTTTGTACTTCAGTGTCAGAGGTATAGCTGGTATCCCCCCTCTGCTCTCACAAAAAATATCTGCTGCTTGAGGTTCATCGCACCAACTTTCTTACCATTTACACACACACACACACACACACACACACACACATCCCATTCACACTCATTTACCCCTTCATTCACTGCTGGTGTTAAAAATCTGAGTCACAGTTTCTTTCTCCACCCAAATATCTGCCACATCCCAGAAGACTTGGACATTTGTATGACTGACCATCCAGCACGCTGGCCTCTCTGCTCCTCTGACCCCACCCTCACTTCACCTGCCTGGCCACGTTCTGCTCTTGGCTCACTCAGATCTGCTCCAGCTCTAACTCAGTCTGCTCTCCACCTCAAACTCCTTGCACTTCCAACTCGTTTGCTCAACTACTCTCACTGCATTTATTCTTCAACCTCATTAGTGTTTCCTGTTCAATTTGAACTTTTTCCCTACTTAACAGTCCTGAACTGTCCTTACCTTCTTTTCCATCCAATTCCTAAGTCCCTAAGTGTAATCTATTTTTGGCCAAAACCACAAACTTCTTTATCCAGAAATAAAAATCCCAACCACAGACAAATCAATATCCTTTCTTGCTCCCTACATTTGGGTTGTCAAAAGGTTCGGGGAAACTTGTATAAGCAAATGGATAATAGCACGGCTTCCAGTCAGCGACTTTATGCAGGTCCTCCTTTTCTGGCCACCTCATTACATTCCTTAGGCAACTATTTTCAACCCATCTTAACTCTACCTCTGACTCTGCTTCTTCCTCCGAACAATTCACTGTGGGTCTCACTTCACAGAGAAAATAAAAGTTGTCAGTACAGACACCTTCCATTCCACCAACACTATACATTCAGCTACATCTATACCCACCCACTCTTCCCTCCTGTTTCCATACCCAGCAAAAGCACAGCCCTCCAATTATGCTCTGAACTCTAGCCTTTCTGCTCAAATTGTACCACCAATTAATTCCTCCCTTCTACTTTCACTCTCATCCTCCACCGCGTCTCTGACTCTCTCTCTCTCCCTGCCCCTCTGTAATGGATACAGGCCATCAACATTTGAGTGTGATCTATTCCTATTTCTTCCCAACTGAAAAAAAAATCTCGGAACCTTACATAGGCTTCCCATAACTGCTCCGTCTCCCCTTCCATCCGGAGCCAAATTTATTGCAAAAAGTTATCACCACTTTTCCTCTCCACTCCCCATAGCTCTAATCTGGCCTCCTTTCTCGAAAGTTCACCAAAAATGCCCTCACTAGGACAATCACTCCCATATTTTGAATCTGATGACAAAATGTTAGGTATCATTGTTCCTGTTCTCTCAGCGCTCTTGGTGATCATGTTTCACTCCCTCCTTCCTAAAACATTCTTCCCTTAGCCTCCATGGTACAAAAATACTTCTGATTTTCCATGTCAATCTCGGACTATTTTACAAGCTCCTCCACATTTATAGATTTTATTTTTTTTAAAAGATTTATTTATTTGAGAGAGAGAGAAAGAGAGTAAGTGTGTGGGGGGAGGGGCAGAGGGAGAGAATCTTCAACCAGATTCCCTGCTAAGTGCAGAGCCCAACATGGGGCAACACAGTCCATCTCACCACCCATGAGATCATGACCTGAACGGAAAGCGAGAGACGGAGGCTTAACCAACTGAGCCACCCAGGCGCCTCTTACAGATTTTAAATCTTAGAATACCTCAAAGACTGGTCTTTGTCCTCCTTTCCCCTGCCTATATTCTCTCCCATAGCGATGCTAACCATTTCCAGGGCTTCAATTATCATCTATAAGCAGACATTGATCTTTATATCTCCCATTCAAACCTTTCTTCTAAACCTCAGATTTATACATGAAACTTCAAAATTTCCTCTTAAACATCCATGGGCATCCAGTGTGACCAAAACTGAGCTCATAACCTCCTCCTAAGCCTGCCTGCACTCTGGTGCTCTCTCCTTCAGTAAGTAACATTCCATCCACCACTTGCACAAGTCTAAAATACAAAATGCATCCATAATACATCTCTCTCCCTCATCCCCTGAAATCCAATCACTATAAGCAATCTATTCTACTTCCTACATATTCAAATCCATTCACTTCTTTCCAATTCCACAACCATTATCCTACAGCAGACTGCAACCCCTCTCCATTTGGACTAGTGTTAATGTTTCCCAACTAATGTCCCCCACATCCCCTCCTGCTCCTTTCAATCTGATTCCCACACTGCTGCAAAGTAATCTGTCTAAAATATAATACTTCATCACATTTTACTGCTGTTTAAAACCCTTCAGATGCTTCCTAATGCTTTGATGATGAATAGCAAGGTCTTTCAAATCACCTGAAAGGCCTGCATTATCTGGCCACTGCTTCCCTCTCCACTTTCATCCCCAAATACTCTACTTACATTCTCACACCCATTCACGATACTCAAGTCACACTGGACAAGGTACCACATACCATATATCATATTAATAAATATTTTCTTTTTAATGATGATACACTATCTTATGCTCGAGAGTGTGTATAAAAACAGGTATATTTTCTCATACATTACAGAAATGTAAATTGATAAAGACTTTGAGAACAATTCAACAATATGTGTCAAAATACTACAGATTCCATGCAAGGTTTGACCTATAAATTCTTGTTTTTTTTTTGATTCAGCCTGATATAATAATTATGGTGGTATTTTTATTTTATTTTATTTTTTTAAGTTTTATTTATTTATTCGACAGAGATAGAGACAGCCAGCGAGAGAGGGAACACAAGCAGGGGGAGTGGAAGAGGAAGAAGCAGGCTCATAGCGGAGGAGCCCAATGTGGGGCTCGATCCCATAACGCCAGGATCACGCCCTGAGCCGAAGGCAGACGCTTAACCGCTGTGCCACCCAGGCGCCCTATATGGTGGTATTTTTAAAATCATGATACCTGAAAACAACAACACCTGAATTATGCTTCATTTATCTGGTAGAATATATTTTCTTTCATGTATAAAGAAGTTTCTTTTGATAGAAAGGGGAGGGGGGAGAGAGAGAGACCTAACATCCCAATGCATTATATGCATATATGCATTAATGCTGCATATAGGAAAACTCAACACTGTTTTTAGCACAAGCTAAAGAAACTATCCCAGTTAAATGTCTTTTAGTTTCCTGACATACTATCTGTGATGACTGGATTATTTGGGAATTTTTTTATCCTACAGTATTTAGAATCAGAAAACAGTTTGAACTTGCCCTAAGTGAAAGTTTGCAACATTCAGGACAAAGAATGCAGAAAAGATGATTATATTCTTTTCAGGATGAATGCTTTCTCTAAATGCTATTAACTTTGTCAATTGTTCCCACACATCACCCCTAGTTACTCTGCTCTATTAAAGCCCCCCTTCAAAATAGAGAAAGAATAAACTTGACATAATGAAGAAAAACACAATCAATTATTGCTTTTGTAGATGAGGACTAGGCATAATAATCTAAATTTATAAATCATAATAATCTAAATTGAATATGTATCCAAAAAATGGAGTACAAAAAAATAAATGAATAAAAAATAAAAAGATGGAGTACAATAAAAATTCTTGGAAAGGGGCCAAAATTTGGAACACCTCATTCGATAATGCAACACACATTTATTGAGCACCTACGATGCATTAGATATTGTGCCAAGTGATGGAGATGCAGACTTAAATGACAAAGGAACCCTGTCTTGTGTGAAACGCAATAACTGAATTCATTTTATATAACCATGGGTTAGAATTTCTCTAGAAGCACCACTCCTTACTTGCCACTCACCTAGGACCACGGTTATTTCCACCTTGAGATTAGAATCCTAGGAGTTCACCATTTACGGTCCCTGCTTTTCTGGGCTAGGATTCTTTAAAGGCAGCATTCCGCATTTCTCTTCTATTTGAACCACTGTTCAAAAAGGAAAACTGCATGCCATCTCATATGCCATCTGTTATCTCCATAAGTGATGGCATCAGACATGGCAGTCGACCACTGGTTTCACCAAGCTCTTGATACCATCTTAGAATTCAGGCTGCACAAAAGCTGAAAGTCAGTGTCAGAGTGAGAATCAGGCCCTTAAGCTCAGTGAAGACAACCATACTCCATATCCTGTCATTCTTGGCTATAACTCTCTAACTTGAAAACAGCAACCAGACGCATCTCTCCTGCTTTCATCTTCATATCTCTTTGGATTTCCTTCACCTTGAATCATCCTCCCAAGGTGCTGAAGACTACCGAAATGGTTATATGTTCTGTGCTCCCTACATCTATGTCCCCTTTCAATGTGATCTTACAGGTCCTCCATCATCTGTATTGGCCTCGTGACTTGAGTTGGCCAACAGAACATAGTAGTACTAATGTCCAACTGAGTTCCTGGCCTCCGTCTCAAGAGGTTTTGCAAGCTTGGATTTTCTTAGAAATCTATATCTGTCATATGAACAACCCTGGGGTAACCTGCTAGGTTGATGGAAGACATGGAAAGATGCTCCAGGTATCCCAGCCACAAAAGTCGGGCCATCATAAACAAACCAGCTGAGCAAACCCACCAGCTAACTACAGATGCATAAGCAAGTCCAGCCAAGATAAACTAAACAGACCAACCCCGCCCCCAAATTCCCAAGTGAATCCAGGCCAAATTTCCAACCAGCCAAATTACTGTTTTAGGCTACCATGTTTGGGGATATTTTGCTACAAAGCAAAAGCCAACTGATCCACAGGGCTTCCAATCCTCCATCTCAAACATTGTTCTTATATGTCCTCCATAATCTAACACCGCACAAAAAGCACCCTCTACTTCTCTGCTCTGACTGAAACTTGGATTTTCAGTGAGCATAGTACTTTCTCTGAAAACACCTCATGTAGATTTTTTATATTCCCCCACCACCGGTATGCTTGCCATAGGAAGGAGTGCCACTCCCAAATACCACTCTTCCTTTTTTTTTTTAAAAAAGATTTTATTTATTTATTTGACAAAGAGAGAGAGACAGCCAGCGAGAGAGGGAACACAAGCAGGGGGAGTGGGAGAGGAAGAAGCAGGCTCCTAGCGGAGGAGCCTGATGCGGGGCTCGATCCCAGAATGCCGGGATCACGCCCTGAGCCAAAGGCAGATGCTTAATGACTGAGCCACCCAGGCGCCCCCAAATACCACTCTTTCATCCTCATGTAAAAATCAATCCTCCTTTGGATATCTGTGACATCCATCTCTTACACCCACTACTACCTTTCCTCGTTAACATCACCTCTTTACAACAGTCCCCAACTTTGGAACCTAAAAAACAATCTTCCTCTCCAATCTGTCTTGGGAAACTGGCCTTCGGAATACTTGCTCAACACCTAGAATCTCAGTTTGCTTGCCTCCTAATATACAGTGAATTTCGTGTCAATTTCGTGTCTTCATGACTTAAGTATCCATTTCCATAGCCATACCCTTGAACTTGTCAACAGCCAAAATTACTCCACCTCTGAAGAATTTGAAATCTTAAACAATGAGACTGATTTCACTAATACATATAAAATCACAAAAAAGAATAACTACCAAAATTTTTTCTGTGGTACCCAAAGAGTTATCTCAAAAAAGTTACTACAATCAGACACACATATGCCCAGGCTTTTAAAACCATTTAGGGACAGGTGATTCTCATGATACGTAAAAATTATCTAGAAGCATAAACAAGAGGAAATAACCCAGGAATCTCTTTTTTAAAAAAGAATGGTAGATGATGGTACATTTGTTTTCCAAGATAATAACTCATACTACAAAGCTACAATAATTAAATATTGTAGAACAGGTACCACAAGAGACAGATTAATAGAGAATAACAGAAATCCTAGAAATAAGTTCAAATACTTGTAAGTATGTAAATGTTAAACATAAGATAAAGTAGCAAGTTAATCAGTGAACAAAAGGATTATTCAACAAATACTACTGAAATTATTGGCTAACTTGTTTGACAAAAGAAAAAAAAAGAGTTAACCAGAATTATCTCATGCACACAAATATGAGTTTATTTAAACTTAAAATGAAAAAGAAAAAAATAATAAATAATAAAATGAAAAAAGAGGAGCCATTCAGAGGTTAGAAGGTCAATATTTTTATAAATAAAAAAGACCTTTTTTAGCATGAATTACATAAAATTTTAAATCTCTATATTGAAAAACACCAAAGAAGCATTAAGAAAATTATGAAAATACATTTGCAACATATATAATAGATGAGTTTTATAAAATGAGCTCTTACAAATCAAGAAGCAAAAATACAAATAATTGAATTTTAAAGTGGACGATGTACATGAAAAATTAATTAAAAATACAAATTTCCAATAAACATATAAAAAATAATTTCAACAATCCAGATTTTTACTTTTATTTCTTACCTCTGGGACAGGTAAGAAATAGATTCACATATACAACTGCTTGCTCTGCATTTCCATTTAAGTGACTAAAGCACCCCTTAAACAGAACATATCTAACTGAACTCTTGATTTTAGTCACTCTCCCACATCCAGCTCACTTAGCAGCCTTCCCCATCATAATTAATAGCAACCTCATCCTTCCTCTTCCTCAATCCAAAGCCCTTGGAGTCATCCTCACTCTTCTCTTTACCCTATTATCAAGCTATCAGAAAATCCTGTTGGTTCTACCTTCATAATACATCCAGAATCTAACTTCTTAGCACCACTACCTATTGAAGCTTCCATCATTTCTTCTCTGGATAACTGCAAAAATAGACTCGCCTTGCTTAAAATATGTAACTTGCACTCTTAGCCCTTAGGGTAAAACTAAAACTCCTGAATCTGGCTCCTTCTTACCTCTCCAGCTGCATTACACATCATGTTCTTGACTCTCCGCACATCAGCCCCAACAACCACACCAGCCTCCTTTCACAACATCCTATCTCCTGATACAGAGCCCTTCCACATTACATTTGCTCAGCCTGAACATTCTTACTCTCTTCACTAGTGTAATGCTATTGGTTTATCCTATCTCAACTGCAACATCATTTTCTGAAGGATGCCTTCCCTGATCTCCTTGCTAGATGAAATTCACTTACTGCAGACACTTCTTCAACAATATACTGCTGCAACATTGCACTGCATATTTGATCATTATATGATTAATGTCTATCTCCCGACTTGACTATTACATCTTAAAGGACGAAGAGCAGGGGTGCCTGGGTGGCACAGCGGTTAAGCGTCTGCCTTTGGCTCAGGGCGTGGTCCCGGCGTTATGGGATCGAGCCCCACATCAGGCTCTTCTGCTATGAGCCTGCTTCTTCCTCTCCCACTCCCCCTGCTTGTGTTCCCTCTCTCGCTGGCTGTCTCTCTGTGTCAAATAAATAAATAAAATCTTTAAAAAAAAAAAAAGGACAAAGAGCAATCTTATTTTGTTCATCACTGTATCCCCAGTGTCTAACAGAGATTAATTCATAGAAGGTGCTTACTACTATTTTTCAAATGAGTAAAGATTAGAGAAAAGAGACCCACTGGTAAGATACAAGTTCTATACGCATGGAACAATCATCCCCATACTACTATTTCTAGAATTATTCCAAGCTCTCCAGCTCCTAAGTTCATTCGTGGACATATGGCAGACTCAGCCAGGACAGTTAATCCAATTTTTACATTCCACTTCACATTCTACTGACTGTCTCCCCCAGCTCCAGGTCCTTGAGCATTTAGGAATCGTGGTTTGAAGGGACACTAACAGATGAAACCAATCAGTGAACAAGTACAATGTCCATCTTGTTCTGTACTAGCCCACCCCCTCCCTTCTTTTCAACCAACAAACGAAAGTGACCTTTCTGAGATTCAGGGCCTGAGAAATTCTGGAGGTAGGCTACACACACAAACATAAATGGGAAATTCATAAGACTGCTTGCTGTGCGATGACCTAATTTGTGATCAGAAAAGCTCAATTTTTTATTGGTTTAAAAACATGACACTTACCCACAAAATAATGTGAAAGAATGTGTTACCCATGGCATTTTTTCCCTCTTCCTCCAAGCATCATAAAGAATTAGCTTCCCAATGTAACAATAAGAACTCAGGCAAAAAAAAAAAAAAAAAGTTCATGCCTTGTGTCTTCTTACAAATAATGCTACCATAAATTTTGGGCATGTAAAATTGTCCAAAAAGACTCAAATAGGTTGAATAAAAACTAAGGCAATATCCAGGACCATCCACAAACACGGGTTTTAGCATTGCAAGGGACATTCATGCAGGCTCACTACCTCCTCCCGGATTACCATCTCTGGAATAGACTCAGGAATCAAGAGGCAGAGAGCACAACTCTGAAGACATGGATTAATGCGAGAATTTTTGCAAAAGAGAAAAGGGAATTTAAGCTTCTGGAAAATGCAATGTTCTAAAGTTTTCTAGTACTGGGTTGCTTTTATTAATCTTCTTACTCTTACAAGACCTACAATAAAAAAGCAGACATCAATGTATGTGGGACATGCATAGTTACAAGTTGGATGAGAACAGTTTAATTTAACACCGAGACAGCACAATCCATCTCAGCATAGCCACCTGGCATAAACTAGAACTATATATCTTATGAGACAGTAGCAAGCTTCTAAAAGACTGGGAAAGCAGACCCATGTGAATTATTCCACCAAGCACATTTAGAAAGAGACCTCATCTAATGAAAATGCAGAGAAAACTTCAAAAAAAAAAAAAAAAAGATTTGAGGATCAAGGAGGAAGAATTCTCCGTGATCGCTGACTTTAAGAATTCTAGTTAAGGGGCGCGCCTGGGTGGCTCAGTAGTTGGGCGTCTGCCTTCAGCTCAGGGCGTGATCCCGGCATTATGGGATCGAGCCCCACATCAGGCTCCTCTGCTGGGAGCCTGCTTCTTCCTCTCCCACTCCCCCTGCTGTGTTCCCTCTCTCGCTGGCTATCTCTCTCTGTCGAATAAAGAAATAAAAATCTTAAAAAAAAAAAAATTCTAGTTAAGATATTTTTAAGTTTTAATTCAACATGCTTCTCCTGTTCTTTCTTTACCAAAATCAAATAAAAATCCAACCAGAAGGTTTTTGCTTTTGAGATTTCTTTTCCCGGATGATCAAAGTCAACAGTTTCCGTTCCACACGTGAGGTACTACAAAGTAATGAAAAGTCACGCTTCCTATAACGGACACAGACACTTCACTTTAGTAATGAGTGTGAGTTTATGTTTTGTCGCCTTTCTCTCTGCACAGAGAAATAATAATGATAATCCTAAAATGGCATTTCCTAAGAATTTATATATCCTTTGAACACGGGATTAGTGCTATCTCTGGAACATCATGAATTGTGTAACTTCTCCATTCAAACGGACTTTCCACTAATGAAGTATGCTACCATCACAAGAGGCAGCATCTGAAACCCACCACATGTGTTGCCGCCCCTCTACCCGGGGTGTCGGCTCGGGCGAGTGAAGGAACCTCCCTGAGCTTTGGTTTCCTCATCTTCATAACAAGCAAGAGAAATAATTCATGTCAAGTTCTCACACTCAGAACATACTTAATAAATGTCAGCTTAAATCATAAACCCGAAAGCAGGTATTCGGAAACCTTACTGCACATGTGAGATTCAAGAGAGGAAACGAAAGCTCAGCCACTAGCTAAGTCTTTGCTACTCACCGTGCCTTCCCCGTCCCAGCGGGGCCGCCATGGCCCAGGAGCTGGTTAGAAATGCAGACTCTCAGGCCCCACCCCAGAACCACTGAAGGGTAATTTTCATTTCAACAAGATCCCCAGGTGATTCATATTCCATTAAAATCGGAGAAGCCCTGAGCTCCGTGATGGGCTCCTGCATGCAGGCCTCATAGCTTGCTGGACAAAAATTCAGGTCTCAGCAAAATTATCAGTGTATGTGTCATGGATCGTTGGGTCACACGCCAACGGCTAAGATCATCAATATTATATGTGTATCTATTATGGTAGGTGGACTTCAAATTCTTTTTCCCGAGTTACTGAGTTTGTTGCGCAAGTGTCGATAGATATCTCTTTACAACTTGAAATAATATTTGTAAGTGAAGACCATTCTGAAGCCAGCCGGCCCAGAATTTTTTGTGCATTATCAATGAAATTAAGTATAAAACGAACAATAAGCCCAAGATCCGAACCTCAAGTCTTAAAAACCTAGTACGCCTATGGCTTTGGCCCAAATCTCAGAGACCAAGTAGCCAGTTCCCCAATACAGGCAACAGTTTCAGTAGCTGGAGTGAAGAGGGTGTGAACAGCAGCTGCTGTCATTCAGAAGCAAAATCTAGGCAAAGGCTCTCATGCATAATGTGGGTAGAATATTCGCAGAGCGGGCCTTGGGATTACAGCAGCCGTTCGACAAATAGATATTTTACAAACCTAACATTCCCGAGTTCCTTTCTTAGTCCCACTAACTCCAGAACAATTTTGTAAAGCAATTCCATGTGATTTCATGTGAATTTTTTATAGTTAAATAGTTTTGAATTTGGGGCCAGCTTTTGCATAAAAGAAACATGCCTGAACTGTACTCTATCACAAAACCATCTCTAAACTGAGAAAGAAAATTCCTTTCTGACCCTTCCTTACACTGAACTCCTGTATCATTGTGTTTTCTTCATTTAATTTTTCATCTATGCTAATTTTATACAATCTGTAAGTACCTTCTGGAGAACACAGGCCACATCAAGTATTCAAGGCATCCACTAGGGAGCCCAGCGCAGCTGAGTTGCTGTTTTACACGTTTTGTTGTGGATGGTAGGGGTCGTAGCTTTATTCTGCGGTGGGCACTAAGCTGGCCATTTACTTTTATTATGCAGTTGTTCTTCCTGAGTTACAACTTTCTACGTAATTGCCAAAATCAGCATGTAAGATGCTTTAAATTGCACATATCTTATTTTTCCTATTCTAATTTCAAAATGCCATTTTGTATGATCTCTATTGAGAAGAAAATAAGCTCATTTTTAAAACAATTACCTAACAACACTTCAGATAAGAAGCTGCATTTTTCTGCCTAAGATAAGTGTTTTTCTTCTCTTTTAAATTGAGTCTCGTGAATGATATCTAGATTATCGCTCTTCTGCTTGGGTATAAACCTGAAATCCTCTCACTTGCTTCAAAGCCGTAGGCCACTAAGGAAGACTAGCTTCCTGGTCACCTAAAGAGTCCCATTTTCAGTCCCCGAGAATTGTGCCAGACGGTATGATTTAATTATTATTACAGACAGATTTGCATAAAGCTTTCTTCTGAAGAGTTTTAGGCCATTTAAGCAATGTCATTAGATGGGCAGAGAAATTCTTTTGAGAAAATGTAATGGGGCATGAAAAATAATAAAAATCCACAAAATACATTTATTCAAGAATCTTAATAATGAAGACAAATTACAATTCAGAGTGAAGAACTACAGGCTGAGTACTCTCTATTATTTTAAAATAAGACATGATTAAATAGGCACAGCATAATGCCGCAGAATCAGAGGGCAGCCCCCCGTGTTATGTCTTCTGGAAAACTACTCTCATTTTAGAAAAAATAAAATCAGTATACTCTTATGCCATCCATGGAATTTACTAAAGATGCAGAACAGCAATTAACTTCAACCATAATTTCATATGAACTCACCAGACAACACTGTGATAAAACAAGAAAGTTCAGGCTGCCATAGACTATCTCTCATTGAAGGATCTCTCGTAGATTGCTATTACCTTGTCAAGGTCGCTGGATAAAAAGAAAAGAGCCACCCTGATGCCCTTTCAGAGACAAGTGGTGTTTCCAGGTTTCCCTCAGCGCTGCCATCTAGTGCCCTTCGTTAAAGGGGAAAAACACTGAGGACCAGCTTTTGGAATGATTTGGCAAGGGCTGGCAATATTTAAAAGTGCCATAAACTTTGACCCAACAATTCCATCATTGGCAATTGGAGATACTCCGGAGATAAGGCCATATAAAAATGCACCAATATTATTTATAAATGACATCCCACAATATTGTTTTAAATAGGAGAAACAACAAATCAGAAACAACCAAAATACCCTTCGATGGAGAAAAAATAAAACTATACTAAACTATACATTGGAGTGATATGCAGCCACTTAAAAAGTTAGCTGATATGGAAAACTCTCCAAGATAAAGTCCAGGAAAAGGTGTGATACCATTTACCATATATGCAAAGCCTACACATGCCCATGTGAGTGGGTATACTGAGAATCATCTGGAAGGATAGTTTGTGAGGGGAGGGAGAGAAAGGGAGATTTTTATGTTTTATTTTACATCTTTTTGATGGATTGAATATTTATTGTATGCATGCATTATTTTTAGTTAAAACATTAAAAATGTTGTACTAGGATTATGAAGAATCCTATGAAGAGACAGTCAAACAATTTCTACTACTCTGGACTATGGCGTAGAAAACACAGCAACTAAATCATTGTGACCCTATCATGATCCTCTGATTCCACCCTGCTTTTTCCTGGCATCCCTGCTCTGCTACAAGCTGACTAATAACAGTAATTTTTTTTTGTTTTTGTAAAGATCATTAAACTGTATCATGCGACGTCTCGTATAGTCATTAATCTGAAGGCTATATTGTTAATTATTCTTGCTTATTAATAAATTGCCAGTTCAGTATTTTCCCACTGATTTGACACTTATCCGTTTTTATAAGATCAAAAGATAGCATGACCGATGCCTTTTTGAAGAGTTTATGAAGAGGTATTAGCATAAAATTAATGATAGTGTTTAAGAAGTCTATAGGATTATTTTGATGAATTCTCTCTTTAATAAAACTTAGATGATTCATCTTTAGTGAAAATATTCCCTATCATCAGTTCAATTATCTTGAGTAAGTAAGGCACAAGTGGACTATTTTCTTGCTCTTTTTCCACATATACACATGGAATAGAAAAGTGTATTCATTCTATGATTTATCCACTATTATTTTAAATACCAAATTAAGTTAATTTGAGGGAGAAAGACTGAATCCAAACCAAGTGTTGGGGAACTTCATCAAAAAACCACGATCACCGATTGACCCATGAATGAGCTGGACCCCGGCACTCAGGGGCTCCTCACCTGCTCCCCTGTCCTTGGAATGTGGGTTCTGCTTGCCTTTCTTACTCCCAAAGCCTGCTCCAAGGGCTTAGCCTTGAAATAACGATGTGGTGTTGAAAACACCTGCAGATTATATGTGACTGAACCCAGTTAGGGCCTCTATAAACTTTGAGGATTTGGAGGGCAAGTGTGGGAATCGGTTAGTCTTGCCACCAAGGACAGGCCTCATCTCTAAGTTCCCTTTGCCATTATTAAAATTGCCACCTACCAACTTGGAGTGGCCTGCCTCTTTCTTCCCTCTCCCCCTGGCCCCTGCTTACAGGGGCCAGTCTCAGATTATACCTGGGCAGCTCCGGGGAGACACATGATTTACAGCAACACCATTAGCTCTCAGCTCATTCAGCTGTTTGCTGTGACATAATATTCTCTAATAACTACAGACTTTCGGGGAGCTTTCTAAAAATACTGCATCTGATAGTAAAACAACACATCTTCCTTTTGATTGTTATTTCTATCTTTTTCCTTATCGCATAGATCCCCTCAGTCAGCACTGGCATTCCGGTCATGTAGCCCCTTGCGTCTCTAAAATGCCAACTAATTTATAATTGTGTTCATGCATGAGAACCTCAAGCACACACCGCATATTTCCCATGCTTCCAGCATTACCGTAGAGACAGCTGAGTTTATTGGTTTTGTTGCTCCAAAATGACTTCTTTTTTAATGTAACCTATAGGTGTTACATAAACTGTGTTCTTTATTTTTAAGAACAAAGAAACTCACAGTGAATTATAGCCCACTGATTTTTGTTCCTCGTCCCTATATTTATATATTCAAAAGTCTCTGAATCAGTTTTATTACACTGTCATTTTTTTTTTTAAATCTCCAGATTACTTAAGTGGTAGTCATTTAATCCCTGTCCCCACTTTGCTATGCATTTTAAATGACAGGGCTAGAATCATCTATATTTGCACACTAATGTGAACATAAAACAGTTAAACCTCCCAAACTACCATCTCCTGCCAAGAGCAAAAAAAAAAAAAAAAAAAAAAAAAAAAAAAAAAAGGCTCTTTGGCAAAGTGTACATATAAAATAATCTTCTTTTCTATTATTTAAAATGAATGAAAATAGCCCATAAATATATGAAAAGTTGTTCATCTTCATGAGTCATCAGGGAAATGCAAATTTAAACTACAATATGATATCATGTGCCAACATCATTTATCATAATGCCTCAAATTAAAAAGATCAAAAATGCCAAGTGTGGGTAAGGGTGTGGAAAAACTGGTATAACTACTTTAGAAAACAGTTTGGCAAAACAATTTTACAAAAGGTTAAAGCAGTTTTGCCATTAAGTAAAACAGTTTTAACCCCTGAACAAGCAATTCTACTCAGGTATATGCCCACCAAAAAGCATGTAAAGAATGTTTACAGAAGGACTATTTATATAGGCCAAAACTGGACAGCACCCAACTGTCCTTCAATAATAGACTGGATTGTGGCACATCAACACAAATGGAATATATACAGAAATAAGCATGAATAATTTACATCTACATGCAAAAATATGGATGGATCTCACAAACAGGATTTTGAATGAAAGAAGTCAGACACAAAAAAACATATAATGCATGATAAATTGGTTCTTACTGTCAACCTTGGTCAAGACTTATCCAAAATACTGTGGAAGAGAGTGCCTTGAAGGGGGTAGTATCATATATCAGAACACAATTTGGAAAAAAAAAAAAATTACCTCGCGTTACATACTAACTGTGTGATCTCAGAAAAGTCATTTAACCTCCGAGGCCTCGTTATTCCTCTGTAAAACAGAGTTAATGAAGCCTTCCCTCCCCCAAAGCAAATGACTGTTCTGAAGGTCTCTAGGTCCTGTGTAGCTTTACACCTATGACCCAATGAAATAGTGTCAGTGCTCTCTACTTTCATGAATAAAAACATAAAGAGTTCTTTTAACAAAAACAGTAATAATAGCTCACCTTGCGCCAAGCCACTTTACATATATTGCATATATTACTCATTCAGTCCTCACCCTAACCCTACAAAATAGATAGTAGCTATTACAGAAAAGGAAACTGAGACTCTGAGAGTTTTGGTAACTTGATCAAAGTTGCACAGCTAATTAGTGGTAGAGTCAGAATACAAACTTAGAAAATCTAACTCTATTAACCACATACTTAACTATTCAATATGCAAAGGCATTATAATAACTTCATTTTATCTAAGCTGACGGGACTTTTTAAATTACGTTTAATACAATCTGTTGTCTAATCACCACAGAACATATTAAAATGTAATCTATATTATATATTGAAACTCTGATCTTGTTCAATCAAAAGAATGATAATTTTAATTTATTCAAATAAATCTGGCCTCTTTGAGACAGTACTAATTAAAATAACTATTGCTATGAGACAAGCACCAACCAATTTTGGTGGCAATTCACATTTCCCATATTTGATGCCTCTCCAGAAAAGGAGGGGAAATCTGCCTTCCTTGCTATTGTTGTTTTAAACATAGCCTCTTCAGCAAACGACATTATAGTATTAGTTCAGATTTGCCTCAGATTCCCTATTTTCATGAATCACCTTTTCTGTGAAACAGAGCTCTGTGTTCAAAACTGAATCTTTAATTTTTTTTTTTATTTCAGTGACTTTCAGTAACTTTCCATTTGCTAGAACTTTCATCATTATTTTCTGACAATTCTTTTTGTTTTCCTAACCTGGGTTGAGATTTAACGTATTTTCATTGGTTGAACCTCATCCTATTTCAGAGTTAAAGTCACCCAAAATATTTATACTTGACATTTCCTAGAGTGATCTTGAATTTGTGTCAGTCAATCTCACTGTTGGCTAGTTGAGAGCCTGACTAGGATGTGGTGATGGTGGCTAACAAGAGAGAAGACAGAGGAACGGAGGCAAAGCCTGCTTACTTCGCACCACGGCCTAGACTTAGCGAGGACTCCCAATGGTTTTGCATGGTAAGCTTAGTTGCCAGTGGATAAAAGTAGATCACTTAGATTCATCGTAGCAGATTTTTTGGGGGGGGTAAAGGTTTCATTTATTTATTTATTTACCTCTTTATTTATTTATTTATTTATTTATTTATTTGAGAGAGAAAGAAAGGGAGAGAGAGAAAGAGAGGGGAGAAGCAGGAGGAGAGGAAAAAGCTGTTGAGCGCAGAGCCCGAGGCAGGGCTCACCCTCACAACCCGGAGATCATGACCTGAGCGGAAATCAAAAGTCAGATGCTTAACCAGCTGAGGCACCCAGGCGCCCCTGTAGCAGATGGCTTTACAGAAGGAGGTATGCTCAAACTGCACAGCACTTGCTGATGGAACTTCTCTGGGACTTCCGCCTAACTGTGTGTTCTTGGACAAGTCACACACTGGCTCGTATGAGGAAGACAGAAGCAATGCCCCACTTATAGAATTGTTGTAATGCTTGTTGAGAAGCAAAGTTATGTGCTGTCTAACCGAAGGAAGTGATGTGACTTCACGTAGTTGTGATTATTATGATCTTAATTATTTGGTGTTGGCGTTCCTGCCTTCGGATCTCCTGTCTCTGTTCAACTCCACCACAATAGCTCAGGGGTAGGAGCAGGAAGAGGCTTAGCCCCTCCTTCCAACACTGTAGATTCAAACAAAGAAAAGCGACAGGCTTGGTTCTCTTTGACTTCTTTCCCAGAACAATGACCTTCTTACTATTCACCAGTATTTATATTTGGATAAAGAGCTGGAGCTGAAGTTACAGAGGGAAAATATAAAGCAGAGTGCAAAACAGGGCTGCTCGGGGTTGCACAAACAACTCTGTTGAAGCGAGCCGGAAAGCATTCGATAAAGAACACCAAAGAGTCACTGGCCACTTGCACTTCTTTTATTCATTTCAGTCTTGGCAGAGTCAAATTCAGCAGTTAGGTTATATGTTTTCCCTTCCAAGGACTTTAGAAACAAGTGATTAATCTCTTTAAAGGGGTCTCAGTAAAAAATACATTTTGTTAATTTTATGTTGTCAAAAAGGCCTTTGAGCAACAGAGTTGAAAAGACAGGATGAGCTCAGAGTGTAAGAGGAAGGCTTATGGTTCTCTTTTAAAAAGTAAAAAACACATGGCTTAATTCATACTCCACCGAAATTAAGTTCTCATGAAGTATAACAATAATACTGGGAAAACAAACATAAAAAAATGAGACTGTCTGCTTCCCCTCATATGTAATAGTGACACACACAGACACAGACACACTCACTCACTCACTCTTATGTAGCTATTTGCTTCTCTCAAACAGCACACATGAAAATCTGAATAATCTAAGCAAGACATTAATGATTATTAAACTTGGTTTAAATGTTATCGTTTCTTTGATAAAAAAAGTTTTTGCAAACTTTTCACAAGCATATTTCCTGAAGATTTTTTACTGACTGGTTTTTAAATTGCACATGTGGAGATACATTCCCAAATAATCTTTAAGAATATTTACCATATGAACTAAATGCTTATTTCCCTTAGGAAAAAAAAGTTCTGTGGGTGTTTACAGAAAATTTCTTGCTAGCTCTTAAAAAATGGTGAATTCATCAGAATTGGAAGTACTTTGAATACTCAAAATACAAACATATATAGGCACAAATCCTCTATATTCCATGGCATTCATTCACTGAATAGAACCAGAAAGACAAAGTCACTTTATCCTTAATACTTTTAACCACAGAAAATGAAAGACTCAAATAAATTATTTTGGCATTTCTTCAGTGATGTTGTGGTCCCCTCACTGATTACTTACTTGCAGCTTTCTCATGATATATGAGACACACAGTCGATTTTCAATCATTAACACCAAAGTCTGCCAGAAGCGCTTTGCATTAATAAATCTCAAAATATTTTACCATTTCATTAAGTCTAACTGCATGTTGTTGGGAAGATTTCAAGCACTGTCTGATTTAGTAGGCAGCTGACTGTTGGTAACAGAGACAAATGGTAAAATCAGAATTGAAATTCACTACTTCTGACTAATGCATCTATCATGATGGTCCATTATTTCAATCAGCCTACCTCTAATAAAACTGACATCACTTAATGCAAATCTATTATATTCAGGGGTAACAGTGCAGAAGTACGTGTGCAAAAAAGGATAAAAGAAGTTAAAGCAAAAATGTCTTATGTTACGAATATAAAGCCCTAGAAAGGGCCCTTCTTCCTCCTACCTCTGACTAGCTACAAAGAAAACTAAAGAACATCACCACGAGCTTTTGGATACTAAGACAAGTTCAAGGAAAAACTCAGATGACTCCTCACTGAGGAAATTAGCTAGTGACATGTGGAAGAAAAATTGCATTCAGTCCTTCCTGGTTCAGCCGAACCTATCTGACTAGGCTAATATACTTTCATGAAATGGATTGGCTTCAATGTAAAGTCTAATAAAATTAAATATAAATGAGGTCCTGAGGGAATTAAATCAATGCACTACAAAACGACTTCCTGATTTTTCCCTGAGAACTCGTCATTTTCACCAGCAACAGCACTCTGCACACTGGGTAGGCAAGACTCGGGCATGGCAGTGGCATGGCAGTGGTAAACGGAGCGGGCTGAACAAAGGCCCAGAACAAGCAACCTTTCATTCTCTCCCCTTCTCTTTCCCTCACCCTTTCCCTCTCCTCCCCCACCTCTTCGTCGCCATGTGTGCATGTATGATGATACTGAACTCACAGAGCCCTGTATATTCTACAGACTTTATCACAAATCTGTTTACATAGGTTCCTATTCCTCTGGACAAAAATAGCTAAATTTTAAGTGCTCCTTTTAACAAGAATTTAAGGACAGTCTTTTAAAGCGTAAGTAACATGAATGTAATGATTTGTAATTGAATGAATGATATAGAACCCATTTCGGGACAGCTATGAATTCAGAGAGCATTTCCTGACATCAGAAGTGGACTGCACCACTACTAAGAAGGTCAAACAGCTTCCTCACTGAGGAGTGGGAGCCTTTTTTATGAACTGACACCACAGCCCCGTCCACACTGGATAATCCTATGACAACGGGCTCTTGAAGCTCGCTTCATCATGGATTTCCTTGGTCCTCGTGGCTAAGTGTGGACCATTCTTAACCTATTTTGGAGGTATGTGTATCCAGTAGTAGGATGAGAATTGCCTACCACTATGTTTCTTACAGACCTTTCCTACTACTGTCACTACACAGAACAGATTCCTCCAACAAAAAAATTTCCCTGTTAAATGTGAGTATAGCATTTCTAAATGGAGAACTGATCAACCAAAGTGGAGAAGGTATTCTTCCTATCTGCATGATTTCTAAAAGTTTTTAGGGGCCCAGACCAAACCAATGATGGGTGAATATTTACTAATACGGAGCTTTATTTTTGCCAAAACCAAGTATTCATCATAAAAGTTATGCTCACATCTGCATTCCTTACAGCACTTGCCGTCCACGTACGCCAGAGCCGACTTAAGTGGGCAGTCAGGAACCGGGCAGATCAGAGTTTCACACTGGATGGTTCCATTCTGAGAAGAAAGCAATATTTAAAGAATTTCCAAGTTGCAGTTTGATAGCCTGAAAATATATTTTAATCTGTTTAAGTTTCAAACTCTTCACATAAAACGTCACAAATACCACTATTCTCTGTGGTTATTACATAGTAAAACCCATACTATGGAGACCCGCAGTAATAACGAGTTGGGTCCTAACGCAGTTGGTGATTGGCTCCCATCTTCTGTCCAGTGACGATGCTACATACCCTAGAGTTCTCCCCCTTCTGGAGTGAGGTGGATGAGAACATGGGTGGAGGGAGGAGCGCACACTGACAGCGAAAGAGCGGGCTAGAGGTAAGCCTCATGTCTGCCCAGATTATGCACAGAATGAGCACCTTCAAACCAGGGGATTCCTGGAATAGGTGCTGCCATCCTGCAGATCCAGTCTCAGGACCCAGAATCTTCCCATGGATATTTAAGCACCACCACAAGGAGCACCAAACTGCAAACAGGATGGCGAGGAAGTTCTTTCCCGAAGGTCGTCCAGAACTCCCAGGCAGCTAGCTGCTTCTCTACTCACCGTACCAACCTCACTATACACATCTTGCATTTTACTCAATTTGATTTTTGTCCCCCATTTAACAAGTTGGGAAGGCTTTACTCTATCGGTAAAGTGCTATAATTTTGGTGGGAACATGATATGTTCCCGAACAGAAATCATATATATGACACATGCACACACATATGACTATTTCAGAGGTATCTTTAGGTTTTTTTAGTGCATGAAATTCTGTTTTTGAACAAACTTAATGAACTTGGAGAAATTTTTTTTTAAAGGCTAATTCACATAGACCTCTGGCTTCTTTCCAGTAAATGACTTTTAACTGATGAATTCATGTGCAATTTAAAATTTAAAAACCAACTAGTCTTGACCTTTTCTTTGAAAATGAACCTATTTTTAAAACAGTAATGCACTAAATATCTCTACTTTGTGAGTATGCCCATTAGAGAAATCATATTTATTTAAATTCTCTAATTCTTATTCCCCCATATGAACAAACTTTTAAAGATTGCTAAGTTAAACTCCATTATTTGTTTGTATGGCCCAATCTGGTGACAATATTTCATGCTGCATATAATTTAGTTTTATTAAAACACATTAATAAACCCATGAGGGGAAAATCCCTCAAAATGTTAAGGATAACAGATAGAATCCCTTGGGAATCACCTTCACTAACCCAATTTAAGTTGCTAACTTCATGTGTGCACCAATAAACTTAAATTTTATAGCATTTCTAAACCATAATCATCTTTATAGGCTAGAAAGTGGCTTTAATAATGCAACACGCAGTTCTTTAGATCTGACCGGGTTGGCTGGCACTTTAGTGTTGTGTCTGGAGGAAACGGGTCCTGAAATTTTCATGATTACATTGTTTTAATAAATTTTTAAAGAGTGGGGGCTTCTGAGTTCCCTTCGTCTGAACTCCCAGTGGAAGCCATACCAGGCACGTGCAGTTCTTACAGCCGTCTGTCCAGGACTCAAACTCTCGGTAGGTGGTTCCCTTCATGGTGCAGGTCCTCTCACAATAGCACTGATCCAACCTATTCATTCGCTGCTCAGCTCGAGACAGCTGTGGCACAAAGGAAGGGGTTCACAATGTTCACCATTCCAGCAACACAGAAAGGCAAATACAGAAATACAGAAAGGCACCGGATTTTTTTCCCTGTATGGCAGTAATGATGGTTGTGCCTATCTATTATTGTCATCAATATATTTAAGCCTGTACTTTAAAAGAAAAGCTTTCCCCCCTCTTTTTTTGAGGTAAACTTGGTTTCTGCCTTTGGGGGAAAAAATACGATTTATAAGATATAAATGGAGGCTAAGTAAAAATGGCATCACTCACACTGCTGAAAAGCATTTTCCATTTTTAAAAATGTTTAATTTCATGAACGTGTTTACCCAAGGGAAGAAACAAATTTCAGAATTTATGTCGTGTCAGAAACAAATCATAGATATACGAGACAACTTGCAGGTTCTCAGTAACAACTATGCAAGATGACAACAGTCTGGTGAAATCGCAGGGAAACTTGATACATGCTTACGACCGTGAAATATCCTACAACAGCAACACAGTGGTAGAAAGCATCCATGGGACCATTCCCTGGACATAATTCTAGTGTCCGTATTCTTTACAATGCCCCCTCACCTCCATCCTTACAAAGAAAAACTGAATAAAAATAAATAATAATAAAAACTAAAATAAACAATAAATCCTACTGTAATAAGCAGTGTGAAAATCAGGTAATCTGCCTCATTTCTGATTTACCGAATCATTTGTTACACAGATGGCAAGGGTTTGAATATTTATAAGCCCTTTCCTCGAGCAGAGATTTAGATTCAATCCCAGCAAACAGTATAGTATAAGAAAAGTCTCAAAGGTGAACATTTGTGGTTATAAAAAAAAACAAAACCTATAAAGAACCTCAAGGATTTCTGAGCTCCCTGCACTCTAAATAGTTTTTACCTTGGCTGATGTTTTGGCCAAAATGTCCTGCAGCTCCATGATTTTCTGCACAAGTCCATGGAAGTCATTGCAAGTTGGACAGGCTAGAATTATAAACACTACATTGGTCAAGTTGTATTTATAAGGAGGTCAATCTAGTTAAGTCCATGCTGACAACTAATATATGGGACCTCCGGTTTCAAACTGACATTCTAGACAAAATTAAGCAAGAAGCACACTTTTCATCACACAGCACAAGAACTAATGGACTTACTGCGATTAAGATCTGGGCACTGAGCAATAAATCCTTGGGGCATGACAAGTAATTGCACATCTTGCATTATACCCTGTGTGTGAAAAATTTTTAAAAAGATGTATTACTTTCATCTACCCAAATTATGTTCAACAGTCAAGTTCATGAAGGAAAACATTACAAAACAGACTCACCAAGATCCCTGAACAACATCTTTTTGAACACATTACTTCTACTTAAAAACCAAAGGGAAAGAAATACATCAGGCAAAATAGATGATTACCCATGTACTCTCCTATTGATAATATTTTTAAAACCTTAAGATTAAATGTCAAGATATAATTAAGAGGGAATAGTCATGTTGTTTTGAGAAGTTATTTTTACTTAGCCACTGGAGAAAGGCTTGAAAATGACCTTTAAAAATCAACCCGAAAATCACTTCTGGTTTCAGCAACAGTGAAACTGATACCAATTTTAAATTAACTGCAACCATCAAAAAAGAAAGAGATAGAAAAACTGAGTCATAAACGCAATACTCATTTGAGCATTTCTCATTTTTCAGTCGGATCTTCTAGAACTAATATCTCAATTTATAAAGGACAATAGATTCATTAAACAGCTGCTGCAAGATTTAGTGAGAAGTCCTTAGGAGTACAGAAAGTTTAGCGTGAAATTTTTGAACATTCCAGCTGCAAATGACCCATTTTACACAGAGGGCCACATCACATGTCTACAGGTAAAATTTCCACTATTCTTAGTCACTAAGGCTTAATTAGCTTCTACCTTCCTGGGCTCTTAAAGCAAAGGCCAATGGTAACTCATCAGACATCCATCTACCACCCCTCTCTCTTCCTTCCTCAACTTTATACATTTTTAATTAATATTTCACTTTATTCCTCTGAAAAATGCAAACAGAATGTCTAATGACAGGGTGACAGTACCAACATATTATCAAGACAATTTTGAATTACCTACAAAATATACTAGTCAAATATTGGCCCGTATCTCCTACATGTTTAATCTAATTTGTAGTACGGTATAAGAAGAACGTCAACATGAATGATAAATATTGTAGTATGCTGTGTGGAATTGCCGGATCTGTTGTTTGCTTGGGGTTTGGATTAAAAAGGGCAACTTCTATACAAACCCCTATCACTTGGAAGCAGCAGCATGAAAACAAGGTTACCATGTACAGTTAAACAGTTTGTGCACTGTACAACTCCACTGGACACAACTCACAGTCTAAAGTAAAAATTATGACCCCTAGCGTAGTACACATAATTGAGGTGCGAGAAGGATTCTAAGGCCACCTCTGGGCTCCATGGGAAAGACTGTCATGGTTAAGGAGAGGAGAGACTTGACATCTACAAATTTGACATCTACAAATTTGTCATGCCTCATGTGGCATGAAAGCACTGATTGTTTAGGATTTGTGAACATGGAATCAATTCCTATGACTGGCTTTGGGCAAGTCACTTAACCCCTCTGAGTAGGTTTATGCACAGGTAAAAGAGAAAAGAAAGAGCCTGCATGAAGGCCAGTAAGACTAAGATTCAGGAATAACACATAGAAAGCACCTAGTTTCCAGGTAACAAATAGTTTAAGTAAGTTTGAACAACACCTTCCAGGATTACAGAGCTCATTTAGAACACGACTTCAAAATCACTGGTACCTACTCTACCCAGAAGTCCATGAATCGGACACAGCACCTATTATTCTTTGGTTAAGAACCATTCGCTGAGCGACTTCTGGATTTTAAGCACTGTCTTAGTCCCTGGGGGGAAATGATTACACTACGGGCTTACAGTCAAGCAATTTTCAGGACTTTATTTCATCCTTAAGACACAGAAATTTAAATGAGATGTCTTTTAGATCATCTACAATGATGAAATTCTATGGAGTGTGTCTCTAAGTAGGCACTAAAAAGAAAAATACAAATTATGACTGCTTTCTAGTTTTGACAGATTTGTGCATACATATGTATTCCCTTTTCTCTTTCTGAAGTACAAAAAGACCATGAATAGTGAATATTGAAATTTTCAATCCTCTCTTATTAACATCTCTGTAAAAGTATCATCAAAGGTGATGTTTCAGGGGCGCCTGGGTGGCTGGCACAGCGGTTAAGCGTCTGCCTTCGGCTCAGGGTGTGATCCCGGCGTTATGGGATCGAGCCCCACATCAGGCTCCTCTGCTGGGAGCCTGCTTCTTCCTCTCCCACTCCCCCTGCTTGTGTTCCCTCTCTCGCTGGCTGTCTCTATCTCTGTCGAATAAATAAATAAAATCTTTAAAAAAAAAAAAAAGGTGATGTTTCAGTGGCAGTTTATTTGTACATTAACATCTTGGGTATTTATTACTTTGAATGCCTAATCTCAACAATGATATGTTAGTTTTCTGATTGCCACTTTGCAATCATCTCTGTGATGTCTAAAGATCAAATTTCTTCAGGAAAAAAGAAAATACTATAGGCCAGCTAAATAAAAAACCAGTGTTAAAAAAAATATAGATGAAACAGAAAAAAATATACAAATAAAATTATTTTGTTTCACACCATAAAAAGCAAAAGATAATTTTCCAAACTCATTAGAAGCATTTATATTTCTATGTTATCGTCAGCCCTTAGCCAAAAAAATACCTTAAAATATCCATGTGCGTTATTTCTCTGTCCCAGCCAAAATGTTGTGCCCAGAGGCAAGTCTGTGGAGGGCTTTTCCACCACTCTCTCATATATTCTGCAAAAAGGAAATATTAGATAAGCAGTGTGAGTTAACAGTCATTTCTTATAATCTTCCTCTTCATAAACTGAGAACATTTCACTTACTTATTGCAGTCAACATGTAAAACCAAATGGGAGGCACTGATGGCTAAGGAGAGCTTGTGCCACTTGTCATCAGCCAAAATGTACGGAAAGACCTCCGTGTGTGGATGGTGACTGCCTGAACGGTAATGCAGTCTGACTTCATTCCGATGGCCACTGCTCTCCAGTTCCAGGTACCTGCACAGAAAAGAGCCACATGGGGCCCATTGCAAATAAAGTTCCAAAATTACGGACATGATCTCCAGCCCCAGAAGGAAGGAGTCAAATGTTTTTCCTATTCCTCCCCATAAGTACAACTAAACATTATATTGTAAAACAAACATAGGAAGACTCTAAAAGATGGAGTAAAGAAAGAAAATCAGTGAGGGACCTTACGACCCAAGGTGCTGGTTTCCTAGGTTTTCTTTTGGCCGAGGAAGCCAGCAACCTGGAATACTAGTGAGTTCAGACCAAACAAAAACAAACAAACAAACAAACAAACAAAATATATATATATATATATATATATATATATTCTTACAAAAGCTTGCTTTCTCTAGCCAAGGGCCAGGAAAGGGGAAGCCTCATAAAAGAAAAACTTTTACAGAATAACCACTCTATTTCAGCCAAATATCACAGAAAAAAAAAACTGGCCCCATTCCTAAACAGACTAGTAAAGCTCATGGGGGGCCTAGATTTCTACCTTCTTGAGGTACCCAACACCTCCACTAGGGTGGTGACAGAAAAGGCCAACTAGAGAACCAAGACTTTAAACCAAGCCAGCTAGTAATGAGGCCCCCCCAATGGCATCAGTGGAGAACACATTGGGGAGGAGCCTGGATTTCCACCCCCATCCAGCACTAACAAAATATACTGCCCCCTCTCCACTGGGATGGTGTCAGAGAAGGCGCAGTGGAGTCAGGATTTTCACCATCACCCGGCAATAATGAGACCACACCAACTGCAGTGTCAGTAGAGACCATGTGGGGAGTTGGAACTTCTACCCCCATCCAGAAATAATGCAAGCTCCCCCTCAGTTCTCAATAGAAGGCTAAGTGGGGAACTTCCTCCACCTGAAAGTAACAAGACCATACCTTCCCATCTCCTACCAGATCAGTGTCACAGAAAATAGCTAAAACCAGGAGTTTAATTAAGACACAAGTCTTAAAACATTATACAAAAATAAAATGAAATGTTTTATTTCAAAAATGGAAAAAAAAGGTTTCAATTGAAAATTATATGCCATACCAGAACCAAGATCTCAAATTTGATGAAAAGACAATCAAAAGATATCAACACCCTAATGACAGAGTTGCTAGAATTACCTGCCAAAGATTTTGAATACACATTGATAAAACCAAGCAATTACAAACATATTTGGACACACTTGAAACAAATGAAAAAATGGAAAGACTCAGCAAACAGAAGAACAAAATAAATATATAAAGAAGAACCAAATGGAAGTTTTAGAACTGAAAAATACAATAACTGGAATAAAAAGCTCAAGGTATGGGCTAAACAACAGAAGGGAGGGAACCAAGAAAGGAATCAGTTAACTGAAGATAGAACAAAACAAATCCAATCTGAATAGAGAGAAAATAGACTGGAAAAAAAAAAAATGAACAGTCTCCAAGACCTGAGTGATTATAATAAAAGATCTAACATTCATATAAGCAGAGTCCATAAAAGATGAAAAAGGGGGTGGCTTGAAAAAGTACTTAACAAAATAATGGCTGAAAACCTCCCAAACTTGGGAAGAGACACAAGTTCACAGACTGAAGAATCTAAGCAAACCTCAAACAAGATAAATTAAAATAAATACTCATCATAATGAAACTTCTGAAAACTAAAAACAAAGAAAAAATATTGAAAGCAGACAGAAAAAAATGACACATTGTGAAAAGGGAAAAACAATTCGAGTGGTAGTGGATTCCTCAGCAGAAACAAAGGAAGCCAAAAGGAAGTGTGGTACAGTATTTTTCATGTGATGAAAGAAAAAAGCTGTCAGCCCAGAATCTTCTACCCAACACAAATATCCTTCAGAAATGAACACATTCTCAAATGAAGGAAAACTATGATAATTTGAATCAAGTTTTAAACTTAGATATGTTACGCGTAAAGTACTTAGTGAATACTGCAGAGGACATGTAGAACACGGAGATCTACAGTGTCTGAGGTGGAGAGAAGAATTTGGAAATCATAGGCATATAGATTACATTGAAAGCCATAAAGGCAGAGCCATGTAGAAAGCTTGGACATTTTGAGGAGGAACCAGCAAAACAAACCAATCAGTGTGGCTAGTAAAATTAGAGGAGATAAAAACGAGAGTGGTGTCTCAAAGGCCTAGTGATGAAGAAGCCACTTCAGGAAAGAGATAGTAATCAACTGTATCAACTGCTGTTGACAGGACAAGTAAGATGAGAACTTAACCACTGGATTTAGCAAAACAGAGGTGTGTGATAACCCTAAAACTCTTTCAGCAAACTATATAGGAAGAAAGTCTGCTTGAAGTAGGCTCCAGAGAGAATGGGCAGAGAGAAATGGGGCAAATATAGACATTTTGAGGAGATGGGAAGGTAGCTGTGGAAAAACAGGTAGTCAAAGGAGATCTGTCTTTGATTGGTTAGAAATACTACAAATGTTTGTATGCTGCTGAGAATAATATTGTAGAAGGAAATTAGCTATAATTGAAAGAGAAAATAAATGAGAATAAAATAGAAACACAGATTAACTACATTTTCACTACATAAAAATTCACTACATGAAAATCCCCTCAACAGTAAAGACACCATAAATAAAACTGGATAACAAATGACATTCTGTAAGACAAGGGGTTTATGTCTACAATACATGATGAACACCTACAAATCAATAAGAAAAAGCAACTCAGTGGATTCACCCACCAGAATAGCAGTAATCAAAATCATTACTAATATCCAGTGTCAACAGGAATGTGGAGAAATAAGCACTTTGATATACTATTTATAGCAAAATAAATTGACACAGACTTCTTGAAAGGCGGTTTGGTAAAACTATCAACACATTAAATGTGCATACTCTTTAAATCAGTAATTCCAAATCTAAAAATTGATCCTGCAAAATAACAGCGCAAACTGGCAATGATATATACGGAAGATGCTCACTGCAGATTTATTTAAAATAGTAAAAATCTGATAAAATGCCAACTACCCACTCATAGAGGAGTTATGACACATCCATATCCTGGAACATTCTACGAAAGAATGAAGTTCAGACATGAAACAATGTGTAGTTTAACTGTTAACAAACAAAAAACTACAGAAACTCATGTGGTTTGATAAAATTCTGTGTGTGTGTGTGTGTGTGTGTTTAGAGAGAAAAAAAGATCAAGAAGGATACATACCAAAGTGTTAACGGTAGTTACCACAGGGGAGTATAATCAATTAGGAGGAGAGAATGTTAAGAACCATCTCAGATATTTTTATATCCCTGAATTGTCTTCATGAATTATGTATCACTTCTTTAATGCTTATATATATATATATATATATATATATATATATAGTGTTATATATATATTTAAATATATATGGTATATATTTAACTTATATATATAGTTAAGATAAAAAATTAAGTGGTCAAGAATATAAACCATGTTTAGAACTTATCAAGAATAAATAAAACTCCAACTCGTATGTTTATTTTATGCAGATGACACCAACCAGAGAATCCTTTCTATATTATTTGATAATAAGTATTCATTATTTAATCAATTCAACAAGTAAATTCTCTAATAGAGAGGTGTTTGCATTAAAAAAAAAAAAAAACAGCAGCAAACACACTGCCCTGTTGCTATGAACCTGTCAGTTCTTAACACACTGAGGCAAGAACCCCATTGCTGCTCTGAGGTAGCCTCCTCTAGATACTATTAGAAATGTCACCTGCACTGGATTCCTAAACTTAAGGCACTAGAAGCAGTCTGAATAACAATGAGGCTGACACTATGCCCTACAAACAAAACAACCCTTCAGAAGTTAAATATTTTACCAAAAGCTACATTTTCATTTATCATTCACTCAATTAAAAAAAATGAAATAGATACACAATACCCAAAAACATGTAGTGACGAGAAAAATAATGATGTAAAACACTTATAAGTGTGCCTAGCACATGGATAGGATTCAATAAATATTAGCTCTCATTAAAAGAAGGGAAAACAGGTTGAAAGAAGTTAATCCAAATCTTCAAAACCAGTAACTATTAAGATATACAAAACCGTAGAAAGATGTGAAGTTGCATGAACATATGATTATTGCATAATTATAAGTCAAAAAGTATCTTAATGAACACTGGGTCTATCTTCATGAATCATTTTTCTAATAACAGCTATCTTCATTTCCAGAAGTCCACTGTTCCCCACTGGGTGGTGTCTCAGTGGGAGGCAGGCCTGGCTCACCTCCTCTCTCCTGTCCCCTCCTCAAGACTAAGCAAAACAGAGTGGTTCAACACCCCAGCCCTAAAGCCTGAGGACTCACATCCCACTACCCCTCCCAAGAGTGGCCATTTACTTCACCCCTCTGGACCTCAACCGGTCACTCAACTATAAAACGGGGATATGAACTGTACTTGCTTCAGTGGACATCTGTAAGGCTTTGAATGAGTTAATTTAAGAAAGCACTCAGAATCTTACTCAGTCCACACAAAATACTCAACAAAGATAGTACGTGTTAGCTATCTTTTTCAATTCAAAAAGCAAAGGTGTCAAATCCTCCCTCTTCTTTCCCATGGCACAGCCAGGGACGGGCTGATGACACAGCCCAGCAATCAGACACCCTTTCCCAAGATTCCTGATGGAGCACAGCCAAGGAGGGGAGCGAGGAGTCACCCACACTGTGTTAGGGCGGCAGCATCCTGGTCAGCTATGTTCTGGTCACTCCGCGTCTTGTTTCCTGTTTGCTGGCCCGCCAGAGTGCCTGTGGTTATTACTTGTTCCAAATTCCAATGCCCTGGGCTCCCATCAGTTCTGTAAGCTGCCTTCCCACCCACTGCCTCCGAAGTCACCTTACAGCGGAGAACCTTAACTGATATATTACAATTGGGACCATGGAAAAAACATAGAATAAAACCTATCAACATTTTTAAGGCTATTATTGAGTGATAGAACTAGGAGTGATTTTTAACCTTTTTATTGTTCTTTATTTTCCCTTTTATCCTCAATGAGCATTTGTTATCTTAAATTAAAAACCACATTTTAAAACCCAAGAAGATAATTTGTCACACCTGAACATATCATGTCTCCCTGATTTGTTATTCATAATTGTGAGAAGTAACTAAAATCAGAAATAAAGTTCACCCTTTATAATAATTTATGCCCTTGTTATTCAAATATCCTTTGCATTGGCAGAAATATAAACTAATTTAAGATTGGGCTTCAGAGAAATAGGCGACAGTGGCAGGACATCATTCAATTTAACAACCTCCTTCATAACTCAAGATCAAAGGATGAAAATAAGGTCACGTCTCATCTGACAAAAAAGGTTGCACACAACATGAAATGAGACTTTTCCTGCTGCCTTAAATTAAACCTAAATAGAAGAATGATCAGATCACCTCAGTACAGTTCTTCCCTTGCAATGGGTTATGTCCTGATAAACCCATCACAAGTTGAAAACGCATTTAATAACCTAACCTACTGAGCATCATAGCTTAGGCTAGCCTCCCTTAAACACGCTCAGAACACTTTTATCAGCCTACAGTTGGGCAAAATCATCAAACGCAAAGCCCATTTTGTAATAAAGTGTTGACTATCTCATGCAATTTATTGAATACTGTACTGAAAGTGAAAGAACGGTTGTATAGGTACAGACGAATTGCAGGTGTATCGGTTGTTTACCCTCGTGACTGCAGGACAGGCTGGGAGCTGTGGCCCACTGCTGCTGCCCAGCATAATGAGAGAGCATCATACCACACGTATCACTACCCTGAGAGAGACCAAAATTAAAAATTCAAAGTACAGTTTCTACTGAATGTACATCACTTTCTCGCCTCTGTAAAATCAAAAAATTGTAAGGTGAACCATCCTAAGTACAGGACCATCTGTATATTGAGCTAGAAGCCAGGTGTTAGTCACCCGTAGAAAAGCTACATGCATTTCCAGTGCCAAAGATATCATTAGAGTAGCTCATGAACGGCACAATTGCAAAGCAGTTACACGCACAGGCTCTGGAACTGAAAACCCAGCTCAGCTTCTTACTACCACCTATGACCCCACTTCCTGCTGCTTCAGTGTCCTCGTCTGTCAAATGAAGAGTCAGTGTGATAATCCATATAAAGCAGGGTATCTGAAACATAGTAATCACCCAATAAATGGTAACTATTTTATCATTTGTCAATACATAATCCCAATTATAAAGTCCAGCTTCTTAAAAAGCCAATTCTGTGAATGACAAGCAATTTGAACATATTTTGTTGAAGTGAAAGAATGCAGAAATGGGAGACAGAAGTTCCAGGCAAAAACAGAAGATTAACTGATTCATAGAAACTAGTTGACAGCACTGGTATTATAAGGGCTCTAGCATAACCACCAAAGTACGAAAAGCGGAGTCCAGCGGTAGGGCCAAAATTATTGTGAGTTCAGCAGCTTGCCCATTTGTTATACAAAATTGACTGTTTCACCTCATCACTTCCAGTGATTCCCTCAGATGTTGAGGGAGATTGGAGAATGGGGGAAAAAGTGCGTTTTTTTCTTCATTAGAATCATATTGATTCTATTTTTCTTAGTTTGCTTATTTTTAAAAGTATTTGGTCATCAAAGCCAGGTAGTATAATGTGGTAATTTAAGAGGCCTCTGACACTTACTCCTGTCTCCACTCCTTACTAACCCTTAATGGGCAAGCGAAAAATCCTCTCTAAGCCTCAGTTTCCTCTCCTATCAAATAGAATAAAAGTTGTAACCTTATATGGTCCTTGTCAGAATTTAACAAAATAAGGGATGTTACGTGCTTACTGTACACAGTTGTTGACAAAGAGTGAGCCCTCCATACATGCCATGATTACGATTTATATTTACTATGACATACTATTTAAACATCACTAAATTTTCAGGGTGCGTTTGAACGTAAACAAGCATGAATCTCAAACAGAAAGCGTTTAAATGAGAATCTATGCTTAGAATGCTCGTCTGTGATAGTCCCAGTAAATGGTCACCCGGTCTGTCTGAGTACATCCAACGACCAAGAATTCATGATTTACTGAGGCCCAACATTTCATTTTTATAAGACAAACACCTTCCTTATAGTAAAGCATAAAGGCAAGAGGTTTTTCTAAACTATAATTTATTAGTGCATTTATTCCAGAAAATATTTACTATGAGCACGGAGAATATGGCAGTGACCAAAGCCAAGTACGCTGAAGCTTAGAGAACCTCAATAACAAACACATTAAGTGAAAATTATGCTCAGCCATTTCAAAACTAACAAAATTATTATAAAAGTCTTGCTGTAAGAAGAATGTAGCCATTATCAGTGAGGAAAACAAAGCTTCTTCATGAATAATATAGTCAGAAGCCAAAATTATATCACCAAGGGGAAAGATCAGTAGAAAATGGAATTAATTCATGACCGAGGCCCTGGCATCCAACATGATGGTTTGAATAAAAACCTCTTCATCTTACTACTCTGTATAATTGAGTTTATAATAAAATAAAAGGAAAAAAAGAAATTGAGATGATTTATTACTATTGATGAGGCCAGCAAGACACAAAGAAAGGGGCGCCTGGGTGGCTCAGTCGGTTACGCATCTGCCTTCAGCTCAGGTCATGATCCCAGGGTCCTGGGATTGAGTCCCGCATTGGGCTCCTTGCTCAGCGGGGAGCTTCCTTCTCCCTCTCCCACTGCCCCTCCCCCCTTTCCCATGTGCTCTCTCTCCCTCAAATAAATAAAATCTTAAAAAAAAAATACATAAAGAAAATCTGAGAAACAACACTGAGCTATGATCATAGAAGAGAGGATTTAGTGGCATTGGGTGCATTTTTAAAATATCAATTTGAGGAAGGTCTTATACAAGGACGGAGAAAGAACAGATACAATAAAGCACTAATAAGTGGGTATTCCACAGCACAAGGGTATCCACAAGAGTCATGGAGTTTTAAAGAAGCCATTGGATAAAAGGCAGTACCTACTTAATGCTAGGTTCTCATTATCTCAACTCTCTTAGTTGTGACTGAGGCCGCAAAGGTAGAAATTAAACAAACACTGCAAAGAAAGGAAGTAGAAGACTCAAAGGAAATAAGCCTCTATTTTATCAAGAATGAACACAAGAGCACACGGTCCTAAGGTTGAGGAAGAATCTCGGGAATGTGGACTTCCCTGATGATCTGAAAATGCATACATGCAAATGTGTACGAAATTTGGCTGGCAAATTCTGCAAGGTATTCATAGTCCCAAGAAGTCCATTCAGGGACTCTAAGCTAAGTATTCCTCCATTTTAGGAAGACCAAGCAGAATATGCCCACTTGAAAAAGTTTGATGACATGGTTTGATATATATATAATTTTTCTGATATAAAATAACAGGTTATAATTAGACAAAATTTCAGAAAAATACACAAAAGCATGAGGAAGAAAATTCTGATCACTAATGGTCCTGCTGGAAAGACATGATTAAGATTAAGTTTTGCATATATCATTTGCAGTCTTTTTCACTTAACCATACACTCAGGATTTCTTTCCAAGTCCATAAAGTAAAGCCACTCTAGAAACTACAAATCACTCTTTAAAGACATTGAAGAAGACACAAAAAGATGGAAAAATATTCCATGCTCATGGATCGGAAGAATTAACATAGTTAAAATGTCCATGCTACCCAGAGCAATCTACACTTTTAATGCAGTCCCCATCACAATATCAATGACATTTTTCAAAGAACTGGAACAAACAGCCCTTAAATTTGTGTGGAACCAGAAAAGGCCCCGAATCGCCAAGGAATTGTTGAAAAGGAAAAACAAAGCTGGGGGCATCACATTGCCAGATTTCAAGCTATACTACAAAGCTGTGATCACAAAGACAGCATGGTACTGGCACAAAAACAGACACATAGACCAATGGAACAGAATAGAGAACCCAGAAATGGACCCTCGGCTCTTTGGGCAACTAATCTTTGACAAAGCAGGAAAAAACATCCAGTGGAAAAAAGACAGTCTCTTCAATAAATGGTGCTGGGAAAATTGGACAGCTACATGCAAAAGAATGAAACTTGACCACTCTCTCACACCATACACAAAGATAAACTCCAAATGGATGAAAGACCTCGATGTGAGACAGGAATCCATCAAAATCCTAGAGGAGAACATAGGCAGCAACCTCTACGACATCGGCCAAAGCAACCTTTTTCATGACACATCCCCAAAGGCAAGAGAAACAAAAGATAAAATGAATTTATGGGACTTCATCAAGATTAAAAGTTTCTGCACATCCAAGGAAACAGTCAGAAAAACTAAGAGGCAGCCCACGGAATGGGAGAAGATATTTGCAAATGACACTACAGATAAAAGACTGGTATCCAAGATCTACAAAGAACTTCTCAAACTCAATACACGAGAAACAAATAAACAAATCAAAAAATGGGCAGAAGATATGAACAGACACTTTTCCAATGAAGACATACAAATGGCTAACAGACACATGAAAAAATGTTCAAAATCATTAGCCATCAGGGAAATTCAAATCAAAACCACACTGAGATACCACCTTACGCCAGTTAGAATGGCAAAAATAGACAAGGCAAGAAACAACAATTGTTGGAGAGGATGTGGAGAAAGGGGATCCCTCCTACATTGTTGGTGGGAATGAAAGTTGGTGCAGCCACTCTGGAAAACAGTGTGGAGGTCCTTTAAAAAGTTAAAAATTGATCTACCCTATGACCCAGCCATTGCACTACTTGGTATTTACCCCAAAGATACAGACGTAGCGAAGAGAAGGGCCATATGCACCCCATTGTTCATAGCAGCTCTGTCCACAATAGCTAAATCGTGAAAGGAACCGAGATGCCCTTCAACAGATGACTCGATTAAGAAGTTGTGTCCATAGATACAATGGAATATTACTCAGCTATCAGAAAGAACGAGTTCTCAACATTTGCTACAACATGGACGGCACGACCTGAGGACCTTTAATAAATAAATAAATAAATAAATAAATAAATAAATAAAATAAAGTAAAGCCACATCCTTTTTATTAGAAGCATGGTATTTCATAGTATAACCATGACATAATTTATTTAACATCCAATTTCATATTATTATTTCCAATTTTTCATTCTTGATAAAAATGTTTCAATACATGTCAACTATACTTCAAAATATATTTCAATACATATTTCTTTGTGCACTAAACAATTAACTCCTTGGAATAAATAACTACAAATGAAATTGCTGGTTCAAATGTTATACATATTTCAAAGAGCTTTGCTATATTCATGAATTCACTCACTCATTTATTCTTTCAATAAATACTTTTGAACAGCAAACTAAGCCTAAAGCTAGAAAAAGGAAGGAAATATTAAAGATCAGAACAGAAATAAATGATATGGAAACTAAAAAAACAATAGAACCCATCAATGAAATCAGGACCTGGTTCTTTGAAAAATTAATAAAATCGATAAACCTTTAGCCAGACTTATCAAAAAGAAAAGAGAAAGAACTAAAATAAATAAAATAAAAAATGAGGAAGGAGAAATAATAACCAACACCACAAAAATACAAACGATTATAAGGAAAAACTATGAAAAACTATATGCCAGCAAGTCGGACACTCTAGAAGAAATGGATGAATTCCTAGAAACATATAAATTACCCTAGGAACATATAAATTACCAAAACTGAAACAGGAAGAGATAGAAAGCCTGAACAGACTGATAACCAGAAAAGAAACCAAATCAGTAATCAAAAAACTCCCAATAGGGGCACCTGGGTGGCACAGCGGTTGGGCGTCTGCCTTCGGCTCAGGGCGTGATCCCGGCGTTATGGGATCGAGCCCCACATCAGGCTCCTCCACTATGAGCCTGCTTCTTCCTCTCCCATTCCCCCTGCTTGTGTTCCCTCTCTCGCTGGCTGTCTCTATCTCTGTCGAATAAATAAATAAAATCTTAAAAAAAAAAACACCAATAAACAAAAGTCCACGGCCAGATGGCTTCATAAGTAAATTCTACCAAACATTTAAAGAAGAGTTAATACCTATTCTTCTCAAACTATTCCAAAAAATAGAAAAGTAAGGAAACCTTCTAAGTTTATTCTATGAGGACACCATCACCCTCATATCAAAACCAGATAAAGACACCACTAAAAACAAACAAACAAACAAACAAAAAACCTACAGACCAATATCCCAGATGAACATAGATGTAAAAATTCTCAATAAAATACTAGCAAACTGAATCTAACAATACATTTAAAAAGTCACTCACCACGATCAAGTGGGATTTATTCCTGAGATGCAAGGCTGGTTCAATATTTGCAAATCAATCAGTGTGATATACCACATTAATAAAAGAAAGGATAAGAACCATATGATCATTTCGATGGATGCAAAAAAGCATTTGATAAAGTACAGCATCCATTCAAGATAAAAACCCTCAACAAAGTAGGTTTAGAGTGAACATACCTCAACAAAATTAAAGCCATATCTGAAAAACCCACAGCTAATATCATCCTAAATGGGGAAAAACTGAAAGCTTTTCCTCTAAGGAACAAGACAGGGATGTCCACTCTCACCACTTTTATTCAACATATTACTGGAAGTCCTAGCCACAGCAATCAGACAAGAAAAAGAAATAAAAGACATCCAAATTGGCAAGAAAAAAGTAAAACTTTCACTATATGCAGATGATATAACACACTATACAGAAAACTTGAAAGACTCCACAAAAAAAGCTGCTAGAACTGATGAACAAATTCAGTAAAGTCACATGATATGAAGTCAAGATACAGAAATCTGTTGCATATTTATTCACCAATAATGAAGCAATAGGAGATATTAAGGAATCAATCCCATTTACAATTGTACTAAAAACAATAAGATACATATGAATAAACCTAACCAAAGAGGTGAAAGACCTGTACTCCAGAAACTGCAATACTGATGAAAGAAACTGAAGATGACACAAAGAAATGGAAAGACACTCCATACTCATGGATTGAAGAACAAATATTATTAAAATGTCTGTACTACCTAAAGCAATTGGCACATTTAATGCAATCCCTTTAAAAATATCAACAGCAATTTTCACGCAGCTAGAACAATCTAAAAATTTGTATGGAACCACAGAAGACTCTGAATAGCCAAAGCAATCTTAGAAAAAGAAAAACAAAGCTGGAGGCATCACAATTCCAGACTTCAAGTTATATTACAAAGCTCTAGTGATCAAAAGAGTATGATACACAAAAGCAGACACATCAATGGAAAAGAATAGAAAACGCAGAAACGAACCCACAATTATATGGTCAAGTAATCTTCAAAAACTTAGGAAAGAATATCCAATGGGAAAATAAATATCTCTTCAGTAAATAGTGTTGGGAAAACTGGACAGCAACATGGAGAAAGAATGAAATTGGACCACTTACTTATACCATACACAAAAATAAATTCAAAATGGATTAAAGACCTAAATGTGATACCTGAAATCATAAAAATCCTAGAAGAGAACATAGGCAGTAACTTCTTTCACATTGACTGTAGCAACTTGTTTCTAGATATGTCTCCCAAGGCAAGGGAAATAAAAACAAACAAACAAACAAACAAAAAACTGTCAGGACTACATCAAAATAAAAAGCTTCTGCACAGCAAAGGAAACAAGCAACAAAACTAAAAGGCAACCTACAGAATGGGAGAAGATATTTGCAAATGACATATCTAATAAAGGGTTAGTATCCAAAATATATAAAGAACTTCTAAAACTCAACACCCAAAAACCAAATAATCCAACTTAAAAAAAGGGCAGAAGACATGAATAGACATTTTTCCAAAGAAGACTAACATAATATAATAAAAAACATTAAAATTAAAAAAAAAAAGACATACAAATGGCCAATAGAAACATGAAATGATGCTCACCATCACTTATCGCCAGGGAAATGCACAGCAAAACCGCAACGAGATACAACCTCAACCTGTCAGAATGACTAAAATCAATAACGCACAAAACAACATATATTGGCAAGGATGTGGAGAAAGAGGAACCCTCTCGTACTGTTGCTGGGAAGCAAACTGGTGCAGCCACTCTGGAAACAGTACAGAGGTTCCTCAGGAAGTTAAAAATAGAACTACCCTACAATCCAGCAATAATACTACTAGGTATTTACCCAAAGAATATAAAAACACTAATGTAAAGGGATACACGTACCCCTATGTTTCTTGCAGCACAATTTTCAATAGCCAAATTATGGAAGCAGCCCAAGTGTCCGTGGATAGATGAATGGAAAAAGAAGGGGTGTTATACATACAATGGAATATTACGCAGTCGTAAAAAAGAATGAGATCTGGCCATTTAAGACAACATAGAGGGTATTATGCTAAGTGAAATAAATCAGACAGAAACAAATAACCATATGATTTCACTTATATGTGGAGTTTAAAAAAACAAATGAATAAATAAATGAAAAGCTGAAACAGACCCATAATTACAAAGAACAAGCTGATGGCTGGTGAAAGTAAAGGGGGAGGAGGATGGGCAAAATGGATGAAAGGGAGTGAGAGGTACAGATTTCCAGTTAGAGAATGAATAAGACACAGAAATGAAAGGCACAGCACAGGGAACATAGCAGAACTGTAACAGCATTGTATGGTGTAGTGGTAGCTACACTTGTGGTGAGCACAGCATAACACAGATCTGTGGGATCACTATGCAGTACACCTCAAACTAATGTAAACTGCGTGTCAACTATACTTCAATTTAAAAAGAAAAGACAGGGGTGCCTGGGTGGCTCAGTCGGTTAAGCATCTGCCTTCAGCTCAAGTCATGATCCCAGGGTTCTGGGATCAAGTCCTGCATCGGGCGCCCTGCTTGGTGGGGAGTCTGCTTCTCCCTCTGCCTTTGCCACTCCCCCTGCTTGTGTTCTCTCTCTTGCTCACTCTCTCTCTCAAATAAATAAAATCTTAAAAAATAAAATAAAATAAAAAACATATAAGGCATGACTATTATTCCTCAGTGAGTTATTCCACTTCTCTACAGAGAGAAAGTGGAGTGAATTATCCCCGAATCTGTGAAACCATCTGTGATAGATGTTATTGGTCACACGGAGTTCAAAAAATTAAGAAATTATATTTTCTACATCCAATTCTCATAACACCTTCAATTTGATATCAAAGGATCAAGAAACAGACAACAGGTTGAGCACAGCTCATAAGGGAATAACATGCTCATAGAGGAATCATTAAATTAATAAGTCATTTAGTACATAAGATACCATGTACTTAATTTTACTTTAAAATATAGTTGGTATGTCACTTTTTAATATCTGATTTGATTACTCAAATCAAGCTCTACTGTGAAAAAAATAAAATAAAACTCACCCTTTCTGGCTATATTTTCACCTGTTAAAATGGTTTAAGTCAGCACTGTGTTGAAGGAAAGCATTTCGTGATCTCTTAAAATCCAGTAAATACAGAAATTAAATATTACCAAGGTTTTAGATTAATTGAGATTGTGTGTGTCTACCCAAGAGAACAAACCAATGTTCCCCTCAATTTCTACATACCATGGCTTAACAAGTATACTGAGGTATGCAAGCAATCACACTTTCTCGTAGAACAAACAAGCAGCAATATTTCTGGAATAAAATGATATTCCCAAGTTGCTAACTTTCATCTTTACCTTCACCTAAAAAATGATTCATGATGCTTTTAGGGATATATCCATCTGGGGTGACTAAGTGGCACCTAAAGACCCTCGATGCCCTATGATTTCCTGCAGTATTTTATCTGGTTTCAAACCTTTTCTTAAGTTAACAATTTGCTTTCCTCAGGTCCTAAAAATCAATAGGAATTCTTAGGCTGAAAGAGGTTAGCCTGTGTTGGAATTTTCGGCAGCTTTACACGTACCACGTTGTGAAACTATGCGCGGACAATAAAGGAAAAGCACTGATGCATGTAAGACAGCGAGAAGTTTGAGGCAAGCTGTATTTGAAAGAAAGGAATTAGTCACAGGGGAGAGTAAGCTGTCAATGCGGCAGCATCTGTTTTCTGACATGCTTCATGGGTCATCATGTCTCCTCTATGGTGCCGAATAAATAAGAGCCAAGGAAGAAGGTAATAGGATGCATGGGTCACCCACTGAGGTGACATTTTGCTCTTAGTGAGCCTATTACCTCGAGTTCCCAATTGAAATGGGTGCAGGACACCCCGAACTAGAGGAAACAGAACCAACCCAGCCCCAAATTCTGGCTAATAGGGGAATGCCAAAAAGGCAGGAATCTTATTTTTAAGTGTTAGCATACATTTTTTATGGTGAGGCAACTAGAAAAATTAAAAGACAAATATTTTCGCAGCTATGCCGACTGGTTTTGTGTATACTGTAACAAGTTCAATAGGGCCAAGATGATGCTGTTGAAACAAAGAAGTCGATTGTAAGGAAGAAAATTTCTGGATAAAAATTTTTAGTCTAACAGAAAAGACTCAACAGAGGAAAAATAGATGACTATTGTCTGCAAGAGCAAAAGAAAGCAAGATTGCTAAGCCTGTCGATAGAGTTCTAGGATTTTGAGGGAAGTAGAAAGGCCACGATGGAGCTCTACAACAAGCAGAGAATTGTCAAGTGGCTGGGAGAATGGACTAGTTCAAATGTTGATTCTGCCCCTTATTGTGACCTTGGACATTGGACTTAACCATTCAGGGCCCTCTCCTTATCTGTAAAATAGGGATAAAAATGGAACAGGAATAACCTCCAAGCCAGTGATGAGCATTTAATGAGATTAATCTGTGCAAGGTGTTTAGAGGACGGCTTGGCACAGTGTAGGAATTTAATAAAGTGTTAATGCTTACAATGCAGAGAAAATATTCCAAGGCACCTAAGAAATCAGTCAACTGGTACAAACCCTGAGATTAGCAGATGCTCTGCACTTCTCATCCTGTCATTCCACCAATATCTTTTAGCCATCTGACTGTCAGGCATTCTACCAGGCACAGAAGAGACTGGGGAAAAAGAAACAAAGTCAGGCCCTCTTCCTCCTCAGCTTCCTCTTGCACCATTTTCATCATTTTCCTGGATTGACAATCCCCAGGATGATGATTTGCTATAAACGTAGATTTCCTCATTCATGTCTACATACCTGTATTTCGGCCAAGTCTTTATTTTACATCATTTTATTTACTCACTTTATTTTTCTACTGTTTTCGTATTTATTATTTCATGTCATTCTACATTATTGAATCTATTTAAAAATGGTGAACTTGGGGCGCCTGGGTGGCACAGCGGTTAAACGTCTGCCTTCGGCTCAGGGCGTGATCCCGGCGTTATGGGATCGAGTCCCACATCGGGCTCCTCCGCTACGAGCCTGCTTCTTCCTCTCCCACTCCCCCTGCTTGTGTTCCCTCTCTCGCTGGCTGTCTCTATCTCTGTCGAATAAATAAATAAAATCTTTAAAAAAAAAATGGTGAACTTAAAAATAAGCACAATTTTTCTTAATGCAACTTAACAAACCTGCTGCAATAGGCCTTGAACTCTGACAAATTAGAGGTTGGAAAGGTTTTGTCATGTTTATTTCAGTTACTGGCTGATGAAGAATAGTCATATTTATTTTTAAATGAAGAAAATATGCATTTTTAACCTGTTAGAAATGTCAAAAAATGAAAATTCAATAACTAGATGAAATACAATTTTGAAAAACCATAATAAATGGGATAGGCATAGAAGGCTAGATGTAAGAGCCAATCAGCAAAATCTGCCTCTAACATATTTTATGTACATTCTGATCTTGTTTTTATGAAAGTCTGTGATATTTCAGTCCAATAAATGCAATATGGTCTATAAAGCTAGCACGAGAAAGGTAGAAAAGCTAGGCAAATCACTGTTATGGAAGTAAGATGTTATTTTCTCTGAATCCATTCAATATAAATGAATAATTTTCATTAAATAAAAATACAGTAGTTAACTTAAAGATGCCTTACACAGTGAATGCTGATATGCACTTAAAATGAAATACAAAAAAGTTAAACTTAGCATATTTGGGGGATATTTTTTATGTGATACATATCACTCAATTTTTATAATACTAGAAATTGAATTTAAAGTTAATATGAGTTTCTATTTTCAATGTCATTTTTTTTTATTCATGTCACTAAGAAGCAATGTCATGATGCAGTTGGGTATGGTCAATGGGTGTTAAGGACAGTCAGTAAAGGTCTGATGAGGAACAGCACACTGGAGTAAAACTGGAGTATCTCCCCATAAAATACTAACTGAAATCAGAGGGGAAAAATATTGAAGAGCCTGGCAGATCACCAACTTGACCAGGTGATCAAGATTCACATCACGAGCAGTAAGACAGATTGACAAAGTGTACCACCTCTACTACTGAGAAGAGTCAGCATCATTTCTGCAGTATTCCCAGCAAGAATGCATGGCCTGAGTGATGAGGAAACATCAGATGGACCCAGGTGGAGGGTGATCCTAAAGAATGAAATATACCTCTAAGACCATAATGGATACCAAAGACAAAGAAAGGTTAGAATTGCTTCAGACCAAAGTAGATTATGAGATAGGACAACCAAATGTAACACATGCTCTTGGATAGAATCTTGGGCCAAGAAAAAAAAATGTGACATTGTTTAGATGGTTGGTGAAATCTGAACAGGGTGCGAAGACTAGATGATATTGTGGTGTCAGTGTTGATTTCTGGACTAGGGGGTTATATGTTGACTATATAGGACAGTGTCCTTGTTTTGAGAAAACATTCACCAAACTATTAAAGGTGATAGAGAATATTGTCAGTAAAAGGCATATTCGAATAACAGATAGAGGGTGATGGAGCAAATGAGCTAAAATATTGCCAATTAGGAATCTGGTAAGAGGAGATATGGGAGTTCTTTGTACTCTGGTCATATTTTTTCTTGTAGGTTTGAAACTATTTCAAAAAATTATTTAATTAAAAACAAATATTAACTTGGGAAAACTCTTGCATATGTGATTGACAGTAGGTTGACATTCTTTATATATATAAAAAAAATTCTTACGAATAAGCAAAAAAATTGGCAAGATTCACATGCAAAAATAGGAAAGGATATTTACAAATCATTTATCAAATCAGAGACACCAACAATGTAAAATATAAAAAATTTACAAATTCACTAATATTCAAAGAACAGTAAATTTTAGAAATGATAGCCATTTCTCAGATGTCATATAAGCATAAAGTACTTACATATAATCCTTATTGTTTCAAAATGTGTAGTTTAAAGTTTAAGTCATTTGCACAGTAAATTTTTTCTTTGTAGTTCACTCAAAAAACAAATCTTACTTCCTTTATGGTGCTGTTTAGGGCATTTTTACTGGCTAAATTAAATAGGTGTAAGCTAAAGCGTTCAGTAATTCATGTATTCTGTGGCACATTCAGGATCCTCAAGAATAATCAAACGTAATTTTTACAATACCTAGAGTTTTTAAATAACCAAAGGTTAAAGTACAGAGGAAAGATGACAGCATGTCAATCATCTTCTTTCAAAATGCCCAATAGATAAAATCATTGAAAAGAAAAGGCAAAATATGAATGACTTTTAACCAGCTGTTATGAAATACATCAATACATGGTTTCGACCACAAAAATAAACTCCTCTTCAAGATCAATGGAATTCAAATGTGCACAACAGCAAGAAAAATTAAATTTCTTAAGTAATAGATATAACATAAATTCCATTGTCAATAGGACATCAAAATAATAATTAGCATGGACTTTGTGAAAAGGCACGTGCTTCACTGTAAATAAAGGAAATAAAAAAAAGAAGTTACAAATTTTCCTGTCACTTAATAAGAAACTGCAGAAAGATCATCATAATTTTTTAAATGAGCTCTTTGTAAAATAATTCTAGGTATTGATCAAAGGCCTAAAAAGCATTTAGGAAGCTTTACATTGACACTGGGAGACAAAAACGAGAAGAGTTTTAATGCCAAAGAATTAAAATATATTACAATTCCTCAACATTCATCTTGGAAAAGATCATTGAAATGTCATTGCTATATCAATGTATGGCAGATTAAGAAAAGAGAATTAAATGAACTTTGATGGCACTGTGAAAATTTTCTTATTATGCTCTGAGTTGTATTCAAAGAATCCAACTTTCTCCCAGAGACAAGAGAAAGAGATTTAAAAACTATGAAGGTTGTTACTTTTGATACAAAACAGAATCCATTTTCCTGGTAATATTGTAATTTAAAATTCTTTTAAAAATTAGAAAACATAATAGAAAAATAAAGATCCCACCTGATTAGCGGCACAATCTATTAGGTTCACAGGAATAAATCTAACAAAATGTGTGTGCACCCTTTATGAAGATAATTATAAAATAGACAAGAGGATATGAAAAAATGGAGAGACAAGCCATATCCCTGGATAAAAGAACTAACCACCATAAAAATGTTAATGTATATTAACTGATAAATGTGATATGATTTCAGTACAAATACCAATGGGATTTTTTTCATAGAACTTACCAAATTAATTGTAAGTTTATACCAAAGAATGAAGTTTTAAACATAGCAAAAAATTCTCTTTTAAGATATATTTATTTGAGAGGGAGGGAGAGAGAGTGAGCAAGTGGGGGGAGGGGCAGAAGGAGAGGGAGAGGGAGAGAATCTCAAGCAGACTCCCTGCTGAGCACAGAGCCCAACCCAAGGCTTAATCTCAGGACCCTGAGATCATGGCCTGAGCTGAAACCAAAAGTCAGACGCTCAACTAACTTAGCCACCCAGATACCCCATTAACAGAGCAAAAAAACTCTTTTTTTTTTTTATTTTTTTTTAAAGATTTTATTGATTTATTTGTCAGAGAGAGCGAAGGAGAGCACAAGCAGGGGGAGCAGCAGGCAGAGGGAGAAGTGGGCTCCTGGTTGAGCAAGGACCCAGGACCCTGGGATCATGACTTGAGCTGAAGGCAGACGCTTAACCAACTGAGCCACCCAGGCATCCCATAGCAAAAAAATTCTTAGCAGGAACAGAAACTTGAATGATTACAAGAGTCTTATAAAAGTATAGTAATTGGACCAAGATGGCAACGTAAGTTGTTCCTGACTTTCCTCCCCCCTCATTAAAAAAACAAAAAAAAACCAAAAAAAAAAAAAAAACCAAAAAAAAAAAACCTACCAACTATTCAAGAACAAGACGCCACTAAGAGAATTCTAGAATACAAGGATGAGGCTGAAGCCTCCCCTGTACCTCAGAGACCAAGACAGACTGCATTAGAAGGGTAATGCCATACATTGACTGCACTGCCCCGCCCCCAGGCCAGCACAGCACGATGCAGGTCTCTCCTGAGCTTCCAGTCCCTCCACTGCGAAAAGAACTCAGGAGTACAACCAGCATTCCTCCCCCATTCAAATCACTTTCTAGGAGCCCCATGGAGATTTCAGGGAAATCTACAGGGCTCCACTAGGAATCTCATGATGATGAAGAGGAAGGGGCTTGAGGCAACCAGCACACAGATCTTAGCAGACTGAATTCGTATCTGCAGTGCCCAAGCAGTCATCCCAACTAACAGCTTCGCTCATCTGCAGAACCTAGTTGAGGGTTCACTCTGACCAGGAAACTCAGTGGGGTGCAGATCTCCCTAATTCAGATCCCAAATGAGAGTTTTTTCCAGCCATAGAGCCCAGTTTCCCCACCCCCAGCCAAGGAGCTGAAACACAGCCCCACTCACTTTGGAGAGTGTCTTCCGGCCCCATCTAACCAGAAGGGCTGACTCCAACTCCTAGAAGCAGTGCAGCCCTGTGGCACTCGAGCCAAGAAGTGGGCAGGCAAAGCCGTAATGAGCACAAAGCATTCCCAGTCTGTGCTCAGGCAGGAAGATTAGCCAAGGCTGAGAGTAGCTTCCGACCCCTCCCAAACAGAGTCTGTTTGGGAAATTTAGAGTAGCTCAGAGTGACCCCTTCTCTTTCCCCCTGCCCCCCAAAAAGCTGAATCACAGCTCCACCTGCTGTGGAGTCTTTCAGCCACAACTGACCAGAAGGGCTGGCAAAAGCTCCTGGAAACTGTGAGGCCCAGCAGCACTCAAGCTGAGAGGAGGGCAGGCAGAGCCAACAGCTTGCAGAGCAAAGCCAGAGCTACTGTTCAGTCAGGGAACTTGGAGTGCAGGTTGGCTTCAGTTAAGATAACAAAGAGCTCTATCAGTTTTAGAGCTGCTTCTCCCACTGACCCAGGCAGGGAATCTAATTCATAGCCCCGCTCCTCACTGAATACAGCCTTCAGCCTGTCCAACCAGGGAACCTGCATAGCCCATTCAATAGCCCTATGTAGTGGGTACTTGAAGTGAGAGCACAGCCCATGGCTTCCTATATCTAGAGAGAAAACTGGTGCGTTCACTTGACTAGGGAATTCATTGCACACTCTGGCTGATTTGGATCCCCAAACAATGAGCTGTACAGGCTCTGGGTCCCATCCTGCTGCCCTGCCAGGATAGAGAAGCTAATTTATAGCCCCATCTACAAGTGAATATAGTACCTAGTCCCAACCATCTAAAAAGCCTGGCCAGAGAATTCAGGCAACCACAGAACCCATCCTACAACCTCACTTTGTCAGGGAACAAAGCCATCAGTCTCATCCAACTGTTCTCTAGTCATGGGTTTACCCCTCTCCCAAACCTGTCTTCAGAGTTCAACCAGCTGCCTTGCCTAAAAGCAGACTATAACAGGCCCAACATACCCAAGACATTACCAGTAGACACACCCAGAAACCCAAACTGAGCTGACTGGTAAAGAACTGCCTCTGCCAAAGTAAACCTGTAAAATCTGGAAAAGGGGCTTGATGACTCATATGCACAGATACCAACAAAGGAATTAAAGATTACAAAAATCAGGTAAATGTGATACCACCAAAACAAATGAATAAAACGCCAATAACTGACCCTAAAGAGATTAAGATCTATGAACTGCCAGGCAAAGAATTCAGAACACTTCTTTTAAGGAATTTTGGGGACTATAAGAAAACACAGACAACTAAATGAAATGAGAAGAATAATGCATGAACAAAACAGAAGTTTGACAAGGAAATAGCAACCATAAAAAAACTGGAATTGAAAAATACAATAACTGAACTAAAAAATACAACAGAGAGTTTCCAAAACAGACTCAACCATGCAAAAGAAAGAATCAGCAACTGATAAGACAGTAGAAATTACCCAGTCAGGGGGGAAAAAAGAGTAAAGAAAGCCTATGGGAATTATGGGAGACAATGAAAAGAAACAATATACAAGATTATGGGAATTCCAGGAGACGAGAAAGGGACAGGAACAGAAAGTATTTTTAAAGCAATAATGGCTGAAAACTTCCCAAACCAGAGGGGGTAAATGGACATCCAGATCCACGAAGCCCAAAAGGCTCCAAATAAACTGAACCTGAATTGAACTACACTGAGACACATTATAATTAAATTGCTAAAAATCAAAGACAAAAAAAACCTTTTAAGAGCAGCAAAAGAAGAGAGAAATCGCATGCAAGAGAACCTCCATAAGATTATCAGCAAATTTCTCAACAGAAACTTTTCAAGCCAGAGAAAAATACTGAAAAAAAAAAAAACAAAAAAAACAAAAAACTGTCAAATAAGAATTCTATACCTGGGAAAACTGTTCTTCAGAAATAAAGAATGGATAAAGACTTTCCCAAACAAACAAAAGCTGAGGGAGTGCATTACCATCAGATCTGTCTTATAAAAAATGCTAAAGGGAATGTAGTTCTTTGAGTGGAAGTAACTGAAATAGTGAAAACATAAAAAAGGTAGTGTCAATCTCACCAGTAATGGCAAAAATATAGTCATAGTTATATTCTGCAGTATGGTAATAGGGATGTGGAATTCACTTACAACTCTAGTTTAAAAGTTTAAACAAATGAACAGAGTAAAAATAAACATAACTGCAATAATCTGTTACAAGTCATACAATATTAAAAACATGTAAACCATAACAGCAACAATCTAAAATGTGAGGAAGAAAAGTAAAAGTGTAAAGTTTATGAATTCTATTGAAGTTAATTTGTCAGTTTCAAATAGGGTATTATAAATTTAAGATATTTTATGTAATCCTCATGGTAACCACAAAAGAAAATCCTGTACTAATTACACAAAAGAACACAATAAAGAAATGAAACCATGTTTATGCTATGCAAAATAAGTCAATCAGAGAAAGACAATTATCGTATGACCTCACTGATAACGTGGAATTTAAGAAACAAGGCAGAGGATCACAGGGGAAGAGAAGAAAAAAATGAAACAAGATGAGACCAGAGAGGGAGACAAACCATAAGTAACTTGTAATCATAGGAAACAAACTGAGGGTTTCTGGAGGGGAGCAAGTGGAAGGATGGTGTAATTGGGTGATGGACACTGAGGAGGGTATGTGTTGTAATGAGCACTGGGTATTATATAAGACCGATGAATCACAGACCTGTACCCCTGAAACAAATAACACATTAAAAATTTATTTAAAAAAAGAAAAATAAATAAATACATTTGTTCAAATGCAAAAAATAAATAAATAAAAAAATAAAGCATGCTGATACCAAAAGACATCAAAACACGAGAAAAGAGCATGATAAGAAACAGAAAACAACTAACAAAATGGTAATAGTTAAGTCCTTACTTATCAATAATTGCTTCAAACATAATTTCACCAATTAAAAGATTTTAAATGGCTAAATGGATTTTTAAAAAACCAAGATCTGACAGTATGCTCCCTACAGAAGACTCACTTTAGCCTTAAAGACACACAGAGACTGAGCATGAAGGGATGGAAAAAGACATTCCAAGCAAAGAGTGACCAAAAAAATTAGGGTAGCTATCTTCTATCAGATAAAATAGACTTTAAACTAAAAAAAGTAAAAATAGACCAAGAAGATCATTATATAATGATAAAGGTGTTAATACATCAAGATATAATAATTGTAAATATTTATGCACCCAACATTGGAGCACCTAAATACATAAAACAAAAACCAACAGAGCTAAAAGGAGAAATAAACAATAATACATTAGTTGGGAACTTTAATACCCTACTCTCAACAATGGATAGAATATCCAGACAGAGAATCAATAAGGAAACAGTGGGTTTGAACAATACAGACAAAATGGACCTAACAGATATTTACAGAATATTCTATCCAACAATAGCTGAATACATATTCTTCTCAAAAAAACACATGGAATGTTTTCCAAGATAGACAATTTGACAGGCCACAAAACAATGTTAGCAAATTCAAGAAAACTGAAATCATACCAAGTATCTTCTCTGACCACAATGGCATAAACTAGAAATCAATAAAAAGAAGAAAACTGGAAAACTCACAAACAATGGAATTTTTTTTTTAAAGATTTTATTTATTTATTTGACAGAGAGAGAGAGACTGCCAGCAAGAAGGGAATACAAGCAGGGGGAGTGGGAGAGGAAGAAGCAGGCTCCCAGCAGAGCAGGGAGCCCGATGCGGGGCTCGATCCCAGGACTCTGGGATCATGCCCTGAGCTGAAGGCAGACACTTAAAGACTGAGCCACCCAGGCACCCCCACAAACAATGGAACTTAAACAATGCTCTCCTGAACAACCAATAAAGAAGAAATTAATGGAAAAAGAAAAGTTTCTTGAGACAAAAACACAACATACCAGAACTTATGGGATGCAGCAAAAGCAATTCCAAGAGGAAAGTTCAAAGCAATAAATGCCTACATTACATTAAGAAGCAAGACAGAGGGGCGCCTGGGTGGCTCAGTGGTTTAAGTGTCTGCCTTTGGCTCAGGTCATGATACCAGCATCCTTGGACTGAGCCCCATGACAGATTCCCTGCTCAGCAGGGGGTTTGCTTCTCCCTCCCCTTCCTCTTGTGCTCTTGCTTGCTCTCTGTCAATCTCTCCCCCCTCAAATAAATAAAATCTTTAAAAGAAGAAGAATAAGCAGCAGCAGCAGCAATACCCCAAATAAGCATCCTAACTCTATATATTAAGGAACTAGAAAAAAAAGAACAAACTGGGCCCAAAGTTAGCAGAAGAAAGAAAATAACAGATAAGGTCAAAAATAAATACAATAGAGAACAGAAAAATAGTAGAGAAAATTAACTAAACTAAGAGTTGCTTCTTTGAAAAGAAAAACAAAATGAAAAAAAAAAAAAAAAAAAGCAAAACACCCTAGCTAGACTAACCAAGGAAGAAAGAGGAAGGACCCGAATCAAAAAAATTATAAATAAAAAAAGGACACATTACAACAGACAATACAAAAATTCAAAGAATCAGAAGAGGCTACTGTGAACAACTATACAACAACAAACTGGACAACCTAGAAGAAATGGAAACATTCTTAGAAACATACAACTTACCAAGACTGAATAAGGAAAAAAAAAAGAAAAACTGAATAGACCAATTACTAGTAACAAAATTGAATCAGTAATCAAAAATCTTTCAATGAAGAAAAGCCCAGGACCACACAGCTTCACTGGTGAATTTTACCAAACACTTAAAGAATTAACACCAATTCCTCTTAAACTGCTCCAAAAAATCAAAGATGAGGGAACACTCTCAAACTCATTTTAGAAGACAAGCATTATCCTGACACCAAAACCAGAAAAGGACTTTACTAGAAGAGAAATTATTGGCCAACATCCCTGATGAATATAGATCAACAATTCTCAATAAAAGACTAGCAAACCAATTCAGCAGCACATTAAAAAGATCACTCATCATAATAAAGTGGGATTTATTGAGGGATGCAAGGATGGTTCAATATATGCAAATCAATCAATGTGATACACCACATTAATAGAATGAAAAAAAACATATGATAATCTCAATAGACAAAAAAAACATTTGACAAAATTCCATATCCATCATGATAAGAACTCTTGATATCATGATAAATTAGGCATAAAAGGAACATATCTCAACATAATAAAGATTATAAGGAAAGCACACAACAAATATCAGTTAGCTGAAATTTTCTTCTTTTCCTTAAATTTTCTAACTGGCTTTCTCTTTCTTTCGGGGAGGAGAAAATAACATATTCTTTCTTCACTATATCACTAACATATCACTAATATCACTAATCTCATCCTCGAGAGATAGAAATTTTTGATTTGACTCTGTATCAGATAAGAAAATTTAGTACATCAAAAATCACCATAAAGACTTTAATGCAAATGAAAAATACAGATGATACGGAATTAATATTCTTATTACATGGAGCTCACTTAAATCAAAAAGTGTTTATGTGAGTGCATTACTGGTACAAAAATAAGCAGACTGACTAATGAAACAGAAGAGAGAGCCAGGATTGATTTTTAATATAAATACAAGATTGCATTTATGAGAAAGGAAGGAGTTGCAGGTGAAGGGAGGGGAAAGACAAGAGATGTTGGAATAGTTAACTGTTCAAAAAAATGTTTAGAGCTTCATTTTTTACTTAAACTAAAATAAATTTTAGATGACTTCAAGCATTAGATGAAAATCAAACCATGAAAAAGTATATTTTGATAAAAAAGACTACCTGAGCTAAATGCAATCAGGGAAAGCTACTATGGCCTAAAATTTTGACATGTCAACATCTTCAAAAATGGTACGAAGGGAAATAATGAAGTCACAGTGTTGATCAAAGAAAAAAAAAGAACTAAAATATTTCTCAAACTTTCCATTCCTGAATGAGGAAATATTTAGAAAAATCTTTTCATCACAGAAGTATTTTTTTTTAAAGCCAGGAAAAAAAACTTAAAAAAAAAAGTAGCAAACTGATGATTAAGAGCTACATGGGCCAATTATTTCAAATGAACAATTAACCTTTACTATCACATAAAAAGAAATAACATGGCAATGTAGAAACGGGAAGCACGAAAATATTCGAGCAGGAACACCAGGTTGATTTCCTAAAACAGGGGAGGCTTGATCCTCAGAAACAGTTGCCTACGCAACAGCCAAGTCACTGGTAGTCCAACGTCTGGAGTAAAGAGTAGATGCCAAGAGGCTACTACGAGATGGTTAAGGCAGAAGAGTCTTGTCTACGAGGCCTTGATAACTGGACATGGTCAAATGAGATGCTGGGCTACAAACACTCCTGGTCCTCTGCATCTCTGCCTCAGGAGGTAAATACCCAAACTGTGTGATGGGCGTGGATAGGGGTTGGTTAGTCCTTGGTGGCAGCAGTGGCAGCAGCAGAAGGCAGCTGATTCCCTCGTTGGCCCTGCAGTAAGGGCAGCACGCTAACAGGAAGGAGAATAGCGCCTCGCTTCTTCAGCATGAACGGGCAATTTGTGCTCCATGAAATAACCTCTCTATTAAATGTGTACTTGTTTCTATCACTTCATCTACGTATAAATTTGGTTCACACAAGACACGAGAAATCCCATTTGCTTGCTGTCTTAACTTTAATTGTGTCTTTGATGAGCAACTTACCATGCCTACTTGGGAACGCTATATGCATGCTTAACCATATCAGAATATACCCTGCAACTTTCCTAGTAATTCGGGGGGTATTAAAGTACACATTAAAGATGTAATGTTATTAGAGATGAATAAAGACATAGAAACATACTTTAAGAGAATAAAATATGGAGTTTTTTTGAATTATGAAGAACTTGGGGTTTGAAATTTTAGCTTATAAATCCTGTTATCTTAACATTATTTATTAAGTAATGCGCAACGAAAAAGTAAAGAGTGCAGTAGCTGTTATGTCAGTCTGTTAATTTTATCCATGATAAACAGTCATCTTTTAGTTCAGAACCATTAAGCCAAGCAAATATTGCCAGCAAGTTTAATTTTTACTTAGTAATGTCTAGAAAGAGAAATGGCTTAATACATGACAAGCACTCACAAATATGAAGATACATTTTATCAGCCTCATACATAAATACATTCTTACTCATCCAGCATGTATAATAATTAATACTAAGAGAGCAGGAAAAAATCTCATTTATTTCACCTCAAGTTTATTAATATGGAAGATGATGGCAGCCTACAAGACAGTTTTGTATTTATTTGCAAAGCTATTGCCACAAATTCTTCCCCTGTACGTTATTTGTAAAGCACTCAAAGTTAGAAGTACAAATAATGTTTGGATATGAAGAAAATTCCTAATAATAACCCCATGTTATAGAAGCCCAATTTATACATCTAAACCCCAAGACTCTCTTAAATAAAGAAGTACTATAAATCCCAGAACGTAATGTAGGCAAGTGTACCAAATCCATGCCAAGGGATAACAAAAAAAATTATTTATCCTGAAGAAACTACAGTTTTGTAGAACATGGAAGAAGAGAACAGGGTCCTTTCACAACTTGGGAAAATTTTCTCATTTATTTTAACTTATAAATATACTTTGCTTTTCAGTGAGCCTTTACTGTTTTCATATCCCTCTTATAAATTTCCTGTATAAATAGATAAGCAAATCACTATCTTGGAATTATTTCTCTACTTTATTTTTTCCCTTTCAAAATGCAATAGCCAGAAAACCACGATGATGAGAGAATTCTCTGATCTGCCTGAATGTCTTCATTCGTTCAGACATAAAGCGCCATATATTATTGTTTGCGGTTTCAGATAATAGTGCTACTAGCCAAATATACACAGAAACAGCTGAAGAGCCTAACAGCTTTTTGCACTGTGCTCACAAAAAGTTTGCGGTCTAATTTTAAATATTAGCCCCTACTTGAAAAACTATTGGAAACACCATTGAAATCTCAGTTGGGAGGCCACATAAGACTTTACTCACAGCACACCAGGACACTGCTGATGAGGTTCCCCACAGTTTTGTAATCATGTAACTTGGTTTGAAGCTGGGTTTCAGCACCAAGGTTTGACTTAAGCCGTCTTCCAGTCCTGAGATGTTGTGATGTCTGTCTTTCCTACTTCCGTCCTGCCATTTGCTCACTTCAGATGCCCCAGAATCCAGAGTGGGTCTATTAGTCTCACATGTCCAAACGAACAAAGTTGTGTGATTAGGTTTCCAGCCTGAACGCAGTGGCTGAGATGTTGCTGTACAGCTCATTACAGGTGTCGTTATTCTCTAAGAACGTGACTTACAGCCCTTTCAAGGCAGTGACTGCCAGTTAGTGAAATTCTCACACTAGAGCTAATGACATTTCAGAACAGACTAGACATCCTGCCACAACACAGCAATTTCAACATTCCCCGGGTCCTTTGCCCTCGCCTGATTTGTGACATTACTGATGATTCCTGGTGCACTCATGATGATCTTTCTCTTGATCTTTCACTCATTACTTCATCAAATATTTATTTAGCATGTAATGCTGTGTGACAGCATGGTACATGAAATGGGGTTTATAAGGACAATGCACAACCCTTAACAGCAAAAAAAAAAAAAAAAAGACAAAAACTTAAGAATCTAATCAGAATTGTTATCAACTATGTACAATTTTATACAAGTACACCTGGGGGAAAGATCAGAAAGCTGCATCCCAGAGTGTAAGGGTGGTTATCTCTAGATGCCAGGACTACAGGTAGTGGTGCTCGTAAATGTTTAACAATTGGCTCTCTGTTCTCTAGAGAAATAATTCTAAAATATTGGTTCATTATCCACTTGCATGAGAAAGATGGAAGAGAAATATGAAAAAAGGACTCATTGAAAAAAATAATATTTATCAATTAAAATATATCCAAAAGAAGAAGGCCCTGCTTTGTAGCATTTGCTGATGTCCACGCTGTAAATACCCACACCGTGGCCTACTTCGAGCTATCATAACAATGGTAGCTCACTCACAAAGTTTCAACCCCCTAAGCCAGTATGAACCCACTCCAGCATACTACTGACTGGCTGAGCCACATTTTCTTCTTTTTATTTTTCTTTTTTTCAAAAATTTTTTGATGAAAATAGTGGTTGCCCCCGGGGATAGAAAGTAGGTGGCTGGGGACAGGGACAGAGGTAGACTTTTCTTCTCTATAACCTGCTGTGCCTTTAAATTTTGAACCATGGGATATATTATCAATTCAAAAAAAAATTAAATCTTAAATTTAAAAATCTTCAATAAACATTTGTTATGTTTGTGATCAAAGGCAGCAAATGACATCTTTAATGTCCAATATACACTAATACATACATATATACATGAAACACATAAATAACAATATAAGATGTTACACATCAGAATGCCAAAAAGATTGGCACAAATTTAAAAAATGCATTGGGGGCAAATGCAGTAAGAAAGTCATGTAAACTGGAAAGGTCAGGAAAAGCTCTCTGGAGATGTGAGCAGAGTCCTGAAGTATGGGCAGGATTTGGACAAGAAGAAGGAAAGCAAGGGGGTGACACACAGGTGATGAGCAGACTGGCCATGTGCCTGGCATTGACACTTCACTTTTTTTCATCTCTGTGCTGGAGCGGACGTTCCCCACAGTTTCTTTTCCTTAGGGACTTCTCCCTACTTAATTTAGCATCAGAACAGTCTGGTAGCCAGACTTTCATGGCAATCAGCCAGAATGGCAATAAGATTGACGTCAGGGACTGACATAAAGGAGAGAAGAAGTAGTTTCACACCATCTCTGGTAATAATATGAATGTTTATTTAGTAACTGGTCTGTAGCAGGCACCCTGTGGTCTAACCCACAGCGCCTAAGTCAGAGGGAAAACTCAAGTTCTTGCTCTTGTGCTTCCTACCTGGCCCGTAAGAACATGTGCTTGGATGAAGCACCACAACCTGTCCCCACCAACCCCAAATGCAACTAGGAAATGAGCTTCCCCAGGGTGTAGAAGAGCTCTTCCATGAACTTGGAAGGGCCTTATGGAAAGCTGGACCTGCTCCTAACACCTGCTAGTTAAAGGATCAACTCTTCACTGAGATAGGCATTTTTCAACATTTAACTGGTATATATAGCCAATCTGTGGAGCCACAAATTCACTCACTTTATCCAGACACATATTTTGCAAACTAGTTCATCTTAGTGGATAACTCAGGTACTTACACTGATCAAAATTAGACACTTTTTGGACACTTTGGATTTTTTAATAGCATGTGTAAGAATTTGGTTATCTCTATTTTACTTTGTATCCCCTGGTGGAATGATCTTTGGTCATTAAAAACTCAATTATAAATGAGTATTTGTTGGCATGAGAAACTCTTCAAGATATTTTGCTAAATTTTAAAGCATTGTAAAATATCATCTACAGTATGATTCAATTTTTTAATATTATATCTATACCTTTAAATAGACATTTATAACTGAAAGTATTAGTAGAAACTATTTCCAGGTGGTAAAACTACAGATGATTTTGACTTCCTTCTTTGTAATTTTCCTAATTTGTAAAATTTACTATAAATACCACATATAATGTTTGAAATCTGTAGCATAAATAACATTTTTACATTCTATGGGATCCATTCATCAACATGGGAGTGTAGAACCCATTCTACTTCCTGAGGAAAAGTGTGGCCCTGTTCTTGAGAACTGCTTCCTTCCGGCATCTTCCATTCAGCTCTGTCCTTGTTAGGTTCCTCAATCTTTACATAAAATGTCAGTATTTCCTCCAACTCAAGTGCTACTGCTGCTCAACACTTAACTCTCACTGAAGTGTCGAGAACAGACACAATTCAAATATTATCAAGGAAATCCAACTTGAATTCAGTATTATTCTGAGAAAAGCAATTTATATGGAATACTGCCTTAAAGACATGGTCTTTTATCAAAGTTTCATATCAGAGGCACTACTAGGATAGGAATATTAGTAGGAAAATTTGGCTGCACACTACCAAGGGCCTCCAACGGTGCCTACTGTTTCAAAGACCTTCACACCTTGACACACGTTCCTGGCATCACTGTAGCTTTGCTTTTCCCAAAGCGCATTACAGCATGATGCCACCAGCTGACATGAAGCCCTCTGAACTCATTTCTCTAAAGACACTCACTATATCCTGCCCTAAAAGGCCATAGGAGAAATATGTCTCTGGTCTTGGAACCAAGAACAATTGCATTATCTTAATCATCCAACTGGGTTTCTACTTTTCCTTTGCCCTGATTTTCATATTTCACTATATTCTTATCTTGTTGTCCTGCAGCTATCTCTATAAACCACCTTACATTTTTTGCGAAAGAAAGCAGAGAATAAATAAATACGTGTTCAGGAAATGATGAAACTAAAAATATGAGTCAGATCAAGATGAAGGGAAGAAAGATAACTTCAGCAACAATACCAGAAAACACACACACACACTATAACCAAGAACTGTCAGGGTGCTAGCAGGTTAGGACATATCACAGTGTACTGGTAAAAACACCACACTCGACAGTCTGCATAAGTGGGTTGGGTCCTGATTCTGTCACTAACTAGCTAAGTGATGCTGTGAAGCAAGTGGGCAGAAGAGAACCAAGTCGAACCACCTCCCACACACACTGAGAGATGGCAGAGCGCCAATGTCCAGCAGGCCGGCTCTATAATTCTGTTACCTGAGCTTAATCCCTACTCCACTTAGTCTTGGGAACCTCCAACGACTTAAGCTCTCTGGGCTTCTTTCTCTTATCCATGAAATGGGAATGAGAATACAGACTTTGTGTGATTATGGCACTTCTGTGGCATCTTTTTCTTTAGTTTTCTCAAGCACTTAATATGGACTTACAGATGAGGAACCTAACGTACAGAAGAGTTAAGTAATTTGCACAAGGTCACAAAGCCAATAAGTGGTAGACCTAGGACAGGGATACATGCGGTGCCCCTCTCGATCTGCACTCTTAACCACTAATCAATGCTGAGGATCAAATGAGCCAATGCGCACTGCCTTTAATAACTGCTAGCTTACTAAACAAATGAAAAGTGCCTTACAAATTGAAACGACTTTTTATATCACAGAAAGATATACTATATCTCAAATATGATATTTGCTTAAATAAATGTTATCAAATTTATAGATGATATAAAGAATGAATAAGTAAAACAAGGAATTACAGAATTAATATTAAATTTAACAAGTATAACTAGAAAGCATGAGAGCTGAGCACAAAAATTTATGTATAAATATATTCATCATGGTGTTATTTATTAAAGTTAAAAAAGGAAATGAGTTAAATATCCAAAGGAAGGGGCTGATTAAATAAAATATGACATATCTACACACACAGACAAAAGGACTAGATCAAAATATGACAGAATGTCAACATTGGTCTCTTTTTGGTAATATGATTTGTATGAGTTTTTCTATTTCTTTACACTTGTCTGCTTTCCATATTTTCTACAATGAAAATATATTGCCATATTGACTTAAAAAAAACAAATATTATCTTTCATTGAAATAACTCAATATAAATTCTTACATGTTTTCACACATCTACTTCACAGGAAGTGTAAGAAAAAAAATCCGCCTGACAGCAAGTCATCCTTCCTCAGATCCTTCACCAAGAATCTACCCGATGACAGCTGGGTATTTCAGTGGTCCATACACTTACTGTTTAAGATGCTAAAAATAATTTTCAAACTATCTTAGTAAGCATTAGATTGAAAGTGTGTAGATTACAAGAAGTCTGTGCTGGTCAAACATTTGTACAGTTATTCATTATATTCAACTCCAGGGACCAACAAAAACATTGCCCATCTGGGACGCATATAGATGAGGGCAGTGGACCTTGTGAAGTGCTGCCAATTAAGTCTCCAGAGGAGCAGATGGAGTACCCAGCGCTGGTTACTCAGCTCGGAGACAAGAGGGGGGAGACAGGAGGCTGCAGTAGCCATCGTGGATGTAAGGATATGCCATCTGGAAGGAGGCTGGACGAGTTCCATGTGGGGAAAAGTTATAGGGCAGAAAAATCTAGTGCCCAAATTACAGGCGAATTTTTTTTTTCCGTAAGCAGAAATAATTAGCACTAGGGGCGCCTGGGTGGCTCAGTCAGTTAAGTGTCCAACTCTCGATTTCAGCTCAGGTCGCTATCTCAGGGTCCTGGGATCAAGCCCCATGTCAGGCTCTGTGCTCAGTGGGGAGTCTGCTCGAGGATTCTCTCCCTCTCCCTGTGTGCCTCCCCCTGCTCATGCTCTCTCTCTCTAATTAAATAAATCTTACAAAAAAAAAAAGAACGTAAGAAAGAATCAGCAATAAATCAGGCTGCTCTGTAAAGGAACAATGTTCCTTTATTACATGTGAGTCATGTTGCCTAAAGCCCAAGCAAGATGGGCAAAGTCACAGCACTGTAAGCAAGGAGCTCAGGTATCAGTTACTTGAAGATGACATCTGTCCCTGGGACCAAAAACATACCAAGGGGAAAAGCCCTAGTGAACCCTTGGAAATGGGACCTCTCTCTTTCTTTCTCTGCCTTGAAGATTCAACCCAGTTACCAAGTGAACTCTAGAATGGCACCCTGCTCTCAATCACAGGCCAGAACCTGGGAGGAAAGAAGCCCAAGTGAGGGGTCTAGAAAGTTATGCCAACCCTCTGCCGCTACAGATGGAATAAGGCAGGGCCTTAATAGAATAATCCAGGTAGAGTGTGATCAGGAATCTTGCTCTCTATGTCAACTTGCTAGATTTTGTTCTCCACACATTTGTGCTTCTGTTTGCTCTTTAGTATTTACTAAGGTTTGCAAAGACCCAGGCTGCCTCATCTCTGATAAGAGAAACCAAGAAAAGAGGGTTTCTGCCCACACCTGAACAGGATCATTAAAACTTCTTATATATTTTAAACATTTGACATATATAAACTCTTTAATCTTCACTACAAGCTATGAAATAGGTATTATCACTATCTCCATTTCACAGGTGAGAAAAACCAAAGCACAGAAAGGCTATGTGACTTGCTCAAGGTCCACAGTTAATAAGTAATGGAGGGGGATTCAAAATGTGAACACGAAGGAACTTGCATTATCAGAACTGTGGTTGTTTTTTTTTTTAAGGTTTTTTTTTTTAAGATTTTATTTATTTATGTGACAGAGAGAGAGAGTACAAACAAGGGGCATGGCAGGGAGAGGGAGAAGCAGGCTCCCACTGAGTACAGAACCCGACATGGGGCTCGATCCCAGGACCCTGGGATCATGACCTGAGCCAAAGGCAGCTGCTTAACCAACTGAGCCACCCAGGCCCCCCAGAGCTGTGGTTATTCTTTCGCGAAGGAATCCTTTAGGGGGCGCCTCAGTGGCCCAGACGGTTAAGCGTCCAACTCTTGGTTTTGGCTCAGGTCATGATCTCTGGGTCCAGGGTCCTGGGATAGAGCCCTGTATCAGGCTCCATGCTCAGCTTGGAGTGTGCTTGAGGATTTTCTCCCTCTTCCCCTTTCCCCACTCTCACTCTCTCTCAAATAAATAAATACATCTTTAAAAAAAAAAAAAAAAGAATCATTTGGAGCTATTTGGTAATATTCAGTAACAATCTATGTTTATGCAAAGGGTCATGAATGAATTTCTCCTTCCTCTCCCCTCCCCCTCGCCACTACTCCCACCAGCTCTCCTAATCATGCTTCCACACATCTGAGAAGCTGAGAGATACTAGGCAGTATTTTGTTTTAATGCACATCCAAGAACACAGTTACAACTGCTGCTAAGAGTGTGTCAAAAAAAAAGTTATCTGTCAGGGACTAAAATTGTAAGACTAGTAAACTCTAAACCCAGGCATTTTCCTAAAGAAATTGAATATAGTATTTTTGTGGCTAACTATTCACAGATTAAGAAAAAATATGTTTGTCTTTAACACGGAGGAAGAAATCTAATGAGGAATTTGTCATTAATAAGAGTGTCTTAGGAATGGTGATTTCTGTGTGTTTTTAGCAACATCAAAAGCACCAGCTCCTTCTGCATCTAGGCTGATCTCAATTACTGGTGTTTGTGATTTTGCATAATGTAGCAAAATTATTCTAGCTGTCTCCTACCAGTCTTGTGTAGAGTATATCTTGCTTTTGTTTACTTTCTTTGAATATGTTCATTTAACCACATATAATGAACACACGAAAACCCGAGCAGCCACACTCACCTGTGATCCAAGTGGTGAATGGAGAGAAGAACTCCAGAGTTTAAGTGGGTCTGTTTTAGAGTCACCAAAACAGTAAATTCATGTTTATTTCTCAGCTTCTGAAAAAACTGTTCAGCGGTAGCAGTGGATGCTTTTATACTTCTGGGAGTATCTAAAAAAAGAAACATACACTAAATAGACTAGAATTTGGTTTTATAAAGTATCTTTTCCATGAAACATCTTTCAAAAAAACATTATCAGGTAACAACTGATAAATACCAAGTTTCAGACTCTTTCAACAAGACATTACGCTACGTAGAACACAGGACAGTCAACCAACGACTGAACTTTTGTTCCAGGAATCTTTTTTTCAAAAATGTCCCTTTTGAGGCAAAGAATCAAAGAATCCTGTTTGAGGAAGTGTGTTCCCAAGTTTTCTCCTGATATATTTTATCCTGGATGCCATGGCCACGTCAGTGTCAACCATGAGCAAAAAAGATGTACTTCCTAGAATAGGACCTAAAAGACCATGATAGAGCCATTTAGCTCTTCTGACACCTCATGACAGAAAACTGGATTTAAATCTATGTGCCACCTTCCACATTGATGTCTTTAGCCAGAAGGCGTGCTATAAATAGTTTTTTAAAAGATCACTGAAATTAGTCACTCTCAGCCTTCTGTGCAGTGGAGGAAACATTAAGATCAAATTGTCTTACCATATTGTTGAAAGAAATACATAGAATTTCATTCCAGTGTCCCTCTCTCTGGACTCAGAGAAAGCCTAGCCAAGGAAGGTATGCCCTGGAAGAGCAGAAACTTTGACCCTACACTTCTACCTCATTTAGTCTTGCACTCCAACCTCAGGACCCAGAGAGTATGGGGGCAATATGGATAGGAATGGATTTAGTGGGTAGAAAAAACCTATCATTCAAGCCATCTGCTAACCGAGCATAAGGCTCTCCTATTCATAGTATGTGCAAGAGGTTGATGGGAGCCAGAAAACGTTTCTGTTATTATCAAATCATCCTCCTCGTTTCTATGCTTTAGACTAGGTAGTCTAGGTAACTACTAGGTAAGTAGTTCTCAGTGGAAAACTACCAGCATTTAGAAAGAACAATCCCTCCTTGTGCAAAACCGTCCCATGCATTGCAGAACATTTAACACCCCTGGTCCTGGTCCAGTGAATGCCAGTGACAACCAACCCCCAGTCATTATGACAACGCAAAGTTCTCACACACGTTTCCAAACATTCCCTACAGCAGTATGGCGGAAATCTTGTTGAGAACTACAACTTTGATGAAACAGATTATAGGATTATTCCAAAGTTCCATAACTTTCTAGCCCCACAAATTTATGGAAGAAAAATGTAATCACCTGATCTGTGTCCATCACTGGGAATGGAAAGACATGGAGAAGTCCTCAAAATACCCATAAACTAGAGGAAGGGACAAGTAATCCCAGTACAATGAAAGAAATGCTCTCATACAGGTAGGTACAAAGTGTGGACAGAGCACAGATGGGAAAAATAGCAAACATCACGTGAAGGGAAGGATCTCATAAAACAGATGGCATTTTACCAGGAGTTCACCAGGGCAAAGAGAGGCAAAAGCATTCCAGTCATAGGAACAGCTGGTGAAAAAGCAGAAAGGTGTAAAAGGGCATGACATGGCTGAAACAGTGAACAGCAGCCATCAGGATGGGCCTGGATAGGAAAGCTGGACTGCATAGGCAGGACCTTGTGTGTCAACGTAATGAACACCTGTTATTTCTGTCACCATCATCAATTCACACCCTTGCTAAAAAAAACAAACAAAAAACAAAACAAAACAAAAAAAACCAAATAGAACAAAACAAACCATCTTATTTACCACTGAAAAATTATCCTTCCCCACTCTCAACACACAACTTCCTCTGCACCAATCACAGCAACACCAAACCCCATCCACAGTCATTGATTCAGGAATGAGCACCTAATCCAGAACAATGAAGTCAGACCCACGATATTTGTTCAAAGTTTTAGGAAAAAGAAATTTCTTGTTTCAAAAAAGAAACTTCCTCAGTTCCAATCAATATTCACAACTCAAAAGTGTAACAATAATCTACAATTTCTGCTATAGTCAACATAATCATTTCTCCCCAAGCTCCATTAGGGATAAGATTGGCTGTGGAGGGGATTCCATACAATTCTTCCTGGCTCCAAAACGTTCTACTTCCTCAAGGATACATACAAAATGTAATTCTGCGAGAATAATTCATCTAGTGTTAACTTTTAATCCACTCTAATTTATACACAGGTAAATCATTCACAAACTTCATCACTTCATCTTAATTTGATAGATAAAAGCAAATTAAAATTAAATTATAAATATTTATTATGCTTTCCCCCCTTTACAGGCAGGTAGAGCTTGAGCTGCATCCTTTGTCTTGCTGAACAGGATAATAGATGGGGATGCAAATGACAAATAGAGCAAGGACTACACTGAATACAGAAATGAAGATCAGGGCGCCTGGGTGGCTCAGTTGCTAAGCGTCTGCCTTCGGCTCAGGGCATGATCCCGGCGTTCTGGGATCCAGCCCCACATCAGGCTCCTCCCCTAGGAGCCTGCTTCTTCCTCTCCCACTCCCCCTGCTTGTGTTCCCTCTGTCGCTGGCTGTCTCTGCCTGTCAAATAAATAAATAAAATCTTTAAAAAAAAAAAAAAAAAAGAAATGAAGATCAGACCCACGGAGAAATCCAAAGATGTGGCCCGGAGAGCTTGAGCTCATCCACTAGGAGAAAGACAGTTCAGAACTGGGCCACAACTGCCTTACAAGTGAAACTTTAGAAAAGAGATGCTTACTGAGGGGTTTTAGCAAGTTTTGTCATTTGATATGCACAGAAAACCTTCACTAATCTCTATATTATTTTCCACTGCTTTTGGAGTCAGATTTGTGGGGAGAGTTGAGAGGTTGTATTATTTGTGTGAATTTTCTTTGTTTTGTTTTAGATGAAATGTAAAGATTGACCTTAAGATGAAAGGAAGAAGGATTGTAAAAGAGTGGATTACATTTGAGTATCATTTATAAAAATGTAAGACCCCATGGTTGAAAACATGGTAAAGGAATCTGTAGGTGAAGAAAACATTTTTTTTAAAAATTCATCAATCTGCATTCTAGAAAAATTTCTCTGGTGGCCATGTGGAAAGTTACTTGAAGAAAGAAAAAAAGTTAAATGTAGAGAGAACTCTTGAGAAACTCACAACTCAGATGATTATTGACTCTTTTGTTAGATTTCACATATTTTAAACACCACATTTTGACATCCTTAAACTACCTTTCCTAAACCAAATTGTCCTGTCTAACCTCCCCTCCCAGCCCATTACTTTCCCTATTTTGCTTCCTCAATGAGGGTAGGGTGACTTGCAGGAAAGAGGGTCCCTCCAACACAAACATGGCCAGCAGGAGTCCCATTCAGCTCATACTATAGTGACAGGAGAAATAATATTGGGGTTTTTTTCCCCATCTTGATTAACCAAGTTCATAACACAGAAATTTAAAAACAGACTTGCATGAACTTCCCACCTGTGTTATGGGGAGGGGCAATATGGAAGGCAGTAGAAGGGAGAAAACCTCGTACTATGGCCTCAAGATGGTCTCCTCACCTGGCACCCCCAGCCCAAGGGCCCAGGACACATGTGAAGATTACGTGATGGTGACAGAGAGAGCACCTACAGGAAGGATAAATCATGAGTATATCATGTTTTCAGCTGTCAACAGAACACCATCTCTTACCAACCCTTACCTCACCTTAATATCATTTAAATCAATTGTTGCCCTTAAAAACATGCTTTTCATAAATTCATTACGCCTGAGTCCAGGAAGGACTTGATGGGGGCCTGAACTCTGTGAGGAGCATCAGAATAAACAGGAGAGGTAGAATTCCAGAGATTTTTAGAAAGTAGAATCTAAAGAATTTGGTCACTGATAAAAACACATGCAAAAGGTGAAAGAGAGAGAAAACTACAGCTAATCAAATCTAAAGTTTCTAGCTTGAGAGAACAAATGAAGGACAATTCAGTGGAAGCATCATGGTACCCAGATGGGACATCAGTTTTAGCAATGGTCACTCTGACACGCAATGGGACATGCAGGCGGGAGTGTCCGGCAGGAGGCAGGCACCACAGAACTTGACCTCATGAGAGAGGTCAAGGTTGGCAATATAGATTTAGAAGTCATCAGAATATAGTACCTAAAATCATAGGAATCACAACAGTGAGAGGACAAAAGGACGGACCATCGAAAAACTAAATCTATCACAGAGTAGCAACAACACATATAAATATATAAACATATATAAGGCTGCACATTGGCTACCATACAACATGTGTCCTTCAAAAATGTATAATGATGTATTTTTCCCTTTGAACCCACATTTCATTTTTGTTCTCATAAAGCCTTGGAAACTTGACAGGGACAACCATTACTACTTCCTTTTTCAATGAGTAAAACTAGCCCAGGAACAATCCTGCGGTTCATCCAAAGGCACCTGGTACACCAGAGGTTTGATGGGGATGACAATTTCTGGCCCGGTATTCTCTCCACCAGATCGCACTGCCTCCTGAACATGACATCCTTTATCCAAGCTTAACTGCCACTCACAAACAGAAATGCAAATAAGAGAGCACCAACATAGAAAATAATCCAGAAAAAAAGTAATTATATAAGACAACATTTTTAGTTCCGTAAGCGACTAGCTTAGTAGTGATTTTAAGTAAAGGTCACTTTCCTCATTTGCATTTCTGTTTCTCAATTTGTAAAATTAACATTCCTGCTTTCTATTTTCATATCAAGGATTATACAGTGTTCAGAGAGACTTCTGAGTTTCCACAATTATTACTATAGACCCGATTCTAGTCTTCACCAGAAAATCAAGTCAAAGAAACCATCATTGTGAGAATTAATTTTACTTTATTTTTATCATTTCAGTTTTCAGAATTAGTAATTTAATACAGGTATGTATGAAGCAATTTCTCAATAGGGCCACCTGTTAAGAACCAAACATAGAGAAATAAAGTGTGGTGGGCTGGCAGAACAAAACCTGAACCCAGAAGAATGAGGTTTCAATGCCAGCTACGCAGATTATGAGCTATGCTTGGCATGAAGTAAACACCATGTGTTGGCTATTAGGATTATGATACTTATCATTATTACTCTTCCAAGCAGTGAGACTGTGGAATCCGCTCAAACTACCCACAGCCATGATCCCTTGTGGCCATTCCTGAGCTTACTTTCATTCTAAGTACCCCAAACTCAGCCATAAAATATAGGTGTCTGGATCTGGAAATTGGCATTAAAGTTTTTGGCAATCAAATTTTATTCTTAAGATAAAATCCTGCCTACCACTCTCTATTTCTATAGAACTATGAATGATCCCTCATTTATGGACAAAAATCAATGTAAACTGATTTTCTTTTCAATGAAAGGCTGACAAGAGATCATTTCAAATTGCCTCTTCAGAGAAAAACAGGCTGATAAGAGTGGCCTTTAAACACTGCTATGAAGCCCTGTACAAAAACTTATCAACGGGATGCCTCAGTGGCTTAAGCATCTGCCTTCAGCTCAAGTCATGATCCCAGGGGTCCCCAGATAGAGTCCAGGGTGGGGCTCCCTGCTCAGCGGGTGGACTGCTTGCCCCTCCCCCCGCTCACACGTGCTCTATCTCACTCTGACAAATAAATAAAATCTTGAAAGAAAAAGAAAAGAAAAACAAATCAACACATTCACACTGGAGGAGGTCTTCTAAATTGGAAAATCAGTTGAGTTTAAAATTAAACTTTGTTTCAACATTTTCCATTTTTATTGTGTGCAGAGTCTTAAAAATCTGCTTAAAAAAAAACTCGTGGCATTTTAAAGCAGTTATTAATAAGTAATGAAGTGGTTCTGAAGCGATCCCATCAAAATATTCATTTTTAGTTGTGGGACAACCAGGATGGAATGATGAGTTCCTGAGTGAATATAGTTACAATTTCTAGGGATTTAAACAATGCGTTATGTATTCCCCATATACATTGTAGTTAAGGGGAGAGGGAGAGCGAGAGAGAGACTGGTTTATTTCAAAAATAGACTGGAAATTAATGAAAGTATGTATGTGGTACCAAACATGGGTGCTTACTGAAAAAAAGAGTCAGACCGGAGCTTCTTTAAGTATGTTTGGTGTATTAGTAAAAGTAAAGAGAAGAGATTCGTCCATCAAACAATAACAAAGAAATCGGCAAGAATTACTTTCTTCTTTTGGACTTAAACCGTATTACTACAACTGCCATCATGAATCAAATGAGTCTTTGCCACTGACAGGTCTCTACCCCATCTGCACTATATAAAAGCTAAATTGATTTTCCCCCCACATAGCCAGACTAATACAAATACCATGTGCAAATTCAATTATAAAAACAGTCTAATCTCAGGCATAAGATGGTTGATTTAGAATGTACCAAAACTCACCAAATGACTTTTTTTTTTAGTTTCTAATTATGAAAGGCTGTTATCTTCTGAATTCAGGTTAGAAATATACGAAGTCAGAACTATTAATATAGCTCCTGTCTGTTGCTCTTAACTCTCCTTCAATATCTCCATGCCTTTACAGTGCAAACTTTCAAGGCAAAGAAATAGTTACAATTTTAAAAGCCATTAAAATTTGATTAACACTATATATGCAGTTTGCAAAGTCCTTAAACATGAACAATCTCATTTAAGCCTCAGAGCAACTCTGAATAAATGGGATTATTGCTCCAAGGTAAGAGAAATTACAGATGAGGAAAGAGAGGCACACAGAAGCCAAGACCCTTGCAGTCATCACCATACGTGGCTCAAAATCAGAGCTCATTTCTATGAATTTACACTATTAGAAACTTGTTGGTTTGAAACCTCAGTGATATCGGAAACCGTGATATGTGAAACAGGCCCCGGATCAGAGGGCAAGGAAAAACAGAAGAAAGAGGCAGGCCACTCCAGATTGGCAAATGGCAGGTTTAATAAGCAAGGGAACTTACTTACGAGGCTTGCCTTGGGCAGCCGCAGGACACACAGATCTCTACATGCACCGGCAAAAATCCTTAAATTTATATACAAGCCTTAACTGGATTCACTCCAGTTATACCAGTCCGCATGGTCGCAACAATACACAGCTCTCTCACCAACGCATCCCTGAAAATGACTCCCACTGTAGAGTGTGCATTTCAAGGAAGGGGAAGAGGGGAGGGCCTTTGATTGCTGTGGTCCAGCTCAAGGGTCAATCCGAGGTCATGCCCTCTCCGCAACCTCCTCCAACAGAACTATCAAAAGCAATTAGGAGAGGATAAAGGAATGAACCGACCAAATTCAAGCGGCAGAGCCAGAATCCCCACCCAAGCCAACGTGCTTCCTATACCACACGGTAGGGCCCTACCAAAGTGATGGTGATACACACGCCGGAAAGCAAATAAGCCCTGATTTTAAGTTAAGTTTTATAAAAATATATTCTGAAGATAAATACACTTTTCTTGATCTTCAGATCAATTTAAGCTTTACAAATCAACAAAACAATGCATATTATATAATCTCTCAGCTACTCTAAACTATTGAGATATAAACTGTAAAACCCAAAGCTTTCTTAAAAGACAATTTTCAAATAATTCTCCTTAAAAAATCATTGGGGAAAATGTATGAGTAATCCACAACTTTCTAATGGAGCAAGCCCACGTCTAACAACGCCACATCCTCACCCTTTAGCTTCTATACATTCCTTACGTTACTAGATTACCCCAGTGCATGCTCTTGGAAAGTCAACTTCCCCTTTTACATTTCATTCCCATTAAACCCCAAAACAATCCCAAAAGTTTCTTCCAAATCGACAGTTAATTATAATTTGATTCAGTGCATAATAAGCAGATGTATCTTCATGTATTACTTACAAAATTGTTGGCTTAATGTTGTGAATATCCAACCACACAAAAACATATACACATGAATATAATCAAAAATAAAAACATAAGCATCCGCACCATTCAAAGAAACAAAAACACATAGCAGGTTCTGCTCCTGGATTTAGCAACTAAATGGTTGACATTAAGCAAATCATTTATGACTCATATGTTGGAATTCTCATTAATGAAGTAGAACAAAATTTAGTCAGAATGTAGGACTACAATAAAATGTCTATGATTTCCAGCTTAAAATTACAGTATTAAAATTTTATACATAACAGATATAATACGAGTTATGTGGATTATTCCATTTTGTTTGTTTCGAGTCCAGACTAACATGTAACTTTCTGATAGTAATTTGGGTTCCCAGGTACACTGTTCTTCAGAGACAGCAGCAGTAGTTAACCACTATGAGTAATTCCAGTTTAGTTCACTGTTAAAATCCTCATTGTAGATTAAAATTAAAATTGGCACGTGAGTTTATAATCAGATTAATGCTTTTGGCTAGTGTCACTGTCCCTCAGAACCTCACCAGTAAGGTTACCAGCTGTTTTGTTACCAGCAAAATTAAAAGGATAAATGAGCTCAACGATATCCCTCTGTATCATCTCTTCTCCCAATTGGAATACTGCTCAAGACTATGACTAAATAGACAGAGATGTTAAGTGAATGAAAGGGATGATGACGATGCGAATGGCAATGATGACGATGACTTTAATATACTGGTTGTATTCCTGGTTGTGTTCCTGATACTGCCTCATTACCCATAGATAGCAGTCTCAACAACATCACTTGAACATATGTAGCAGACTTAAGAATCAGTAATTTGCTAGATCTTTATTTAAACCAATCCAAAATGTATTATCAAACTGAACCCCAACTGAATGCATACAATTTATCAGCTAATATCAAAGCCAATGTCTTAAATGCACAAGTAAAATTAAATTCATGGACTATCACACTTTATGAAACATGCTTTTGCCTTGCCACTGAAACCCTGAATAAATGAAATGTTAAGAATGTCTTTTAAAAAAAGGAAAAAAAACTCTCAATTTTTCACTGCTCTTTTTTCACCGGTCTTACCCTTAGCCATACATCAAAAGTTTAAATGCACCTTCATACACTGACACGAATTACTGGTGTATGAGGTATTGCTTAAATCTACAATGTACTCATCTTAACATTAAACTGTATAAATTCATGAACTAGGTCATTTTTCCCTCTTGTAAATTATTCCATATATAGTATATAATTTATATCTTAAATGCACACATAATTACTCTTCATAAGGTATTCATATCTATTAAGAGAGTAACTCTAAGTGCAAAAGAGATATGCACATATGCTAACTTTTAAGTGAAAACTGAGTCACAAGTTATTCCTTTATTTTCTTTGAGGTCTGATCAAATATTCATTCAGTCCCTGAGAAGGATAAGAGAGAGAAAAAAAGAAAAAATATATATACATATTTACATATATATGTATATACATATTTACATATATATGTATATACATATTTACATATATACACACACACATACATAAATACAGCTATCTTTTTATCCACATGTGTGCTCAGCTTGGCTCAGCTTTAGTCAAATTATTAGTGTAAAAACTAGAAAGAAAACTAACAGGATCAAGGTGAGAGCTCTACTATACATCGTTAACATTTGGTTGATACCTATTAATTGGCAAGAGTAAGGAATAGGGATCTATAATATAAAGGTTTACACATTTATATAAAATGTGAAGGTTATATATTGTGCAACCTCAGATTGCACAAGCAGGCTCTAACGGAATCTTTGCTGAGTAGCCAAAGAGATAGGATGCAGTGCTCCATCAATTATGCAGAGCTGAAGTGCTGAAATGCACAATTTCATCTCCCACCTAATAGGCCAATTTGACCTGAGACATCAATTTTGGGAGTTTTTTCTTCTTTTATCCTTCTTTAATTATAATAATCAAATTATTTTGGAATAACGAGACACCAAAATATCAGTTATCATGATTAAGCGCCCTATCAAAATGGTGCTACATTTTTTTTTACAACTATTATTTTCACTGCAACAAAGAAAACAGCATTCATTATAAGGTACCAAAGGACACAGAGCACAGAATCGTCAGTCTCTCAATCCAGAGTTTCAGAAGACTACAACCTTATGTCAACCCCTGTCCTTGTCACCCCAGGCCCCATATCTGCCTCCCCTCAGTTTCTGAGCCAGTTATAGTGATACCAGAAAATCAAAAGTAGGGCTCAGAATTAAGTATTTTTGCTCAGGGATTCGATTTAAAAAAGCTCTGAGAATTTGTGCAGTCTCTAAACTTAATCATTTCCCAGCCTACACAGTGGAACTTTTGCTTCAGTTTCCCAGCCTAGAACTCTTGACTCTGCCCTGCACACCAGTCTCATGTTCTAGTGCTCTGTCAGGATCTTGCTAATTCTCTATGCTGTGCCTCAGGAATGAATGAATCTGCTAAAGAGTGTCAGAATGCTAGATCCATCAAATGATGCCTGCCTGCCTGACTTTGAAATGTGGGGGCTACTGGACTTGCCCCATTTACCCCCAACTCCCACTCATCCTCACACCCTGACCCCACCCCATCTTATCACCCTCTTGGGCTTTTTCTCACCCCATAAGTTTTTCTAAATCAAATTCACTATTTAAATGCTGGTACTATTCCTGGATAAAGAACAGAAGATTCGCTTACTGACTAAACTAATCTCTGGATTTCACCTTATTAGAAGCTATATAATCGCCACTACTGATATACCCATTCTCAGGAGCCTTAAATCTAATCCCATCAAGCTGTGTCTCTCCCATTTCAAGGCTTGGATTTCTCCCTAAGAGCCTCTTCCAGGGCTAAGGATCACCTTCAGTTTTCTGTTCATTTTCATTAATTCAATATATTTATAACTGAGTGCTTGCTATGTGCTGAGCATTCAGAAAGAAGATCAAGAATAATCCAAAGTATGAACCATCTACCTTACTATGGCAGAGGTGCTAGTTGTCCTCCAATAGCAATAATTCTCTTCTTTTTAGTAATAAGACACACCATGCTTATCTGGGCACATAGAAACTACATTCCCTAGTTCCCTTGCCTGGTGACAAGTCCTGGTCAACAGGATGTGAGTAGAAGTCATATGTGCTAGAATTCAGATTTTATTATTAGAAAGGAAACTCATTGCCCTCCACTCTCCTTTCCCTGGGTCTGGAACAGGGATATTGAGGTAGTAGGCCAGCTCTTCAAGAGCACAAGGGCAATGTGGGGCCTTGGATAATGTGGCAGAGCTACCCATCAGCCCTGGAACCCCTGCCTACCTTGAGACTGTTACATGAGAGAGAATTGGGCGTCCTTCTTTGAGCACTTTGAGACACCCTTCTTTGAGCACTGCATTTGGGGCCTCTTTGTTACAGGAGCTTAGCCTATTCCCTAAGTAATACATCTCCCCCAAGTTTCCTATGACTCATCCAGAATGGGGTATCATTCTTTAAAACAATGATCAGCAAAATTTTCTGCATAAGGCCAGACAGCGAATTATTTTAGGCTTTATAAGCCATGTACATCTCTGTTGCATATTCTTTTAAATTTATTTTTATTGTTTTTTTTTTACAATCATTTAAAAATGTCAAAAGCATTTTCAAACGTTAAAGAAAAAATGTTAGCTCAAGGGGTCATACAAAAACAGGCCTCAAACTTGGCTCCCAGGACCACAATTTACTGACTCCTGGAAGCAACAAAGACAGATATAATTTCCCCTGGATAAAGAGCAAGTCTTTTATATCTTCAGTTAGTTATGTTTATGTCTAGAAAGGAAGGCCAAAACAATGTGATAGGAGGCTTAGTGAGAGAAAGTCTAGATGCCGTGCAAGCAGAAAAGGAAGGAGACAATGCTGTCTGTTAACTTGCCTTCATCACTGCTGTTGACATGTGTATTTGAGGGACACATTCTATCTTCTCTCATTCTGTGATGTTTCCCAGGTGCAGGGATCAATTTTGTGATTCTCCTTTTTGGTACAGCCCATGCAGAAGACAATCAGTAAGTGTGGCCAACTGTCTTGCTCATTGATGCCTTCGCCACCTACTTCTGTGCCTTTTAATGACAGTGTACTGTTGTCTGCTCAAGTAACTAAGTAAAGGTTACAGATTTATTTTGCCTCAAATATTCTTTCACATTGCTACCTAGTTTAATATTATGATTTAAAAGGTGAGGAAAGGACAATTCTAATGAACTAAACTAGAACGATGCAAAAAAATTTACAATACTGTTTTATATTGTTATGTTTTAAAACTAAAGACTCTCCCTCCTTTCTCCTTGGAATATGAACCAGCAAGTCTGCATGGGGATCCTAGATTTCTGAAAAGAACTTAGTCCTTTGTAGAATTCTGAGATGAGCATGTTCCTAGAAAAAGGAATGATATTAACCTCAGTTAATAGCAGATTCAAAACTTTCCCCCCAGATGCTGACAGTGTGGGTTGCGTATTTTCTTAGAAATGTTATAAACATCTAGAATGTCAGAGAAAATTATTTCTAATTAAATGCCCAGAAACACCTTCCAGAGCCGAAGGAAAGCACTAGACTTGTCTTCTCTCATCTCCACATCTGTTTTGGGGATAGCTGTGTGTTGACCTATGAGGAATGTTTAAAACATTTACTAAATCGATGTTCTTATATTTTTTTTTCTTTTGTTGTGTAAGATTAGATTTTAAAAAAACAGCAACAGCACTCAGGCAAAAAGTCTACACAGTGGTCTACAGATCACTTCCCCACTCTATCTTATGCTCTTTAAAACAGAGGAGAGCCAGGCATTGAAATAATCCTGGAATTATACTGCAATCAGGATTTAACATGTCACCTTCTATGACAATTCTCTCCTTCCATGACAACTCATAGCTCTGATCGTTTACTAGGTACTTTCATTATTTTTCAATGTAGCACTTTGTGCTGCCTTATATCTTTCTCTGTTTCTTGTCTAATTGCTTTCTCTGCCAGTTTTACATCCTCGGAAAGATCGATTTTAATCTCCTTGAGGGCAAGATCTGTACATCTCTCTCCTCTCCCAATAACTACCAGCAATTATAGCCCAAGACAGAGAGAAGTTCAATAAATATTTGCGGAATTGAGTTGAATGAATTTTCCTTTTCAAAGTTTGGAAGGTAAAACAACATACCTACCTTGGCTGTAAGGATAAGTCACTCCCCTCCCTCCTCATTCTCCACCAAAGCAGGGTTTACAACCCAGGACTCACTGTGCCACTCTAGGCAATATCTGATCATCTCACACACAAACACAATTTAACCTGCACAAAGGTTTATGGAGAGGTCCTGGGAGGCATGGCCCATGCTAATTAACAGGTCCAACTATCTCATTAGTCCAGGCTAGGAAACAATTGCTAGGGTTTAAAATTCTATTGAAATTAGAACACCTGAGTGTAGTTTAAAACGGCTGTTTTCTTTCATACAGAATTTCCTACCTGAATGTTATTCCAGGTCATATATTTCGTCCTCTTGGTTCATATCCCACTTCCACAAAATTGTTTTCCTTACTAGCATTGGGAAGATAAAGTGAGTCTTTCTACTTAGTACCACATTCAGATAGAGCTGAATTACATGCAGATATATGAAAGATATATTTCCATTTCTAATTTTGGAAATTAGGCCCAAACACCAACAGTCTATTTCCTATTTTAATACCACCACCAATGATGCAATCACATATATCCTCATTTACATACGCTCTCTCCCTTACCCGTACAATTTCACATTTATTCCTTAGAAATACTCTGATTTTTTCTTCTGATTTTTTATCTTTAGCATTTTTATTCATTCTTTTCTCTTGTCTCATAAAGCATGTGCATAAATTCAGAAGACATAAATACAGCATATAAATACGTGTGCATATGCATGTGTGTGCAAATATACATAACACACATACAAACACACACACACATTATTGTTACGGCCAATCTATGATTCGCAAATGTGGCTGCTTCCAAAGCATCATTGTTCAATCAGTTTTTAGGCCTTTGGTTTGCTTTCTCACACAGAAGCAATATTACACATGATGGTTAAGTCCTCAGAAGATTCAACCTACTTCAGTATGTTGTGGCTGATTTGAATCCAATAGATTCTGGTTCCATGGATCTAGTAGGCTGAACTCAGAAATGCCTAGCACCTCGACAGGCAAGGGAGAAGTCTGGAAGCCAAGATGGGATAGAGGGATGGGATAACTAAAAAGCTGTAGATTAGACACTGAACAAGGGAGCCAGCAGTTTGTAGCTGGTAGTCAAAGGCATGAAGGTGAACTCAGGCTCGGTTCAACTTGGGAGATCCAGGCAGACGAAGCAGCATGTGTGAGGCTCAGAGAAGCATGGGACATTCATGGACCCACCGGTATTGTATATTGCTAGAGCATACGGTGTGTGGGAGAGAGAGAGGTAGAAAATGCAAGGAGTCTCGACAGGTGGTGAGGAACAGATCACGGTTCTGTGATCAGCCTTTTCAGAGACACTGTGTTACTCAGAACTGCGAGGCTAAGATGAAACCAAAGCAGAAGCCCAGTTATGCGAACTGGACCAGAAGAGTGGGGCAGAAGGAAAAAAGTGTGACTCGGCAGGCACGTGGCAGCACAAGACTTTTCTTGGGAACACCAGGCACCAGTCCTTAGCACGGTGAATTCCAATCAGTTGCATCCCGCACTAGTGGAGCAAGGTCCCGATGTCTTCCCTGTTCTGGTCAGAACTGGCTGAGGAACTGGGAATGGCTGGCATGCAAGGCCCTGATTACCCAAGCCGAACAGTGCTGACATGGCCCGCCCTTTACAGCTTGGCCTCCTGTGAAACCACATTCAAACTTCAGGTCCCTAAGAATGTCTCCTCCCTAAAGAGCACCTATAAAGAGAATGGAGCTTCTCCCTCTTGGGGCCTCAGCAGGCTATAGGAGCAAGAGCAGGAGCCTGAGCTGCTTCTGGCAGCTCTGAAGAAATAAGAGAGGGGCGCCTGGGTAGCTCAGTCGGTTGAGCGTCCAACTCTTGATTTCAGCTCAGGTCATGATTTCAGGGTTGTGAGATCAGACTCTGCACTGGGTGTGGACCCTGCTTAGGACTCTCTTTCCCTCTCCATCTGCCCCTCCTCTCTCCCTCTCTGGGAAAGAAAGGAAGGAAGGAAGGAAGGAAGGAAGGAAGGAAGGAAGGAAGGAAGGAAGGAAGGAAGGAAAGAAAAAAGAAATAAGAGAAGGAGGGTGAAGAAGAAACTCAGAGATTCCAGCACTGATGAAGAAAGACTAGGACACTCACACGCAACGGGGAAGACAGAGGCAGTCCTGGGGCGAAGAGGACTCTCTAACTTGAGAGCCACTGGCATAAAAGACACCTCCCCACTCTCGAAGTGCTTGGACAGACTGGCAGTGTCTGCACATGGATTGGAGTGAGAGCTTTGTGATGCTAGAGTTTGGGTGAGTGTGATGGGGAAGTTGGGGCTAAAACGTTTCTTCTTGTGGTGGATTCTTCTAAGTCTAAAAGAGAGTTGTTGTTGTTCTTTTTAAAGAGATGAAGAAGGAGCTCATATTCAAGCAGAGGGAGGCACACAGAGCATGAGGTGGCCCCAAGGGTGTTTCGATGCTGCTGCCCCTTGAGGGGCGCCGGCCACCTCTGCAGCAAGCGCGCAGTCGGAGACAGCAAGCTCCTGGCCTGTTTCACTTCCACGTGCACTAGATACCCAGCATCTGGGCGAGGGCCTGGCACCGAGTGAGCATTCTATAAATATTGGTAGAATGAATAACAAGAGCTAGCATTTACTGAGTGCTTACTACAGGAAGCATTTTTCTAAGTGCTTTCTTCATATTAGCTAACGAGGCACAATCCGTGGCTTTATTTTCCAGGGATGAAATCACTTGTCGAGGTCAGGGTTCCTCCACCTCAGCACTATTCACATTTTGGACCAGATAATTTTTTGTTGGGGGGGGGGGGGGGCTCTTCAGAGTATCGTGTGATGCTGAGCAGCATTTCTGGCTTCTGGGAGGACTCCACCCCTCATGGCGACAACCGAATATGTCCCTCGACATTGCCAAACGCCCCTTGGGGGACAATACTGTCGCTGTTTGAGAAGCACTGCCTAAGCTTTCTGGCTGGTAAGTGGTAGGTGCAGTCAGTGCAGGCAGAGACTGTGCTCTTCACCCCTGCGGGACAGCTGCTGATGCATGGACGGGCCTCCAGCAGCCGGCAGCTGGTGACCGCTGACTAGGAGCCGGGCACCCTGCTGAGCGCTTTCCTCCATCAATCTCATCTCATTATCGCCAGGGCTGTGCATGTGGATGGCTACCTTTGAAACCAAACACGACAGAAGAATAATTTCAAAGCATTTTGCTTAACAAGTTGATTCATATCTTCCAGATACTTTTTCAAATATTTTTGGAGGACTCAGAACTACATTTTGGCTTTTTGATTGCTAAGGCCCTGACTCTTCTATCCCACTTTTGGTAACAGCAATGTTCCTTTCAAAACTAAAAAATGGATTAAATTGTCCACATTAAGTCAATTCAGATTTCTATGCAGCATTAAGGATTTAAATTGTGCAGGTTTTATTATAATATCCTAAAATCATCTTACAGTAGAATCACAAATCACTGGAGAATAGCTTCCTGAAGATGTGAGCTCCAAGAGTAAAACGGCCTTTGTGAAAGCTACACAGGAGGCCATTTGGTTGTAATGCTGCAAATGCACTTCACGGAAGCCTCGACTCTCTAAGAACGACACAAGCAAACCACAGTCCATGGAGCTTCTCTCTGTCATTTTTAAAATTTATCTAGCAACTGAAGTCTGAGGGGTTCAATTTCAAATCCTTTTACTTGTCTTTAGTATTTAGAAGATGCAGCATGAAAAGATCCCTCATTAAAGGTAATAAAGCCCACTGAGAAATATGGTACCAGACTTTAGTATCACGATGCCCCTGAAAGCACAAAAAAGATGTCTGAAATTGTGTCAACAGAGGATACACTGAAAGGTCAGTAACAGCACTTATGTTGTTGACTATACAAAAACCGGCAGCTACTGCTCACATGGAACAAATAATTTTTGCTTATTTAATTAATTTATTTATTTTAATATGCATTTTTAATAAGTGTGTGCACTTTGCAGTCAGTAACTACATTGAGTTCTATGCCATTTCCATTGTTTTCTAGTTTAAAAAAAGTTATTTAACCTCCTTTAGCCTTGGTTACCTTGGCTCCTACCTATAAAATGGGAATAATAATAGTACAAATAGGTCATTGTCAGGATTTATATATATATAAACCACTTAGAAAAGTCCTTGGCCCATAATAAGTACCCAGTTAATATGTTTCTCACACGCATATGCATGCACACACACTTTGATATTCAAAGAATTCAAATTGATGTGTATGAATAAACTGGTGTGTGTGAATAAATAAATAGGCAAGCCTCAATGCCAGACAACTGGACATGTCTCCCACTCTTCTAGCAGAACTAAAGTACTTCCATTTCCATTACATCAAATGACAGAAAAGTCTTGGGAAGAACAGAACACTTCTCTAATAGATATGGATACGAACAGTCATTTCAACATGCACATCATCAAGCTTTTAATAGCCACAATTGTGAGTTCATCAACTAAGTGGAAATATATTGAACTATGAAATTTTCTTCTGCTGGTCTGGAAGCATAGCTTCAACATCTGAGAAGGAGGAGAACCCGCTGACTGCAAGATGGCAATTTTCAGTGTGTGATGAGGGGGTTTCATTTTGCGCATCCCCCACATCTCCCCACGCACACTCCAATCTGTGCACACAAGTGAATTTATATTATACCACTTCCTGTTCTCATTATGATCTTTGTAAAATTTTCCTCTTATTCCTCTATACCATCTGTGAAGGATTATTCTCTACCATTGTACTAATTATGCCTCTGCAGAATATTTATGTGCGTCTTTGGTAACTTTGGCAACCCCAAACAAAATTTTAAAGAAAATTAAAGCACTATAATCATTACTAGAAAAACCAGTCTATGTTTATGTTTTCATGTTTCTTAAAACAATGGTCATAAAGAAAAATGAAAATTGTACTAGAAGAAAACAGAGATGATCCGATATATATATATAAACGATATGCAACATAAGTCATAAAAAAAGAATTATTTGTAACATTGACCCAAATCAATGGTTTAAGCATCCATAAGATTTCTCTTTGTAAATATCAATTAAGAACATGAGCATTAGTATATAAAACCAGGAAAATTCCTGCACTATCCTCAACTAATATCAATATTTGAGCAATATCAAAACAAAAAGGCTTTCCAAAAAGGGCTCTTCGGTTCTATGCAGAAATATTAATATGGAATGTGTACTTGTAATAAATCTAAATCAAAGCTCTTTCTGCTGCTAGAATTTCTTTTCAAACTTCCAACGCAACTTACTTAGTGAAGTTTTCACTTAAGAACTATCATTCCCTCAGTTTGCTGTCAAGGCTAGGATCATGGTGAAAAGTTTTCATAATGACTGCACTGAAAAAGACCATAATAATTCTGCTCTTCTCACTCATGATAACACCATTTGCCTGCCATCTGGGGACACAGCTTTGTACTGCATTCCTGGCAGCTGGGCTTGACTGCACTGCTTAACCCAGGCCTTTTGAGTTCTTCCCATGAGCAACGGCACACACTGGCAAGACAGACGCCAAAGGTCAGGTTTCCATTCTGATTTTCAGTACACAATGTTGTCTTATTGTTGCTGCCCTTTCAATCTCATCCCTGGTCACTCTGCCATATGCTCATTACATTCCATCCACACCAAACCACATGCATACCTCCAAGCGCACACCATTCCTGGATTCCCCATATCATTGCAAATGCTGTGCCTCTGCCCGGAATGTCCTCCCTTACCTCACTGGCCTGTCAAACAAGCACCTAAATGCTTTCCACGTTCCAGCTCAATCAAGCATCCTGCTCCAGGAGGCAGTCCTAAAGACCCCACTGGAGTTGGTGGAGAATGCCAGTCCACTGAGTACTATACAGTCTACCACACTGCAGGGTGTTTAATTGATTTCACATCAGTATCCCGCACAACACTTTGAGCTCCTGGAAAACAGTACTCAGGTCTTATCTATCCCAATGTAGTCTACTTCCTGTCACAATTTAAAACTCAATATGAATGGATTAGTAATAACTTTCATTTAATAAGAACCCACTAAGTACCATGATTTTACATATTTTATCTCAGTCAACAATCTCATAAGGAAATGACAGATGACAAAAATCAGATTTTTAGTCACCATAGAAGATAGCCTCCTCGGTGATGGATGGACAAATGAAAAAATGAATGGCTGAATGAACAAACAAAATATTTCAAATGAACTGAAATACTGGGGCTAGTGATCTGTCACCACCCACTAACTTTCTTTTCCATTTCCACTCCTTCCTCTCTGGTTCAAGATCTTGATATCCTACTTCTGGATTGTTGCAATAGTCTCCGAGTCTCCCTGCCTTTTCACATCATTCTACAAGACTGTGTATTAAACTGTATGAGTGTGGATGCATTCCTAATAGTCTTCAGGTCAACTCTAAGAATTATATCTTTTTGTGACTGGTTATGACAGCAACTTTTAAGATTGATATTAATGCACTCTTGAACATCTGGAAAACCAGCTTCTGGAGAACTGTCAAGAAATATCAGGATCTGCGTTATGTTTTTGTCTGCAACTGCATTAACCCCAGTAGTTTTATTGTAACTGTCACAAACAAACACAAAAAGATATATGTAAGTAACACCCGTAAATGACGACTTCGGGCCAAGAGATGGCTAAGTTGTATCACCGAATACTGTACTCATGGCAATATTCACATACACTGTATTCACAGCAAAGTGATAGAAGAACTGAGTCATCACACAGCACCTGCATGGGGCTTAAGAGAATCCGCATCCTTACAGTCACTGCCATATTTATGTTGTAAACAATTTAGTTTTTCAGCAAAACATTATCCATCATATGAAACTAATAGTGTTACTTTGTATCTACAGCTTTGTTTGTATTCAAATTGTAAATTTGCTTTGATTTTAAAAGTAGTATAAATGTTATTAGCACAAGGAATTCAAACGTTTTTCATTTAGATAAACTTAAGGAACAATATGATACAAATAATTTAGATGCATAATGGGAGTCAGCAAGAATTTTCTTCCTTTAGGAAAGGTTTATTTAATACACAGGTTTGAAAAATACTGACTAAATCACCCTGGTCATTTTACATAGTGGCCCTATTTTAAGTAGTTAATGTCTCTCCATAATCAAAAAATCAAAATCCAAACTGGCCCAGAGCAGTTTCAAAACATGTATCTATTGCTTCGATGTTGAAATGTACTTTCCTAAACAAGGCTCTTTATTTTTCTTTCTAAATGATATAATACATATGTAATATATATCCTCTTAACAAAACTTAAGTAAGCAATGAAACATAGAGGTGTCCTGGCCAACAGAAATTTCAACCACTTTTTTATAGATCTCTAGTTTAAAAAAATTGTACTGTAAGTCAAAGGTGCTATAGGAAACGTAGCAATTCATTTTCTTTCCTTTTTTCCAAGGTAGGAATAGGTCAAACACATGGAAAAGAGATATCTTTTAAAATGTTGAAAATGTCTTCTCAGGCAGCTGTTAATGTGTTTGAATTTGAGGAGATAACAAGTAGTTTTGCAAAACACTATGAGCAGGCAGACCCCTAAGCTTAATATTTTTAATATTCTGAAGGTAGTACTTTTTTGTTGGTATAATGACCAATTGGGGAAAAACCATAATAATTTTATTAAAATTCAACAGTTTAAAACAAATAGACCAGTGAACACTTGTGCACTGGGCAATGCCTCAAAAATCTATTAACTGAATGTACAATGGATGGAAGAGAACAGAAATTGGCAGGCTTTATGGTATGACATTTCAAACTGCAGCAATCTTCTTGATTGCCAAAAGTAATTAGACTTCTTTAAATGTACCCATGGTCTGTTTCACATTCCTTACTTCTATAACATGTACCTCATTTCAACTTTTCATACATCAAATCCTTAAATATTAGATTACTTCAAAAATCTAATTGACTGTCTACATCTTCCTTTCTAAGAGGATAGTACAGACTTCCTGCACCAGCCATGATGTAGCAATGGCTATCATACTTACCCTCTGCTATATAAAACTATAAAATTAGACAAAATATAGAAAGCAACTAATTTTAGTCACTGGACAACAGGTAGACGGGGTTGTGCTCCTTGAGAGAACCTTGACTTTCTGCTTAGGTGTGCTTTCCAAACTGAAGCACAGGGAAGTGGATGGAGTTCAAAGAGAGATCAGCAGTCTTTGCTGCACAGAGGCAGAATGGAGATGTGCAGAAGAGCTCCTGGAATCTGTATAGGGTTCCCAAGAACCATGTGAATTTCCCAAGTTTGACAAATTACTAAACTGTGCAGGTACTGGGCGAGACTAAGAGATTGGCAGAGAAGAAAGAACTCCTAAGGAGTAAAGCCAAACAGAGAAACCTGAAGTCACACAGTTGGGAGCCACTGGGTTATGACCATCCAGAATGGGAGAGACCTCTCTGGACATCAAGAGCCCTCAAATCTAGAAAGGCCATGCCTTAGGAGTGGAACAACTCTAGCTACTCTAGAGCTACCTTAGCTATCCAGAAACCAAGTGGTCTTAGTGGAATGATGACAATCCTCCAGTAAAGTGACTGCCTATCAGAAAAAAACTCAACATTCTTTAGAGGAAAACAACAAAATTTAGTAGAATGCAAAAGGTCTACAAAACCAAAACAATACTGAAAGGGAGGGAAGAGAGAAAGGAGAGAGGGAAAGAGGAGGTTGGAATACATATACTACCTAATGTCAAGACTAACTAAAAGTTGGAGCACCTGGGTGGCTCAGGTGGTTAAGTGTCTGCCTTTGGTTCAGGTCATGGTCCCAGGGTACCAGGATCGAGCCCCATGTTGGGCTCTCTGCTTAGCAGGGAGTCTACATCTCCCTCTTACTCTCCCTCTGTGCTCTCTCTCTCAGATAAATAGATTTTAAAAACTTATTTTAAAAAAAAGACTTACTAAAGGTCCACAGTAATCAAGACACTATGGTATCAGAATAGCTCAGAGAGTCTAGAAAGAGGCATATTTATATGTTCAATAGATTTTGGAAAAAGTATCGAAGCAGGTCAATGAGGAAAGGATAATATTTTCAATAAGTCATGCTGGAAAAATTTGATGTCCATATGGAAAAAAATCATCCTTGAATTCCATCTCATACCATAAAAGACAAAATAAATTCAAGATGCAATATAGAACTCAATGTAAAAACTATAAAAAAAAAAAAAAACAAACTACCAAACTTCTAAAAGAAAGCACAGGAGAGTATCTTTGAGAACTTAGAACAGGCAAAGATTTATTAGAGTACAGAAAACATCAACCATAAAATAAAAAATAGATAAATTGGATTACATCAAAATGAAAAACTTCTGTACACCAAAAGACTTCATTAAGAAAATAATAGTGAAGTCTACCCAGTTGAATAGAGTCTCCCAAAAATTGATGTCCACCAGAACTTCAGAATGTGAACTTATCAGGAATTAGTTAAAATGAGATCACATCAGATTGGGGTGGATTAGGGTGAGCCCTAAATCCAGCAACCAATGTCCTTATAAGACCACACAGAGACACAGAAACAGACAGACAGACAGACAGACACACACACACACACACACACACAGGGAAAAGGCCATGTGAAGACATAAGTAGAAATGGGAATGGTAATGGTCCAAGCCCATGAACACCAAGGATTACTAGGAACTACCAGAAGCTAGGAAGAAGACAGAAAGGATTCTTCAGAGGAAACTTTGCAAACACTGGGAATTGGGGTTGCCGGACTTGAGAACTGTGAGAATAAATTTCTGTTATTTTAAGCCCCCAACTGTGCAGTAATTTGTCACAGCAACCCTAGGAAACTGAAACTTCTGTCCATCAAAAGACTTCATTAAGAAAATAGGCAAACTACAGATGAGATTAACTACTGACAATATGTATAACTGATTGAGAATTTGTAATTAAAATATGTAAGGAACTAAAACTCAACAATTAAAAAAAAGTAAGTAACAGAATTGAATAGCAATTTCACAAAGAAGACACATGAATGCCCAATAAGCACATGAAACGGTACTTAGCATTATTCGTCACCAGGAAAATATAAATTCAAGCCAGAGGAGATATATACTATGTACTCATTAGAATGTACTCATTAATAAGCCCTTACAACACCAAATGGAACAGAAACGTGAACAACTGGAACTCTCAGACATTGCTGGTGGGAATAGACAATGGTTCAACTGCTTAGGAAAACAGCTGAATAGTTTCTTATTAAGTTCAACGTTCACCTACTCTATGAGCCAGCAATTTTGCTTTTATGTATTTACCATGAAAAAGGGAAGCATATGTACAAAAAAGATTTGTACAGGAATTTTCATAGCAGCTTTAATCATAACAGTCAAAAACAGCAAACAATCCAAATATCTGTCAACAAAAGAACAGAAAAATAAGTTGTAATATGTCATTTATACAATGACATATTACTCAGCAACAAAAAAGGGACAAATGTCAGATATGCAACATGGATGAATTTCAAAAACGTTAGACTAAACAAAAAAAAAATCTAGGCGCAAGAAACTACATGCTGGGTGATTCCATTTTACGAAGCACTTAGAACAAGCAAAAACTAAGCTGTGGTTATACAAGTCAGAGTTTCCTCAAAGGTTGGGGTGACAGGGGGGAGTGGCAGGGATCACCTGGAAAGAGGCACAAAGATGCTTGAAATCTTTTTTACATGAGAAATGCTGGAGTACCTGGAGTGATGAGATATGGGATACAGAGGTATACATTTTCTTTAAAACATTTATTTATTGATTTAAGAGACAGAGCAAGAAAGCAGAGAGGGGAGTGGAGGAACAGAGGGAGAGGGAGAGAGAATCTCAAGCAGACTCCGCACTCAGTGCAGAGCCCTACACGGGGCTTGATCCCACAACCCTGAGATCATGACCCCAAGACCATGACCTGAGCCAAAGCCAAGCAAGAGTCAGATGCTCAACTGAATGAGCCATCCAGGCGCCCCTATGAAAAACAATTTTAAACATGAGCACAAATAAAAGTCTACTCAATTGTAAAATCTAGTTCTAAATCTTAAACCATCAATTTAGTAGGAAGTACTCATTTCTGGAGATCTGGCCACAGCAGATCACTATCTCCCTTTTCTCCTATTAGTGAAGAATGACAACTAGAAGAGAGTTTATCATTGGGCACAATTGATATAAAAGGAGTCTAGTTTTTTAAAACAACAATTGGTACCCATTCTATTATTTCAATTCTGGCAAGATATAAACTGCCAGATAATTCCAGCGTGTCCCTTACTGAATATTTTTGGACATACCCTTCTTCATGGCCTATATTTTTTTATGCAAAATGGAAATAATCAGAGCCCCAAAGTTCCAATAAAGTTTCCCAAATCTGTGGCAAGGTTCTTTTTCTATACAAACTCAAAAATGTTAAATTTTTGATCACTTAATAACTTGAGAAATTGTGATTAAATAATTCAGGCTCCAAATTTTACTCTAAAAAGCCAGCTGTTCTATTTATTGTTATATATGTCAAACAAAAGATATTCCCCATCACAAGTGAGTATGTATCTAAAGGGACAGAGACCATTAACTGGGTAGCAAATACTATGATTCCTGACTCAGAGCCCACAAGCACAGGGAAGGTGACAGGAATGAGGGACAGTATTTACAGCTGTGCTAGCAATGCAGTTCAGAGCACCCACTCTGATGTGCAGTATGGTGTGCAGAGGCTAGACCAGCACACGAACCATGTGAGGCTACTTCAATTCCAATGTCACTTAATTTAAGTTGTTACATTTAAATACAATTTTAAAATTCAGTTCCTCATTCATACTAGTCACATTTCAAGTGCTCAAGAGCCACATGTGGCTACAGCCACCATACTGGACATTTCCATCACATCATTCTATTGGACAGCTCTGATTCAGAGAGCTGGGGACAGGAGGAAGTTATAAGATAAAAGCTACGTTTTAAACTCAATGGCAACTAAGTATACTGAAGCAAAGGAAACAAACCAGCGTCAAGGATTAAGATTTGAAATTTTGTGAACCGGAGATTTTTTCATAAACACACACATACACAACAGACACACACAGCCTTCAGGCAAAAAAAAAAAAAAAAAAAAAAAAAAAAAAAAAAAACTATAGGTCAATCGATTTTATGACTGGATCTACTCTTGGATCACCCCAAAGACCTCGTGGTGGTAAAATTCAATTTGCCTCTATTTCCAGGATGAACCAAAATGTACTTGTTCTTTGACTGCCTTGGTGAGTCTCTATTTATGCCAGGTTTAATCCTGATGGCTTTTAAAATTCAAGATTTTCAGATTAGAAAGTGACTTAATGCTCCATGCACCACTTATTCTGGACTTAAAAAAATGCTAATACAATAAAAATGGACTTGGAACATTTACACCAACAGCACTAAATAACCATATGGACTAATGATTGGAGTAGATCCCTTCAGGTTACTGACTTAGCCATGTACCTGGTTTAAGGCCATTTAAGAAATAATTTGTAAACCAAATGTCTGTAAAAGTGCTCTCATAGCATCTGCGGTTCATTATGCTAGTACATATTTAGAGATTGTTGACCCCCAAAGACCACAAAAGTTCCTCTGGAGCCATGATAGTTAACGATGCATTTATCTTAAAGAAAAATTCCAGCATCGCCAAGCAGTCTATGGTGTCAACATCAACATGGAAATTCTGTTTTTATGAAGATTCTTGATACCACAGAAGGGAATGGCTTCTTTAGTGCCACCATGGTCTAATCCTATCAAACCCCACTAAAAGAGTCCTCAGTTTACGGATCACTAACAATATTGATCAGCACAGCTCCTCTGGAACCATTATCATTTGTCATGTCAATATTGTGTCTGCTGCAATCTACTGCATTTTAAGTTGCTGCAATAGAAGAGTAGCCCATGTTTCAGATGAAAAAAAATCTAACGTTTCTTCTATACTCTTCCCTTTCGGACAATATGCCAAAGCATTATGACATTTTATTGTAAGCAACAGAACCTATTTAGGATGATCAACGCAAAATAAATCCTAAAACATATCTTTTCTAGTTTTTCTCAGGCCAATAATTTTTAAGTTGCCCAAATGACCTTTTAAGTTGCCCATTTGACCAGCATGATACAAACAAACGTTACTGGGGATTCTTCAGCAACACCACTCCCCAGAATTAAAAACAATCTCTCTACCATGATGTTCTGATATTTCACAAACAATGTTCCAAAGTAATTATCAGCCACAGGCCTTCTGAAAGTGCTTTTTAATCTCAGGATATCTTGCAGGAACATAAGAGAGGGAAGCTGATGATCAGCAGGCAAAATTTTCCCCCACATTATACGATACCTGATACTAGAACACAGAATATTATATAACATTCGGCGCTTCAAATAGCTCTCAGACTGACAGGCCAGGACAGAAAAAGGACCACAGGACTGGGTTAGGGACTCAGCCATACAGTCACCACCATTACCTTACTACCACTGGCAGGGCAGTAACTCACCCCATGCCAGGCTCACTGATACAGTAAGGATTCAAACATGTGCATCTCTATTCTCCTAAAGTAAGTGTATTGGATTATTATCTTATTTATATGTATATTTTACTCCTATCAATCCTATCTTCCAAACTAAGGTACATGTTCCTTAAGTACTATAATCATATATCCTATTACTATTTACTATTTAACTCCATTGAGACTAATACCGTAGATTTAATACACTGGACTTATTTCTATTTTCTTATGTGTAACATGGATAATGTTTTATAAATTATTAATGAGCCTTTCTGAAGGCATTCACCTTAGCTAGCTTAAGCATTCTTCTGCCTGGGAGGAAGATTTTGGCTCAGTACAGAACGAATACAAAAAGAAAAAAAAAAATCCTAAGTAATATTCAACTTCTCTAATTCAAAAATAGGATTTTGCAAAAAGAGTATAGCCTTGCAAGCCTGCTACTATCTCCAGAGAGGATTTTATAAAATTTTCAAGTTCTTCCTTGCATATACCAAGAGCCAAGCTTGTTGAATGTGGCTCATACAGTTCCCCAGCAGTGTACTAAATATAACCTTGCCACCAATGACAGCAAAAGAGCAGAAGGGAGAAGATTTTTTTAATAAAAAGAATTAAAATTAAAAAACATTCCTTAAGACTGGAAAGGCTTGCGAAGAAAATAAAAAGAGGAGCAAAAAAGAAAGATTTTCCTCTCTTGTGGCTTTTGCCTGGAGAGAGTTGCACTGACCAAGCAAATGCATTCGAGAGAGCAGGGGAGGCCTCTTATCCACTCCTCTTTGAAAATGGGGAGATGATGGTTTTGGGGGCTGCCAAAATTGTATCAGCTTGGAGCACAGCTACATCAAAGGAAAGTCAGAAGTGAAGGGAGGAGGGATGTCCTGAGATTTACCTTTCCCAAGGTGTGGTTGGGGACCTTGCCAAAGAGCATATCAGAGAAGTAATGAGGTGGTTTTACAGAGAGCAATACAGTGGGACCAACCACTCAGGCTAGGGTCAAATGGGAGTTAGACATACCTCCTGGGGCTTTATAGCACCAGGGAGACCAAGATAAGGCAGTCAGCCAGGTGACACCACGGGGCTCTGACCAAACTAACAAAAAAGCCAGTGTAAAAAGTGACAGCAGCCATAGACTTGAGCCACAATTGCTAGCAAAATTAACAGCAATAGATAGGCATGGGGCATCACCCCAGAGAGCAGCAGAGGGATGGACATAGGACCTTCGCACACACATGTGCGTGTGTGTGCACTCACATACACACACATACACACACACACACACACACACACACACACACACACACGGATAGAGGAACCAGAAGATATGCCTCCCAAAGATTTCAAGTCTTTCCTTTAGGTATGATGTCACCAAACCAGAATCCTCTCCTCACGAACCCATCATATTGTAGAAAAAGCAGAAGGGGCAGACTAACTAAGAAACTGGGCTTTTTTATCAACAGACTGATCACTCCTTCTCACCTGAAAAGAGCTCATGATTTAAGCAGTGATCATTAGACAAAAACCATCAAATACCCAATCTATTTAAACAATTCCTTAAGGCGGGGGTCACAACCCCCACTGGCCCAACCATCTCCAAGACATGTAAATTTGAATTTGAATAGCTTTAAGTAAACTCTCAACTTTCTCCATTTAGCCACTGACCTCACTATTCCTTATAATCTCATATGTGGTTCAGTGAACTCACTTATTTTCCCTGCCTGGACCATGGAAGCAATAATTTTGTGACAGACTGCTTTAAAATTTTAACATAATTTAGGTCTGTTTCTTTCTGCTGAACTTCTATGTTGAGAAAAAAGAGCTCACAAATTAAGAGGTTTTTAAAATTAAGAAGCTTTTAAGATTAAATGGCTATAAGATTTCTTGGATAGGACACAAAATACACAAACCATAAAATAAAGAAATGATAAATTTTTTATCATTGGATTTCATGAAAATTAAATGTCCCTGTTCATCAAAGGACTTTATTAAGAAAATGAATAGACAAGCCACAAACTTGGGAGAATATATTCACAAAACATATATTAACAAATGATTTCTATTCACAATATATAAAGAAATGTTACAAAAACCAACAATAAAAGGATGAACAACCCATTTTTTAAATGGGCATGACAACTGAACAGACATTTCACAAAGAAAATATATAGTAATTAGTGAGCAGTATATCATGGTAACAGAAAAATGCAAATTAAATCCAAAATGAAATACCCCTTCACACCCACAAAAATGGCTAAAATCAAAAAGACTACAAAAAACAAATGTTCATAAAAGTGTGGAGCATTTCTCTATGAGTACAGAATGATCCAAAATGGGACAACTACTCTGGAGAGCTGTTTGGCAATTTCTTAGAGAGTTAAATGCATCTACCCAGCAATTTCTCTCCTAAGTATTTACCACAAGAGAAATAAAAGCTTATGTCCAAAAGAGACTTGTACAACAAAATTTGTAGCAGCCTTACTCACAAAGCCAAAAACTAGAAACAACCCAAATGTTTAACAACAGTGATACATTCATACAACGTAATAATACTCAGCCCTTAAAAGGAATGCATTACTGATACATATGACATTGATAAATCTCAGAAACATTATGCTAAGTGAAAGAAGGCAGATAGAAAAAAGTACATACTACATGATTCCATTTATATGAAACCCAAATATAGGCACTTAATCTATCACATAAGAAATCACGTGGATGGTAAGGTGAAAAATGTACCACAAAGGAACACAGGGAACTTTCTGGAGAAATGGTAATATTCTATGTCTTGTTTTGGGTAGCGGTTACATAATTGTACACATGATTATTGGGGTGCCTGGATGGCTCAGTCAGTTAAGTAGCCAACTCTTTTTTTTTTTTTAAGATTTTATTTATTTGACAGAGAGAGAGAGAGACAGCAGCCAGCGAGAGAGGGAACACAAGCAGGGGGAGTGGGAGAGGAAGAAGCAGGCTTCCAGAGGAGCAGGGAGCCCGATACGGGACTCAATCCCAGGACCCTGGGATCAGGCCCTGAGCCGAAGGCACGCTTAACAACTGAGCCACGCAGGCCCCTCAGCAGCCAACTCTTGATATCAGCTCAGGTCTTGATCTCAGGATCCTCAGATGCAGCCCCGTGTCAGACTGGCTCTGGGTGTGGAGGCTGCCTAGGATTCTTTCTCTCCCTTTACCCCTTCCCCCACCACTCGTGCTCTCTCTCTCTAAAAAACAAACAAAAAATGTATCAAACACTCAAGATTTGTACATTCAATTGCATCTTGACTATGTCACAATGAAAATATTTATAAATAAAAAGTAGATGGACAAAATTCCATAGAGAATTTTGATCATTTTGAGAGAACTACTAACTTAATAGTTCTGAAAAAAAGTTATTTTTTTCATCATTATAAAAGTAATGCAGACTTTATAAATAATTCTAACAACATAAAAATGAATTAAGTAGAAGAAGTCTCTGTATAAATGGAAAAGTGTAAGAGATGGAGTGACAAGGCTGTCTATTCTATGTACTGCTTGGTAAGTTTTTAATGGTATCAATACAGTCATTTCTAAAAATATCTTGATTTGCTCTAAAGCTATATTAATGGTTTGGTCAATAAATCATTATTAGAGGTTATTTGTTATCATTTTGAAGATTACATTTAGAGAACAAGCCTTCATTTATCAAAGAGAATATCAATACAAAATAGTAACGATTTATTCTGTAAAAAGTTAACATCAAAAGTATATACTAAAGCAACTGAGTATAGCTCATTGAATATAGTTAATTTGGGTTTCTCAGAGTTGTTGCAAAATTTACCAACTCAAAATACAGGATAGCAGTAATAAAATGAATAAATTATTTGCAATGAAAGGGACTTACAACAAAGCCCTGGCAATACCGTTAAATGGAGCCTGCAGAGACTCTAGAAATCTTTGACAACAATGACAATAATGTAGACGTCAATGAAAGAGAACCGCTAAAGAGATCAGGAAGAATAAAGTACAATTTTAGAGGAAAGTGGGGAATCCACATGAAGGGATTAGATGAAACAAACAAGTAGGATTTTGCTTTTGTGGTTATTAGGAGAATGTCAGAGTCTATCTCACAGACAGTGTAGTTAAAATATCTATATTGTATGTACGTATTTATAAGACTATGAATGAAATCAGGCTAGAATGTTATCCATATAACATTAATCAAGTAATTCAGCAATGCTGCCCTTTTTGTTCAAAGAATCAGTAAGAGAACCCTAAACCGTTATTGTTTATAATAGAAATACCTGAATTGACCTGGTCAGCACACTACTGTTCCGGAAATAGCAAACAGTATCTGATTGGGTTAGTCTTCCAAACTCACCCACCCACCACCACCTACCACCATAAATCAAGAGGAGTAAAGAATTCACATTCTTAAGGAGAACCTGGGAGCCTCAGTCAGTTAAGTGTCCACATCCAACTCTTGATTTCAGCTCAGGTCATGATCTCAGGGTCATGACATCGAGCCCTGCATGGGGCTCTGCACCGGGCATGGAGCCTGCTTAAGAGTCTCTCTCCCTCTCTGCCTGCCCCTCCTCTATCCACTGGCTCGCACTCTCTCTACAAAAAGAAAGAAAGAAAGAAAGAAAGAAAGAAAGAAAGAAAGAAAGAAAGAAAGAAGGAAGGAAGGAAGGAAGGAAGGAAGGAAGGAAATTCCCTTTCATAAATAAATATTAATGGAACTTCAGAAAGAATTTGGTAAGAGATTTGGTAAAGTCACTGCTATGCATTTTCTTTCAGCATAATAGTGAAAAATTAAATGGACTAAAACTTCAGATAAATCCATATTTGGATTATTTGCTAATGATTGCATGTTAATAACAAGATGTGTATATTAAAAAAAAATAACCAACCATTAGTATTACCATTAGTATATGGTAATATTAAACAGAACAATATAGATGAAGTATTATCTTGTTTCAATCTTTTCTAGCATCCTGCTTATGACTTTGCTGTCATTTTCACTTTTTACCAGTAATTTTTTTATTTACAGCTATAGCTATCAATAAAATTAAACTATAGCTCCAAAGATAATAGTGCTTTCAAAATCAAAATGCAAAAAAGCTTAACGAGTCTATCTGGAGGAGGGAATAGTGGCTGATTAACATTTATTATAAGCCCCGTTCCTCCTAGAGAGGGATGATGCACCATGTGCAAAATGGCCTATTTCAGTTTCAAATGTTGGCAGCAATCTGCGCCAGAGAGACCCAGTTCCAGAGCTAGCAGTACCCGGGTCTTTTCATGCATCACATCCTGACAGCTGAATCTGTTTTGTGGAGTCTTATGCCATATCTTGTTCTTCCTCAATATCTGCAATCCACAAGGACAGATTTCCCCCTTCAAAAACATTTGACCTTTTGTTTGGAAGTACATTGCATTCTACTTTAATTAAAAACAAGTCTCTCTGCAGTGAGAACTTAAAACATTTCTTTCACACTTCCCATTGTCCTCTCTGATATTTGTAGAGATTTATCTTGAGTTCTCTCCATTTAATCCACTAAAACATAAATGTATTCACTGTCTAATGGTCATCAATATCAATGGAGCATTTGATTTACTCTTTTTTTTTTTTTTTTTGAATGGGAAGCCTTTTACCTGAAATTCTCTATTTCAATTTAATGATTGGAAATTTCCCTTCTATGGAATCATATACCAACAAACAAAATTGAAGAAAAAGTTAACAAATTATATTTTCTTTACCTGTTCCTATTAAGATAGCGTGGAAAGGAAATGAATCCCCCAGTACCTTCCAGTAGTACATATTTGTTGCACTGTTAAGTAATAACCTCAGAAAGTCTATATGAGGTAGTTCTGCATTTGTACCTCTCGTCTATATTTTCCCATGAGAGAAAAGCTTTGTTACACACAGATGGCTACAGTTTAAACATTCCCTCCAGTTTCTTCATAAGACGGCTAAGATAGTATTTACTTAAAACCCTGCGTTTTTTTGTCTGATGCCTGTGTAATTAACATCAGTCCTAGAAAGTTTTAGAAGTAAAACTGAGCCTGCAAATTTCCACAGCCTATCTGGCCTTTTCCCAACTTCGCCCTCTGACTTTACTAATTTGCTGACCAAAATAACAAAAAGTAATCATCTATTAAATAGGTGGGTTCTCCCCACTCAACAGTTTCCTGCCTAGTCAATGATTCACAGAGTGAATACTCATTTTTTTTCCATTAGTCTCTGAAACATGTTCTAATTTGGAAGTGTGTTATCAAAGAACAATTTAAATTACATTATTTTCACTGTAAATGTAACCAATTATTAAAAATTGGACCCACAGCAGCAAAGGGATGAAAATGTACTATGAGATGCTTTGTTGTAGAGAGGCACTTATGATAAGGATAATGAAATTTTTGTAACAACGTTTTAAAAACTGACCTCTGCATAGAGTCTTAGTGTCTTCAAGGTGAGAGGCAATAAATACGCATCCACTCTGTGTTCTTTACTTTCCCTTAACAGGGCTGACTTCTTGCAAATTCCCACTCCAACTCAAGCTCTTATGACCGATTCATTTAAACCTCAAATAATTCTTCACATCAGCCCATAACATAATAGTCTTACAAAAAGTATAATTTAAAACACTGTCTTGTCTCTTCAGGATTATTGTTTATTATAGAAATTAGTGGTGAGCTTCAGGAAGAATGTGGTAAGGGCTATGGTAAATGGCGACCCAGACTTAAGTTAGAAATGTTCAAAGTTCAATTAAAGTGAGTCCCACTTTCTGATCTTTGAATTTTAAGTTAAAGGAATGTGATAGTCATTTCTGTGTCCTTTCTTTCAGAATAATAATGAAACATTAAGTGTGCTAAAACCCCAGACAAGCCCAAACTTGGATCTTTTTTTTTTTTTAAAGATTTTATTTATTTATTTGACAGAGATAGAGACAGCCTGCGACAGAGGGAACACAAGCAGGGGGAGTGGGAGAGGAAGAAGCAGACTCCTAGCGGAGGAGCCTAATGTGGGGCTCGATCCCATAATGCCGGGATCACACCCTGAGCCGAAGGCAGACGCTTAACGACTGTGCCACCCAGGTGCCCCCCAAATTTGGATCTTTTGAACTCAAATTTGGATTCAAAGATCCCTTCTTTCAGGCATTTTAAAGCATTTCTCCCCTTTATTTGGACACAATGTTTCTTCTCCTATCATGAAAAACCCTCTGTTTTCATTTGAAAGGCAAAAACATAAAGCCTAGAGTCACAGTATTTCTCTAAGATGTTTGAATTAAATTATCTATTAAGTATCCTATATAAATTCACTCTGAACATCAGGGGATAGAAAGTATTAACAAAAGCAATAACACTAATACTTACATTTCAACAGAACTTTTGAAAATCAGCCTCTGAAGGAAGAACAAACATATGAATGATAGTATCATAAAATAAGCTGTCTCTCTGGAGTGCTCAGACACTTTAAATGAATCTATATTTATAGTATAATTAGCAATTTGATGAAATATATATAGTAAGGATACACCAAAGCACATCAGTGAACAACGTGTCCTCCTCAAAGTCGACAGATTCTCAGGAAACATCCAGGTTCAGCATTTAGGTACCAAGAACACTGCATCTCATTGGTAGCACAGACCAATCATATTTATATACCTTTTTTATTTTCTTTTTAACAACCTGTCAGTCTCCAGAAAGAGCTCTGCTCTGTTACAAGTATATGTCAACACACACAACTCATAGTGAGGATGTTCAGCCACCAATTACTGCTGGAAATTTAAATAAGTTCTAAAAATATAGGTTATGTTCTGCTCTGAAATACTTAATCTATCTGGCACTTTTTCTGGGACATTTAATGGTCCATCAGTACAATGTGTTAGACTGTAAGAACACAGAATTAGACATAGTGCTTGCCTAGGGGATTCTCCACTTAAATAGACAAGCAAAATAGATTAAACACTAAAAACCAGTGCATGGAAGAAATAAAGTGGATCACTACCATTAAGAGTGAATGTTTATAAAACAGATACACAATGCAGAGCATAGTAGTAAATGACAGGCTATCTCCCAGTACAAACTTTAATAAGAGTAGTAGAACAATCCAAGATCCTTTTCAAAAGATAACTGTTTTGAAGAGAGTGTTAAGGATTATCAGATAGATGAAAAAGAAGATGTTCTGGACATCAGAGGTTACAATAAAAAGAATAGTTAATTAAAAGGGAAAAGGGAATAATTTAATTTCAGTTGGAACTAAAGTCACCTTAGAAAGCATTTAGTCTAATTCCCACTCCCACCCCATTAAAACATTTTCCCTGAAATAGGTCATTTAATCTCTATTTGAATATTATTAGAAGTATGTTTATTGGATGGATGGATGGATAGAAAAATGGATGATCTTAATGATTGAAACAGGTGATTTTAATTTTAATATCTATTTGACCAATATATCCAAAATATTATTTCAACATACAATCAACATAAAATATTGATATTTTACATTCTTTTCTTATACTGTCTTAAGAACCCTGTATTTATTTTTATACTTACATTGCATCACAGTTTGTACTAGGCACATTTCAAGTACTCAATAGCCACACATGGTTAGTAGCTACTGTATTTATAGGACAGCTCAGTTCTAGAAAATGGTTCACAAACTTGGCTGAACATCAGAATCACAGGAAACTTTTTTAAAATATAGATTCCTAGGATTCGCCCTCAGAGATAAGAACTTACTTAGTGTAGGAAGGGCAGAGAGTCTTTTTTAACAAGGCAGTCAATAAACCATTGATCATCAAGCTGACATTTGGGAATCACTGCTCTAGAACAACACAAAATCATCTAAGTCCTCTTATACATGACTGTCCTTCCAATATGCTAAAAAAAAAAAAAAAATCACATCGCCACTATCTTTTATTCTCCAGGCTAAAAATTCCAAATTTTCCAAGCTCTTTCAACCGTTCCTGATCTGACATGGTTTCCAAACCTTTCAACTCCCTGGTTGCTTTCCTCTGGATGTACTCCAGTTTGATTTATTTGCAGTAGAGAAGTACTATAGCATAGATAATCCAAATTAATCCTTATTTGCCTTTGAAATGTTTCTCAGTACTTTCAAATGAATATGAACATCTCTGCTAAATGTTGAATTCACAATACTTCAAACTAAAACTGTAAACTCTCATCGTCAACAAGCATTCAGGATGTCCGGGGTCTTCTGTGTCGCACTCCATCTTGGAAAGGAGAAGAGCCCTCTCAGAATAATTCAGAGTACTAAGTTAAGCAGAACTACCTTTTTTCCATGCCTCTCAACCCTCTTACCTTTTCCCATGACTAGAGAAGAAAGCAGTAGGTGTTTTGATTTAGAAGAGCTCTTTTGCCTTCTTTAAAGTTACATAAATATAAAACATAATAATGTCACCAAAAAATCAGATTTGTCATGAATAATTGGACTCAATTCAATGCCACAAATATTCACTTACTGATGCTTGGCTGAGCACATTACATGTGCCACCATGATAGTCAGGACGCTATAGGAAGAAACAAGGCAGAGTCCCAGGCCTTAAAGAGATTACAAACTAGTCGGCCAAATAAGTATATCCACGTGACAAATTTCTGTGGAGTTCTTGCTGTATGCTAGACACTTGTGTTATACATCCGCGAATAAACATTCAAAAATCCCTGTCTTAATGGAGCTTATTTTCTAGCAGGGGAGACAGATGATAAACAATTTAAATGATATATAAGCGAATTATATAGCATGTTAGATGATAAATGTTATGGAAACTAACAGATCAGAATAAGGGGTGTCAACAGTACTTGTGGGATAGAGGACTAGCTGAAATTTTACTCAGTGGGGAGAGTAGTCCTCGTTAAAAAATTGATATTCAAGAAAACATTTGAAGGAAAGGGGAAAACACGTAGATATGGGGGGGGGTTAGAATTCCAGGCAAATAGCCAGTGCAAAGGCCCTGAGGCAGAAGAGTAACAGGCCTGATTGAGGAACAGCAAGGAAGCCAGTGAAATTAAAGCAAAGTGAGCAAGGGAGAGACAAATAGAGTAGGCTGGAAAAATAACAGGGTGGGGGTGGAATTGTTCATGCAGGTCTTTGTAGGGCATAATAAGAACTCTATCTTTTGAGTGAAATGAAGAACCACTGAATGGGTCAAAGCAGTAACATGATATGCATTGTGTTTTTAAAAGATGACCCTGGTAACTATGTTGAGAATATACTATAGGACAGCCAGAGTGCAAGTAGGAAATACCGTGTAAAAGGCTACTGCAGGAATCCAGCTGAAAGACAGTGGTGGCTTGGACCAGGGAGGTAGCAGCAGGGAAAAGAAGAGTGGTCAGACTTTTTATGTTAAAAAAAGTGCTATACTACACTGAGGTGGTTGTTTTCATATAGGATACTACGAGAGCACAGAGGAAGAAACAATAATTCCACCAAAGGATTTATAGTCAAAGTGACAGCTTAGCTGAGTCCTGAATAATAAGTAAAAGTTCACAGGAAAAAAAAACAAGAAGAACCAGAGAAGGAACTGGCATGGTGTTGTCGGTGGCCAGAAGAAACAAAGGGCATGATCCTTTCCCTGAGGAACTTACAGTCCTAGTACAGAGACAATACAGTAAGTCACTTAAGACCAGAGACTCAGGTGCCACTGGGATAAAAATTTGGCACAGAGGCTTTGGACTATAGAAATAAACAGTATATGCCAGCAAGATATTTAAGAGAAGAAGCCAAAGAAGTAGCCAGAAATGTAGAGAAAGTGACCCCAATTCACAAAGGATCCACAGGACCACCCCAACTCTTTTGTCAACATTACACTGGCCTCTATACCACCATTCGAGGCTCTGTGAAATCTTATCTCCCACCACCAGTTTCACCTCCAGTTCCCACCAACAGATCAAATTGGTATCTTGCCAAGGAAGGCCAAGCTTACCCTAACCAGAGCCAAGTAAAGCAATTGTATCGTTTGTTTCTCAGTACTACTAACACTTCTCCCCACGACTCAAAAACTAAGCTAAACTTTTAATATGCTTAGAAAGTAATGTGTTTGGTGTCTATAGAGGAGTTCATGCTATGAATGAGCCTACAGACGAGCTCATAGCATGAATCTTCTTTTGTTGGTTTTCTCTATGGTCCCTCACTTCTGAACTGTGGTATAGGGCAAATAATACATCTTCCTCTCCACATTCGCCATTTGTTCTCATCCCTCTCTACCCAAATCTGCGTATTCTCTTCCACCCAGTATAGTCAAAACAGCAAAAACAGAACAGAAGATGCTTCAGAGCCAGTTTCTCCCCCACTCCAGTTGACTTTCGCCTGTCCTTTCCACCTCATGTGAAAGTCACCCCACCTTAGCTCCCTCACAAAATCCAGCATTTTTACCTAGAAGCCCCTAAGGGGAAAAAAAAAAAATCCAAGGAGCATGACTTGCCGCTAAGCTAATTCCAAAATCGAAAAAATATTTAACATATATTAAATGTTTGGTAAATGGCAGGCACTTTTTCATTCATATAATCTACACATCAGCTCTAAGACGTAGTACTATTTTTATCTCAGTGGTCACTTAAGTAACAAGGTCAAGTTCATGCATCTAGTGAACAAAGCATTCAAACCCAGCATGTCCAGCTCTGGAGCCCGTGGGCCTAACTACTACTGCATATCACTATGAACTTAGAATTACCTTCACCATTTCTTCCCTATGTCCAGGCCAGTAGAGTGTGATCGTTCAGAGCAGTAGTTTACTGTCCTCATTCTAAAACTCCCCTTTGTAGGGAAAGATATGTGGTTGCCTGGGTTCCCCATCCCTTCCCCAGAATGAAGAATGTCAGCAGAGGTGCCATCAAAAACAACTCGGTGAACACTTGTCCAAGTGCCCAGTGGCTGGCAGCAGGCCAAATGGGAAAGGGAAGAGTCATGCTCCACTTTCCTTCTCACCCACCCTCTTCCTAGTTCTCAATTACAGTGGCCCATAGCTGAGTTTCAACAAATGAGTTTATGTGGTGAAACAGAATTCATCATAACAAAAATATCCACTAATAAACTGTTTGCTTAATAAAATGAGTCTGCACATACATCTACCAATTCAGTGTCAATGCTAACTGAAACGTAGCTAGCAAAAGATGAACATTTTCACGAACTTGATAAAAACCATGTAAGAAAAATGCTCCAATGACACACAAAGGCATTAACTTATGATGGTCTGACATGGGTAGCTAAATTTTAAAAACGAAAAATAAAACTTGTACCATTATGACAAATATCTCAAAACATAATGGTTTTGCATTAAATGGGTAAAGAGAGAGACCTCACATGTTTTCATAAAAACAAATGCACACACACACAAAATCAACACTAGATTTTACTCTACTTGTTCCTATGATTAACCCATAGTTAAATGATTACCTCCACTTTGTCATATACATACGAGGACACATAATTTTCATAGCTTTTAGCTTCCTTCTTTAAGATAAAGTCCCAAATTTTCTTTTTTCACTATGTACAACTAAATTCCAGTTCTTGTTTTACCTCCAGTAATAATCTATGTAAATATTTTCCTCCATATACAGTGCGTCCTATCCTTACACACAGAAGCACTGAAATAAAAAAAAATTAAATTGAACTGAAGTCAAATCAACAGGAGACCTATCACACTGTAAGATTTTAATGTCTAATACCTAAGTTATCAGTTAGCAGATATTGAATCATAGACAGATAATAAGAAGAACAAGAAAGAGGCTAGATGTCTGCAAGACTGGGGTATGGAACCAACATGAAGACAAGGAGACAGTAGGAGATGAAATAAAGCCAAAGAAAGGTGGAGGCTCTTGACTGTAGCTGTCATCCGGGTGTGCCTCGGCCATGACATTCAAAGTCATCCACTTGTCAGAGCCTGTCAGGATTGCTCCAGCTCCTCCCAAACCAAACCTAGTTGCCATCGGGAAGAGACCCCTGGCACTTTTGAAAAGAGACTTCTAGTTATGCTTGCCCCTGCCCATAATTATGACTACCACACTCACTGGGTGCCAAACACCATGCTGAGTGTTGTCCATTCTACTTTTAAAATATTCATGCTAATTTTCCCCCTCCACCTCTGCATTAACCTTTTGGGGGAGGAAAGGCATGCTTTTTGAAAAATAAATACAATCAAAAAGCCCAACACTTGATTTTGCTGTTTGCTCTCAGAATGATCTCATAGCTAAATGATGGAGAGCATTTCAGCATTTAGTATGAAGACTCTCACCTTACACGTAAGAAACTATTTTAAGTCACAAATGACTAACAAAATTTTAACTGGCTAGTTCAAGTTTCCAACACCCTACAAACACATTCTCATGCATAGTTGAGAGAGGGCTCAAAACAAAGTTTAAGTCAGTTAGAAAATAAAGGAATCCTAATGTTTAACATATCTATTAGCTTCCTATGGCAGCTGTAACATATCACTTTAATGACTGAATCAACACAAATTTATTATCTCACAGTTCCAGAGGTCAGAAGTCCAAAATGAATTTCACTAGGCTAAAATCAAGGTGTTTGCAGGGCTGTGTCTCTCTGGAGATTCTATGGGAAAAATCCATTTTCTTCCTTTTATAGCTTCTATGGGCTGCCCACATTCCTTGGCTCACGACCACCTTCCAACTTCAAAGTCAGCAATGACCAATGACCGATCAAGTCTTTGTCACAATGCATCACACTGACACTGAAGCTTCTACCTCCCTCCTCCATATTTAAGGTATCCTTATGATTCCATGGGACCCACTCAGATAATCCAGGATAATCTCCGTATTTTGAAGTCAGCTGATTAGCAACCTTAATTACTTCTGCAACCTTAATGTACCCCTTACAAAGTGACATAATATATTTATAGGTCCTGAGGATTTAGTATGTGGATGGTTGGGAGACTGTTATTCAGCCTACCACAGCTTGTCTTTCATACCCAAAGATTCTTTCAGTCCACATGGAAGATACGTTCACTCTATCCAAAAGTCTCAACTCAGTAGAGTATCAACTCACGGTTTAAAAACTGGTCTAGGGGCACCTGGGTGCTCAGTCAGCTTAGGATCTGCCTTCCACTCAGGTCATGATCCCAGGGTCCTGGCATGGAGACCCTCATCAGGCTCCCTGCTTGGCGAGGAGTCTGCTTGTCCCTTTGCCCCTCACCCCCACTCATGCTCTCTCTCTCACACACTCTGCTCTCTCTCAAATAAATAAGTAAAATATTTTAAAAAATAAAGTAAATCTGGTCTAAATCTTATCAATTCAAAATATTTTAAGAAATAAAATAAAATAAAATCTGTTCTAAATCTTATTAATTCGAAAGTCCCAAATGTCATCATCTAAATCAGGTATAAATGAGGCTTTGGGTACAATCCATCCTGAGGCACAATTCCTCTCCATCTGTGAACCTGTGAAACTCCAGAAACAAGATATCTGCTCCCAAAATTCGATGGTACAATAGACATGGGTTAACAATTATAGACATTGTCATTTAAAAAGAGAGAACAGGAAGTTAAAAAAATTGGGCATCAGACCCATGCGACTTTGAGATCCAGCTATGCAAATTGCATTTGATTTCCAAGTCTGGGAATAATGTTCTGTGATCCTTAGCTCCACCCTTTAGGATCTCAGCTCTGCCTTCTGGACTCTCAGTTCTGCCCTCTTACTCAACCTTATTTTTTCATGAGAAGTGGTACATGTTTGCAGCTAAGTAGATTAATCAGCCTGTTTCTTGCTTGTGGAATTGTTAGGATCCAACAACCTTCTTTCATTACATCCTCTCACTTCCATTTTCCGGCCCAGCCAGATGTATTTTTGCTGGTATGATATTCTCAGGAACCACGTAGGTCTCCCATATGTGTCATGGTGATTTACTCCATAAAACAAGAGGCTACTCCACAGACATTTCCTGGATAAATCCATCTCTCTAACTGGCTTCTGCTGAGATGTTTGTGGGAATCCATGAGCTACATGTTCAATTTCTTCAAAGTGCCCTCTGTGTAACTGAATACTCTGACCTTACTTCTGAAGCCCTCCCACAAGATTTTCTAGCCACTCCATTGGTTTTCCCCAGAGCAGGCATTTCTGACAGTGAATCTCCTAACTTTAGCATCATTTGCAATCTAGGAGGCTGAGAAATTTGAGCATTTCTCAAATATCAAGTTCTGGTTTCATTCTTAATAGTTCTTCCCTCAATCTGCCTCTCTCCTCTCCTTTTTTACTGGAAAAAGCATCAAGAAAAACCCAGGCTGCACCTTCAACACTATGTACACAAATCATCTCAGCTAAATACCTAAATTCATGTTTATAAGCTTTATCGTCCACATAACTGCAGGACACAATTTAGTTAAGCCTTCTGGCATTGCATAACAAGGACCCCCTTGTCTCCTGTTTGCAATAACATGTTCCTGATTTCTATCTAAGCCCTCACTGGCAGTGTCTTTAATGTCTGCATTTTTATCAACATTCTGTTCGTGACAATTTAGGTATTCTCTAAGGAGATTTAGCTTTCTCTACCATATTCATTTTCTTCTGAGTCCTCACTAGTAGGATTGCCATCATCTATATCTCTGTCCATTCAAGGCAATCTAGGATTTTTCTATCATGCTTTTCAAAAGTCTTCCAGTCTATGCCCATTTCCTGATTCCAAAGCCACTTCCACATTTTAAGGTATTTCTTACAGCAACCCCCACTTCCATGTATCAAAATCTGCATTAGTTTCCTATTGGTGCTCTAACAGATCACCACAAATTTAGCAGCTTAAGTCAACACAATCGATTATCTCACGTTCTGGAGATCAGAACTGGGTTAAAATGAGGTGTCAGCAGTCCTGGACACTCTAAGGGAAAATCCATTTTCTTGCCTTTTCACCTTCGCAAGACTGCCCACATTCCTTGACTCGTGGCCTACTTTTACTTTTATCTTCAAATCCAACAATGGCTGGTCTAGTCATTCTTTCATTGCATCACTGACACTGACTCTTCTACCTACCTCTTCCAAATCTAAAGGACATTTGTAATTACATGGGACCAGCCCATATAATCCAAAATAGGTTTCTTTTTTTTTTTTTTAAGATTTTATTTATTTATTTGACAGAGATAGAGACAGCCAGCAAGAGAGGGAACACAAGAAGGGGGAGTGGGAGAGGAAGAAGCAGGCTCATAGCGGAGGAGCCTGATGTGGGGCTCGATCCCATAACGTCGGAATCATGCCCTGAGCCAAAGGCAGACGCTTAACCGCTGTGCCACCCAGGCGCCCCCAGAACAGGTTTCTTACCTAAAGGTCATTTGATTAGCAACCTCAATTTTATGTATAATCTTAATTCCCCCTTAACATGTAACATAACATAGGCTCAGGTTCCTGAGATTAGGACAAGAACATCTTTGAGGGATCATTATTCTGACTACCACAATATACCTTTGTATAATGATAAATTTTCAATTCTTTTCTATTAAAATGGCCCACTTTGTAATCTGGTCCTTGCTCTCCTCATTTGTGTCATTTCATATCACAACCCTATGTTTCCACTACTGTGAGTTTTTTCCATTTTGTCAAATGCACAATGCTCATTCCTGGCTCGGGATCTTTGCTCATGCTGTTTCCTTTGTCTCTGTGATTCTCCCTCTCTGAATTCCTGTAGCCCCTCCTCTCCAGACTACTCTTACTATCCTTCAGTTTTCAGCTTCAATGATTCTTCTTCAGAGACAGTCTCCCTGACCCTGTGATTCCCTAGAGTATAGATTCCCATTGTACTCTTTGTTTCTCCTCATAGCATTTATCTCAATGGTGATTAAATTATTACCTGTGTAATTGTTTGTTTAATGACTGTTTTTAAGACACTCTGAAAGTAAAGTTCTAACTTACTCTTTGTTATATGCCTAATACCTAGCAGAACAGGATTGCACAGCAAAAATGTATTTGAATGAATGAACATGTCTCTTTTAGTCCTCATAATAACATTAATTTCATAATTGAGAGTACTGAAGTTCAGAGAAATTGAGTGACTTCACCATAGTAAAACAGCTAATGAGATTCCACTGGTTCTATCTGGTTTCTAAGCCCATCTCTTTGTCATTGTGTTATTCTATTCTAATTGGGGCACCAGTGACCATTGTCCCTAAGACCACTGATGTTAACTGACCATCATATTGACAAATACTCATTCCAGCCTAACCTCACCTTCCTTAATGCAGTTACCTTTACCTACTAAAGTCAATGGCCCACCACCAAATGCCCAATATCAGTCCTGTTTTTAAATACTGACATGAGTAGACTTGTGGACATTTTTTCCCTTTAAAATCTTTTTTTTTTTTAAGAGTTTATTTATTTGATAGATAGAGAGAAAGAGCCCCTGAGTGGCAGGGGGGAGACTCTCAAGCAGACTCCCTGCTGAGTGCAGAGCCCATTGCAAGACTCAATCCCAGGACCTATGAGATCATGACCTAAGCTGAAATCACCAGTTGGACACTTAACCAATTGAGCCACCCAGGCACTCCTTCCTCTAAAATCTTTAAATCATGGGGCGCCTGGCTTGCTCAGTCAGTTAAGCATCTGCCTTCAGCTCAGGTCATGATCCTGGAGTCCTGGATCCAGCCTCACACTGGGCTCCCTGCTCAGTGGGGAGTCTGCTTCTCCCTCTCCCTCTGCCCCTCCCCCTGCTCCTTCTGTCTCTCTCGTTCACTCTCTCTCAAATAAATAAATAAAATCTTTTAAAAAATAAAATCTTTAAATCTTGAAGTTCCTTAAAAATAACCATGAAACTTATTTTCAAATTACCAACTCAGGAGAAAAATATGCTTTGATTTTAACTACTTCTCTTGTGGGGATTAATGGCATTATAAAATCTGTGAACACCTTAGAAGAAATTTTATTAAACCAACAGATGAAACTATCAACTTTGGGAACCTAGCCAGACAAATTGTTAAAACCAAAGATCTAAAAATCATGCTAACATTGCTAGAAAGTCCTAGAACTGTGCTTCTTCTGTGCTCATTCTTGGTCTCTCATTTACAGAGAAGAAAGAACATTATTAAGAACATTGTCTTTACAAATACCTCCTAGACTTTAAACAAGGTAAGTAGAATTCTATTTATAATTGCACAATCCTTAATATTTCGGAACTCTTTACGAGCTTTCATAGTCTTTTTCATTGTCAGCATTCAGTCCTCTCTTTTTTTAAAATGTAAGTATATTTTTGTGGCTATGAGTCAGACTGCAGCTAGAAATACTTAGAAGATTTTGATGTAGATTCCAAACTGTTGCCTGGATACTTTTTCCTTTTGAAAATGATTATAATTGGCACAGATAAAAAGCCACATTTATTAAAGGATGATCTAATTTAGCATCTCCTTACTTCAATTTCCAATGTAGCTACAAATCAAATTTCAACAACAACAAAACAATTTTAGTGATACTATGGTTACTATTATGATAAAAACCAGATATGACTTTGAAATATATTTCTATGTGCTTTCATTATACATATATAATAAAATATAATTATTAAGTAATAGATTCATATTGCACAATAATCTTTTAAAAAATTATTTATAGCTTCAAAAAGTACTGAACTGTAATCATCTTAAATACCACTGAAGAGAATAATGAAGTAGCCAAAAAAAGAAGCAATATTAAAGGAGCAAAATCACTGGGAAATCATATGCTGAGATTTCCTTATTTTAAAGCTAAGAAACAAAAGAAGATGGTTATACCACTGCAGAAGAAATTTAATGGTTCAAAATCTCTTCCATCTATATAGAACATACCTGATAGCACAAAGTAACTTATCTGATAGGTTATATGAAATCTGAGAGCATCTCACCGGTTTTGTAATTTGTTACTATCCTAATATGACATTTTACACACTATACAAAAATATCTGCAGCACTCACAATTCACCATAAATCAAATCCATAAAATCTTCAGTGTCTGAAAGCTTTTGTCTAAAACCCATGGAATCCCAGGGAAGCAGTGGGAGTCAGAACTGACTTCTTAACATTTTCTAATATCACAGAAAAGACATTTCCAAGGTAATGCAAAACTATCAGGCAGAGCCAAAGATCCATCTGTTGTCAATTTCATAATCTAAATCCTAGAAAAAGAGAAGTTATTAGAGAATAATCAATAGATCAGTAATACATGCCTAGTGAGAACACAGCAGGTAGCAAATACTTGTTGACTGACTGGCTATATGAAATAACGTTCAAAATTTGGCAGGAAATGAAATTTTACATCTTCAAATCTCGAAAACTCTGTTAGGCATTTACTCTAACCAACAAGGAATTAAAAACAATTCATCTATGTGCACTGATAGTTACAATGGACAATTCATTTGCAACACAATGCCTACCTTAAAGAACTGGTAATTTAAATAAAGATGAATACTTAACATTCCTTTAAAAAACTTAACCAGGAAAAGATATTAGTGACTTAGACTGTTTCCTAGAAATTGTCTAATTGTCTAACATGAGATCATAAAATGCTCAGTTCTGAGGGTTTCTAGTTGTGACAGCTCAGACACTCTTCAGAGGAAACGAAGAACGCTAGCATAATTTAAAGGACCTTTGGAAATTTTAAGGGCACTTCAACACCATTTATTTATTAGGAGCTTTAGCTTCTGTAAAGCTTTCCAGTTACTCGAATTAGCAGACCTGAGATAACTTTGCTTCCAGTTCTCAGGGATTAAAAATCAGAGATTTTAAAAAAGAAGAGGAAAGAAAGAAAAAAACAGAAGCTTAACCCTAATGACACTTCTATTCCACTTTGTGAATTTTGCTGACACTCTGGTCTGATTTCCTTTATTAAATTCAGTCATTGTTTTTAAACAATTCGATATCTAAGCTGCATCCCCACCTCTCCGCCAAAAAGACCTTTAAGTAAATAAAATATTATCACAAATATTTGTCATAATAAAAACATTTAGTGGGCTCACCATAATTAAAACAGAAAATTACATTTTAATTTTTTTATAAGAGTAAACTTGTTTTAAATAAATGCAACACATGTCAATTTCCTCCTTTTCCCATAGTAAGCTTTAGTGTTACTGTCCATGGTGACACATACTGGTTATGTCAGGCAACAACACCACTACAAGACATTCAAGTTTTATTTTACTCCTGTTTCTTGGTGTCAGATTTGCTGAAGTGGTTTTATTTTGCATACCCAACTCTTTAGTAATTATGAGTTGCACTTCTCTTGAAGCCTTGGCACCAAAATCACAAAAGAAAAATCTGGGTGGCTGGGGAAAAGATGCTTCAGTCAGTCCATCAGATATGTTAAACCAAACTTCATTTCTCTTTTGCCTTCATCTATACTTCACCATATGTGAAACAAATCTTTCTGTATGTATTTAGCCACCTTCTAGAATCTCATATTACATCTTTCCACAAACCAAACAACATTCAAAAGCTTTGGTAAATCAAAGGTGACAGCCTGATGCATTGGAATTTGTTTCTGACTACACATTTAAATATAAATTAAAATGTAGACATTTATGAATAGCCAACACCCACTTACTTAAAAAAAAGTTCTATAATATTAAGTATACAATTAATGGTGATACAAGATATACCTTTGAATTAATATTTATTTGAAAGATTTCAAAATAATATTTAAGAGACTATTATTCTCTTTCTCTTGACATTGATAGAGTAGAATCATGATCTTTCAATGAGGAATCATTTCAAATATAGTATGTTTGTGATATACAGTAGATAAAACTATTGAGAGGTATTCATTTTTCCAGAAAGCTACTCCACAAAAAGAAATTCCTCCCAACCAGGTACCATTGTACCTGAAACTTTCAGAAAGCCTGTCTTAACTAAGATTAAGCTATCCTATTTTCTACCTAAATCAATTTCACCCAAATGAGGCGTTTGTGCTATAATTCATTGTTCCCCAGACTCTAAAATCAACCATCTGCCATCGGAGTTTCTGTACAGTAATTAAGGAACTATCCATTAGAACTGGCAAGAGTACAAAGTAAGGAGGAGGGAGCGGGAGGGGAGAAAAACCAAACCACTTAAAAAGAGATGGAAGGTGTCTGTGTGTGTCACGTTAACCCCTCCACATCTCAGCTCCAGATACTGCCATCAGTGAGGCAATACAGAAGTTAGGAGGAGCTGTGAGGCCAACTCCCTTCGGGGTTATCCGAACTGAAACCGCACTGGGGACTCGGCAAGCTCTCCATACCTTGAAAGAGAAAGGCTTTCGTCCCATTATGCAGCCCGGGGACCTGGCGCACTCCAGTCGTGGACTCCCCAAGTTCTAACTCTGTTAAGACGTCGATCTGTAGGGAGGGGTCCACACCAAGCCCCCAAACTGGTGGGAGGGTGGGGGAGAAAGAAAAAAGCTCCATCAAAATACAAGCCACTTCCTCCAGGGCAGCAAAGAACCGCGTCTTGGAGACAATATTGGAAACTGACGAGGGAGGCGACTCCCTCCTCCACCGAGCAGAGCCTTACCTGAGATCAGCAGCCAAGCTTTAAATAGCGGAGCACCCAGTCCCATTTCCCTGACCTACTTTAAACCCCTCTCGGTGCAAAGTTCCCCCTCGGCCCTCAGACCCTGGACTAGGGGTGTGACCCGCCCTGGCGTCTCCGAGGCAAGCACAGAACGATCCAAATCCAAACCCGCCCGCTACTCCAAGCTTCCCACTCCAGACCTACTTCGGGTGGAGGAAAACCAAGGCGTCCCCAACCAGCTCCGGCTGCCCCGAGGCGAGGGCCATCCGTTCCCCCCCGCCGCAGCTCTGAGCCACTCACCTGCTCCGAGACCGAAGATCAAACAGAATGTTCTCAGTAAGACCCGAGACTCCATGGTGTGGATCTGCTCAGTCCATCGTCTCCCTCTTTAAAAATAAAAATAAAAACCGAAGAGGTTCTCGGAATCAAGCGGGAAAATAGCGTTTGTGCCTCCTGCCGCTGCCTCGCGTTTACTGATTAGTAGGATTAATACGATTTGGTTGCCTAAGAAAAAAATGGGAGGACCCCCCAGGCACGTGAAGAACTTAGACCCTCCAATGCGCACATCATTCCCACACGCAGAGCCCAGGCGGCAGCGCGGGCAAAGCCGGGGGGCCCAGGGGAGGGGTCGGGCTCGCTCGGGGGCTGCTCCGCCGGGGAATTAGCTTCGGAGCTGAATAAAAGCAGCCGAAGGCACGCACACCCAGAGGAAGGGAGGCGGCCCCAAGAAAGCCGGGGGTGGGGCGGCCCCACACCCGCCCGTCTTCCCCCGCCGCGCGAACCTGTAGTAAAGGCAGAGACAATGGAGAGAGCGCCGGAGACGCGCGGAGGAGAGACGGCTCCCCCGGAGCGGGAGGGGCAGGCCAGGGGAGGCGGGGAGAGGATGGGCAGGGAGGGAACGCCGAGGGCGAGGCCCGGCGCTCCGTGTCCCTTTCCAGCCCGGGCTCCAAGCCCCGTCCAGCGAGCCCCGGAGCTGCTGCAGCCCCGCCCTCCTACCTTCCTCGCTCGCTGACCCGGGCAACGCCAATCTCCTTTTGGGATCGAAAGATCTAAATTCAAGGTGCTAAGTTGATGGGCGGTCTTTGCTCACCCCTCGATTTCGGGCGCGTGTCTTGAAAGACAGACGGAGAGAAAGGACCACCCAGTCGCAGAAGACGAGGCTAGGAGACGCGCTCGCCCGCCCTTTAGGCAAAGGAGGGAAGCCGGCATACAATCGTGCACTGGGCTCCGAAGCAGCCCCGGGGACTGGAAAAGGAACTCCCTCTCCGGGGCATGCGGAGAAGGGCTGCCAAAGCAAGCTAGATTCTCGAGGTGGGGCTGGACGAAGTAGAGAGAGACTGGCAGACGCGGGTGGCGAGCCTGGGAAGCCCTGGCAGCCCTGGGGGAGAGGTTCCCTACCCGGGGCGGGGCGCTGGAGAGCTTCCCTAGCGCGGAGCGCGCAGGGGAGAACTTGTCCTGGAACTGCTGGACAGCTCCGGGACCTCGCGCGCCCCCTGCCAAACAACGCGGAGTCTGGTTCTCCAGGACAAGCACACAGCAGGAGCCAAGTGCACCAGCGCCAGTGTGCCGGCCACACCGAAAAGAAGAGATAGATGATAGGTAGATAAACGGATGGATGGATGGATGGATGGATGGATGGATGGATGGATGGATGGACGGATGGATGAATAAGAGAAAGAAAGGAGAGAAATAAGAAGGCAGAGCCTGGGCAAGATAGAAGAGCCACCCAGTTGTTGAATAGACTCAACCAGGCTCTATCCACCCTTCTCACCCTTCTCACGCTGGGACCATAACAGTGAGGACATCTAAGATCTAATTCTCAATGGGCAAAATATACTTCAAGTCAACTGCACATATTTTTCAACATAGCCTTAAAATGTTGAGGTAAATTTTGAATAATGACATTCAATGCCCATACTGAAAAGTAAGAGTTTCAAAAGTGATTAAAATGTTAATTGCTCCAAAGATCAATTGAGTTTCTTAGCTTTCCATCCAAACAAGTAGATTCTGAATTCTCCAACAGGATCCTACACAGCTAGTTACCAAAATGGAGTCTGAGTCTCCAGCAGAGAAATATGTACTACCTTATACTATAATGGGATGAGGGGGACATTTTTAGCTCTATTGTTGGAATTTTTAAGGAAAAAAATCAGAATCTGGAAACTTTTTCAGTTTAATTTTTAATTATCTCTCTTTATCAAATTTTTCACTTAACTCTACTTGGAATTTTGTAAATTTTAAGAAAGAAATATTCCAGTACTTAATGAAGTACTTAATGAAGTATTGTTGTATGAAATTTCCTAAATTTGCAAAACAAAATAAAATTAATCTAATTGAATTGAATTAAGTAATTAATTTGGAAAACTGTAAGAAAGGTGAGTTATCAGCCTGGGGAGAGGTTCTCAGCTGTAGAGCTATGAACATCTTGAGTTTGGATACTTCTTTGTTAGGACTTTCCTGTGCTTTGTAGGATAATTAAAAACATCCTGGTTTCTACCCACTAAAAGCTTGTATTTTTAGCATCTCATTTTTCTATATGTCTTGTAATTATATCTTTTTGTGTAGTTTCTTAAATGGATTCTCTAGGGAATATAACATACATACTTAACTTTTCATCACCTACCGTAAAGTCTTCAAGCTACCACTTCAATTGGAATGTAAACTTTACCAACATATTGGTCCTTTTATCCTCACCCCTTTATGTTGTGGTTGTCTTATATATTAAATCTGCATACACTGAAACTTCCTTCAGAAAATGTTAAAATGTTTGCTTACAGTCATTGTGGTAGAAATAATAATGCCCTTTCCCACCCTCCAAAAATATATGTCCTAATCACTAGAATTTGTGAATGTTACCTTACATGGCAAAGCAACTTAAAGTTGAGGATGGAATTAAGATTTCTATTCAGGTGACCTTAAAATAGGGAGATTATCCTGGATTGTTTGGGTGTGGCCAATATAGTCACAAAGGTCCTTATATGTGCAAGAGGACAGCAGAAGAGAAGTTTAGAGAAGTGTAAAATGAGAAGAATTTGTTTGGCTGTTGCTGCCTATGATGATGGAAAAATATATAAGGGCTATGAGCCAAGGTATGTGGGTGGGCAGCTTTGAGAAGCTAGAAAGTACAAGAAAAAGGATTCTTCCCTACATGCTTCAGAAAGGAACAGAACACTGCCAATACCTTGATTTTGGCCCAGTGAGATCCATTTTAGACTTGTGAACTACAGAACTATAAAATAATAAATTTGTGCTGTTTTAATCCACTAACTCTGTGATCAGCATTCACAGAAAACTAATGTAAATACTAACTACATAATGAAAGCTTCAGTCAAAATGGAAGAGTCTCCTGACCCTGAGAGAATTCCCTTCTATCATATATACATCACAAAGCCAAATGAAATGTTTAATATCTTTTTTATTCAGAAGAAGAAAAAAAAATTCTCAGATGCTATGAGAAAAAAGGTAGCTAGAGGTTGGTGGAGAAAGGTGTAGCCAATGCAATGATTGGGAGAGGGTGGGACACAGGGTTTCAGACTTCATAGGGGCCCTAAGACAATGGGTTGGGATTTTAATATCCACACAAGAACTGGAAACAATGAATTATAGGCAAAGCCAGAAGAGGTGAGGATGTTACTGGTCCCTTTGATAAAAATAGGAAGCTTTGAAGGATTATACTGTATATAAAAAGAAACTTTAAAAATTTTGTACATTGCTCTGAGAAGTGACAAAAGTGCCTTCTAGCTGCACATGACCACAGATGGAAAATAAAGTCATCTGTAATAAATGTCAATTCTCAAGCCTTGCCCCTTGCAGACATACAGTCCAAAATTACACTCCCCACTGGTGTAGGAATTCTACAGTCAGAAATTAGAATAAACCCCTCAGAGTCTCCTGAAGAAGAAAATGTAAAACTTCTATTAAAGGACCCTCCACAACCTCTAGCATATAAGAGGAAATTTTCTGATAAGAATAAGATCACGGGGCGCCTGGGTGGCACAGCAGTTAAGCTTCTGCCTTTGGCTCAGGGCGTGATCCCGGCATTATGGGATTGAGCCCCACATCAGGCTCCTCTGCTATGAGCCTGCTTCTTCCTCTCCCACTCTCCCTGCTTGTGTTCCCTCTCTCACTGGCTGTCTCTATCTCTGTCAAATAAATAAATAAAATCTTTAAAAAAAAAAGAATAAGATCACAATAGAATAATAATAAGAACAACATTAAAATAAAGTACCATGAAAACAGTCAGGAGGCACACACACAGAAAAAGAGCATGAGTATCTCATGAACTCAGAATATTATAAAAATGTGATAGAAAGTACAAAATAAGTATGTTGAATGACTAAAAAATTTTTGTAAAGGAATAAAAAAATAACAAAAGAACGGAATTGTATGAGAAAAGATTAGGCAGATTTCAAAGGAAATCAAATGGAACTTCCGGAAATAAAATATATTTTAAAACAATATTTAAAAACCATTGGCTATAAAAAGCAACAGATAAAATAGAACTGAAGATTAGTGAATAAAAAAAATCTTAGAACAAAAAATGAGATCTGAGACTATTATTGAGAATGTGGCAAGAATGATAAGAAGATGGAACACATGAAAAAAACATGAATATTAGAATTAGAAGATCCAACACACACTACTTGAGATACAGAATAAGAGACTAAGCAGAATGGAAGCAGATAATGTCATAGGAAATATTTAAGCAACAAGTAAAAAGCTTTCAAAAGTTGAAGGATATGAGATTCTAATTCTGGGTGAGATAGAACGTGTACACTCCACCCTCTCTCTCCCTCTGAAAGCTATCGAATCTAGACAGAATGCATGGAGTATTCGAGGGCTCTGATAATTAAATAGCAGCAGGCAAATTGAGAAAGAAGACCAGAGTTTGAAGTACTATCATACTGGCAGTGAGTACTTCTAAGAATAAACCACCACTGGAGTCAGACTGCCTCTGGGTGGTACACACATAGGATAAATCTGAATATACCAAAAAGTCTTTGAAACCACACCAAAAAAAAAGGCTAGTCAAAATCTGAGTTTGCAGTCTAAATCCAATTGAGTCACTTGTCTGCTTAAAAAAGAAAAGAAAAGAAAAGACATTCTCCATAGTTCTCAACAAAATTCAAAGTCTTATAACATTAAAATGCTCAAGATATAATCTGAAATTTTTTGGCATATGAAAAAAAAAACCAGGGAAACTTCAACTTACATGAGAAAAATACAATCAACAAACACTAATGCCAAGATGATAGACATTGAAATTATTTTTGAAAGATATTAAAGAAGCTATTATAAAAATGCTTCAAAAAAAGGGGCAAATACTCTTGAAAAAAATGAGAAGTGGCAGCAAATAAATAAAAGTAGAGATTTTAGAACTGGAAAGCATAATAACTCAATATTTAAAACTCATTAAAATGGCCTCAGTACTAGAAATAACAGAAGAAGTGAGTTTGACAGATCAATTGAAATTATCCAATCTGAACAACAGACGGAAAGAATTTTTTAATTACTATAGCAGGAGAAATCTGTGAGACAAAACCAAAAGAACCTTATGTCTTCACAATCCGAAGAGAAAGAGTTCAGTCCAAAAAAAAGTATTTCAAGAAATAATGGCTTAACAGCATTATCAACAATAGCCAGACTGTGGAGAGAACTCAAATGTCCACCAACTGATGAATAGGTAAAGAAGATGTGGCATGTCTATATGATGGAATGGAATATCACTCAGCCATCAAAAAGAATGAAATCTTGCCATTTGCAGTGATGTGGATGGAGCCAGAATGTATTACGCTAAGTGAAATAAGTCAATCAGAGAAAGACAAATACCATATGATTTCACTCATATGTGGGATTTAAGAAAGAAAACAGATGAGCGCATGGGAAGTAGAAAAAGAAAAAAAGGAGAGAGGGAAATAAGCCATAAGGGACTCTTAATGATAGAGAACAAACTGAGGGCTGAGGGAGGGAGGTGGGTGGGGAATGGGCTAGATGGGTGATGGATATTAAAGAGGGCACTTGTTGTGATGAACACTGGGTATTGTATGTAAGTGATGAATCACTGAATTCTCTCCTGAAACCAATATTGCATTGTATGTTACCTAAAATTTAAATAAAAAATTAAAAAAAAAACCCAAAGAATGCCTTAAGACCTCCTGAATTTGTCAAAAGACAAAAACTTATGGTTTCAAGGAACCCAGTAAATCCCAAAGAGGATAAATTCAAAGGAATCCATGACCATATCATAATCAAACTGCCGAAAACAATAAAAAAGAAAACACAAAGAAAAAAATATTGAAAGCAACCAGAGAAAAATAACACTTTATTTATAGGGAAGCAACAATTCGAATGAATCCAGACTTGTCAGAAACCACAAAGGCCAGATGGAGGGGAAAAACATTTTTTTAAAAAGTGCTTAAAGAATACTGTCATTCTGAAATTCTGTATCTGGTGAAAATATCCTTCAGAAATAAAGATGAAGGAAAAATATTCTCAGATGAAGAAAATCTAAAAGAACTAGTTATTGGCAGACCTACTTTGAAAGAACTGCTACAGGAAGTTCTTCAAACAGAAGGGAAATGATAACAGAAAGACAACTAGCATATCAGGAATGAAGAAATAGCAACAGAGATGGTAAATATCTGCGTAAACATAATAGACTGTTCTTCTCTTAAGTCCTGTAAAATATGTTTGATGCTCGTATTAGTTTTCTATTATTGGTATAACAAATTACCACAAACTTAGTAGCTTAAAATAACACAAATGTATGATCTTACAGTTCTGTAGGTCATAAATCAGACATTGGTCTCATCAAGTGAAGTTCAAAGTGTCAGTAAGATTGTATTCCTTTCTGTGGGGCGTCGGGGCAGCTCAGTTGTTAACCATCTTCCTTTGGTTCAGGTCATGAACCTGGAATCAAGCCCTGTCTCAGGATCCCTGCTCATCGGGAAACCTGCTTCTCCCTCTCCTACTCCCCTTGTTTGTGTTCCTTCTCTCACTGTCAAATAAATAAATAAATAAATAAATAAATAAATAAATTGTATTCCTTTCTGAAGGCTCTGGAAAAACCCTTTTTCAACTTCTAGAGAGTGCCTGCATTCCTTGGCTCATTGCCCCCTTCTATCTTCAAAGCCAGCAACAGCAGTCTAAATCCTTCTGACAGTGCATTCTCTGTTTCTCTGACTACAGTTTGGAAAGGTCCTCAGCTTTTAAGCACTTACATGATGACACTGAGGTCACCTGGATAATCTAGGATAATCTAGGACCTCCACAAAGGCCCTTAACCTTAATTACTTCTACAAAGTTCTTGTCATGTAAGGGAACATATTAACAGGTTCTGGGTATGAGGGTATGGACATCTTGGAAGAGCCATTCTGGCTATCATAGTGACTGAAAGAAATATTTTTAAATTGTCTAAATGGGCTTAAAAGTATATATATCTAATACATAAAACAACTACAACATAAAGAGATGAGGATAAATGAACCAATATGGTGATAAATTCTCTATATTCTAATTGAAGTGATAACATATGAACTCTAAGTAGGCAGTGAATAGTTAAGTGTGTGTATTTTATTCTCTAGAACACTAATTTAAAAATTTATACAAAGATATAGTTAAAGATACAATAGATAAAATAGAATACTAAAAAATATTCAAATAACTTGAAAGAGGAAGGAAAGGGTTAAAAGAGAAATAGAAAGAATAGAGACAAAAGAAAAAATAAAATGGTAGACCAAAATCCAAACATATCAATAATGGCATCAAATGTAAGTGGTCTAAACACAGCAATGAAAAGACCAAGATTGTCAGAATGGACTTGAAAAATATAACCTAACTATATGCTGTTAAAAAACTCACTTAAAATATAATGAGGTAAATTAAAGGTAAAACGATTAAGAAAAAATATACCATGAAAACATGAATCAAAAAAAAGTTGGAATGGTTATATTAATATCAAAAAAAGTAAACTTTAGAGCAAAGAATATTACCAGGGAAAAAGAGGTACATTACCCAATATTAAAAGGATTAATTCACAAAGAAGACATAACAATCCTAAGTGTGTCTGCACATAATAGCAAAGCTTTAAAATACATGAAGCATTTGCCTTACAGAAATGGTGACAGAACTGGAGGAAGCAACTGACAAATCCACAATTATATTTAGAAACCTCTTATATTCCTCTCTCATAATCAGTGGAAACCTCTAGTCCCAGATAATTTCAATTCCAAATTCCACCAAACATTTAAAGAAGAAATAACATCAAGTATAAGCAAATCTACCAGAAAACAGAAGAGGGAACAATTCCCACTTCTATTTATTTATTTATTTATTTATTTATTTATTTATTT
>NW_024425119.1:35966867-36289419 GCF_017311325.1 Ursus maritimus
AATGCCGGGATCACGCCCTGAGCCGAAGGCAGATGCTTAACCGCTGTGCCACCCAGGCGCCCCCCCCCCACTTCTTTTTATAAGGCTAGCATTACTCATACCAAAACCAGACAAAGACAATGAAAAAAAAAAGAAGAAAGAAAACTAGAACATAGATACAAATGTATTTTTTGAACATAGACACAAAATATATCTTTTGAACATACATGCAAAATCCTCAAAAAAAATTTTAGTAAATCAAATTGAACAATATATAAAAAGAACAACAAACAATGACAAAGTAGGATCCATCCCAGGAATGTGCAGTTGATTCAACATTTTAAAAATCAATCAATGTAATCGATTACTTTACAATCTAAAAAAGATAAATCACATGATCATATAAATTGATAAAAGAAAAGCATTAGATAAAATTCAACTACTGAAAGGGGCGCCTGGGTGGCTCAGTCATTAAGCATCTGCCTTTGGCTCAGGGCGTGATCCCGGTGTTCTAGGATCGAGCCCCACATCAGGCTCCTCTGCTGGGAGCCTGCTTCTTCCTGTCCCACTCCCCCTGCTTGTGTTCCCTCTCTCACTGGCTGTCTCTATCTCTGTCAAATAAATAAATAAAATCTTAAAAAAAAAATTCAACTGATGATAAAATAACTCACTGTGAAGTAAAAATAGAAGGGAACTTTCTCAATTTAATAAAGGACATTTAAAAATATTCTGCATTAACAAGGAAACACTCCCGGAGTTCCCAATCAATGAAATGAGCCAAGAAAAAGAAGTAAAAACCATTCAGGTTGGAAGTGAAGAGATAGTAATTTTTTCCCTAGACAATTTGGTCATCTACATTTAAAAATTCCCAAAGCATCTTTGAAAAACCCATTAGAACTGGTAAGCGAGTTTAGCAATGTTATAGAATACAAGGTCAACATATAGAAATCAATTATATGTAATACGGTTGCAAGGAATCATTGAAAATATACATAAAAAACAATACCATTTATAATAGCATTAAAAGACAAAATGCATGTAGAGAAATCTAACGATAGACAAGATTTAACACTGAGAATTATAGAACATTGCTGAGTGAAATTAAAGACCTAAATGGATAAAAAGATTTATCATGTTCATTGATATGAAGACTTAACGTTACAGTATCAATTATACTCATGTTGATCTAAAGTTTTAAGACAATCCCAGTCAAAATCCCAGTAGTCTACTTGGTAGCAATTGATAAGCTGATTCTAAAATTTATATGGAAAGGCAAAGAAAATAGAAAAGCCAAAAATTATTGAAAAAGAGAAAAACTAGAGAATTCACGCCATCCGACTTTAAGACTATACTAAAAGCTATAGATCAAGACTATGATATTAGGATGAGGAAAGACATATAAATTAATGGAATAAACTAAAGAGTATAGGGATAGACTCACATATATGATTACCTGATTTTTACAAAGGCACAGATATTTCAATGAACAATTGATACTTTTTGTAGGTTCTAATTTTCCAGTATAATTAACATACAGTGTTGTATTAATTTTTTTAATTTAAATTTCAAATTAGTTAACATATAGTGTATTATTGGTTTCAGGAGAATTTAGTGATTCATCATCTACATATAATACCCAGTGCTCATCCCAACAAGTGCCCTCCTTAATGCCCATCACCCATTTAATGCATCCTCCTCACCTTCCTCCCCGCCCCTTAGCAACCCTCCGTTTGTTCTCCGTAGTTAAGGGTCTTTTTTTTTTTTTAAGATTTTACTTATTTATTGACAGAGAGACAGACAGACAGAGCACAGCAGGGGGAGCAGCAGAGGGAGAGGGAGAAGCAGGCCCTCTGCTGAGCAGGAAGTCCAATTCAGGGCTTGATCCCAGGACGCTGGGATCATGGCCTGAGCTGAAGGCAGATACTTAACTGTTGAGCCACCCAGGTGCACCAGTAGTTAAGAGTCTTTTATAGTTTGCCTCCCTCTCTGTTTTTTTATCTTATTTTATTTCTCCTTCCCTTCGCCTATGTTCATCTGTTTTGTTTCTGAAATTCCACATATGAGTGAAATCATACATTTGTCTTTCTTTGACTGACTTATTTCACTTAGCATAACACACTCTAGTTTCATCTGCTTTCTTCCAAATGTCAAGATTTCATTCTTTTTGAAAGATTTGAAAGATTGAAAGATCTATTTCCTGGTATAGACACATCTTCCTTATCCATTCATCAGTCAGTGGACATTTGGGCTCTTTCCATAATTTGGCTATTGTTGATAGTGCTGTTATAAATATTGGGGTGCATGTGCCCCCTGCAAATCAGCACTTTTGTATCCACTGGATAAATACCTAGTACTGCAATACCTGGGTCATAGGGTAGTTCTATTTTTAACTTTTTCAGGAACCTCTAAGCTTTTTCCAGAGCGGCTGCACCAGTTTGAATTCCCACCAACAGTGCAAAAGGGTTCCCCTTTCTCCACATCCTCACCAACATCTGTTGTTTTCTGAGTTGTTCATTTTAGCCATTCTGACAGGTGTGAGATGGTGTCTCATTGGGATTTTGATATGTATTTCCCTGATGCCAAGTGATGCTGAGCATTTTTTTCATGTGTCTGTAAGCCATTTATGTCTTCTTTGGAGAAAAGTCTGTTCATGTCTTCTGCCCATTTCTTAACTGGATTATTTACTTTGGGGTGTTGATTTTGATGAGTTCTTTATAGATTCCGGACCCTAGCCCTTTATCATATATGTCATATGCAAATATCTTCTCCCATTTGGTAGGCTGCCTTTCAGTTTTATTGATTGTTTCCTTTGCTGTGCAGGTTTTTATCTTGAAGAAGTCCCAAAAGTTCATTTTTGCTTTTGTTTCCCTTGCCTCCAGAGACACATCTAGTAAGAATTTGCTGTGGCCGGGGTCAAAGAGGTTGCTGTTTATTTTCTCCTCTAGGATTTTGGTGGGTTCCTGTCTCACATTTAGGTCTTTCATCCATTTTGAATTTATGTTTGGGTAAAGTTTAAGAAAGTGGTCCAGTTTCATTCTGCAGATCACTCTCCAGTTTTCCCAACACCATTTGTTGAAGAGACTATCTTTTTTTCCACTGGATATTTTTCCTGCTTTGTCAAAGATTAGTTGACCATATAGCTGTGGGTCCATTTCTGGGTTCTCTATTCTGTTCCATTGATCTATGTGTCTGTTTTTGTCCCAGTACCTACTGTCTTGATGATTACAGCTTTGTAATAAAGCTTGAAGTCTGGAATTGTGATTCCTCCCACTTTGCTTGTCTTTTTCACAAAATTGCTTTGGCTATTTGGGGTTGAATGTGTAGATTGCTCTGGGTAGCATAGATATTTTAACAATGTTTGTTTTTCCAATCCATGAGCATGGAATGTTTTTCCATTTCTTTATGTCTTCCTCAATTTCTTTCAGAAGTGTTCTATAGTTTTCAGAGTACAGCTCTTTTGCCTCTTTTGGTTAGATTTATTTCTAGATATCTAATGGTTTTTGTGCAATTGTAAATGGGACCGATTCCTTGATTTCTCTTTCTGCTTCTTCGTTATTCATACAGAAATGAAACAGATTTCTGTACATTGATTTTATATCCTGCAACTTTGCAGTAATCTTATCAGTTCTAACAATTTTTTGGTGGAGTCTCTCAAGGTTTTCTACATAGAGTATCATGTCATCTGCAAAGAGTGGAAGCTTGACTTCTTTGCCAATTTGGATGCCTTTTACTTCTTTTTGTTGTCTGATTGCTGAGGCTAGGACTTCCTGTACTATGTTATTGAACAACAGTGGTGGGAGTGGACATCCCTGTCATGTTCCTGACCTTAGGGGGAAAGCTCTCAGTTTTTCCCCATTGAGGATGATATTAGCTATGGGTCTTTCAAATATGGCCTTTACGATGTTGAGGTATATTCCTTTTATCCTTATTTTCTTGAGGGTTTTTATCAAGAAAGCATGCTATTTTTGTCAAATGCTTTTTCTACAGCTATTGAGAGGATCATATGGTTCTTACCACGTTGGTTTTGCATGTCAGTTATAGCATTTTTTATTTCAGCTTGACTAGTTTTTAGGTCTTTTAACTCTGCAGCCAGGGTTTCTCTGGTGTCTTCTATCTTTCTTTCAAGCCCAGCTAGTATTTTTATGACTATTGTCCTAAATTCTTGTTCAGATATATTGCTTATATCTGTTTTGAGCAAATCCCTGGCTGTGATTTCTTCTTAATCTTTCTTTCGGGGAGAGTTCATCCATCTTGTCATTATGTCTAGGTTTCTGTCTTTTGCATATTATGAAGGCTTGTTATGTTTCCTGCTCCTGAGAATAATACTATATTAAGAAGGGGTCATATACCGAAGTGCCAGGCCCTTCAAGAAATGTTTCTGGTGTGTGCTTGGGTGCGCTCTACTGTTGTGTTTTGGTTGCTCTTTCCCATAGCTCAGTCCTTTACAGAGCTCCTCCTTGCTTGCAGTGGGGAGTGTTGGACCCTTAACTAGGTGTGCTTTGATCTATTTAAGATAAGCCAGATTTTAAAAAAAGGAAAGAAAGAAAGCAAGAAAGCAAGCAAGCCCGATCCAAGAAAAAAAAGAGAAGGAACCAAAAAGTAAACAAATAAAGAACTATAAGCTTGATTCCAAAGAGTAAGATAGATAGAAAAAAGTAAGAAAAAAAAAGTGTGATGCAAAAAACGAGAAAAGGAAACAAATGAACAAAAAATATAAGCCTGATACCAAAGAAGAAAGAAATAAAATAAAATTATATAAAAAATTAAAAATTTAAAAAATTTAAAAATTAAAAAAAGAAAGAAAAGAAAGCCTGGTCCTGTTTCCACTAGAACTGAAGCTGACATTTTGGAGCACTCTGTGAGAAGCCGACTTGGTACATGCCGGGGGCCTGTGTTGGTCTTCTGAGGGAGACGCCCTCTGTGTTAGCTCAGTCAGACAGACCTGCCCTTGTAAAAATGCCCCTGCCGGCCTAAGGGGGGTGGGGTTGTTGTAAGTGACGCCAGCCTCCACTGGAGGCACTGTGTTTCTCTCCCAAGTCTGACCGTGCTGATGGTCAGGGGAGTGGAAGATGGCGTCACCCTGCCCTCTCTCTCCTTCCTGAGTAGGGGAACTTCCTGCCGTGGCTGTGGAGAAGGCCCTCACAGTAAAGCAAACAATCTCCCCTCCCGTGTGCCAGGCCCTCATCAGATCTCTGCTCTCAACCTGTCTGTGTCTGGGCCAATAGCACCCTGGTGATGAGGGAACAGAAGGCAATCTGAGGACAAAGCAGACACTGACACCCTGCAAGCCCCCCACCCCCGCCATGGGTTGTATGTAACATTCCTCAGGCACTCCTGGCTGCCCTAAAGGACAAAGAAATAGTTAACCTAGAGATACCACAATCCTGCAAGACTTGAGTCTCCCTCAGTTTGCAAATGTCTTAGCAGTTTACAAGAACAAAGGATTTCTATCACTGACTTAGTTTCCAGAAGGGAATGTAAATACAATTAAATGTCTTACAGCCTGCAGACCATTGACAGATACTTCTAGGAATCCAGGAAGTTCCCAACCATCTTAATGTTAATACCTTGCTAGAGGGAAAAACCACCTTAACTTGACAATGGCAAGGCCTCCGGTATCCTGTGAATCTTCTTTAACATATGAAAGTATTTTCTCAACCTCCCTTTTTCCTTACCTCCCCCAACCCCATGGTATATAAAAGCCACCTCTCACAACCCTGGTGCTGCAGTTCTTTCTGCCCACGGGTCCTGTCCCTGTGCTTTAATAAACCACCAATTTTGCACCAAAGATGCCTCAAGAATTCTTTCTTGGTCGTCGGCTCCGGACTCCACCCCACTGAACCTCACCTGTATTCCGTAACCTCATCACTGGTGCCACAGAGCTCACTGAGTTTCATCTCTGGCCCCCAGTTAGATTCAAAACTCCAAATCTTAAAGGGCCTGGCACAGTGTGGACCCACTCCCCTCCCCCAGAAGAGAGCCTCAAGGTGCACCCAGCAAGGTTCTGTCCCAGAAAAGCAGTTGCACGGTGGCTGGAGTCTATTGTGACATACAGCGAAAAGCTGCGACCAGGTTATCTGCCCTCCTTGTGCGCCTGTGTCCCCTGCTGTTGAATAGCTGCTCAGTGGAGCTCGGCAGGCCTTTTGTCTTTGGAGAGGCAACATACCCTCTTCCAAATGTACTACAGGAAGGGGAGTGTTCTCTCCCAGGACGTCCCAGGAGATCCCCACCCTGGGGCATATTGTGTAAACCCTATGCACTGCTCTCTCTCCCATTCTTTCCCTCTCTCCCTGACTTCCCTCAACAAAAAGTGCTCACTCCCCTTCATGGCACCACGGCTTTTCTCTTCCCCCAAATCATGTCTCCCAACCTTGCATCTGCCACATTCCCTCCAAACAATTGTGCAGATTGTTTTCTTAATCCTCAGACTGATTTCCTAGTTGTTGAAAATGATTTGACATTGATCTAGCTGTGTTTGAGGGACTAAGCAAACTCAGGGTCCCTCTACTACTCTGCCATCTTAACGTCTCCCCCATATTAGTTTTGAGTGTACAATATAGTGATTCAACAATTCTATACATTACTCAGTGCTCATTGTAAATGTACTTTTAATCTCCATCACCTATTTCACTCATTACCCCACCCACTTCCCCTCTGGTAACCATCAGTTTGTTCTCTATAGTTAAGAGTCTGTTTTTGGTTTTTCCCTTTTTTCCTTTTTCATTTGTTTTGTTTCTTAAATGCTACATGAATGAAATCATATGGCATTTGTCTTTCTCTGACTTATTTCACTTAGCATTATAAGCCTTAAATAGATCCATGTTGTTGCAAGTGGCAAGATTTCTTTCTCTTCTATGTCTGAGTAATATTCTATTGTACATATATTCCACATCTTTATCTATTCATCTAGATAAATGATAATTTTTTTTAAGTTTTACTTATTTAAGTAATCTCTATACCCAACATGGGGCTCAAACTCACAACCCCAAGATCAAGAGTTGCATGCTCTTCTGACTGAGCCAGCCAGGCACCCAGATAAATGATCATTTTTTAACAATAATACTTGAATAACTGGACATCCATATGGAAAGGAAGAAAGGAAGGAAGGAACGAAGGAAGGAGGGAGGGAGAGAGGAAAAGAGATGAGGGAGGGAAAAAAGAGGGAGGAAGTGAGGGAGGGAGGAGACAGAGAGAGAAAATGCTTATTCATAATCCTTATCTTGTACCATATACAATAATTAACCTGAAATGGATCATAAGCTAAGGGTTTTATAGTTTTAGAGGAAAATATAGGTGAAAATCTTTGTGACTTGGGTTAGGCAAAACTTTCTTAAGAAGGGCACCAAAAAAAGCACATAAATTAATAGAAAAAAACTGATAAATCATACTTCAAAATTAAACACCAGCTTTTTGGAAGACAATTAAGAATGTCAAAAGAAAAAATAAAGAATAGGAGAAAATATTTGCAGTAAAGGAGTTGTATTGAAATTATATAAGGAGCTCTTGTACTTCAGTGAGACAAAAAAATTCAGTTAAAAAAGAAAACAAGCAAAATATTTAAACAGACTTTCTACAGAAAAGAGATACATAGATGGCAAAAAAAAGTACATGAAAAATGCCCCAACATCAGTACTCATTAGGAAAATCTAAATTAAAACTGCAGTTGGGGGGCACCTGGGTGGTCTCAGTGCCCTGAGCATCTGACTCTTGGTTTCAGCTCAGGTCACAATCTCTAGGTCATGGGATCAAATCCCAGGACAGGCTCTGAACAGAATCTGCTTGGGATTCTCTCCCTTTCCCTCTCCCTCTGCCCTGCCCCTGCTCACTCTTTCTCTCTCTAAAGTAAATAAATTTAAAAAAAAAAAAAAAAGCCACAGTGAGATACAGACTTATCAGAATAGCTAAAATTATAAAGGCTGACAGTTCCATGTGCCAGTAAGATGCAAAGTGACATGAGCTCTCGTTCTTTGCTGGAGGGAATCAAAATGGTACAGGCCCTTAGGAAAACTCTTTAGAAGCTTCTTGTAAAGTGAAATATTCACTCCTAGGTATTTGTTCTGGAGGAAATAAAAACAGATTTCCTCAAAAAGACCCCTTTCTGAATGTTTATAGTAGCTTTATTCATTTTAACCAAATGTAGAAACAGCCCAAATGTCTACAGACCGATAAATGGGTTCATGAATTGTGATAAATTCCTGCAATGGGACACTACTTAGCAATGAAGCACAATGAACTACTAAACGATGCGACAATGTGCTTCTTTCAAAGGCAGACTGTCACAAAGCCTGGGATGAGGACAGAGTGATTCTGAACTCCTCTCATTTTCCCTTCATTTTATATTAACAATCATCAGAGTATCTTGGTTTCTATTCCAGGGCTCAAGGCAGAGTGGCTCAGATTTATTTAAGCAGCCACACCCTCAGACATCTCCCTTTCCCCACATGTAACTTGAAAGGGCCTAGCCCTTCAAGACCTTACTTGTGAGTGTTGTTGAAACAACAGGACCACGGAACATAATAAAATGATTCTGAAAGTAGAATTGGACTAAGCGGGGTACAAAGAGATAAAAGGAGATTGATAACAATAAACAGCAAAAAGAAAAAGTATAAAAGCAAAAAGATTAAAGAAGCAGTATCTCAAAAGGAGGATGTTATGAAAAAACAAATCTAAGTGGGAAAAGAGAATTTATATAACCAAGGTGCCTTTCCTTCCAAAGCACACTCTTAACTCACTTGTGACAGTGGAAGGTAAAAGAGGTGCCCACTGGGGACATGAGAGGAGGTTAGCTTTCAGTCAACATTCTTTATAGTCTCTACACACTTTGAACTACTCACACCTCAACGGAAACTCTCTAAGAAAAATAAGACAAGTGTTGTTTCAAACACTTCTAGAGACAGCATGGTGAAAGATACAAGCTTGGAACTTGCTCAGAAGCTCTGGGTCAAGGGCCCGTCCTACCTCTTTCCTGAGCCAAACCCAACCTCCCTGCCCCAGTTATCAGGATGACATAACTAAACGCCTATCTAGCCCAGGGCTGAGGAGGGTCAAGTCCACTTCAAAAATTGCTACGTAGTAAATAAATGCTAGTTCATCCTGTTGTCGTATGAAACTATGCCACATCAGGGCTGGCCTGTTTCTGTCATTACACTTGGTTATTCAGTGACCATATGCAAAAGAACGCTAATTAAAATGAGTCCACAGGAATAAGCAAGGAAAGGAGAACTGAAAATGTGAATACGGTTAACTAAAGAGCACTGTTAGCTTGTGAGCCTTGTTGGTTAAAATACGTATATAGTGTTCTGAGCCCAGCACTGACTTACTGGCTTATCAAATGCTATCAGTATCCAAGAGCTATGAGTCACTGGTTTAAAAACTCATCCCACCACACAGCCCTTATTTTTAAATGCCAATGGACAAACAGAGTGAGCACTGGCTGCCTTTGCCAAAACACTGCAATACTCACTGTTCACCTAAACAGAATGAAGCATCCATGTGGACCCAGCCAGTCTGCTGGCTTCTGGCTTTACATAAGGTTTTCTATTAAAGACAGGGCTTTGTTGAGCATTAAGAGACAAAGTAACCCTCCCTAGAAGGCCTAAAGGCCAGCATATTCTTAATGACACCAGTTTTACTTATATCAGATTTCTCCCTTCATCCACATCCAGAAATGGTAAATATAGAAGTCATTAAAAATTCCATTTTCAAAGGAAGATTTTTATTTGATTCTGTCACCGCTATCATCAAAAATCATTCCTTCTTTTTTTTTTTTTCCCAAAGGCCCACACCACGTAGCCCACACCTTAAAGAAAATTTATTAAATTCAGGCCTCAAGACACAATAATTCAAAATCTTTCCTGACTCATCACATAATTCTTGCTAGTTCTTAGCGACTGATGTTTAGAATCTTCTTTTCGATGCACATGTAGTTGCTAGATGGAAAGTCCAGACCAAGTTTCCCAAACACACGGCTTGAGAACAAAGATAAGTTAACGTGAGTATCTTAAGAATCTGGCAGGGACCCAGAATCAGCGCGAGCTCAGCCAAAGCGTCTATGCACACACAGCATCAAATCCTCTGACAAGAAGAAATGCCTCAAGAGTTCTGTCACCATGCCAGGGCCAGCCTCTATTTCCAGCTTCACTATCTTGGCCAAAGGCTGGAGCTGAGAATGCAAACCGAAAGACAGAGCTGCTGAGTGAGCAAGAAAATAAATGTGTGAGTGGTGCGGGGGTGCTGGGGCCATCCTTCTCCTTTGCCCCCTGTGCTGGCTGACTCTTAACATTTGCAGTGCTAAGTAAGGGGGAAGACTTAGGAAGACTGGCCGTCACTTCCACCCACAGAAGGAGAAAGCTTGAAAAGTTCTCACGTTGCACACTAAGGCAAAGACAAGTCAAGTGATTTGTTCAAAATCACACAACTCATTAATCTGAAAGCTAGCTCAGAAGACTCATTCTCTTAATTTATTCATTTACTCCACAGGTCTTTGTAGAGGTCCACCTATGGGATAAGCACCAAGCTCTATGCCTCAGATCAGCAAATCTCAGCCGGCATCCAGGCATACTTGGGCAAAAGAGCCCTTATGAACCGCCACAGACTAATCTAAAAATATAACTGCTGGGGTGCCTGGGGGGCTTAGTCAGCAGAGCATGTGACTCTTGATCTCAGGGTTGTGAGTTCAAGCCCCATGCTGGGCGTGGAGCCTACTTACAACATACATACATACATACATACATACATAAATAAAATTTAAAAAATAAAAATACAACTATGGCCTCTAGATCTCCCAAGAATGATGCATCATCTCCTTGGACTTTCACAAACAGCTACATGAAAGTTACCCAGGCTCAACCTATACCTCTCTGACAAAATCTCTATCACTTGTGGCGCCTGGGTGGCGCAGTCGTTAAGCGTCTGCCTTTGGCTCAGGGCGTGATCCTGGTGTTATGGGATCGAGCCCCACATCGGGCTCCCTGCTCTGCTGGGAGCCTGCTTCTTCCTCTCCCACTTCCCCTGCTTGTGTTCCCTCTCTCTGGCTGTCTCTCTCTGTCAAGTAAATAAATAAAATCTTAAAAAAAAAAAAAAAATCTCTCTCTCTCCCCACTTGCTCTCTCCCAACACCTGTTGGGTGCTACTGGAACCAGCCCAGCATGTTCCTGCCTCAGGAATGTCACATATCCAGTTTTCTATGCCTGGAGTACACTTCTCCCACACAGCTGCTTTACTTCTTTCCAATGTCACCTTCCCGGTGAGGCCTTCCCAAACACCAATTGCAACACCCTTCAACGCCCATGCCCAGCACTTCCTATCTCCCTTCCTTAATTTATATTTATGATATATTTATATTTTATATTTATGATATATTTACTTGTTTATTGTCAATGTCCCCCCACTCCAGGATATAAGCTCCATTTTCATGAGTTTGTTCACTGCTTTATTCTTAATGTCTACACATTCTTAGTATCTTGACACATTGTAAGTGTCAAGAAATATTTGTTGAATACAAGAATAATGGATAAAAATGCACTTAGTATGTGTCTGGCATATAGTCTGCATTCAGTAAATGTAACTACTATTAGATCAATATGCAAACTATTGATCAAGAGGACATAATGCTCCAGGGCATGCAAAATCTCATTAACTTCTACAGAACATTCTACTTAGCTGCTGAGATACGACAAAAACTAGCTTCTTTTCTCACTACTATACATTCAAAATGGGTTCAACAAATGATTTTTTATGGAGACCTAAGTTTCTGAGCAAAACCTCCTGTGTAAAATTCACAGCAGTTTTGTAACATAATTTTTTTAGCAACGAAAAGAAATTGACAACTTTTTTTCGCTTGTTATTTATCTCGGTACTTCAGGTTGTTATTGATTGCACACAAGAATATGCCTCAAAATGCCTCCAACTTAGGATAAAGCACAGGCATTCTTTCTTCATTTCTTTTTTTTTCATTGCCTTTAGTTTCCTCCCTCTTGCACAGCAAATTATATCACTGTGACTGACAACTATTTTGCCAACATTTCAGGTATATTTTTCAACTTCTTGCTTTTCTATTCTCTTTATCCACACATCAAATTATTTTTTTCCCTTTGGCTTGACTACTGTTACATCCTGTTTCATTCTGAAGATGACGTGTTATTTTAATTGACAAAACTTGGGTGTTCAAAATGGCAATTTTGCTTTCTGTACTTCTATTCAATTTAAGACCTCATTTTTCCCTGGCAAAAAAGTGATAATCATTGTTATTGAGTGCTTACTACATGTCAGACATTGTTGTAAGACAATCAACGCACTAATTCTCATATTAGTCCTATGAGGTACCCATATTACAGGAGAGGAAAGTGAGGCCCAGAGAACTTAAATATCTTCACTAGCATCATACAGCTGATATTGAGAGACCTGGGATTCAAACACAGGTGGTATGACTCCAGAGTTGATTGTCTCAACCACCCCATTATAGTTATTTCTTTTAAAAGTTGTCAGAAAATGGAGTGTATGGGTGGCTCAGTCAGTTAAGCATCTGATACTTGATCTCAGCTCAGGTCTTGATTTCAGGGTTGTGAGTTTAAGCCTTGCACTGGGCTCCGTGTTGGGCTCCAACAAAGGAGGGTTTTTTTTAAAGATTTTTTATTTTATTTATTTTAGAGAGAGAGAGAGAGAGAGAGCAGGGGGAGGGGCAGACGGTGAGGGTGAAGAAGAATCTCAAGAAGACTCCATGCTGAGCCTGGAGCCTGACGTGGGGCTCGATCTCACAACCCTGAGATGAACTGAGCCAAAATCAAGAGTCACTCAACCGACTGAGCCACCCAGGCACCCCGTAGCCTACTTTAAAAAAAAAAAAAAAAAAGAAGTTGCTAGAAAACATGATCCATGCACTCTTCCTGCAGGATGTTCTGGTAATGGACCCTCTGCTCTCAGCTCAGCCACTGCCACTGATGGAGCTCAGGTTCATCAGGATCATGCCACTTAAGAGCCAAAGTCTTTTATATAATTAGTATTGTTATTGTTGTTTTATTCTGTTAATTCTTGTTAATTGTTGAATTTTGTTAATTCTGAATTTTTAAGTGGTTATGTGTTACTGTTCTCTTTTAAAAATTTCTTATTTCCATAAACAAATAAATAAATATTTCTTATTTCCATGACAATTTTTTTTCTTCCTGTGGCCAGGATTCTGTATAGTAAAAGTTTTCCTTTCCCACTAGACTAAAAGCTCTGTAAGAGCAAGGTTTGTGTCTATCTTATTCAGGACTGTGTACTCAGAGCCACACATAATACCAGGCAGTACGTTTGGGATTCAATGCACATTTCTTTGAACAAGTTGAAACAGAATTTCCTCTCCCTCTTATTCAATTTCTTATATTGTGGTTCCATAACCCTGCCTTGAGAGAACCTCAGAATAATATATTTTATTAAACACATAGATATATTTACTGAATATATTGGCAAAATGTGCTATAATTTAAAGACTGAAGACTTGTTTTTGAATATGTCTCAGAAATGGAATAGGCCTATTCCAATAGCATGTTCATGATGCTTCAGTTTCCTTTCTAACCCCAGATAATTGTACTACACAGGGTGAGGCATCTGGTAAACGTGTGAAGTTGATACTCCCCTGAGAGAATATGGGTGTGCTTGGGAGTAGGATTTAATTTTTTTTGAAGACGTGAGCATTTGAAGAAAGGAATCAGTACGTGAAGGTCAGTCCATGAAGGTGCATGAGTGAACAGGTTGGTGGGATAACTAGAGTGGAGAGAAAAACATCACCAGACTGACAGACAACACTCCAGGTTTCTACTGCCAATTCTGCCATTCTCCAAGTGGACAAGTCAAAGGACCTCCATCACTGCCACGATGCCGTCATCATCATAGTCATAAAAATATCTAACACATACAAAATGCCTACCAGCTTTCATGGATTATTTCATTCAATCATTACAAGAGCCCTATACCATAATTATTATCATCAAATTATTACAGATGAAGAAACCAAAGCATAGAGAAATTTGGTAACTTACCTAAGGTCAACATTAGGTAAGGGGCACAACTGACCTTTGAATCTTAATCTAATTCCAAGACCCAAACTCTTCATCAGTTCTATCCATTCTTTCTATCTGAGCCTCACTTTTCTCATGAGTTTTCTCTATCAGAGATTAACTGAAATATACATCAAGTCCTTCACAGCTCCAAAAGTCTATTATTCTAATAAAATGTAGTCAAATGAACCCTTCACATATTCAATAATGTATATAATCATATAATCATGATTTTGCTAATAACAATTTAGCATGGAAGGTCAGCCTTCTCTTAAATGACAATTATTAACATTATTTTAACACAGTTAAATCAAGTGTTTCTGGGATCTGATTGGTACTTCTTTACTACTCAGAGGGGGTAGAGGTTACACACGAGGAGTGATTACAGAGGACGCACCTATACTATCATAAGCCAAGTTGGATACAGGAGCTGAGATCAACTGTGCTCCTGTTCCAAGCAACAGAGCAAGTCTAACAGCTGGGGTCCCCCAAGCCCTCTGAATGTCGGTGTCTACATAGCATCCTAAATGAGAGTAACAACTATCATCGAACTTTCCAATGTTTCTTCCTGCCTTTCAGACCACAATCATAATCCTAAATCTGACTACAGAAGTGTTTCTTAAACTGTGGTGAGAGACTATTTTTTTCCAGTTTTACTGAGGTAGCAGACTAATTTTTAATCTCTAATCCATTGCGAATCAACAGGTTAAAGATTTTAAATTTTATATTTGTAAATTATAATGAAATGAACTTCTAGAAAAAATACATTTTAAAAGATATACAAACTCAAGAGACCTAAAATTACATTTCAATAAATCTAGTCAGAACAAACATAACAGGAAAAAAGTACAGGAACCATATACATTGTTTATAGAAAGTGTATATGTAGGAGATTAAAATGGAGAATTGCTGATTATACTCATAACTTTTGTCATTCACAACCATAAAAAACAAAAATTATCAAGGAAATAGCAATTCTCTGTATTAAATTGCTTTACTCACACTTTGAATGAACACTGTGTATATCAATAGTTGAGCCTATTTTCTGCTTGTTAACTTATCCAGGTTGGATTGATGACAATGATACTCTTTGGGGATAATATACATCTATGTTTCATTTTATTAACATTTATAATAAAGAAATCAGTTTCACAAAGGTAAATTGACAAGAATGGAAGAAAATGAATTACAGTGAGTTTTTGATTTTTATCAAAAGTAAGGCATGTAATGCTGTATTTTTGAAATCCATCTCTAATCCTTTATCAGTAAACAGTTACAACAATTTATCATGTAAAGTCATGGGTAAATTTATACCACCTTTCAAATATTAAAAGGAATGCTTGATCCACTATTTTTTCACGCCTGCATCTTCTTTCGATACAAGGTAAAATTTCAAACATTTTACCAAATGCTACCACAGATGTGCAAGCCAAGATCATCAATTATCCCATTGATATTTTCTGCTGAATTATGTCATATGTCATAACAATCTATAGAAACTATTCCTCTAAGCTTCTAACTCTCAATTTTCCCCTTCAGTTTTATCTATTTTTGAAATATATTTTGCATTCCTTCCTTGCATGTAGGTGTGTAGGTCACTGAAAATACCAAAGATGTCAGATATATAAACAAATTTATGCTGTCCAATTCATAACTCTAAAATGTTGGGATTAAACTGCTTTCTTATCTTGCAGAAAGACTAAGAGTTTCTTTTGTGGTTCAAACATTCTCAACAAAACTTTTTCCCCTCTATAATCACCATAAGTCAACACGCAAAAACAGTTCCTAATGGTGAGTTTTCATACTGATCATAAAGATCAGTTTTTATATTCTCTCTATAATAAAGAGAATAATGGAGTAAATTTAACACATTCACCTTAACATAAGTCGCTATGACACTAAGCATGCTGTCTAGTTCAGCTGACATTTTTCTCCTAACAAGACTTTCTTGATGAAGTAAGTAGTGTGTTAAATTATGAGTGTCTCAATCTGGGCATTTATTCCAGAACAGTTTTCCATTATTGCAGTTGCCCCATTAAAGGATACTTCCACATAAACTTATGCTATAAACCACATTACCCGACACTGACCACATACTTAGATATTGTGGTAATAATCAAAGTTCAGTAAGTGCTGCTAGACATTTGCTCTTATTTGCCTCATATAGACCCATTATAAACAGTTTAAAACTAGCACTACACCTTGAGTAACTTTGATCTACAAAACTCCACAAATCCAGCTCTCACTCAGCTCTCCAATCCCATCCCGTGCCACTCTCCCCCTCACTCTCTATACTTTGGTCATATATAAACACGCCATGTTCTCTCCCACTTTATACTTCTCCTATGATGATGTGTCATCGTTATAGCTATTTAATACCTGTGTTTCCTTATAGAATGTAACCACCAGAGGGACAGAAACCATGTCTACCTTCTTTTATCATAAAATCCCAAATGCCAGGAACATTGAAGATGTTCAATAAATATTCACTGAATAGAATTTTTTTACAGCAATTTACTGAGTAGAGTACGGCCACAAAAATGTCTCATATCTTTGGGAAAAAATATAAAATAACATTTTCATTGAGTAGCAAAGTGAAAAATGACCCCTCACTTTGGTAGTATAAATGTCTCCTTCTAGGAACTATTTGGCACCTGAGCCTCCTGGAAACAGAAAAAGAAAAGCAACAGAGGGGAGGAGAGAGGGCAGAAACAAATGAAAAAAAAAAAAAGTGGAAGTTGGGACAACAGTATAAAAGCAGCTAAATTGCCTGTAAATTACCTTCTCTTTGTCTGGAAGGGCCTTTCATCTCTCACTTTGCGCTCCCACTTTCACCACATACCCAGCCTGATGAACTTCCATTCTCTTTCAAGACTCTCATGATTATCACCTCCCTTGCATACACACACACACACACACACACACACACACACACACACAGAGAACTGGGTCTCTATTGTAAATATTCTTCAAATTCATAGTACTCAGTGGTATACCGATCATAGCAATTTTACAAAGCTGTTTGTCTATCTTCTCTCTACTTAGGATGCATCTTCCTTGAGGACAGGAATTCCTGTTCACCTTTGAGTTTCCAACGCTTAATTTACTGCCTGACCCAATGAAGATTTCAACATGTTTGCTGACATAATGAGTGAATATGGTTGATCTCTATTTTCCTGCCCATAAGAAGTGAGAGCATATAGGTGAGGGATGGGAACAGGAGAGTAGGGAAGGAAAAAAAAAAAAAAAGATTGAGTGGGGAGTGGGGGATGGAACTTAGGTTGTATGGCAGTGAAAGAAACTCAAAAGTGAAGTAAACAAGGGCAGATATGTGGGAGAAAGGATAGATAAGAAAAAAGAGGCACAAAATATCACTGAGTTGTCACAAAACACTCTTTAAGAATCTAAGAAATTTTACTTTTTGTCTTTACTTAAGTATCCTTGTTCTTTTGCTTATTCATATATTTTTTCAATAATAATTTACTGAGAATCTACTTTATGGAAAGGGTTGTGCTAGGTTCTGGGAATATGGAGTTAGAAAACTGAGTTAGTGAGCAAGTCATGCCGAAAAAAAAATGATAAGAGCAAGAGCAGAGATTTATGTACAATAGAATAAGGGCAGAGGAGAGGGACATTTAAACCACCAGACCCTGCATGTTTACCATATGGGTCCTTTGGGACCCCATCAGTAAAAGAATGGGTTCATACTATATCAGTCTTCCTGAGATGGGTTCCCAACGCAATGCTTTGGGATGATAAAACATCCTGCGACTTAAAATTTATTTTCATATTTCTCAGTGTTTAAACTTAGAATTTTGTCTTTAATCAGTTTTAATAACAACAAAAATATATAAGACCTTTCTAATTTAAGCCATCTTCTAAAGGTAACCAGACAGGTAAATGATTTTTCACATTTTATGGATTATTTATTTCTACTTTTCTGTAGCAAAGAGATAAATTCTTCCCTACCTAAAGTAATAGGGAAAGTACCAATTTCTGAAGTTGTTAATTTCACTTTGCTGACATTTTGCCTTGAATTTATGGCACTGATTAATAATAGTCTAATAGAATATATTTCCTTAACCTGATTTACTAGCATCAATATTTGCATTACTGCCATTCCTGTAAAACTTCAAAATTTGAAATTTGAGGTATTCAGCTGAGTGTGTCATATTTTTATTTGGAAATCTGATGATAATTAATATATCATAATTTATAAACTATTCATTTAAAATCATTTAGTGCATACAAATAAAATAAATGTTTATCTAAGTTTGTCTTTATACAAAAAGTTCAGATCTTAAAAAACTTAAACCTCAATTACATTCTGGTTTCTAAAATAGCATGGTAACATAATATAGAAGTAGAAACTGACTGTATTGCATACTGAATTTTCATTTAACTAGTGAATATTTGCTATGTTTGCTACGTTTTTATAACTCAAAGAGACTGTGAAGAGGGTTGGTAGAGTAGGACAAGTCCTTTTTTAGAAGAAGTTCTAGGTAGCTATTTTCTATAGTTTAAAGTATGAAATCATATATCACCTCCCACCTTTAATTTGATACCCATACCAGTACCCTAGGGTACACCCTTCCACGTTGAGAGCACAGCCTTAAAGGAATCACTCACTCTTTCTTTGGTGGCATTATGACATCAAAACAGAGATAGAGTAAACATCTGGGGTACATTATCATCTAACGTAACTACACTGGTAGACACTGAATTCAGCAATTAATAAAATGTGTACATCTATAAATAGAAAATATTCTGTTATATGATTATTAAAGCTAGAAAGAATAAAGCATGTAGTGTTTTATGAAGAAAGAAAAAGCAAGAGTCTGGGATTTCTATTTAGGTCAAAGTAGTTTAAAGAGTAATTACTATTCAGTAAGATAGGTAGAGGGGCTATCGGGGCAGGTCTTGGTTTGTCTGAATCAGAAAGCGAAAAAAAAAATGTCGGTTTTTAAAGGCTAAAAGTTGTGCCACTTCACAAAAATCATCCACCTAAGCAATTCTTGAGGCTTGCTAAACATACAGGCTAGTGTACGCTAATATGAAACACACAGCAAAGTTTAAAAAAAGATTTAGAAAATGTATATTTTAGTTTAAGATATCCAGCTGAGGTTAGCTCTAAGGACTTCCTTAAATAAGCTGACAAGAGATTTTCAACATCTTCATCTCTTAGTTAAGTGTCCTGTGTTAACAAATGACAGAAGTTAATGTAATTTAAAATTTTAATCAAAATTAACTAACATTTCTCAAAGGAATTCTATGACCAAGGTATATATATACAGGAGTGGTAAAAGCTACAATGATACAGATTTCCAAGGGCACGTGCCCTTAAGGAAGGTGTAGTCTAGTTGCAGAGATAATGTGTATACACAATGAAAACTGGCAAAGCAAAATGTAATTGGTTCTATTGGAGAGAAATTACTCAGAGCACTAGAGAAATACAGGACAAAGGCAACAGACTAACTGAGATACCAGTAGAATTTTCTTGGAGGACAGAGTGTTTGTCCTGGGCTTTAAAATAATTTAGTTTTTGAAGGATAGAAAGGGGAATGAGGGATATTTCAGATAGATGGTACCTCAGAAACAAATGTTTCCTTCCTGTCTGATGAGTGAAAATCTGGTTTAGATGGATAAGGTGGACAAGTAAGAAATAAGGATGAACAGGTAAGTGAGGCCCATAGCTTTGAAAGCCATAGTGACTCTGGACTTTATTTTGAAGACAACAGGAAACTGCTGAAGGTCTTTAAGCACAAGAGTGAGTGAATCAGAGAACATAAGAATGTCTTTTGTTCTTTTGTGCAAATAAACATTAAAAATATCACTGACATGCTTTCATAAAAAGGCCCATCTACACAGTGTTGGTGAAATCAAAATGTTAAAAAGAAGCTGTGAATCCTCTTAAATTTGACAAGATGACTGTGAGTAATAATCACCTACTGAGGTTCATTGAATATCTGTCAGGGTTGCCAGATGCCAGAACACAATGCAAAAACTGATCATAACATCCTTGGATACAACAGAAAAACAAGGAAGGTTCACACTTACAAAATAAGATGCGGGAAAGAGGAGTGTTTTCCAATGTTAAAACTTAGCATCTTCAAAATCTAGGCAAATGAATATGTATGGTCAGGAGCACTCAAAACAAATCTATCAAATGTCTAGGACTCTTTTGGATCACGAGCTTATAAAGACAGCAAATTAAAAGACTAAATGCTATTGTTAGAACAACTGTACTTTATCTCACTGTGTTACACATTTCAAATGTGGGGAAAATGAGAAAAAGCTGGATCAGATACTGGAACAAAAACAATGCTACCTGTTCAACAAATTCTGTTTTATTCTAAAGACGCAAGAATACATCTCCCAAGCCCCCTTGTTTAAGAGCTCTTGACTGAGTTATGGCCACTATGGGTAGAAATGATATTCAACACTCCTAGGTCTGGTTCCCAAAACTTCCATGCATTCTCGCTCCTCGCATGCTGGCCAGATGCAAAAATATCCAGTAGAACGCTGTGAGGCTCTTGAAGATTTAAAAAACAAAGCACAACAAAAGCCACATGAATGAAGTAGATTAGATCTGAATGACGAGGAGGGGTCTTCCTCCTATTTCCTGATGACCCTCATTGGATTATAACATGAGCTTGAAATAAAAAATACTGAGATTTGGGATTGTTTATTGTATTAGTTAGCATATCCTTACTAATGCAGACTCCCAAAACTTAACTTATATTTAAAGAAGAATATTTACTTATATTTAGAAGAGTAGGGATGCCTGGGTGGCTCAATCGGTTAAGCATCTGATCATGGCTCAGATCATGATCCCAGGGTCCGTGTCGAGGCTCCATGTCATCAGGCTCTCTACTCAGTGGGGAGTCTACTTCTTCCTCTGCCTGCTGCTCCCCCTTCTTGTGAGCTATCTCTCTCTCTGACAAATAAATAAACTCTAAAAATCAGAAGAGTTATACAATATATACTCTAATCCTCCTCAATCACATCAGAGTGCTTTCGGAGCTATAAATACACAAAAATATTATGCCACAAATATGATCAAATTTACAGTGTACTAAAAAGTAAAGTTGGAAAGAAATGATTTAAGGGAAAAGGATAGAACCACTAGTCATTACATCCTGAAATGAGACAACCAGATCGTCTACTGGGGATTTGGTTTTTTCCATGGTGATTCTCCAAGAAGCATCATCCAGTGAAGGTAAGAAACCATTTCGGGAGGTGACAAAAGAACCATGGACACTACATGACTGGACCAAACGTTCTCCATCTTAATCAGTTTAAAAAAACCGTATTTGTAAGAGTTCTGATGATGTAGATTTTTTGCTTGTACTTTCACGTAAGTTTATTTTTATATTTTTCCTAGGATATTCTTTCTTACTTCCTCTAATGTAGTTGTACTTGTGAGCGTGCATTTTCTCATTATCTCTTCTTAATGTACTTTTTCTTTTTTGGACAATTTTCTATTTTATATGGTATTTTTTATACTTTCAAAGTTTTCCTTTCTAATTTTATTGTTCTAAGCATAAGTGTTCATGACTGTAAAAAGTTATCTGCGATGACTCTAATTTCCAAATGTTTCTTCTGTGAGAAATCTTTCTTTCAGTAGTATAGGAAAAAAAATAAGTATTCAATAAGACCAGACTGACCAAGGAAAACACAGAAAATGGATAGGAAATCAATTAATATAAATTACTTCTTTAATATCTGCTCATCTGAGCACTGACAGAATCCTTAATGTCTTTTCCCAAAGCACTTTTTAAGATAAACTGAATTATGTTATATCCTTTTTGGGCTCGTATCATCATCATCAGATTATCCCGCACTCAGCAAATGGATCATAAATTATCTGACTTGCTTTCACAGCCCCAGAGGGATATCTTTGGTCTGAATTCTCACAAATACATATCCCTTTGGTGTGATCATCACTCATACATTCATTTAACAGAAGTTTAATGAAGGTCTACTACGCACCAGATATCAGTGATATGTCAATGGACAAAAGACAAAAATTGCTGCTCTCTCAGAGGCTTATTTTGGTCAGGAAGAGAGGGAGACAAATAACAAACCAAATTAACTACAATTAATTACCCAGTATGTAGATAGTAATAAGTGGTGTGGAAATAATAAAATAAAAATTTTAAATAGGGTTTTTAGTAAAGGCTTTACAAAATGGGCTTTAGAGTCAAGACCTAAAGGAGGCAAGGAGGTGACTGTGATGATACCTTAGGAAAGAGAGTCTCCAGCATAAGAAACAGCAACTGGTGGGAATGTTCTCGGCATACCTGAGGAACAGAAAGAGGACAATGTGCCTGGAGCAGCAGCCGTATGACTGGGGCTGGGAGAGAGCGAGAGGAGATGAGGATAAAGACCTGATAAGGCACAAAATCATGTCAGCCTCGTGAGTCACTGTAAGAACTTTGTCTTTGTCTTTTTTTTTTTTTAAGATTTTATTTATTTGAGAGAGAGAGAGTGAGCAAGAGCACGTGCAGGGGGAGGGGGCAGAGGCAGAGGGAGAAGCAGACTCCCTGCTAAGCAGGGAGCCCAAAGCCAGGCTCTCGGTACCCTGGGATCATGACCTGAGCTGAAGGCAGAAGCTTAACTAACTTAGCCACCCAGGCACCCCAGAACTTTCTCTTTTTCTTTTAGTGAAATGGAAAGTCACTGAAGAATTTTGAACAGAGGATTGGTATTAAGTGACTTATATTTAAAACATTTAATTCTGGCTGCTGTGTGTTGGCAATGACAGGAGAAAGCAGTTAGATGACTGCAATAATCCAGGTGAGACATGATGGTTCAAACCAGGGTAAGAGTGGGTATAGAAGGTGAGAAATGGCAAGATTCTGAATATATACAGTATTCAGAGCAAATAGGATTTACTGACAGATAGGATACAGGGTTCGAAAGAAAGGGAGGAATCAAGGAGGACTTTAAGATTTTTTACCTGAACAAGCAGAAGGATAAAATTGGCATTTACTGAAATGGAAAAACTAGAAGAACTGGTTTGAGAAAGAGAAGCAGGAATCATAAGATAAGTCCGAGATACATTAAACTTAAGAAGACTATTAGACATCCAAATGGAGACACTAAGCTGGCAGCGGGAGTTATGTGATAGGGATTCAGAGGAAAGGCATACATGGGAAATATAAATCCAGAAGTCACTGGCACGTAGATGGCTTGGCCAGCCATAAGATGAAATGATATCACAAAAACTATGAGAAGAGATTGGAAGGGAATAATAAGAGTTCTGGGGCACTCCGACATTAAGAGTTCCAAAAGAAGAGAAAGACATAGCAAAGGACTGAGAACAATAGGCCCGTGAATTCAGAGCAAAACCAACAGAGGGTAGGGTCATGGAATGTCACTTGCTGCTTGTAGGTCAATTAAAACGAGGATTGATATTTGATCTTTGGAGTTAGCAACATGGAGGTCATTAGTAACCTTGACCAGAGCTATTTCAGTTGAATGATGGAGGCAGAAGCCTGTTCAGAATGTTTCAAGAGAAAATGAGAATGGCAAAATTCAAGAATAAAGACAGACAACTTTCTGGAACAATTTTGTTATAAAGAAGAGGAAAGAAATGCAGTAGTAGCAGGAGAGGAGGGAGAGTAGGATCAAAGGAGGTTGTCTTTGTTTTCATTTTACAGAGAGGAAATGTAACAGTATGTTTGTAAGATGGTGGGGAAGAACCATTGTGAAAAAAGTAGTGATTAGAAAAAAAGAGGGAAAACCGTTGCAGGGATGTTCTTAAATACATTTGAGAAATGGAATCTAGTATACAAGTAGAGAGTTGGCATGTGCTGGGAATGTGGGTACTTTTTTACCCAAACTAACAAGAGAGAAAACAGAGCTCAGGCACACAAAGGCAGAGGTGGTTAAAAATGGTGATGAGGGCACCTGGGTGGCTCAGTCGTTAAGCATCTGCCTTCGGCTCAGGTCATGATCCCGGGGTCCTGGGATTGAGTCCCACATCGGGCTCCCTTCTCTGCTGGGAGCCTGCTTCTCCCTCTCCCACTCCCCCTGCTTGTGTTCCCTCTCTTGCTGTGCCTTTTCTGTCAAATAAATAACATCTTTAAAAAAAAATGTGGTGGTGCAAGCTTAAGGATGTTCTCTTCCGGTTGCTTCTATTTTCTCAGTGGAATAGAAAGCGAAGTAGTCATCTGCTTAAAGTTAGGATGGGACAGAGAGGTTGGAGGTTTGGGGAAAGAGGGGGAAGGTATGAAATAAGCATCTAGAAGCATGAAAGTGTGAGGGGCACAGGGAAATAGGACTGGCAGGCAGCATTATAAGTCTACTCAAATTTATCAGGAATTTGAAGTGAGACCAATAAGCCTGGGAAGCTATGCAGATAGATCAGGAACAGGAGAAGAGTTGTATTTAACCAGTCTTATAGTGGCCAAGGAATAGAGTATTTACAAGGGAATAATAGTGATTAATCATGAAATTTCAGCTAGGTTTAAATGACAGGAAAATATGAAGGAAATGAGCAATAGCAGGGAGGTAGGGGTCAAAAAATTGTTGAATCAGGGTATTAGAAAGTAAAGTGGAGATAAAAGTGGATAGCAAGAGAGGGATGCTTACAAGCAAGATTATGGTAGTTACTAGTTATGATACAGTCTTGAATGAACACAGGGATGTGCCTAAGGAATGATGGAGGACAAGATCACTGAAAGAAAGCATGTCAAGGAACCAAGTGGCTAGAATAGTAGAAGGATCATTTTCATTAAAGAATCATGGCTGGAGCAGTGTTTGAAGATGTGAAAGTGATCCAGGAACCGAAATAGACAACAAATAAGGTTATATTCAACAGAGAGTCTAAAGTAAATGAGTTGAGGAACTTTGTGATACCGAAGATAGTTATTCATTATAAGAAATGGGAACCTGCTTTTGCCTTTTACAGAATATTAATGACCACACAAAAAAGAATGACAGATAATTGAAAGTTATTTCAACAATCAAGAATAAAAGGGAATTTATTAAGTAGTGGGTAAATCACCCCGACATATTTAAGGCTGGATCATGCCTTTCCATTCTTTAGGAGGAGTCATTCATAAAAGAACCCATACAACAAATGCATTTCTACTTGCTCTGAAAGAATCAGCTGACAGACCCTACTTAGATTTACTTTTAAAGTATTTGGCCATAAAAAAGACCTCTCTACAGAGCATATAAGAACAGAGAAATTATGAAATCAATATACTGTTCTATTAAGTAAGTTTAAAAAGTAAATAAACAGCTATCTTTAAAAATAAAGTACTATGTTTCAAATGCGGGGGCAGGAGGAATAAGAAAGGAAATGATTAAACCATTTAAGATGAGATTATTTCTTCCCCGAGTATTCTAACTACTGTAAGTCAACAGGGAAATCTGTAGGTTTCAGAAAATTGTTTCAATCATTCTGAACATCAATTATGTTCCTTCAATCGTAAGGAGACTACTAAGAAATAACATATATTTCTAGGGGTGCCCGGGTGGCTCAGTTGGTTGAGTGTCCAACTCTTGCTTTTGGCTCAGGTTATGATCTCAGCGTCATGAGATCAAGCCCCCCCCAACAGGTGCAATGAGTCCACTGGAGATTCTCTCTCCCTCTCCCTCCCCCTCTGCCCCACCCCTGCACGTCAGTGTGCAGGCACACTTTTGCTCTCTTAGATAGATAGATAGATAGATAGATAGATAGATAGATAGATAGATAGATAGATAGATAGAAAGAAATAAAATCTAAAAAAAGAACATATTTCTAGGGGTGATCATGTAGCTATATGATGGCATTGTGATTCAGCAGCAGTTAAACACTAAATATTTCAGTTAGATTTCAAATTATATTCACAAATTACAATCTTTCACAAAGAGAAATAGATCAAACACCATAAAAAGGTAGATGTATCTGTTTAACCACTGTCTCCCCACACACACACAAAAAAAGGAAACTACAGAGCTCTAATGGGTGACCTGGCTTGGGTGAGTGTAACAAATTAAAAATAAATGAAAGCCAGACAAGATGCCTGTCTGTCATGACTGGATATTTAACTACGTGATGAGTTGCTGGGGAAACAAATATGACTAAAAGACATATCTCTGCCTTCAGGTCACCCATAAACTAGAGGGAAAGACATGCATGTAAGCAAAATACACATGGACAATATATATTTGTACATAAAATGCTAGGGGACCAACAAGAAGGGGTGAGTAAATCTTCCTGCGAGAGGAAGAGGAGGCTCATGGGTGATATTTGAACTGGGCCTTGAGGACTGAGTTGGAGTTCACATTGAAGGAGGTCTACATGTGTGTGCTGGGAGTGGGTGCAACTGGGAAGGAAGAAGCTCCTGCAGGGGGGAAAGCATCAGCCAGATCTCGGGGAACGCGAATGTACAGGACATTTTAGTTAACTGTGAAGAGAAAGGTGTGATTTACGAAGAGAAACAATGGATGACAAACTTGTAAAATGAAGTCAGAAATGTAGCCTTGTAAGTCATTTGCTTTTAAGACTTTAGATTTCATCCTGCTAGGTAGTTACTTGCCAGAGTGTGTTCCATAGAGTACTAGTTCTATGGGATGTTGATGGACATGACATGAAAACCATGGCACCTCTGATAAGGTTAAACAAAATTTAAAGGATTTCTTTACTCTAGGACTTCTCTGTACTTCTTAATATACTAATACACATGGTGAATCTCAAAAGGAAACTAGCTTATGCAGTTTTACAAACTAATTTGATCACAGAATCCCGCTTTTTAAGAAGCGTATTAGAGAACTAATGTTCTGTAGGAACGTACTCTTAAAATTGCTGCTGGGGCAATGGGGAAATCACTGCAATATAAATTGGTTTCCCACCACAGGACACCATATATCTATTCCTCCACCCAATGAACATTTGTTTAGTACCTTCTACATGCTAAGCCTAATAGTGCATAAAAGTACAGGAGCCTTATAAATTCAGATTATGGTCATATGAATAAAAATAATATTAGATGCATACTGGGCTAATCTGAACAAAACAAAAATGAACTTGGATTCTTATTGTAAAGGACTCACATTCATCAGGTGTAGTAGTAGTTAGGGATGGAGACTCGGGAGCCAAACTGCCTGGGTTTAAACCCTAGCTTTCCACTTAACTAGCTGTGTGATCTTGGGCAAATCGCTTAAGCAATCAGTGCTACGTTTTTCCCCTCTGTAAAATGGGAATTGTAACAGTACCTAACTCAGAGGTTGTTCTGATGATTAGGTAAATTGAATAAGTTAGTATTTATAAAGAGCTTAGGACAGTGGTTGGCATAAGGTAAGCACAATGTGGTTTGTTAAATAAATAAAATCAACACACTAGGGTCAGAGGGAGTATTTATCTTTCCTTTCCCAAAGTATTTTATTGCACATTTACTCTCGGAAATTTTTGTAATAAATCAGTACCTTGTTTAGAGATTGGTGAAAATGAGGTAAACACAAGACCATTTGGGCTCTTCCTTTAAGTGGGAAACTTGACTGAAATATCCATCTTTACCCTAGGTAGTGCACCATGGTCTCCTAGCTTTCAGTATTTTGTCCACACACTAGTTGGAAAAGTCCGGACACAAAAATGAAACAGGAGGATGAAGGATTGAATAAAGTCAATTGCTAGTTTCTTCTTTATACTTTTCCTATTTTTCAAATTACCCAAAATCAGTATGTATTATTTTTGTATTCAGGGAAAAAAATGCTATTTTTAAAGGTCAGGTTTTAAACTAGTGTCAGAAACAAAGACGAATACAAAATGGCAACTTTTCTCCTTAGCAATCTAGTAGCCAGAGATAACTGGGAGATCAGGGCAGGATGAAGCATATGTTTCAAATTAGAAAAAGCTATGAATTTACCAAAGAAATTCCAAAAATCTTAATACGCTAAAAAAATCATGAACATTAACATATTATTATAAAGAAAATGATGTGACTCACATTGAAATCATAGCTGCTTGAGAATTCAGGTCACTGTTCCTTCTATACAGTATAAAAAAAACGGTGTTTAAAGTTACCTCAAAATTAAAATTGTAAGAAAGAGTTGAAGAACTCAAATTTCAAGGATTAAACCTGGGAAACCTTCTTACGGACATTTCATGATAATAAAGCCTAAATATTTTTTTTTTTCCTCCAGACTGAATAAAAACATATTCCTCATTTTAGTAAATGTTGGGTGGATCATTCAGACTGCTCAGGTCGAAAATTTTGCAGTCATTTCTCTCACATCCCGCATCCAGTGGCCCTTCCAATCCTCTCTGCTCCTCTTCAAAATACATCCAGATTCTGACCCCTTACCACCCACGCCCATGGTCCAAGCCACCATCTGAACTGGTCTCCCTGCTACTGTTCTTCCCTTCAGTTTATGCTCAAAACAGCATCCAAAGGAGTGACCCTATGACAGCATAAGTCAGATGGATCATCTCACTCCCAGTCATCCCCAAACCTCAGCCATTTCCCATCATGCTTATGAAATAAAAGCTAAAGTCCTGGCCAACCCTCCAAAACCCAGTCCATGTTAGCCCTCTGATCTTACTCTTCCTCCCCTGTTCCACTTCAGTCTCCTTGGCCTTCTTCCTGCTTCTAGAACAAACCAATCAGGCCTTTGCATGGGCTGTTCTTTCCACCTGGAATGCTCTTCCTACAGACGTCCAGGCACCTTACTCCTACACTTCCTTCACCACTATGCTCAAACGTCACCTTACCAACAAAGTTTTCCCTGATCACTTCTTTTAAAATTGCAAGGTACCCTGTGCACATAATCCTATTGGACTTCCCAGAATTTTCTCTAAATAGCATAAAATACCATCTAACATTCCATATATTTTCCTTATTTAACTCATTGTCTCCCCTCAATAGAATGAAAGCTTCCTGAGGACAGGATTTTCCTTTGTTTTGTTCCCTAATGTATTCTCAGAGGCCAGAACAGTGCTTAGTGCACAGTAGCTGCTCAATAAATACTTGGTCTCTGTTTAATAAAGTGGAGATATTGGGTAGGCCTTTGGAAATACACTCGTGAAATCTGAAGAGAGGCCTAAGCTGAAGCTGTAACTTTAGAAGTCATCAGGGATGAAGTCATTTAAAAAAAAGACAGTTACACAATCTTTGCTAGAAAAGCATAATGATAAAAATAATGCACTTTTTGCAAATTTCAAATTGGCAAAATTTACAAAACTGAAGGCAATTCAAAAGATATAAAACATGCAACTAATTGCAAGAGTCTGAGTCAGTATTTTTTTCTTTTTTTTTCTTTTAATTTAAATTCGAGTGAGTTAACATATAGTGTAGTATTGCTTTCAGGAGTAGAATTTAGTGATTCATCACTTACACATAACATCCAAGTGCCCTCCTTAATCCCCATCCCCCACTTAGCCCATCCCCCCACCCACATACCCTCCAGCAACCCTCAGTTTTTTCTCTTAACTATAGAGTCTCTTATGGCTTGCCTTTTAATTGCTCTCTAACGACACTGGCTTGATTTCATATTCAAGGTTACCTTATCTTTTCAGTAATGAAGGACATAGATGCCTTCTCATCTGATTGTAAACAACCACCACAGAACACTAATAAGCAAATGGAACACATGCAATGTGTTCCTCAAGAATTCCTGTTCTACCCTTCCTCCTCTGTGACCATTTAATTGTACTGGGGACTGGCAGGACTTGGGGGAATTGAATGTAATCTATTTGGAAGTAATGGCGATTACAATTCTCTCTCCAATAATTTGAAACTTAGTCTGAAGCTTCTTCAAAATATAAATGCAGAGCCCAAGGTCAGACAACGCTTTACTGAGAATCAGCTATTAGAATGCAGAGCGGTCGCCTGAAAGACTCTGCTGTCTGCATTTTGTGGAAACAGATGTGAAAAGTGGGGAAAGTATTATAAAATCACCACCACCACCGCTCGGTAATTTGTGTTAATTGTTTATGTATGAAGTTGTTGGCCCATTGTACTTCTTAAATGACATCCCTCATCAATCCCTGCAATTTGTCTCAACAAGAGGCAGACACAGTTGGGCTGGAAGATGCCTAGCTACAGAGCAATCTAAAAGCTTTTTCAAACACCTTTAATGCATATTCACAACCACCACTTTCTAAAATGCAATATTTCATCACCTACTATATTTAAATTTCTAAAATCTGCATTATATATTTCAAGTATGTTTAAATCAAAGTTTAAGTATTGGAAAAGCCTACATAATTTAACAAGTAACATGTATTAGAGGATGCTGACTCAGCAAATGATAGGCAATCAACGGAACAACCTTAACGGTATGAAAACTGCAAATAACTGCAGGTTTAAAGTTATGAAGATGAAGCTGAGAAAGAAATTAAAATTTCATAAAGGAAATAGACAAGGGAAATCAAATGAGGAAAAGCAAAAGTATAAAGGCAAAAAAGTTGAAAATACGAAGCAACCTGAATAGTAGGTAAAATAGAAAATCAAGTAAATGAAATGAGTTCAGGCTCTAACTAAGCTAAAAAGAAATTGGTATTAATCAACCATCATACTAGACCCACATTTTTAAAAATGGAAATTATTTTAACGGGGTGGGGGTGGTAAGTGAAGCAAGAGAATACTAGAATACTGTGGAGAATAACATCAAATAGGTCGTCGTTGTGAATTTTTCTGACTCCTTCCCAATAAAATCTCTAGAACCTTCTTCTCCATTACATCTCTCTAGTGCTTCTTGTTTTATCTATCATCATAACCACAAATCTACCTTCTTCACCACAACACACTGATTTTCCTGTAAGAGATTTGTATGGAGTAAGGAAGTCAAGAAAATGACAAAATTTGGGACCTTTCAGGATGACCCATTATAGATCATATTTAACACTTATTGAATACCAGCAACATAGAATCACAGACTCTCAAGGTCAGAAGAGATTTTAAAGGCCTTCTAGTCCAGCCAAGCATCCATTCTCAAAGTCCCTCTGTGATATTCCTGCCAAGCAGCTAAACTATGCTTACTGAAACACGTTGATTGATGGAGAATCCACCATCTTCCAAAATGTCTCATTTTACCTTCAAACATCACTTCATCCTGTTACTTATTCCATTTCTATGTCCCTCAAACTAAATAGTTCACCTGGGACATTTGTTGATAAGAAAACATAAAAACATCTAAATGACTGGAACCTACCTTACAGAGATTCTCATTTTATTCAGATGACTGGGGGACCCCTGATAGTATATTTTCAAAGTTCCCCAAGTGAGGGGCACCTGTGTGGCATAGTCAGTTCAGCGACCAACTCTTGGTTTCGGCTTAGGCCCTGATCCCAGGGTCCCGAGATTGAGCCCTGCATTAGGCTCTGCGCTCAGCGTGAGTCTGCTTAAGATTTTCTCTCCCTCTCCCTCAGCCTCTACCCCCCACCTAAAATCAATCAATCAATCAATCAATCAATCTTCAAAGTTCCCCAAGCGATTCTAATATGCAAGCCAGGATTAGAAACATTGCATAAAACTAAGTTCACTCCACACCATGGTAGAGTTACTATTAGAAAATGTCAGATGACCTATCTTCCTAAAACGTCTATTTATTAGTCTCGATTTGATTCCTTGATGATTATACAGTAGAATACGATAACATTATAACACGGAAANAGTGAGATTTGAATTCAGACAGAGCTGACCCTAAGTGAGTGACCTCAGCCAAATTGCCTAAATATTCTGAGTCTCAGCTTCCCCATCTGTAAAAAAAGGATGTAATCACTAATGGGGAGCTGAGGGAGATGATATATTCCACATGGGCATACAATGCTCTCATGTCCATCTGAGACTTCTCTAGGTAAATGTGGTAGAAAGACCCTAGGGTCACCATGATTCCCACTTCCTCTCCCCTTGAGTGTTCACACCAGGTTTGCTTTCCCCTTGAGTGTATGTGGGACCTGTGACTTGCTTCTAACCAACAGAATATGGCAAAGATGAAAGGATTTTGCAGGTATAATTAAGGTCCCAAATCAGTTGATTTTGAGTTAATCCAAGGGAGGATTATCCTGGGTGGACCTGACTTTATCCAGTGAAAGCCCTTAAAAGAGTGACTGCACCCTCTCTGAAGTCAGAGACTCCAAGCAGCAGAGACTTCCTGTGGGCTGATAAAGTAAGGTCATGTTATAGTAGTTCACAAGGCAAGGAACAGCAGGTGGCCTTTGGAGCCTCCAGCCAACAGGCAGTGAAAAATCAGAGCTCTCCGCCATTGAGCTTCAAGGAAATGAATTCTGCCAACAGCCTTAGTGAACCAGAGCAGATCTCCTCTCTTGTCGAGTCTCTAGAAGAAAATGTATCTGAGAACCTGGGCAGAGGACCCATGAAGCTGTGTCCAGACTTCTCATGGGAACTTTGAGATAATTAATAGTTTTGAGCCACGATGTTTGTGGTGGCTTGGTCTGCAGCACTAGAAACTATAACCATTTCCATTTGCATGTTTCAAGTCTGCTCATGGTCTTGGTCACTCTCCCTAAAACATCTCCACTTTAGCAAACTATCCTTTAAAGTGTGGCTTGCAAAAGTGGGTGCAACCATCACAGCAAAAATTTATTCAGGCAGAAGGCATCAAACGATGCTAAATCTGGGGTGGTGGAATTCAGAAATTTAGTGAGAAACACGATATTTACAATTAAATTTGATTATGCCCTGTTTTATATCTTAAGGTACAGATCCTCTCTGTTGTGTTTAGTCTCACGTTGAGAGTAAAGAGATAAGAGTGCTCTTATTATCAAATTGTTTTGCTGACGAGACTCTCTTTTTCTGTCTGGAAAGTAACCCATGAAATCTGACATTTGTACTAACTCCAAAGTTTGCAAAGTAGGTTTTTTGGAATTTCGGTCATAAAAGTTTCTATTGTACTTTACATGACTCTGTTAGTTTGTATAATCACTAGCACTGCATAATGACCTCACTAGCCTCATGGTAATTTGGCCCGCTCACATGCGCATGTGTGCGCACACACGTGGGTGTGTAGATTCTCCAGTCAGAAGAACCTCAGAACTCCAGTTTCCCTCTTTTCAGATTTGCACAGGCAAAGTACATTTGAAAGTACCTCTAACCAATTCATATCCAAACACATCGATGAAGCCCCATTCTTTCCCGCTTGATCACAAATGATTTTATGTCAGACGATATGATTGTCTATCTTTAATTTCCAAAAGGAGCCTTTCTATTAATCATCTTTGTATAGGGGCACGCAGAAGAGATTAACAGTACCCCACCTATCACATACACCACCAAACAGTCATTCACTGATTCTCAATGTCAAAGCTGTTAAAGACCATATACAAAGTTTTTCATCTTCCTTATTGAGAACATGAGTATATGGCCCTAAAGGGACCTGACAAAGATAGATGCTCAGAATGACAAAGTGAAAAGATAGAAAGGGCTTGTATTCTTGATGACATTGCTCAGCCAATGAATTAACCAGACCTCCACTACCCTACTGATCTCTTTGAACATGAGAAAAAAAATGCTTTGTATAGGCCACTTTCTGGGTATTCAGTTACTTGCGGTTACACATACACTAAACGATACATTTGCCTATCTCCCATCCAAGGACCTACCACACCCCATCCTGCTTGGCTTCTGGGAACAGATGAGATTGGGCACATGCCGGGTATGGCTGTAGACTACACTTGCCTATCTCTAACAATTTTTTAGCCTTTCTAAGCCTCAGTTTTTTCAGCAATACAAAAAGGAAATATGGCTATATAGTCTTTGTTGATCAAGTTAAGATGAAGTAACTAAGTTCTGGTACCAGTTTCAATGTGTGTGGTGGTGGGGTCCCCCACACCAGCAAGAAATTCTCTGGACACCAGCTGGGTGTCCTACAATTCAACTCAATTTGGACACTATCTACCCAGAGAGCATCAGATTGCACAGGTTAAGGGCTCAGTTGTATAAGACTGTCCTGTGTCCCCCCTGACTCCACTCACTTCAACACCAGTCACAAGTCCAGATTGTCATTGTGCTTCTGACAGACTGGCTAAAAGTGGAAGCTCCTATAACCCCCTCCTCAGGTTTAATAAATTGGCTAGAGGGGCCAATTAATTGAACACAATTCAGAGTAACATCTTACTTACTAGACCACTAGTTTACTATAAAAGAATATAACTTAGGCACAGCCAGATAAAAGAGATGCATAGTGCATTGTATGGAGGGAGGGTGTGGAGCTTCCAGGCCCTCTCTGGGCACACCACTCTCCCAGAACCTCCATATTTTCACCAACCTATAAGCTCTATGAAGCCCTTACCTTCCTGGTTTTAATAGAGGCTTCATTCCATAGGCATGATTGATGAACTCATTGGCCCTTGATGATTGATTCAACCTCCAGCCCCTCTCACCTCTCCAGAAGTTGAGAAAGTTCCAATCCTTTAACCACATGGCTGGCTCCACTTGCACCAGTCCCCATCCTTAGGTGCCTTCCAAAAGTCACCTCATTAATATAACAAAAGAATTATTGTTCTCATCACTTAGGAAATTCAAAGGTTTTAGGAGGTCTGTGCCAGAAACAGGGATGAAAACCAAATATATATTATCCTTTTTAAAAGGGGAAATCTGAACATGGACAGATAGACAGGACACACACACACACATACACACACAGGAAAACACACCACATGAACATAAAGACAGAAATCAGGATAATACATCTACAACCCAGGGAATACCAAAGATGGCCAGCAAGCCACCAGAAGCTATAAGAGTGGCTAGAAACAGCCCTCAGAAGAAACCAGTTCTGCCAACACCTTGATTTTGGACTTCTGGGCTTCAGAATTGTGAGACAATGATTTTCTGTTGTTTAAGACATTCAGTCTGTGGTACTTCCTTAAGCCGCCCTAGCAAAGCAATATATGATTCAACGTTAAAAGTAAACCCACATTCCAGAGAAAACCAAACCACAACAACAACAAAAACACGGAAAAGAGTGTTCATTTTTCTATAGTTACACATTCATAAGCCGATGTTTATTTTCATAGATAATTGATGGTAGTACAAAAAAAAGATTTTCAACATAAAGTGTTTACATATGGATTAACCTTAGGTCAGAAACTGAAGAACTTCTCAAAAGAGAAATATTCCACAGAGGGGAAAAAAAAAAAAAAAGAAAGAAGTTGGAGGGCATGTATTTTTAATAGAATCTAAGGGAGAATTTTCAAATATACAAATGGAACAGGACAATAAGGAGGGTTGAGAGACAATACATTTCCTTAATAAAATGAAATCACAAATGCTAGCATAGATTAAGAAGGTAATCATGAGATGTGAGAAGAGAATCCATTTGGACATATCTTTTAAATTTTAATTCTTTACAAAGAACTGTGAATTGTTATATTTGCATAGTTAATCATTATTTTTAAGTCTTTCAGTTCCTTGAAATTTCTTACTAAAGAATTGTCAGTAAAAAGATGTGGAAGAAGATGTTTTGTATTGAATTTGAATATATTATTCACTTAATTACAACCTTCATGTAACAAAGGTTTCCTAATGTAGTCTCATCTAAAATTAATAGATATATACTTAGTGAGTCCAAATGTTTAATGAGCTACGAGGTTTATTAACATTCCCATTTTATTTATTTTTAGCTTTACTAAAGCTCATCTATTGCCCACAGGCTTGTGATGCACATATCACATAATAAAAAGGCAAAATTAAATTTAAATTCTTATGTAGCAGAATTTCCTACAAGCAAATGAATACCAACATGGCTATATTATTTCAGAACTGCCAGATTTAAAATCGAAGATTAAAGCTTTTATTTGCTTTTAATTAATCTTATATTTGTATAGAGAGAGAGCACAAACAAGGGCTAAAGTTACCAACAGACCTAGAAAATGATATTTTGAATAAAAATGGGTACAGTTTCTGCAGCTTGGGGTAGTTCTACTGCTCAAATAAACACCACCCTCATCTATTGACTGATGGCAGCAATTATTAAAATGATTAATTCTTGTAAAAAATACTCTTTTTTAAAAAAAATTTCATTTTATTTATTTGAGATAGAGAGTGAGAGTGACAGCGAGAGAGAGAGCAGGAGCAGGGGGAGGGGCGGAGGGAGAAGCAGGCTCCCCGCTGAGCAAGGAGCCCGATGTGGGACTCCATCCCAGGACCCTGGGATCATGACCTGAGCTGAAGGCAGCCGCTCAACCGACTGAGCCACCCAGGCATCCCCAAAATATAAATACTCTTAAAGAGAGTAACATTTTAAGCTATTTTCAGTGAAAACATTTGAGATCCCATCCACGTGCACATATTTATAGCTGGTGGGTTGGGTCTGGGGAGGGAGAAGAGGAAAGAAGCATCGAAGATGGAGGCCGGAAGCACCACAACCAGCATTTGTCAATTTCCTTATTTTACTCTATCTATTCAGGATTCTATTTTTCCAGATGAATCTCTTCTCATGGAAACCATGATATGGAAGTCAGAGATCCAGACACTGAATAGATGTGGTCTAATTTAAATTTATGTGCAAACATTTATGGAGTATCTATTATGCACAAGATACTGAGCTAGATTTTATGGGAGATACAAATATAAAAAGACAAGAGTGGCCAAGTTCTCAGAAGCTTCTAATATGGAAGGGGTATAAAATAAGTGTAAATACAGACGGTATACAGCACGGTGGGTAAGAACATGGACCCAAGGTTGCACTGGTTTGAATACTGGCTCCCACTGACAAGTCATGTACCTCTCTGGGCTTCAGTTCCTCAACTGTGTAATGAGTGTGGCTTGCTAGGAAGCCAAACTGGGTTAATATATATAAAGCACTCTGAACAGTGTAAGCAATAAGTATGAGCTAAGCGTCATTTGAGGAAACTATTTAAAAAAGTGAAAATGGGAGTTCCGGGAAGGGCAAGATGGCATTTGATGGAAAAATCAGGAATGGCTTTCTACGATAGGTAGCACATGGCAGACAATATTAGTGACCCCTTCTCCTGCATCAGACACAAAAGAACTTCCGCACCTTTTCCGAAGGGGATGCTGCCATGTTGCTGCACGGCAGCTTCACTTCACAGTGGGGAGGACTACAACGCACTCTGTTCCTTTTGTTTGCTCTTTCTCCTTGGTCACAATGAGAACAACTTGCACTAAAACTGTCATTTTATAACAAAAATATGTCAACATTTCACATAGAGTCTTCACAAAAATGTCAGTATGAATTTTTATGATGCAAGTGTCATGAATATCCTTCCACATTCATTTATTTTTAATATATGAAGAAGTAAGTTCTTGTCTGCTAAGGGAATAGAGAACATGAGATGAATTTGGTTCATATCATGGTATTTTTTTTTTAATGCCATGGATATTGGTGTGGTTAGGACTCAACCAGATAGTCTAGAATAAATAAAAAATAATTTATCATGTGTATACAATGTACAATATAATGGCTTTTCAAATGTTTGTACATCATTGACAACATACATAAAAATAAGTCTTAAAAACTGCACTACAGTGAATTAAACCATCATGCTGTACACCTTAAACTTACACAGTGATCTAAGTCAATTATTTCTTAATAAAACCAGAAAAAAAACTATGCTATATAAACTCTTAAAATATTAGCTTTCCTGATTTTCTTTCAACTTAAAGAAGTAGGTACTGTGGATTGAATTGTGTCCCCCAAAAAGATACACTGCAGTCCTAAGTCCCACCCCCATACCTGTAAATGTGACCTTACTTGGATAGGATCTTTGCAGATGTAATCAAGTTATGAGGTCATACTGGATAAGAGTGGACCCTGATCAAATGACTGGCATTGTTACAAAAAGAGGAAAACCTGAACAAAGAGAACAGATACAGAAGGCCACATAATGATGGAAGCAGAGATTGGAGAGATGCAGCTAACTGCAAGCCAAGAAATGCCAAGGATTACAGGCAAACACCAGAAAGTAGGAAGAGGCAAGGAAAGGACTGTTCCTCAGAGACTTCAAAGAGAGTATGACCCTGCTAACACCTTCATTTCAGACTCATAGCCTCTAGAGCAGATAAAAAGAATAAATTTCTTTGCTTTAAGCCACTTGGTTTGTGGTACTTGGTAATGGCAGCCCTACAAAACTAATACAGTAAGTCAATTCGTTCATTCAGGACACTTCACCAATCTGCTATGTGCTGAGCACTGCACCGAGTGCTGGGGACACAGTGTGAGCAATGGCAACAAAGTCCCAGTTCTTGAGTACATGGGTTCTCGCAAAGAAGATGAACATTAAACAGACAAAATATACTACCTAACTCATGAAATTTGATTGCAAATATCCTACCCAAAGTACCTCTCTCAAGTCATCCTTTAACACAATAGTTTGTTAATTTTCTTTAAAATCTTCATCGCCGTACGAAATCATTGTGTTTGTTTGTGCTATGATTGTTACCAGTCTCCCTTCATTTCATCCTCAGCTTTTAGAAGAGTATGTGACATCGTGGACACCTAATAATTATTGAATGAATGAATGAATGATTGAATGAATTTTAAAAGATACAGCGTAAGAATTTGTTAAGGAGATGTGAACTTTTCTAAAAGGTCAAAACAAGCTTTCCTGTGGAACTGATACTTGGGCAGAATAATAAATAGGAATTAACTGCTCACTGAGGACTAACGAGAGTTAATTTGAAGAACAGACAGAAAAGAGTGTTTCAAGCAAAGGAAATAGCACTTTTGAAGGCCTTGAGGCAGGAAAGACTATAGCACGTTTAGAAACTCATAGCACAGGTTGGCTAGGGCCCCACACGTGAAAGGAAGGGTATATCAAGTTGCGTTTGATGAAGCAGGCAGTGGGCAGATCACTGAAGCCAGGATATTGAGCCCAGGTCAAACATTTTGACCTTAGCCTAGTAGGCAATACTGAACTTTTTCAGGGTTTTCCGAAGGAGAGTGAATGACTGTCTTTTAAAAAATTCTCTTTGGCTCCTGGCTACATATTGGAAGCAGACAAGAGTGGACATGGAGGATGAGTTGGGGCTATTACAGCATACTAGAAGAGAGATAGGGGAGCCCAGAGAAGGAAACTAGTGATGAAGGTATAGACAGATTCAAAAATTGCACAGTGGTTAAAAAAAAAAAACAAAAAAACAGAAGATTGTGATAGATTGGATGCAAAGTAATGAAGGATGAGGACAAGGTTTCTGGCTCACGCTGTTGGGTGAATGGTGTATCATTTTTTCTGCTGAGGAACTGGAAGAGAATCGGGTAGCATGGGGCTGAGTGAGAGAGTTTCGCTGTGACCATGCTGAGTTGAGTTCCTAGTGACACACTCCATGCAGATGCTAAGTAGGCAGGGTCACAGATGAATCTGGGGTCACAGATGAATCTGGATCTTGGCAGAGAGGTCTGGGCCAGGGACATCAGTGAAAGGAAATCAGAGGCTTGGAGATGGTCCTTGGTGAAAGTATTTAGAGAGAAGAGAAAAAAGTCTTAGATTATGTCTTGAAAAACTAAAGCACTTGGATATATCCTTAATTTCTTTGCAATCTAGAGAGTTTTTTTTATTTTCTTCAATATGACCTTTCTATTGTCTAAGTTATTTTAAAAGAATTAAAAACATACCAAACAACATCGAATCTTTTGAACTTTTTTCTAAACACTGAGATCCTAAATGTCACTTAATGGGGATTATAAAACTGACTTTGCTTCAGATGTATCTACCAATGATAAACATACAGGAATTAAACCACTTGGCATTTATTATATACATTTGCTAACTCCGAGTAAGTTTTGGGTAAGTATTCCTTACAAGATATCAACTTGGCTTGTAATAGTCAAACTTCCTATATAAATATCTACATCCAAACCCAAGAAAAGTTAATGTCCCCAGTTTGAATTCTCAGACTAGTTAATAAAACTAACTTTGGGTCACAGGAATGTCAAAACACACGCAGGAGGCAATAATGGACAGTTTTCTTTCCAGAAACTGCTTTGATAAAGGCAATATTAGGGAATGTTTATGGAACCAAATTTACAGTTAAATCAGAGGAAAACTGCAAATTTTAAGATGCCTTATTATTTATAAAAGCTTATTTCAAACTAACCCAGCTTTGAAGAATCTCACACCTTAAAATTTATTTATTCTGCTCTCTTCCATCATTCTTGATTCAACAACTAATCATAGTTATAAACACCCTTTCCTCTACTCAACTTACTATTTACATAATTAACTTATCAGCGTTGATCACACAGAATCATAAGAATTTTGGAACTATAACCCTCTTTAGAAGTTATTTGGTTCAATTTTATTTTCGTAGGTGAGGAAACAAAGGCTCAAAGGCATTAACTGACTTCCCTAAAAACACATGAATATAGCAAAATATATTAGTTCACTTTTCTTTGGTACACACTAGTATACTACCACTTATATGTAACAATTCATCTTTTCATATTTGGGAGGGAAAAATTGTACCAAGCTAGATACCATCTATCATTATACACAAGTTTTACCCCACTATAAGCTTTAATAGTAGACATAAATCAACTTCCCAATTATCTTTCAAAGGTTACGGACGTCCTATATTGTATAATAAAACTCTTATGAAAGAATATCAATGAGCTTTAAGCGTTCCTCTCTCTGTTGCAGTATGAGGTCATATTTAGAATGTCCCTTCATCCCATTATAAATAAAATCTGCATTTCTACAATGAGTCTATCTGTACTCCTCCTCGATTCATAATATGCAGGGGAATCTTAAAGGGAAGCCACATTATCTGTAACTCCCTATCACAAAAATAGGGATTTGACTCTCACTGTTCCAGAAATCTCACTGAATAAAAAGGATTTGTAAATGCTAAATTTTCTAAAAATAGATGACAAATATATTTTTCATCTCCTCTTAGAGTTTACCCTATTGGCTTGTTGTTCCTCTAAACGACCTCTGGAAATATTACAATCTTCAGTTGCTTTAATGACGTAATTTTAGAAATGAGTTTCAGAGACAGTAATAGGGTATCACTATGGACACAAAGGAGGGAGAGATATTCTTTGGATAAGTATGACTCAACATCCACAATCTTAGGATATTTATTTATGTAACAGGAGAATTTGGCATATATTTAAGACTTCCTCATGTTCTCATTGCAAATTAAATAAAATCCAAACGCCTGGGTCCCAGAAGACCCACCACCATCTTGGCACTGCCCAACTCCACCCTCATCTCAGACCACTTCCTCGCTTACCACCTGCCCATGGTGTGTCCCTTGAAAGTGACAACTTACATTTGACTTAGAGACCTCTACTTTAGTTTTTCCTAATGCCTGGAATGTTCTTACTTTGATCGTCACATAGCAGTGTGGCCTGCCCTGACCATCCTGCCTATACACACGGTATGTATTACCTCAGGTCTCTCCTATTACCTGGGTGAGCATTTGTTACTATCTCAAATCATTGCTATTTTACAAGTTTATTATCCGTCTTTCTCCCCTAGATTGTAAACTACATGAGGAAAGGGACTTTAATCCTAATTTACCACTTAGTCCCCAGGCACATACCTCAGTATCGAGCACATACCTGACGCCCAGTTAATAGGTATTAAATGAATGTAAAATTGATGTTGCTCTGATACTTTATATACTTTTTATTCACTCAACTACATTTATTGTCTACTCTATGTGAGACAGCCTGTTAGGCATTACCTAACAGGAAAATTTAAAAATAGAATTCTTCACATTCCTCAGATCTGGAGGAAACTCAAAACCTAAAGTTATAAAACTTGAGCATTGAACTTGAATGTAGAGATTATCTAGTGCAGCTTCTTGGTCCTGCAAGGGAAGGAAGGGACAGAGATAATAGCGTCTTGCCCAAAATAACACATTTTGACTGTGTTTCTAGAAAAGTTGCTAAGCCAGATCCTTAATGGAATATTTATAGTACTGAAGTTTGCTTCCCAGCAACGAAGTCAAATTTACTACTATAATTATAAACATTATTACTGTGATTACTACTACCACTTCCACTGGACCCCTCTGTGGATGTGACATAGCACTTTGTATCTTAAATTTGGGAATGACTGTCTCCAAAACACATACCAAATCCTTTAAATACAAAACAATTAGATCCATTCAGTCACTCGAATACATAAATTCGATCAAGTCTTTATCAACTGACAAGACTATCACCTGCTCAAACAAGCTGACAACAACAAGCACTGCAGCCCAAAAGGGTTGAATCATCAGCACCAAAAAGATATCATCACATACCGAGGCCCACGCACTGCATTGATTCTTTAGTGCGGTGTGTAAGTGAAGGCTTGCATTACCTCACATAGAGCCTGTAACAGAGGGGTCAGTAAATAATGAATTGAGTATGTTACAAAGACTAATATCCGTCAAATGAGGCCCGGACACATGGATGAATGACTGACTGAAGGAGAGAATGATTCCTGTCAGGAAACCTTCTACCAGCAGGTGCATGCTGCTTGGCTCTGGGTTTCTCATTGTGCTTCCCACAGGGCTAGATACAGCTCAGCTGAGAAATGGCATCAGTCAGGGAATCAGAGAATCTTTAGGGTTAGGGGTAACTTAGAATAAGCCTTAAGAATTTGATTTCTGAGGACTTCACTTTACCAAACTTATCTCACCCTGATGTGGAAAAAATCTCTCCTAATAAATGACACCCAAAGCCCTTCAGGGGCTCCTGGGTGGCTCAGTGGGTTAAGCGTCTGCCTTCGGCTCAGGTCATGATCCCAGGGTCCTGGGATTGAGCTCCTCCTTGGGCTCCCTGCTCAGAGGGGAGTCTGCTTCTCCCTCTCCCTCGGCCCCTCCCCCTGCTCATGCTCGCTCTCTCTCTCTCAAATAAATAAATAAATAAAAGCCCTTCAGTTGCAATTTTAGTTTATCGAATATAATAAAAACCTCATTTCTTTTAAGATATAACAATATTTTAGTATAGAAACACTTCGTCTTTTGACTAAGTCTGTTGGAAAGTAAGGAATCTGGTGGGTTTTAAGTATATCTAAAATGAATCCAGTCAGGATCGTCCCAGTGGACCCCGTTTAGCTTGTACCTTGCACACTGACAAAGTGAGGAGGCATAGGAGAGTTACAGGTGAGAGGAAGGAGGAAGAGCTTCCTTTCACCTGGCAGTCCTCCTCTTATCACTACCCTCTAAAAGTCTGGAAGCCTCCTTGACATGCTCTGCTTGCTGCCTGTATCATGGTAACGCAACAAATCCCTTTTGCAAAAGCCCTCATTGTGTGTGTCCTAAATAGCACAGTTAGAAATCCTGAGGGGCACCCTTCCCTGCTTGTGCTCTCTCTCGAGCTCTCTCTCTCAAATAAATAAATAAAATCTTTAAAAAAAAAAAAGAAAGAAAGAAAAGAAAAAGAAATCCTGAGAGGCGCCTGGGTGGATGGGTAGTTTAGGCATCCAACTCTTGATTTCGGCTCAGGTCATGATCTTGGAGTTGTGAGATCTAGCCCCAAGTTGAGCTCTGCACTGGGCTTGGAGCCTGCTTGGAATTTTCTCTCTCCCTCTTTCCTCCCCCTCCCCCCTCTCTCTCAAATAAATAAAAAATAAAAGAAAAGAAAGAAAAGAAATTCTGAACTATTCCTTACACATTAAGAATATTTCATATTAAATTTGTAGCCTTCACCAAAAACTACATGATATGGCAGTTGCATACACAATATGTTAATGGTTAAAGTTACATACACAGTGTAAGTTATTAAAATGGTTAACAGGCTCTGGAGTCACACAAACTTGCACTCAGATCCTAGCCACGCTTGCCAGCTGCCTGACCCTTGGAACGTTATCTAAAATCTCTAAGCCTCAGTGTTTTCATCTGTGAAAGCACAATAGTAGTATCTGTTCCACACTATTACTGTGTGAATTACATAAATGCTTGCTATGCCTGACACATAGTGGACCTTCAAGAAAAGTGATGAGCAATAGTAGTAATGAGAGTATAAACGGCTTAAATACTTTAAGCACCAACTAAAGCATGGACATATCTAATATGTATTCAGCAATTTTAAACTTAACCATGCCTTTCCCATCTACTCACCAATACACGATCCAAACAGGAGTAATGGGATAAAAGTGAACCACAACCTGTCTTGTCTTCTGTAAGAGTTTTCTAATTAGCACATTAACTAATTTATTCCTTACAAATGTGCAAGCTGTAAACACAAACCGTTGCCTCAGATATCGATAACTTAAGTGATTTTTATAAATGTAAATGCATTACAAACTCATTGTAATTAGACATAATTAAGGATTGCACACCATAATTTATTTCTCTTCATGTTGGACTTTTTATTTAATGAATTTATGATTCTAACAAGGAGACTATGTTAGAGCACTAATTAAAATCTGTAATATTTTGGTTCAGTATGTAATATTTTGGTTCAGTATGTAATTTTCATTAAACCAAAAATATTTGGTTCAGTATGTAATTTTTGGTTCAGTATGACCAGTATGGTCAATAAGAATCTCAGAAATAATTCATTCCCCAAATATTTTAAATCTAAGTCTTCTGAACATATTATTTTTAGCAATAATCTTTTTTTTTTTTTTTTTTTTTTTTACTTTTCAGAGTTAGTGGATCATTAGAAAGTAATACTGAAATTTTTTCCTGGATAAATCTGATTGAAATTGTGTTTTGCACATAATAAAAGGGGCTCAGAATCATTATTATAAACTGATTCAACTGAAAATTTATTTGCAAATTTTTGCAAGTCTTAACTTCAAAACAAAACTAAAAAATATTTACAACAAACTGGAAGATGTGATTAAACACCGAAATATTTAGTTAAAAACAAAATCAGTCTATATCTAAGATGTTTTTCCACATGAGGAGAAACAATAACAAAATACCCAGTTAATTAAACAACTCACTCATTTCAAACACCCAAACTACAAGTAGTACTAAAGAATATTAAAATTTTACTCATAATGCTTTAAAAAATAGTTCATAATTCATATTTGAGCTAGACTGTGTTTAATGATTTTTCTTCTTGATTAACAACCGTTTAAAGAAAATTAATGCAAAAAAAGGTCTATTTTATCTCATCGCTGGTAATTATTCATTGTGTACTAATTCCTGTTATTGGCTATTCCATGGCTATTCCTATGGACCTCTCTAAAATCAGATAACAATCTGGCTGATCAAGTGACAATCTTACATTCTTTCTTATATATCACTTTTATATGTAAAGAAATGGGGGAGGAGACTTTAAAAGAGCGTTGGACTCCAAATAATTGGAAGAACTACAGCGCCATCTTGTGGAAGAAAGTGTCTAATTCATGAAATGCTTTGATTCTATTATAGAAGAAATGTGATTGAATTCTTGGCCACCAACTCTATTTCTTCTAATGATATATGATTTTAAAACCTTTAGTCTGGAATGCCTATCAAACAGCAAAGGATGCTATTATCTAAGGGACTAACATATATAATACAGAAACCAGATGAACTATGTCTATTTTATGGATAAAGAAAATACAAAGTTAATATCTTTGTTAGAAGTTGTCCTAATAAGGAAGAACCCGGTAAAGAGAGTGAGCGATGGGATATGAATAAAGCTGGAGGTTTTGGTTATTCCATCCTTCTTTTCAAATTGAAAGGACATGACTGCCATGCCGTTTCTGAAAAACTTATTAAAGAAGGCTTTCCTTTAACTCCATAATCATAATGCAAAAAAGTCAAGGAGGTGGGAAGGCAAATGAGGTTGGTTGGGTGAAGTCAGAGCAGCACAAATATCTTTCTTTCTTCTTTATTCAATTTATCAAAATTTACTGAGAGCCTATAGTGTGCCAAGCACTTGCTAAGCACAGGGAGTAGAAAGATGAATAATAACACAGTCCCTCCCTAAAGACACTTAATGACTAGTACACAGATCATTTCAAGGTGGAGGAAATGCTCAAGTCCAGTCTGGGAGGTCATTCTATCTGCAGAACATTGAACAGAACTTTGAGGGGTAGAACACCCCAAATCAGTATGTAGAACCAAATAGTGAACCCTGTGTGAATCCTATACTCCCACATACTTTTCAAAGTACTTTTCAGACTACTGTGTTTCCCATTAAAACGAAAAAAAAAAAAAAAAAAAGCATAGAGTACACAGAACTTTTCTTTTGTAGAATTAAACCTCTCCTTCTTCTGTGCTCCTATAACAATCTGCTCATAACGTAATATGGAAATTCACGCCTCACCCCTGTCCACTCTCAATTCTTAACTCCCACTCACCCCCCCCTCCCCCGCCTGGACTTCATTTTTTATCTAAAATGTTAACACCTGATTACAGAAGGGTTAGCAGCGGCCCAGAAGGAGAATTTGTTACAAATCACTAGCAAAGAGCATTTGGGAACCCAATTCCTGTCTTACTAGACTAACTTTTATTTCTCTTTTATTTGGACCCATTTTAGGCACTCACCTCAAGCTATCTGCATCACTGTGCTCGACAGCAAAAAGAAACATACATCAGTAACTTGTAACCAATTGGACATAAAGATCTCTAAAGAAACCACTGTGAAACAAGAAATTTAACATGTCCTACACTTGTGCTGTATCTGGGTGCGAAAACAGGCAAGGCTAACAGTATGGTTGTACCGCCCGTATGCGCATCAAGTACCTAATTCTCAGAAACCCTATTTTTTTTTAAGATTTTATTTATTTGACAGAGACAGCCAGGGAGAGAGGGAACACAGGCAGGGGGAGTGGGAGAGGAAGAAGCAGGCTCATAGCGGAGGAGCCTGATGTGGGGCTGGATCCCAGAACGCTGGGATCACGCCCTGAGCCGAAGGCAGACGCTTAACGACTGCACCACCCACGCGCCCCAGAAACCCTATTTTTAAGTGAGAGCCCACAGTTTTATAAGCTAGTTTGCAAAGAAGAAATGCTTCAGGAGTCATTAAATGAGAGGGAAAATCTTGATGTGAAATCACAATTCTTTTAGCTCTCTACAGGGTCAAGGATGTAAGCATTGCATTTTAAATGCGATACTGCAAATCTGTCTCATTTAAAATGTCGTCCAGACTTGTACTCTTCCAATACAAAGTGCTAAGCACAAAGCTCATATTACAATCTCTTTCTTAACTCCGACTTTTGATTTAACAAGATAGTTACACAAAAGGTCCAGGCATAGTAGCTGGTACTTAAAGGTTTCCTTCCCCTTTGCCTTTGGAAGTAAGAGGACTGCGGGCATGACTCTCACGTCCTTAGAAAAACGATAAAATCTCTCTGAATCCCAGTCTCTGTCTGTGAAGGATAGTAACACCACCTCAAGCAGTCATTGGAAGGGAAAAAAACACAACCTGTACATAGCTAATTGTAAGTAGTTGCCCAGTAGAAAGCAGCTAGTATTGTTAGCGCTGTTATTTATTTATTTATTTATTTTGAGTGGATTGGCATAAACTACATACTCAAACTTCTAACCTTTATAGTACTCACCTTTACAAATCTAAGTAGACAGACCGTGCTTGAATCTTGTTGGTACCATACAGAAAACCTCAGAGGTGGCTAAGCACCTTTATTATTACAAATTTTTTAAATGCGAGTTTTTCCAGTGTCAGCCTTGGGGTTTTAATAAAACACTCGCATTATCCTTCTATATTCCAGTTTGTTCTTCATTAAAAATCAGTTTCTAAGGAGAAAATCCAATTGTGCCAATACAAAATCCTAGGAGTAGTTGACTGAAAAATCTGAGATCTTGTTGAAAAAGACAAGAATGGATCTTTAGTAGCTCTGAGGTAACTAAGCTGAAAATGCCAAGGAAAGTTGTATTTTTGTGGTTGTTATTTTATTACCCTTTCCAGCAATTTTCCACTTGAATGCCCTTTAAACTTGTAATTTAGGCACGCTTTATTCTTTATTGTATTTCAATCTGGGAGGCAAATAACTTCATCAACTTAATCGAAGACCGGGAACCACCAAGAATTCTGGTTAGAGTTCTAGTATTGATTTAGCTCTTAATTTTCCATTAATTAAATTAGGACAATAACCAGACTGCTTTCAGGACTGTCTTGGCAAGAACCCTTCTGCTCTATCTTTGATTCTCCCCTCCCCTTTCCACTGCCAGTGTTCAGAAAATATTGTGGAACTGAATTTATCACAGTAAAATTGTTTCCACTAAACAATCTCATATTAAGTAAAATTCAGCTTAAAATCATTATAATGGCTTTCCTCTTTCCTACAATCTATGCTTATTCCCTTCTCAGCAGAGTTCTCATTGCCCCATATGAAACCCATGAAATCAATTTCTCCTGGTTTTGGTCACTCCACTCACTTCAGCAAGCCCGAAAGAGCCTAAGACTGAGCTCTGGAGCACTCCTTTATTTTCAAAAACATTTAAAGGTGCAAAGGAGAATCTAGCCAAGGAGACTGAGAAGAAAGACAGATGATAACTCAAAATAGTATGGTGTCCTGAAGCCAAGTGAAAAAAAACTTTCAAGAGACAGAAGTGATCAATTATGTTAAACACTGGTGATGAGCAAAGGAAGATGAGGACAGATTACGGATTGTCATACTTGACAGATGGAGGTTGCTGTTGGCTCATACAGGTGTGGTTTTGGTGAAATAAAGCTTGATTCAAATTGTCATGAAGATAGGAGCTGAGACCTTAGAGACATTGAGGTTTGCTATACAGGATAGTAAATAAGTTGGTAGCTACCACGGACATAGAAGGAAGGGAGATTTCTTTTCTCCTTTCATTTAAGATTGTTAATATTATAGCACTGATGGCGGAAAAGAAAGGAGACATGTAATGATGCAAGACAAAAGAGAAAATTATGGGGCACCTGGGTGGCTCAGTTAAGTGTCTGCCTTCAGCCCAGGTCATGATCCCAGGGTCCTGGGATCAAGCCCCCACGTGGTGGTCCGACTCCCCGTTTGTCAGTGAACCTGCTCCTCCCTGTCCCTCTGCCCTTCCCCCAACTCATGCTTACTCTCTCTCTTGTGCTCTCAGTCTCTCTCTCTCATACAGATAAATAAAATCTTAAAAAAGAGAGAGAATTATGGCAGTACACTTCTTAAGAAAGTGAAAAGAACTGGAGTCCAGTACACAAGTAAAGGGTTGTCCCAAAATGAGGAAAGAGGCACTTTCATTGTAGCAGAAGGCTACTGATCTGGGCAGGGTGTTTGGTGGAAAAATGACGTTATCTTCTGATTGTATTCTCAGTGAAATAAGAAGCAAAATCATCCACTAGGAGCAAGGAGCAGAGAAGAGGAGTCAGAAATTTGAGAAGAAAGTAGAGGGGGTGAAATAGTAATCCCTGAGAGAGAGAAAATGAATCAATAAGGAAATGGGAACTGCGGTCGACTGAATGGCAAAGACTGCACAAAGGGCCACTTGACACAAACAGTCATGAAATTTAAAAGAGATCAATTAGAATAGTTAGATGTTTTTCTCCGGCGATCAACTACAAGCCTGGGAAACACTTATTGACTGTTTATTATGTGCCAAGAACTGTTCGAAGTATTTTACTTTTAATACCTTTGAGCCCACAACAACCCCATGAGAGAGGTACAGATGAGGAACCGGAGGCCCAGAGCCTTTAGGAAACTTACCCAAGGTCACACAGCTAGTAAACGCTACCCCTACCACACAGTGTAGGTCCAGAGTTCACACCATTAACCACTAAACTATACCACCTTTTTGCAAATAGTTGGGATTAACCAGTGTTGGTTTTCTGCCACTTGCGTAAGGCAGAGGGGAGGCAAGGGACCTGAGGGTGTTTGCAAGTAATTAGGCAATGGAACCAATCTGGACAGGGAGCAAATGAGAACAGCAACTAGAGCGGTGGACATTAAAAATGACATCATCGGGGCGCCTGCCTGGCTCAGTCGGTAGAGCATGAGACTGTTGATCTCGGGGTCGTAAGTTCGAGCTCCACGTTGGGAGTAGAGCTTACTTGAAAAATAAATAAATAATAAAAAATAAAGTAAATAAAAATGGTGTCACCAATGCATTGGAAGTCCTGGTGTGACTGAAGAATTACCATGGAGGCAGTGAGCTGAATGGGATGTTAGAAATTGAGATTTTCAGGGTGGTATTCATAAGGACAAAATCTAAGGTTTGACCAGAAGACTGGGAAGGTAAGTCAGAAGGAAGGATGAGGAAAAATTGTAAGAGAAAAAGGTCAAGGAACTAAAAAAAATCAGGGACTGGATGGCGTTTGCACATGAATCAGGGGTGGTGATGGAAAGAAGAGTGTGAGCTGGGTGCTACAGTCTTCCCCAACTGAGGAAGACTGACTGGAAGAATGGGCGATTGTTGAAGGATGAGAGGATGCATAGAGCCAGACAGCCTTGCTCCTAATCGGGGTTACCAACTCATCCCAGTTTGCCCAGAACTCTCCCGGTTTTAGTACTGGAAATCCTACATCCTGGTCCTCCTTGAGCTGGGGATTCTGAGAGGGGAAGAAGGATGAGGTATTTCGTGGAGGAAGCAATAAAAAGATAAGAGCTGCTGTCTCCAGGTCCTGTGTGATGTGGCTTTTAGGGATTTTAAATCCTACAACCGCCATGTGGTGGTTACTATGGCTATACTCAGCTCCTCATCTCAGAATGTGAGATGTGAGCTTTGTTCAAATGATCTGCTTTATTTGAAGCAAAGGTTTCAAACACATTTTCCTCCCATTTTGTCTGACTTGTTCCCTTAAGGATAGCGATCATGTTTCCAGTTTCATTAAACCTAATATGCTCTAAAAGCTATAGCTAATTGTCTATGATCAATAAGTGTTGTAAGTGCCGGAATGGGCTCAAGGGGAAATATTGCTCAGTTGAGAAAGTCATAGCCCACAAGAGAGGCTGAGCACTCAGGGAAGGGTTAGTAAGGCACCGTCAGCCTACTTCCATGCGTCTGCAGTGAGCCACAGCTCCGCCAGGGAAGCATCTGTGTGCCCCACTCCACTGTTTAGGCTTCTGGGCTAAGGTTCAGAGAACCATACTATCTCACAGATAGAAAACACGTTAAAGATACTTTAGAAGTTATTATAGTCATGGCAACCATCTTTTTGACTGAACCCTTGCATGAATTCTCCACTCAGATTGTGCACTAAATGTAGTTTCTGTGTATTTCCAGTTTTATGTGACAGCAAATGCTCTATGATATTTTCTGATTTGTTTGAGGACCGCTCATGGACAAAATGTATGACATATTAAGTGATTTCAAAATAGCATCTGCAGGGGCGCCTGGGTGGCATAGCGGTTAAGCGTCTGCCTTCGGCTCAGGGCGTGATCCCGGCGTTATGGGATCAAGCCCCACAACAGGCTCCTCTGCTATGAGCCTGCTTCTTCCTCTTCCACTCCCCCTGCTTGTGCTCCCTCTCTTGCTGGCTGTCTCTATCTCTGTCGAACAAATAAATAAAATCTTAATAAAAAAAAAAAAGCAAAATAGCATCTGCACAGAAGAAGGCTGAAAGAATACACTAAAGGTTAACTGAACAATAATCCAAAAGCTGCAATGAGACCACCAGGCTGGTGTAAGCTGCCTTCCAGATCTTTCCTACCTTTTAACCATACAAACTCTTCTCTCTCCTTGCTCTTGTCGCCAAACTTCTCAAAAGCAAATTCTATATTTCTTCAACCCTAATTCACTCCTTGGCTTGCAATCTGACTTTGGCGCATATCCTCTTAGAAGGTCACCAGCGATTATGCTGGTAGTCATTTTTGAGAAAAATGCCAGTTTCCTATACTTGTACTATTTTAAGCAAATACAAATAGACTGTGTAAATATGAGCTGACGGTTATACATTTGTTAGTCTCACACAAAATGATAAATCAGAAAAAAAAATCCTTGGATATACCATTATCCTAAGTTGAGGTTTAAATGTCTCTCTTTAATTCAGGACCCAACTCTCCTTGAAATTTCAGCAGCACTTAAAATCATTTGCTGTCTTTTTCCTGAAATTATCTCACCCCTGTCCTATTTTTAAAATATCTCTTCTCTTATTCACCTATTTTCTTCCTTCTACCTTCAAAATTAGTGCATTACATTCTTTATAATTCTAGAACTTTTAGCAACATATAACTTTAACTTCTTTTTAAATTCTTTAAAATTCTTTTAAAATTCTCTTTCCCAGAATATTTTTTTCTGAATGTTCCTTCCTTGGTTTTCTTAACTGCTTCTTTTCTTCCTCCAAAGACAGGTAATCCCCAAGAACCTATATTTGGACTTCTCCCTGCTTTCTATAAGGTTGATTTTCATTAGCCATGTTGTCTATTATTGCGATTTCAACTGCTATTTCTAAACAGAATGTAGCCCAAACCAAACGTTTTGAGAATTCTTTCCTGCAGTTCCAGCTCATTGCTGAACATCTCCACCTGGGTCTCCCACAGTTACCTCACCTTCTATCCCAAATCCCATTCATCTCCCTAACCAAAACCAATTCTTCTGATTTCCCTAACTCCGTGAAAGAAGCCACCAACCTCATGGTCACCCAAACTTAAAATCTCTATTCTAACCCATTCTAGTCAGTTAAAAATTTTAACTTATTCTCCCTCACTCTAGGTCTGATCATTAATACTTCTTATTCACCTCTATGATCATAAAATATTCTTCATTCCCTCTCTGCCTCAGTTTCTCCACCTTCCAGTCTATCTAGAGTATTATTTTCAAACTGATCTTCTGAAACCCGGTGTGAGAACCTCCTTTATTCAGAAAATCTTTCAGAGACTCCAACCATATGGCTAAAGAAAGTCAAACCTCCTAACCTGGTCCCCAAGACCCTTCCAGGCTGTGTCTATGTCTCTGATGATACTTATCTTACAACGGAGTCACATGTCTTAGATTCTAAAATCAGAAACAAGAAAATCATGAATAATCGAAATTACCCTGGAAAAGGCCTTCGACAGGCGCTCCACTGGAGACCACAAGCTGGTTCAGCACAGCCGCTTTGTCCTCCAGCTTTGCAGCAGATCCCTGTTTCTTTGGTTGAGCACCAGATGAAGTAGTTGGCTGGCTTTTAGGGTCCATTTTATATGAAAAATGCATATATGCATATCTTTAACAATTAGAATCACACTCAGCTCAGTGATATGCTTGCACTTGAGAGGCACCCAGAACAGAGACAAACTGAGGGCGCCACGGATTCCCATGCTTCCTGTCATGCTCCCTCCAGGCGATCACTGAGAGGAAAGATGCACAGCACTGCCCGCACTATCTAAATTGTAATTTTTCTCTCTCTGATTTCTAGGATTGTTAGCTTGTTTTGCTAAGGTGATGGAATTCCACTGTTATGTCCTTTTAAAGAAGTTATTTAGATACGTGCCTTTACTTCCTCCCCCCGCGATATTTGAAGATAGGAATCATGTCATATTCCTGTTTGCATCTTTACCGCACTTAACAGCGTACTGCGGCACCCTGTAAATATTTTCCCAGCAAATCAAATTTGCTTTGATTTGTTATAAGAGTTAAGTGAATAACAGGGTAGTTTTTAACAGAATATGCCTAATGATAATGTCATTTCCTATTTTATTAAGAACCCATATCTTTTTCCATGAAGACATATTGACAAAATCTTTTCTATTGCAATTACTTAAAAGCAGCAGCAGTTTTTTTCTAAATAAACTAGTCTATTTTACACACAATAATAAAACAGTATCAGTGAACTCCAGCGGAGGCAGTGAAATAGATTGATATATGCTTGCTATCTATATCTGATAACCCAAATACACATATTAAACTATATGTAATTTAAATACATATTCATATATTTAGATGCCAAAATAATAACCCAGAGTTGTTATTTTAAATAACAAGGAAATAACTATGTCATCATGATTACATTAAAATCATGAAAAAAAATCATAGCATCCCTACATTAGACTATGTAGTTTGCCAATGTTATTTAAATATACTCTATGAATATAACTACAAACCTCCTAGAAAATCATAATTACACTACCCCATGTAACCTGAGATTATTACTAGAGCTATTTAAATATTTACCTTGGGGAAGTATAAGATATCCAGAGCTGCTTCTGGGAATCAATCTAAATAAACCACCCTGTGCATTTGGGGGGACATACAAAAATAAATTTTGGACTCGCCGCCACATCCTCTAGATACCTGTATTTGATTCTTCCTGAAATTTAGTGATAGAATCTACCCTGTAACATCCGAGAGTGCACACTTGGCAGGTTTGAGAAGTCATCTTAAGTTGGGGCAGAGCTACTGACCATGCTCCCAGAAGCACTAAAGGGAAGCTACGAGGGTGACTCTAGGTGTGTCACACAGCCATGCTTCCCTGGGCAACATCTGCGGGACTTTGAGAAAGTTCCCGGGAACATTGATCCCCGAGCCAAGGCTGGAGCTTCCTCTGACCGCTAGAGGGCTCCCGGGGATCGTTACTGCAGGCCGCCCTCTAGGGGCGGTGGAAGGAAACAGCCTGACTGTGTGATGAAGTTTACATTCCAAACACTAACCAGGACTGAATCTTGAGGCTGAAAGAGACATCCAGGCGCACCTGGGTGGCTCAGTCAGTTAAGCGGCTGCCTTCGACTCAGGTCATGATTCCGGGGTCCTGGGATCGCTCGAGCCACGCATCAGGCTTCCTGCTCGGCGGGGAGCTTCTCCCTCTCCCTGCTGCTCCCCCTGCTTGTGCTCTTTCTCTCCCATCAAATAAACAAATAAATAAAATCTTAAAAAAAAACAATAAAAATAAAATAGAGACATCCAATGAATTTGGGGGTAGGCCTCGGGTATTTGGAGCTGGATAAAGGTGCTTCTGGGTCACTGATGCCAGGAGTGCTTAGTAGAGAAAGACCTTCCTACCTAGATGTTATGGGTTTTTCACCCGCGTCCAAAGATGTTACCCTGAAGAAGAAAAGCTATATGTCAGAATTAAGAAAGAATAGAATATATACAGGCTTTGGGATCAGACAGATAGGTCTTCACATTCCAGCTTCCCCATTTGCTAGCATGATATCATAAATGTGTAATATATTTAGTCTCTGTCACCTTCAGTTTTCTTACCTAGAAAATGTAAAGTGTTTGGTATACAACAGTGCTTCAAAATTAGGACATAGTTGATGAAAGGAAGGTGTACTTGTTTGGTTACTTTTTTTAACTTAATACAATTGGGGAATCTCTGAGACTCTGGGCAGTATCATTCAGTGCTGTCCTAGCTACCTTTAATAAAATCTGTCATTTCCATCAACATCTACCAAGACTCCAATACTAATAAGAGCCAGACCTGGTAAAATGTGAGATGCCACAGGAAAGTCTACTGCTCCTAAAACTGCTGTCTTTTGTACTCTGGATATAGATTTTTAATTGTTGTTATAAAAATCAGAAGGTAGCCTATCTATCTAACCTCCCACCTGGTAGAGCTGATAGGTCAAAAAGGCATTTTAATCTGTATGTGAGGTATTTTTGGTTCCCCAAAGGGCCAGGAGCCTCATCCTGAGTGATGGTAGCTAGAATCAGCAGACTGGGAGGAAACGTAGTGAGAGGGGCCAACCTTAACTAAGGCCTGCCACTCTCCTTGCCTGGGATTCAGCCACAGACTTAGGCTCCACCTGTTAAACATCTCCACATCAGGCACAGATGATTCTAATCCCATCTCATTCCGCCACCCCGAACTCTTCCCTGTCCCACTTGTTTCTGCATTAGCCCCTTGGACACTTACTTTAGCCTGGATTTAAACTGCCCCACCCCTAGCTTAGATTTTAAGCTTAAGACCTCTTTAGACTCAATTTCCCCAGCTCTCATCCCACAAATACCCTACCTGTCTCCAATGATTCCTTTCTCCCTAACAGCTCTCAAAAGACCAGACAGTTAAGGCTGCATTTTTCTTTTATAAGAGATGAGAGCTAGAGTTATTGCCTGAAGACCCTGAACCAGCACTAAGATTCTTCATAGCTGTAGCCATAGAAATAGGATCAATTGATTGCATTAGTTAATTTCTGTTAGTTAAGATTCCTATTAAGGAAAAACCCAGAAACTACACAGAAATGACCATTCATCCTCTAACGAAGAAGGTAGCTAATGTGCATTAACTACATGCTACTTATTAACTAGTACGGTGGCTTTTGTCTAATCTCTTATGCCAGAGCATGTGCTTGGGGTTTTGCACTTGGGTTTTTCCTTTCTTCTTCTTCTTCTTCTTTTTTATTCGTATAATAATGGTGGATTTCCACAGATCTGTTTTTCTCCTCTGGAACTCCCTAATGACCAGGAAGGAGCATATATTTCCAGGATAGTAAAATGGGAAATGAATGGTACAGGAATTAATTAGTGGTCTAAGAAATGCAAGGGATGATAATAAATAGTCCACCCAGATGTTACACTGGATTTTAGAACTTGTTAGACCCCAATGTGACATAATAGATGGACACTGACATTCATCTTAAAGGGCTATAGGGTAACTCTTATTTCCTCTATGCTCTCAGTTTAGCATGCTACCCTGTGTGTTCTTACTTATTTGTAAATTAATGAATTCATTGAGGAGGAAAAATGCATGTATTTGACTGGATGTTTGTCAATACTGCTATGAAAAAAAATGTTCAAATTCTGCACTGGTGCATTCTGTCCTACAAAAACAAGCACTGTGTCTATCCATATGTGACAGAGTCTGCCACACTAGTCAATTACAAAACCTAATCTGAATTACTTTGAATTAAACATCAAAGGTTTAGATGCCAGAAAAGGCAACAGATTTTTTTTTTTCCATATCCATATTACGAAACTGCAACTCTGAAAAATCTTTTTTTAGGGGTTTACTGCTTTCTAGAGTTCCTGTCATCAAGTTTTGACATCAAGTATTTCAGGCACCCAATTTAGAAAACAAACAGCTATTAAATGTCCAAAATGTCTATCGCTATGGATGTTCTAATAACAGAATAATGTTAATGTGTTTCTCTCTGCCTCCTTCTCAAAAAATAGGCAGTCAAGGTGTGTTTATTCACTCTTACAAATATATTTCCCCACTCTGTCAAAAAGAGAAGCCTAATTCAGTTGAAGTGCATCAGAACTGTGTTTCCTTATACCATATTATGTGACAAGCTGTAAATAAAATGAACTCTTTATGAATACATTATGCGTGGGATATGTTCCCAGGGTGGCATATAAAGAGTATTTTAATGACATACATTTTTCTAGGTAACCAAAGGCAAGTTGCTATTTCAACAACCCATGGACTGAATATAAAGCAATTTTAAAGTGTCCTAAAACACAAACTCGGTAGTCCAGCCCCTGAAATATTGATATGTCAACACAGTAAGCTTCAACTAGAAAATTATTCCTTTGGGAAATTATATGGACCACATGAACTTTTTAAAAATGCCTTAAGTATTTAAGGCAATATGAATAGAATTTCTATTTTAATGTTAAATTTCTTTAAACGGTGTCTATCATTGCATACCACTTAGATATAAGCAAGTATATACAATTATTATATTGTTAAGGTATATGAATAATTGGGAAACATAACAGAATCCCAAATTTTATAATTTAGCAGGGAAAATAACAAACCAAAAACCATGCATAATGTGAAAGTGCTCTCATAATATAGTTTATCAAAAAGCTGGATATAAACTTTATATAAGGAATAATCCTGATCTCACAAAAAGAAAAAGAAATATATGTTCTTAGAAAAACCTAGAAGAAATCCAACAAAATGCTAACAGTAGATACCTCTTTGGGGATGGATGTTCCTTCTTTGTACATTTCTGTATTTTTCTATGTCCTGTAGTAAGTGTTAATTTAATTTTCAGAAATAATAACATTCCCTTATTATACAAATGTTTGTTTTTTTTTCATATCCATATTACGAAACTGCAACTCTGAAAAATCTTTTTTTAGGGGTTTACTGTTTTCTAGAGTTCCTGTCATCAAGTTTTGACATCAAGTATTTCAGGCACCCAATTCGGCATAGGCCGAACACCTATGCCAGGCACTGCTCTAGGCACTGGGTGCACAGCGGGAAACAGTGCTAAGTCTTTGCCCTCATAGAGAATATGTTCTTCAAGCCGTGGGGTGGGGGGTGTGGGGAGGCAGACAATTAACTAACAGTGTGTAAATAAATAGAATATTAGGTGGTGATATTTGCTAAGGAGTGGGGAAAAGCAGGTTAGGGAGATAGGGAAATACAGGAAATGGGGGAGTGTGGAAGACATTACTGATGAGCCCGCACGGAGGGAGGGTGAGACAGGCAGCAAGTGCAAGAGTGAATCTTGCAGGTATCCAGGAGAGGAGTGATCGAGGCAGAAGAAACCGCGAGTGGAAGTCTCCAGGGCAGAAGTTCTCATGGCATGCTTGGGAAAGGGTGAGTGCTGGCGCTCTGGGTGAGATGGAGAGTGGTAGGTGATGAACTCAGAGAGGCAGCTTACAATCGAGGCTTAAGACACTGGCTTAAGAAGGCCACTGGAGGTGTTTAAGGAGTGCCATGGCCTGACTCTATTGGAAAGACCACACCCCGACCCTGTGTGGAATAGGCTGTGGAGGGCAGAGGCCGACCTCTGGGAGGCAAGTCAGAAATTGTTACAGGGATCCAGAGAGAGATGACGGTGGTTTAGGTGATAACAGCATTGGTGGTTTCGGTGGAAATGTTGCAGAAAAATAAAAATCAGACCAGCGAGAGACCAAGTGACACTCGAAGAAGTAGGAGAACTCGGATTTATTTTACGCGGGGGGGGGGAGAGGGGGGCATGACACGGACCCAGAAGAGCTGGCACTCAAAATTCTGGGCCCCGGGGAATGGGGTTAGAGGGCTTTTATAGGGGACTGCAGGCAGTCAGATTCCAGGGGCTATGCTGACTGCTGGTAGGTGGGTTTAAACTGGGGGAGTCGGGGCTGCCTTAGGCGGGAACAGTAGTGCAGGGAGCCTGTGGCGGGAAGCCTGTTTACAGAAGCAGAAAGGGCTGGTTATCTCTTGCTCGCAGTAGGGCTTCTGGTTATCTCGAGCTTATTGTTAGTAACTTTCCATCTGCCGGGGCCTCCTGGCCTGGGCCTGCTCTGGTCCATTTTCCTCTTCAATAACAGCGTTGGAGGTGAGCAGTATTCAGATACCAGAGTGCGCTCTTCAAAAAGGAGGAATGAGTGAGGGATTTGGGAATAGTTCATAATAAAGTTAAATTGTGTTTTGTATATGTGATAGTTAATTTTGTGTGTCAGCCGGACTGGGCTAAGGAATGCTCAGATAGCTGGTGAAACATTATTTCTGGGTGTGTTTGGAAGGGTGTCTCCAGAAGAGATTAGCATTTGAATCAGAACTGAGTCATGTAGATGGCTCTCATCAATGCCAGTGGGCATCATTCGATCCTTTGAGGGAATGAATAGAATGAAAAGACAGAAAAAAGGTGAATTTGCTATCTCTGCTTGAGCTGGGACATCCATCTTCTCCAGCCCTTGGCCATCAGTGCTCCTGGGTTTTTGAGCCTAGGGACTCCACTGAATTACCCCACTGGCTTTCTGGTTTACCAGCTTGCACACAGCAGAGGGTAAGACTTCTCAGCCTCCATAACTGCATGAGCCAATTCCTATAATAAATCTCCTCTTCTATCTATCTATCCATCTATCTATTCTATTCTATTCTATTCTATTCTATTCTATTCTATTCTATTCTATTCTATTGGTTCTTTCTCTGGAGAAACCCGACTAATGCAGCACATTTCCTTCCATGAAATCTCTAATGTTTAATAACTCAACATCTCCATTTTTCTATGTCTTAGTGGTCTTAGTTTTAACAACTTTCTGCAAAAATATATTGGGGTTTCATTTAAGGATTGGTAAAATTTTACCTTAATTATGCAAAGGAAAACTGCCAGGTACAGTTAATTTTTCACACTGTCTATATTCTTGCTAGTTCTTGAAGAATTAGTGTCATGCATCCAGTGAATACAATAGACAAATTTTTCCAAAATACAATAGAATCATCTTTTAAACATTCCAGGCTTTTAAAGTGAGGCAATGGACTTATTGCATCTTTAAAAAAAGTGCCATCACTGTTTTCAGATAGCTAGTTTGAGAGGATAGCCACATGCTGACCCTGAGGAATAGGTTTTATGAGTAGAATGACTTGAGGCACCTGGGTGGCTCAGTCAGTTAAGTATCTGACTCTTGATCTCAGCTCAGGTTATGATGTCACGGTTGTAAGACCAAGCCCTACGTCCAGCTCTGCGCTGGGTGTGGAGCTTGCTTGAGACTCTCTCTCTGCCCCTTCCCCCGCCAAAAAAAAATGAAAATGAAAAATAAAAAAATAGAGTGACTAAAATCACTAGTTCTTCAAAAGATATTGATTCTGAAAATAATTGAGGGAAAAAAAGCACCTGGGTAAAAGTCGGTGTTTTTAATGTCAATTCCAAAATATGGAACACAAGCTTCCAGAAGCTAAGAATTCAGACTTGAAGGCAGACAGCCTTGAGTTTGAGTTCCTGCTCACCCTTTACCAGCCAGGTGACTTTGAGCCAGTTACCTAAGTTCTTGGAACCTCAGTTCTCTCAGTTGTAAAATTTAACAATGTGCATGCCAGTGTATACATGAATGAATTCCTAAAGTCTCCTGAATATCAGAGTCTGTGCCTCTGTTTAACCTGACTTCCCACTCCCACCAAATTTTCTCCTTATGGTCTCCCCAATGCGACAGCTCCCGATTACCATGCCCACGTGACTTCTGAAGCAGAAAATTTATATAGAAGGCATGCTTTGAAAGTCGACATTACTTTCATTTCTAGGTCTCCCTGGTGCTGCTACCTTTGGGCTCCAACTTTACAAATTTACCTGGTTCGTGAACTGTTGTCTTCATTATTAACCACATTTACTCAGTTTCTTCTTTGTGCCAGGTACATTTTGGTAGGCACTTTCATAAACTTATTTCATTTTAACAGACACTTGAGGTGAGAAAGGTTACTTTTCAGGGGGTAGGCAGAACAGTGGCCCTCCAAAGATGACCATGTTCCAATTCCCAGGCCCTGCGATTATGTTATTTTACATGCCAAAGGGGACTCTGCAGATGTGATTAAGGTTAAGGACCCCGAGATGGCGAGACTATCCTGGATTATCCATGGAGCCCAATCCAATCACAGGCACCCTTAAAGGAGGAGAAACTTCCTGGTGGTTGTCAGAATACCAGTGAGCTGGCAGAGTGTGAAGGGTGTGACCTGAAGACAGAAAAAGGGAGCTGCAAGCCAAGAAATGCAGGTGCCCCCCAGAATCTGGAAAACCTAAGCAAACGGTTTCTGTCCTGGAGCCTCCAGAAGGAAACAGCCCTGCTGACCTGATGTTAGCCCAGTGAGACTCTTGTGACTTCAGATCTCCAGAACAGTTAGGTAACAAATGTATGTTGTTTTAAGCCACTGATTTTATGGTCATTGGTTACAACAGCAATAAAAATATTGATAAGTATCCCTTCTCATATTATTTTACAATGCTAGAGAAATAAGTTATTCTGTTCTAACTTTTGCTCAGCTTCATGTTCTGGGTCCCCTCTCCCTTCACTTTATCATCTGCCTTGGTTGGCCCAGGTCTGGCCAGCAGCCTTTCTTCTAATGCTCTGTCATACACATTTCAAGCATAGATTACCACCTTTTTTATGTTGAAATCGAAGTGTCAAATCTTTTATCTATCCCTCATTTGGTGGCACGTGTGCAGATATTAAGTGTACAGAAAAAATGTCATCAAGGATTTTAACCAATATATAAACATATAAGACCTTAACTATGTATACATAATGAACTGAAATCTGATTGATTTGTAAAAGCCTTAATTAAGACTCAAATGATAGACTAGCTCTACCAGATTTCATACAACACACTCCCCAAGTTAGGGCTTTGGGCACAAAATTTGATATGTCTGGCTTTTCCACCTGGGTCTAGGAGATAAGTCAGGTTGGCATTTCACTATGAGAAACCCAAAAAGGAAAGATTCATTCTAGTCTCGGGCCTAAAACCACATTCCCTCATTCCAGATTTACCTGAAAGCCCTGTACTTAGGGAATTATTGGTTTGTAATGAAGCCTTGATTTTCCCAGTACATGAATAAAATAAATTGGATGCTCTGTCTGGTCTACGAAGGCATCCTACTGGGCTATAATTATACATATAAATATGTCTTTCCTTTAAATAGAACTGTGAGCTCCCTGAGTACCTTGTTCAGAGCTGTGTTCTCAGCAGCCAACACAATCCATATCACTATGAATAGACTCTCAATAAATCTTGAATAAGTAAGTAATTAAATAAATAAGAGGGCAAATGAGGGAATAGGTCAAGTTTGCTCGGCTGTCTTTGGACCTTCCCTAGCAGTGAGTTTCTTCTATGTGTAGGTACTAGTTTCCTTTTTCTGCCTCCCAATACCCCCATCCTGGTCCTTGGCAATATTCTCATGCAATCTTCTTTATAGTACCACCAGCCTCCAGCTCAGCTCAATCCTATACTTTCCCACACAGGGGGAATAAGGGATGTAATGTTTGATTTTGAACTGACTCTTACAAGATGGCTTCAACTCTCTGGACCAATCAAATGTTTACAGATGACTCTTTTGCTTTGGGGTGCTTGAAGCTTTATCAGAAGCTCCTGTGCTGGGCCCCTCTAGCTGTAACTTTGGTGAAGGGAACAGTACTTCTTCCCCTGAGCCCTCTTCCCTCAGTCCCTGGTTTTGGGTTTTATCCTCCATGTAGCGTCTCTTCCAGGAAATGCTCTTGGACAGGACTTCCAATGGCTCTAGACAGCTGTCTTTGCTATGCAGACCATGCCTAGGTTACAAGGAGCATTCCACCTCTTCCAGAAGGGAATGCACTTGCTTCCCAGGCACAGCAACTTGTGTTCATTCTTTCACAGCATGACTCACAGCTAGGTCTCTCCCATACTCAAGATCTCCTGGACGGCAGTAAGATCCCAGGCTCTGGGTGTCTCAAAATCCGGGACACAAATTTGAAGCTCTTGGAGTAGTGTCACTGAGGGCCCCCTTTCTCTAGGCTTGAGATAAAGGTGGTAAAAATCTCCACCCTACCTCCTTGAAAGGAACATATTGAAAAACATGTGACAGAATTTCCCTCCTAAGAAATCCTTTCTCAAACACTCTCCTTTTTCACTCTCTTTTATGTCAATACAGTGATCAAAGTTCCCAGTTTGCCTGGGACTGCCCCAGTTTTAGTATGGAAAGTCCTGCATCTAAACAAACCCTCAGGCCGTGGCAAAGTGTGACCTATTTCTAGATGAAAGATCCAAGAGTCATAAATCTGGGTTTTGGTCCTATGCTTTCAAAATCTGAATTTTGATGTGCTACCTCACTTCAATATGTAGTATCAGTATCCTCTTCCCGTCTCAGGTTTTCAACTCCACGTCCCATTACTTATATGCACAAACATATATCCATGTATGCCAGATAGAACTGTTGTGATTATGCCCAATTTACAGAAAAGTAAATGGAGGCTTACAGGGTTCAATAACTTGTTCAAAGTCTCCACGGGAATGTGGAAAAACTAGAATTCTTATACATTGCTGGAAGGAATGTAAAATGACACATTTGGAAAATGGTTTGGCAGTTTCTTAAAAAGTTAAATGTGCACTTATCATATGACCCAGCAAGCCCACCTCTAGGATTTACCCAAGGGAAATTAAAATATTTGTCCACACAAAGGTTTGCACATAAATGTTCAGAGCAGTTTCATTCATAATAACCAAGACTAGAAACAAGCTAATCTTCACTAACAGAATAGATTTTTTTAAAAAATTGTGATATACCTATGCAATGGCATACTGTTCTGCAATCAAAGGAAATAAACTACTGATACATTCAACAACATGGGTGAATCTCAAAAATACCATGCAGCTGAGCAAAAGAAGTCAGGCACCAAGACTACATAAGGTATCATGGAACTCTAGACGAATGTAATTTATACTGATGGAAAACAGAGAAATGGTTGCCCAGGGCCAAGAGTGGGAGAAGGGAGTTACCTCGGAAAGTGCATGAAGGAATATTTTGTAGTGATGGATACCTAATATATTTTGATTGTGGTGATGGTTTCCCAGTTGTATACATTTGTCAAAACTTATCAAACTGTACGCTTTAAATTATACCTCAGTAAAATTATTTTTAAACTTATGTAACTAAAAAAGAACAGAACCCAAGCCAGCAGAAAGAAAAAATAAAGATTAGAGCAGAGATAAATAAAATAGAGAATAGAAAAACAGTAGAGAAAATCAATGAAACCAAAAGTTAGTTCCTTGAAAAGATCAACATTGACAAACCTTTAGTTAGTCAGACTTAGGAAAAAAGAAGACTCAAATAACTAAAATTAGAAATGAAAGTGGGGACACTACAACTGATTCTACAGAAATTAAGGGGATTATATGAGAGTAATATGAACAATTGTAATTAAACAAATTGTATAACCTAGATGAAATGGAGAAATACCTACAAATACAAACTTACCAAGACTGACTCACCAAGAAATAGAAAATCTGAATAGACCTACAGATAGCAAGGTGATTGCATCAGTAATCAAAAATCTCCCAACAAAGAAAAGCCCTGGTCATGATGGCATCACCAGTGAATTCTAACAAACGTTTACTGAAAAACAATAACACCAATCTTTCTCAAACTTTTGAAAAGCAGGGAACTTCCTAATTCATTCTTTGAGGTTGGCATTACTCTGATATGAGACCTAGAAAAAGACACTATAAGAAAAGAAAACCACAGATCATTAACCCTTATGAAATTCTCATAGAAATACTAACAAAATTCAGGGGCGCCTGGGTGGCACAGCGGTTAAGCGTCTGCCTTCGGCTCAGGGTGTGATCCTGGCGTTATGGGATCGAGCCCCACATCAGGCTCCTCCGCTATGAGCCTGCTTGTTCCTCTCCCACTCCCCCTGCTTGTGTTCCCTCTCTCGCTGGCTGTCTCTATCTCTGTTGAATAAATAAATAAAATCTTTAAAAAAAAAGAAGAAGAAATACTAACAAAATTCAGCAAACTGAATTTATAAAAACACTCACAAACTAGAAATAGAAACAAATGATCTCAACATAATAAAATCCATATATGAAAAACATCAGACTTAATGGTAAAAAATTAAAAGCTTTTCCTATAAAATCAGGAACAAGGTAAGGATATCCATTTTTGCCATTTCTATTCAACACGGTATTGGAAATTCTAACTAGCACACTTAGACAAGGAAAAGAAATAAGAGTTGGAAAGAAAAATAAAATTATCTCTGCAGATGATATGATCTTATCTATAAAACCCCTGAAGTTTTCACAAAAACACTATTAGAACTTATAAATGAATTCAGTAGGATACAAAGTCAATACACAAATCTCATTGGCATTTTGGTACACTAACAATAAATAATTCAAAAAGGAAATTGCAAAAACAACTCCATTTATAATAGCATCAAAAAGAATAAAATTCTTAGGAATTAACTTAACCAAGGAAGTGAAAGACTTGTAAAATGAAAAATACGAAATATTACTGAAAGAAATTAAGAAAATAAATGGAAAACACATTCCATGTTCATGGATTAGAAGATGTAACGTTGTTAAAATATCAATACTACCCAATGTGATCTACAGATTCAATGCAATCCCTTTCAAAATCTCCATGATATTTTTTGCAGAAATAGAAAAATCATCCTAAAAGTCATATGGAATCTCAAAAACGCTGAATAGCCAAACAATCCTGAAAAAAAAAAATGAAGTTAGAGGAATCATACTTCCTAATTTCAAAGCTATGAACAGTGTGATACCAGCATAAGGACAGATACATAGACCAATAGAATAGAATAGTGTCCAGGACAAAGTCTTCACATATTTGGTCAAATGATTATGAAAAGGGGGTCAAAACTATTCAATAGAGAGAGGACAATCTAATTGACAAAGAGTGCTGAGAAAATTGGATATCCACATGCAAAAGAATGAAGTTGTATCCTTACCTAATACCACTTACACAAATGAACTCCAATGGTTCAAAGACCTAAAAACTATAACACTCTTTGAAGAAAACATAAAGGAAAAGCTTCATGACACTGGATTTGCCAATGATTTTTATATATGGCAAGAAAGACACAGATGACAACAACAACCAAAATAAGACAAACTGGACTTCATTAAAATTTTTTAAATTATGAATCACAAGATGCTATCAACAGAGTAAAAGGACACCCCACAGACTGAAAGAAAATACTTGCAAATCATATATCTGATAAGGGATTAATATCAAGAATAAATAGAGAGCTCCTAAAACTCAACAACAAAAGAAATCAAACAAATCATTCAAAAGTGAGCAAGAAGGGGGCGCCTCAGTGGTGCAGTCAGTTAAGCATCCAACTCTTGGTTTTGGCTCAGATCATGATCTCAGGGTCATGAGATTGAGCCCCACGTTGGGCTCTACACTCTGCACGGAGACTGCTTAAGTTTCTATCTCCCTCTGCCCCATCCCCCCTCCAAAATAAATAAATAAATCTTTTAAAACAACAACAACAAAAGTGAGCACAGGACTTGGGACTTGAATAGAGATTTCTCCGAAGAAGATATGTAAATGGCCAATAAGTACATGGAAAGATGCTTAACATCACTAATCATTAGAGAAATGCAAATCAAAACTATGAAATACCACTTCACATCTATTAGTATGGCTACTGAAAACAAAACAAAACAAAAATAGGAAATAACAAGTGTTGGTGAGAATGTGGAGAAATTGCAACTTGTTTACTGTTGGTGGGAACGTAAAATGGTTCAGCTACTGTGGAAAAGAGTATGGTAGTTCCCCCAAAAATTAAAAATAGAAATACCATACGATCCAGCAATTCCACTTCTGGGTATGTACCCAAAAGAATTGAAAGCAGGGTCTCGAAGAGATATTTGTACACTCATGTTCATAGCAGCATTATTCACAATAGCTAAAAAGTGGAGGCAACTCAACTGTCCATCAGTGGACGAATGGATAAGCAAAATTTGGTGTATACATACAACCAATATCATTTAGCCTTAAAAAGGAAGACAATTCTGTTAAGTCTTTATTTATTTGTTTTGTTTATTTTATTATTTATTTATTTATTGATGTACATAATCTCTATACCCAACATGGAGCTCAAACTCACAACCCCAAAATCAAGAATCACATCCTTTTCTTTTCTTTTTTTTTTTTTTAAGATTTTATTTATTTATTCGACAGAGATAGAGACAGCCAGCAAGAGAGGGAACACAAGCAGGGGGAGTGGGAGAGGAAGAAGCAGGCTCATAGCAGAAGAGCCTGATGTGGGGCTCGATCCCAGATCGCCGGGATCACGCCCTGAGCCAAAGGCAGACGCTTAACCGCTATGCCACCCAGGCGCCCCAAGAATCACATCCTTTTCTGACTGAGCTAGCCAGGCACCCCAAGGAAGACAATTCTGACACATGCCACAACATGGATGAACCTTGAGGAAATTATGCTAAGTGAAATAAGCCAGTCACAAAAAACAAATACTATATGATTCCACTTACATGAAGTACTTAGAGTAGTCAAAATCAGAGACAGAAAGTAGAATGGTGGTTTCCAGGGGCTGGAGGAAGGGAGAGATAGTAGTTATTTTTTAATGGGTGAAGAGTTTCAGTTTTATAAGATGAAAAGAGTTAGAGTTCTGGAGATGCATGGTGGTGATGGTATTTAATACTACTAAACTGTACACTTAAAAATGATTAAGATGGTGAATTTTATGTTTATTTTACCACAATAAAAATAATAGAAAACCTGTGTGAATGGGGATGGGGCAAAAAATTCAGTCAAGAAATGGGGAGAAGACATGAACAGACACTTCTCTAAAAAAGACATACAAATGGCCAATAGACACGAAAAAATGTTCAACATCACTCGGCATCAGGAAAATACAAATCAAAAGACTACCATAAGATACCACCTCACACTTGTGAGAATGGATAAAATTAACAACTCAGGAAAACAGAAGATGTTGGGGAGTATGTGGAGAAAGGGGAACTTTCTTACACTGTTAGTGAGAATGCAAATGGGTGCAGCCACTCTGGAAAACAGTATGGAGGTTCCTCAAAAAGTTAAAAACAGAACTACCCTACAGCCCAGCAATTGTACTATTAGGTATTCACCCAAAGGATACAAACACAGTGATTCGAAAGGGCACATGCACCCCAGTGTTTATAGGGGCAATGTTCCACAATAGCCAAACTATGGAAAGAGCCTAGATATCCACTGACAGATGAATGGATTAAGAAGATGTGGAATACATGGCATACAATGGAATATTACTCAGCCATCAAAAAGAATGAAATCTTGCCATTTGCAACAAGATGGCTGGAACTAGAGGATATTATGCTAAGAGAAATAAGTCAGAGAAAGACAAACACCATATGATTTCACTCATACGTGGAATTTAAGAAACAAAACAGATGAACATAGGCAAAGGGAAGGAAAAATAAAATAAGATGAAAATAGAAAGGGAGACAAACTATAAGAGATGCTGAACTCTAAGAAACAAACAGGATTGCTGGGGGGGCATGGGGTAACTGGGTGATGGACATTAAGGAGGGTACTTGATGTAATGAGTACTGGGTGTTACATGCAACTGATGAATCTCTAAATTCTACCCTTGAAACTAATAATACAGTGTATGTTAACTAAATTGAATTTAAATAAAGAATTTTAAAAAATGATTAAGATGGTGAATTTTGTTTATTTTTACCACAATAAAAATAATGGAAAAAACAAATGAATGGGAGTGGGGGGAAATGGCTAAAAGAATTTAAGTGGCTTCCTGTGGGTTTTGGAACATGAGAAACAGAGAGAAAAATGAGAAACTTTTTAAAAATAAGACTTCTAATAATGTTGCCCTTCAAACTATATGTGTGTGATACTCGAATAAAAAACAAAATTCAATTATTCCTATTTGTTTTGTTTGTTTATTGAGAGAGAGAGAGCACCAGAGCAGGGTTGGGAGGGGCAGAGGGAGAGAGAGACTCTTAAGCCTGGAGCCTGATGTGGGGCTTGATCTCACAACCCTAAGATCATGACCTGAGCTGAAATCAAGAGTAGAATGCTTCACCGACTGAGCCACCCGGGTGCCCTAGAAACTCAATTCCTATTTGAAGCTATCATTTCCTTGGGTGTTGGAAAATTTATTTCAATGAATCTGATTTTTCATTCATCACCATCTTTCATTTTCCCTTCCCCAGGGTTCTTACTAAGAGAAGTTACTGCCATGACACTGTCCCTTAATCCTATGTGGGCCCTATCAGTGTAGGGACTCTGCTATTTCATGTCATTTATAAGAACATAGAAAATATTTTTGCTGATTTTGTACCATGCTATGGAACACACAGGCATATCTGCCTAGATATATAGACACCCTTTTTTCTTTGAGGTCTTGATACCCCCTTGAAATTCTGCCATGTTAAACCCAAAGCATAGGACCCATCTACTCAGAACACACTGTTATTTCTGATTTTTGTATGTCTTCTTGGTTTCCACCCTTCTTAACCCAGGTAATAATTTCTAATGGGAGGAATATACCCCTTTCCCCATTTTATACTTCATTCTCTTTCTTGTTGTTGGAGACATCTAGCATAATCTCCTTAATAGGGATGAACTTTTGAAACTCAAAACCTAGGAGCATTTTTTTCTGCGTTTCTCCATGCCACATCCTTTGCCTGAGGCAAAGAATATAAAACTAACCACCATCTACTTGAATTAAAGTGAAGGTAAAGGGAGAAATACTGGGGGAAACTGGTTGACATAAAAATACAAAAAGAATTAAAGAAAGGGAGACATGATCAGATTGTCATTTAAAAGATCTTTAATTTCTCTGGCTCCTATTAGGACAAGATATTGGAGATATCCAGGAAAAAGTGAAAAGAAACCAGTTTGGAAATTATTGCAGTAGTAAAAATGAGAATGGCTATAAAATGGAAAGAAATGAATGAATTAAAGATACAAAGCCTGCCACTCTTACCTACTGGGCTACATTGCCTCCCAATGAATGGCTCTGATAAACTCACTGGCCTAAGGCTTAATGCCTACTTAGATGATTGGATTCTGCAGGCCCAGGGCATCAGCATTTTAACAGAGGAATTTTCCTTAATAGAGAAGGGGAAATGACTGGGGGAGAGCTGAGGATATATTTATTCCTTACACCTCACTCAGAGGGAAACTAAACCTTAGATAGTTAAAATACTTGCTCAGGGTCCCAAGCTAGAAAATGGCGGTGCTGGGATTTTAATGCCTAATAAAAATATTTCAATGATGCCCTTTGCATATCCGCAACTGACAGGTTGGAGTTGATATTTTTGGAATGGAAACTTAACCTATGTGCCTGATTCATAGCATTCTTCCACTGATAAACTATAAACAAGGGTAATAAAATACAGGCATCATGATACCCATGCCAAAGCCATACTCCTGGGTCTCAAGTAAGAAATTAATCATGCACCATCTTAGAGACATTTAATGAAGTGATACACTGTTTATTTATCAACTGGAGACCCAGAGCTAAGGTATCACCTTTTAGCCTCCTGCTGGATATCAGCCAGATCAACCTAAGAATAAAAAGGCATTGGCCATAGTGGTGGATTTCTTGGCCTTTGGAGAGCATGGTATTTGGGGCCGAGTCATGGAGAGCCCCTGGAGCGTGTAGCCAACCGCGCTGTGGAGGAGGGGCCTCCAGCATCAAGAGTGAAAGGGTCAACAGTCTGCAAGAGCCTCCTAACCAGGTATGTAAGCGTCTCCTCATTATACTAACAAGTAAAATAAGCCATGGAGTGGTCCAGGACCTTGCCCAAGGTCAAGCAGTTAAAGAACAACAGAGAATGACTTGTATACAAATTAGTCGAACTCCAAGGCCCATGTGTGCTCCTCGGTACCCCTGCTGAATCACTGTGCTTATCTCTAAGCCAGGTCAGGTTCACCTCATCGCTGCCAACCCACTGGCCTAAAACTCCAAACAACTCAGAAATGGCCATTGTACAAACCCAGGTCCTGAATTTCACGATTGTTCATAAGACACACTCCATCTCAGGAAAGAAGAAAAGAAACCAAATGATGGCACAGTCCTCTTTTGACCAAGACAGCATGCGGAGCTCATTCCCACCAGCAGATGTGGCCAGACGAGGCAGAAGAAGAGAAGGCGGGGGGCGGGGGGCAGGGGATCTGGGAGGCTCAGTTGGTTGATTTCAGCTCAGGTCATGATCTCAGGGTCATGAGATCGAGCCCTGTGTGGGGCTCCACACTCAGCAGGGAGTCTGCTTAAGACTCTCTCTCTCCCTGCCCCCCGCCCCTGCTCATGTGCATGCACACTCTGTCTCTTTCTCTGTCTCTAACAAATAAAATACATCTTTTAAAAAGAGAATAGAGGGTAAGAGATAGGAGGGAGACTGAAAGGAAGAAAGGAGTTTGGGAACTAATAGTCCATGTTATTTATCTTGATCTTTTCACTCTGCTTGTCTCTTTTCTCAAACCCAGCGTCTTAGCTCAGGCCGCTATAACGAACTACCATAGACTGGGTGGATTAAACAACAGACATTTACTCTCATGATTCTGGAGGCTGGAAATGCAAGATCCATGGTCAAGTTCTTAGTGAAGGCCCTCTTCACATGGCCTTTCCTTGGTATGTGAACACAGAAGGAGATCTCATGTCTCCTCCTCTTTTTATAAGAAAACTAATCTTATCATGGGGACTTTACTTACATGGCCCATCTAAACCTAAACCTCCCAAAGGCACTACTTCCAAATACCAGTGGAAATGAGGGCTTCAACATATAAATTTGCAGGAGGGAGTATAACACAAATATTCAGTCCATAGCACCCAGTCAATATTACTATCACAAGTTCAAAGAAGTACAATAACTAAACTCTACGGCTGATCTTGAGCATTTGCTTTTAAATTACCACGCAGCTTGAAATACAAACACCTGTAAAATTGATGTACTTTTAGGTCAAGCAATGAACTAACACCTCTTGCCCAAAATAACTGAATTATATTAATTATACCCACAACTTCAGTTAAAGTACATGATTGCAAATTTTCAAGTGCCAAGTTTCATAAGATCTAAGCATAAATAGTTTTAATTACCTTTAATGCAGAGTGTAATGCTGTTTATGGGCAACGAAAAAGATTTTTTTAAAAAGACAAAATGTTAGTGCTTATCTACATGGTGGGAAAATGGGTAACTATTTCCTACTTCCCCCTTTCACTTCTTTGCCTGATCCAAATTTACTAAAATATGCATTTCTCACTTTTATAGTTAAAAGAAAAATTACCAGACTTCTGACATTTTTTTTTAGAGAGATGGAGAGAGAGAAAAAAGGCAGAGGGAGAGAGAGAAGCTCAAGCAGGCTCCATGCCAGCACAGAGCCTGGGGCAGGGCTCCACCTCATAACCCCAAAATCATGACCTGAGCCGAAATCAAGAGTCGGACAGTCAACCAACTGAGCCCCCCAGGTGCCCACAGACTTCTGGGTTTTAATGCTACTTCTGGTGGCAGCTCATAAAATATTCTTCCCTCACCAAAATAATAAATAATGACAATACTGAGGAAAGATGAAGGGACCACAATGGAAATTGGGCTTGAGATTCAAGCATGATGCAAGGCCGTCTCCTACTCATCAACCTCCTGACCCATTACAGTGACCTGCACGAGTATTCTGAAGTCGCACTCTCTGAACGTGGGTGTTTCCTGGGGTACTCTAAACTCCTAAGCAAAATTGTGATGGAAGGAAGTCAGTTAAACGCAACAGCAAGCCTTCCAGACAAAAAAAACACAAAAAACAAAAAAACAGTAAAAGGTTATTAGCATTGAAGTCAAAATAGAAATCATCTGTCTTATTTAAGAAAAGGAAAAGTCGCTGATATTATTTTTCAGTCCATTAAAGGAATAATTAGAAAAATGTAACAATGCCACCAAAATTAAATAACATGGAGTCTAGAACATCGTGAGCATGACAATGAATGGAATATAATAATCCATGTAAAGACAAAGAAAATAGATACCTGAGTGCTAATGGCATCTATATTCACTTAGATATTGTCTCTGCCTTATTATTTCATAGATAAACTTTTATATATTTGTCCTTCCCATAAATAATTTTAATACTCCTTATATTCACACAATATGACAAAAAGGGGGTTAGGACACAATTTTTAATCTAGTAAAATAAATCTCCTAATTTTCTTTATTTCTAATGACAAAATTAATTGATGTTCAAATTGTTTTGGATTATCTTCCACTTCTCAAAAACATTATTGTCAGTTATATCAAAAGGTAAAAGGCAGCCCTTTGGCAGAGTTAGAAATGTGCATATAACATAATTATCATTTTTGATGTCAGGGAATATGCATGATTATTTTATGTATTGTTTCTGGTAACTTGAAACTTTGGAAATTTGCTAAGTTAAATTAAATCATAGCAATTTAAATGGCTAGATCATTTCCAAATAAGATAACATAGTAACTATTAAACATAAAAAAACCCAAATTGGGGGGCGCCTGGGTGGCGCAGTCATTAAGCGTCTGCCTTCGGCTCAGGGTGTGATCCCGGCGTTATGGGATCGAGCCCCACATCAGGCTTCTCCACTGGGAGCCTGCTTCTTCCTCTCCCACTCCCCCTGCTTGTGTTCCCTCTCTCGCTGGCTGTCTCTCTGTCAAATAAATAAATAAAATCTTAAAAAAAAAAAAACACCCAGATTGGATAATCTGAGTATTTTTAAATTAAGATATATTAATAAGAAGTTAAGAAAGATAATATCTCACCAAGCTCCTCTTCATATCATTTTTCATCTAAGACACACACACACACACACACACACACACACATATAACATTGGGAAACTGTAAAAAAAAATCTCCTCCCAACCCAAAAATCTCACAAAGGTAGTAAAAAAAACCCCCAAACTTTTAATATTGTATAAGCATTAAAGCAGAATGTGATGTCCACCATAGGCAATGCACTAAAAAATTGCGGAGAAAGGAATCTCATCTCCTTATACAGTCAAGCTGACTCAACTCCTTACATACACGCTCACAAGATAAACAATAACTAGTCTTCAAGTAAGAGTACTTTACAGCACTATTTGTCACACATCATACTTCTCCATTTACCTGGTAATTGGGGTGGCCATCTGGGCTAAAAAACTCCCTTTATCCAGAAAAGAAACAAACTTCTCATAGCTTTACGGCAGGAGGTAGTTTGCGATGTGGAGCAAAGCACCTACCAGAGGTAGACTCCTACCTTCCCCAGGGGATGAAGAGAAGGGCGTTACCTCTCTTGAGGCCTGCATTCAAAGAGGTGGTCTCCAGGTCCAGGAGAAAGAAGCTCCTGGGTCCTAAAGCTGACAAAAGGCCTATCTAGTCTTCAAAAGATTTTATATACATTTCAAAGAAAGGAGGAAGTACTTACAAGTTTTCTAAAATAAATGGTCCAAGTAAAAGGAGAATTCTCTTCCCTTATTTTCAACAAACTCTGCTTATTTTTTATTTTTATTTGTCTCTATAATAACTATGTATAAAAACTATATACATATGTGTGTGCATATACAACTATATACGAACTGTTTTATGCACATCTACGTACATACACATACAGTATATTAACCACATACAATAAAAATTGATGGCAGAAAGACTAGATGGTAAATGATGGTAACAAAAGAGACGAGATGGTAAAAATTCACCAAAAAGTTAACATCAGTTATGTCTGCATCATAATTTTTATTTCCTTCCTTCTGCTTTACATTATGTGATTTTATCACAAACATATTCTTTTATTTTAGTTGGAATTAAAAGAAAAGAAAAACACATAGGTTGTTTTGAAAATATTAAAAAATATTTCCCAAGAATTCTCTGCAAAAACTTCATCTGTGAGGAAACAAACTGCCATTTTTTTTTAAATTAAAAATAATGTGAGGCTTTCAATGCAGCTATTTGTCATGCTTTGTTTGATTGGTTTCAAAGCGGTTTATCGGTCAGTAAGGCCGAGGCCAGCCGCGAGGTTCTCTGAACTCAGTTTTCATATGCCTGGTAGTGTTCACGCACGGGCCAAGGAGAAAAGCTGTTTGTTCTTCAGCATGATGAGTGCGGACAGCCAGACAGGTTCAGCGGCTGAGTCAATAAGCAATAAACGTAATGTTTCATAGCAACAGTGATTCAAGGAACAGTAGCTGGGCTATTTTCAGAGAGCTTCTCTCATCTGAGATAGAAGACCTTACGACCGCCTCTCTCCCTTAGGAATTCTTTGCTCACAAGAGAAATGGACTTCTTTCTCGGATGCATCTCAACCCTCGCAAGCGGGCGCACAGCTCAAATATTTCCAAAAAGCTTCTCAGCCTCCGTGAAAATTAATTGCTATCTGGATTGTCTCACCAGATCACCGAACAGGTGGTAAACCATCTGAAGCCAAAAATAAAAACCTTCTGGCCTCAGGTAGACAATTACACCAAAAAAGGAACAAAGCATGGAAATCAGAGAGGGCAGGAGAAGTGGTAGGTTGAAATCTCTGCAAACCTGAGTGCTTGGGACACCAAAAGCCTCAAGGCAGGGAGCCCTGGGAAACCTGCGTTCTCTAAAGCATAGTGCAACATGCAGAAACACATATAGGTCTGGAAGTCAGACAGAACTGACCTCAAATCTCCGCTTAGTTACTTACTAGTCCTATGACTTTGGACAAGTTACTCTTACTGACTTTGTTTCCTCATCTGAAAAATGGGGACATCAACGTTTTCATTAAAGAGTTGCTGTAAAGATTGAAAATATATATCAAATTCCTGGCACAATGTAGGCACTCAATAATTGGTAGCTATATAATATCCCTACAGTACCACTGCGACATGAATGGACATCGAGAAGATTTGATTTGGTTGGGAATTAGCCTACATCTGCAATTTTTAGACTTAACCCAAAGTGATCTCTCTTTTGCCTATTTCTTCAACATTTTTATCCATATTATGCCTTGAAGCTATTGTATTCACCTTGTATTCTTAAATTTATTATTTCCCACACTAGAGTTGAGCTCTTTGAAAACAGCAACCACTGAATTTATGATGGATTAATGTTTTATGCTTCAGGCAAATTTATCTACCTTATGATAGGAACCGATACCAGGGAGGGAAAATTCTATTTTCAAAAAAGAGCCAGAAAAAAAAGTACCCATGTATATTGTCTTTATATCTGTGTTTACAACTAACCATACTCTGAAGAATGCAAAGCAAAAATAATAATAATAATTTAACTCAACGGTTCGTGAAATTTCTGCTTATATTTGTCCCATTAAGCACGTCAAGTGCTTTAAAGAGCTGCAATGTAAACACAGTATATGGATGAGAAGAAGCATGCAAACAACATTACATAGATTTGTTTTGAAAGAAAGGGCAAAGATATTCACTTAGTCCAATTTAAAAATAAGTTAGTCCTCCCTTCTTCCTTTCACCCCCTCCTTTCCTCCCTCCTCCCCTGCCTTTCTGGGTAGTTGAGTGCTAAAGCCACAGGGTAGGGCCAAGCAAGGCAATCTTCAATTTGCCCTTCCATCTGCATGCTCCACTGCTCCCTTTCATGAACTCTGCTCCAGCTAAATGAAAGCACTTGCTCTCTCCACGTCTGTACTTCTGTTCACCCTGATGACGCTTCTGCCTGGTGCATCCACGCTTCGCTCCCAGCCTCCTTCCCTACCACCCCTGCCCAATCTTTGAACCCGTCCCATCCGCCCTGCGAGGCATAAAATCTCCAGGGCGACCACCACCACAAGCTAACATTTTCCACCCCATAACTTTTTCAGAACTTTCTGGGTCTCTCTCATGGCCTGTCACTTTCTCCGTTGCATTATTATGATTCAAGAGTATATCCTACCATCGCAACTGGATTGTGAACTCATTCAGAACACAAAGGGGAAAATTTCCATCTGATGAATCTTGTGATTCCCTAAAGCATATAGTGCAAGTATCTATAACACACTACCAAACATTCCATCAGAATCCGTTGATGATTTATTAGGAGACAAAAAGGAGAAGGGCCATATTAGATAACAAGAACAAAGAAATGAGGATGGAAATTAGTAACATTCACTCACTGATTCAACATGCACTGAGTTCCGGCTATGTGTCAGGTGCAGTGAAGAAAGAAAGACTAAGAGACAGAAATAGTTAGTGGAAGACAAAGATAGACCATGGTGGCAGAAGCCATATGGCTCCATGGAAATCTCCAAAGGTCAGCCTAAGAATAGGGATTTCAGATCAGAGTTGATAAGAAGACAGTATAATGATTTATAATTATTTATAAATTATAATTATTTATGATTCATCATATTATTAGTGAATTAGTATTTATAATGACTCATTAATTGTTTACAATGCCTCTTAATAGACACTATTTCATTTAACCATTACAATAACTCTGTGATATTTGCAGATGAAGAAACAAGTTTAAAGAGATTAAGAAACCTGCCCAAGGTTAATACCAAGGTCAATAAGGTTAGTACTTGCTGCAGTTGTACAAGGCAGGGCTAGGATATAAATCCAGGGCAGTGTGGCTCAGAGCATTTCCACGCCATGCTCTATACCTACCATCCTTTGGTGGAGGAAAGCCTGGAGAAAGAGGGTAACTGTCAGAAAATTCCTATGACAGCAGCCTATTGGATTAAGAAGTTTGAAAGGAGCCAAAGAGGACATACTGAGGATATGCCCAGTGATTCCCTACCTTCATCCACTAAGCTAGGTTTCCAGAAAATAACCCTAATCAAATTCTAATCCAAATCTGTAGAAGACGTAAGACATCAGAAATGCACAGGTAGTATAAAGGCTTTAATACAAACACTTGTGTTGTTTTTCCAGAAAACGTACCTAAGTAATTGGCATTATTTGAGGTGAAAAAAATCATCATCTTACCAGAATAAGGGACATTCCCAAAGACAGGTGATCTTGACTCTTCAAAATGTCAATAGCATGAAAGATAAAACAAAGGCCTGGAAACTAGATTTAAAAACTTCAAGAGACAAAGACAACTAAATAATGTATGTGACCCTTGACTGTGTCCTGGATTTCTTTTTAGGGGGCCATAAGGAACATTATTGGTACAGTTGAGGAAATTTGAGAGAGAGAGAGCAAGCACGAGTTTGGGGCGGGGAGAAGCAGAGGAGACGGAGAGAGAGAAACTTAAGCAGACTCTGAGCAGAACGCAGAGCCCAATGTGGGGCTCGATCTCACGACCCTGAGATCATGACCTGAGCAGAAGCCAAGAGTCAGACACTTAACCAACTGAGCCACCCAGGTGCCCCACTGCAACTTGTTTTTAAATGATTTCGCAAAACAAACAATCACATATGCGTATATGACGTGAAAGAGAAAATGTTTAAAGTAGCAGTGTTAACAATGGTGCACCTAGGTGATGTTCAACAGGTGTTCACCTTTTTTAACTTTGCAATATTCCAAAGCAAAAAGTTAGAGAAAACATGTCCTCATCCTAGAAGAGTGGGGAGCATTTACAGATCTGTATGAGTAACTTTTAAAATACAGACAAACACTAACAGAAATATCTATTTGCTAAATTATCACCCACTGGAAAGTTCTTGTAAACGGTATGGAAATATCAAATACCATCACTGGCTCTCATAAATCTCGAGGTAAATTGTGTCCTTTAACATTTGTGTGAACTTTCAAAGCAGAAGCAAGCCTTGGCTAAAATTTCAAACTGAAATAATTAGGAAACTAAACAGTGAATGTTCAAAGCACTCTAACAGTTTCCTGTAATAATGAGAGAGCTTTGAAAGGCTTAACCATAATATTCCTGCGGCTTTTTACAAGGATTAAAGTTTAAAAAAAATTTTTTTTTAGTAATCTCTGCAATGGTGGAGTGAGGGGGGTAATATGTATAAAAATCATTAAGCAGAAAATCTTCAAGAATTACAGTCTTCAGAAATTCATTTCTGTTATTTTCTCCCTACAGCTCTTCTGCACAAGAAAGGACTGAGGTGGTGCCAAGAATTTTTTACTATAAAACATTATGATGCCAGGGTGCCTCACACACCCAGGCAACATCTGGCACACCCAGTAAAGAGGACTGCAATTAGTGAAGGGCCTGCGAAAGATATAAGACTTACTTAAGAGTTAAATCATGATTCCTTTTAATGATGATGAACTCAGTTCAGACATGGGAAAACACAATTTCAGATCTTTATTCCTTAAATGCTATGAACAGTGGAAAGAACACAAAACCTATTTTTTCCTCACACTCAAATTCTCAAAATCCTTACTGAATTTCTACTTCATTGTATGACTTCAAAATTTGTCTGAAAGCTGGCTTTTCTCCATTACTGTATTTGATCTTATAATACTTTCTATAGATCTTCACGATAGAAACATTTTCCAAGATGTTTAAATAAATGACATTTCTGTGAAGTAGCTGCTTAAATCTAGAGTGACTTGACAGTCCTTCAAAATGTAATTTATAAAGTGCTAAACAAATGCTAGATCTTTTTAGAGAGGAAAAAAAAGTTTATTTAATCACATGCCCTTTCAATTTGTGTTGCTTTCTTTTTTTTAAGATTTTATTTATTTATTTAAAAGAGAGAGATAGCGAGAGAGAGAGAGAGAGCACAAGCAGGGGGGAGAAGGAGAATCAGGCTCCCCACTGATCCAGGAGCCTGACATGCGGCCCATTCCCAGGACCCTGGGACCATGACCCGAGCCAAAGGCAGATGCTTAACCAACTGAGCCACCCAAGCAACTCTTGTATTGCTTTTTGACCACGTCTCATAGTCATCGCCACTATGCTGGGGTTTCAAAACCTAAACATTGTCAAGCATTAACTTAAAATCTATCACACACAGCTCACTGAACTAGGAAAATAGACCATGACCACAGAGTCACAGTTTTTCCCATTTATCACAGCAAAGGTTCCTTGGTCCCCTATGAATGGTTCATTATCCAAGAAATCTTAATCACGAATTTCCTTATAAAATTCTATCCTAATACACGTACTGTTTCAAGAAAAATATTTCTGTATGACAAAAAGATCACTAAGCCATAGGACAAACAGTCCCATTTTTGGGGGAGTGATTATTCAAGATGGTAATATCCTATTCTTCAAAATCACAGAAATTCGGTTTCATCTAGTTGTCTTCCTTCTCTGGTCATCATTGGTGCTGTCCACAAAATATTTGGGAACCTGACAGGATGTCCCTCTGGGCCTGCATGAAGTCACATTGACCACGCGACTTGCTTTGGCCAGTGAAATATGAGCATAAGTGCCAGGCAGATATTTTAAGACCCAGTGCTTAATAATAAAGAATGCATGGCTCTCCTTCCATTTGCCACAATGACCAGCAACCTCCAGTTAGAGCAGCTTCATTAGACTGAGTTCTGAAAAGAGGACACTGCAGAGTAGAACCCTCAAATTACCCATGATGGGCATGCCACATGAAATAAACCTTATAGTAATTTTAAGCCACTAAGGTTTGGTTGTTTATTAGACACCAAAGCATAACCAAGCTTATCATGAATAGTACACCTCCCGTATTTTATTAAAGATGACTGTCAGGCTCTTGAAGTTTCAAAGAAAAGAGAGATAAGCTCTGGTTACTTGGCTGATGGGTATTTGTTATAATAGTGTATACAGAAAGAAGTAAGGAGTTAGAGAAAACAGTCCTGGTTGCCCCAGACCAAGCCTTATGGATATGGGATACAAAGCAGTGCCTGGTTTCCTATGGTCCTCTTGGCAGGGTCACCTGCTGATTGATAGTCAGGTGCTCTCACATCATAGGGACTCACTTACCCTCTATCCCTCTTCTTCTACAGCCCCTGCAAAAACTGTCAATTTATAAGGCTTTGGGGGCACCTCAGTGGCTCAGTTGGTTAAGCAGTTAAGCGGCTGCCTTCAGCTATAAGGTCATGATCCCAGAGTCCTGGGATCGAGTCCCACATCGGGCTTCCTGCTCAGTGGGGAGTCTGCTTCTCCCCTCTACCCCTCGCCCCTGCTTGTGATCTTTCTCTCTCTCTCAAATAAATAAATAAAATTAAAAAAAATAAATTTATAAGGCTTTTGTAACAATGACAGTGTGTCCACTGTTGACCTAGCATTTAGGGATATTTCAAACTGTTTGGTCAGGTCCATCACAGTGTGCCTCCACCCACCCACGAGAAGTATATCTCCTGAGTTCTGAAGGCCTAACAATTGTCCAGGATCCTTGAACCTCTATTTGACTTCAAGCCACAGGCAAGTGAGGGGCCTGCCCTTGAGGACAGCTTGCCTGGAATCTCTTCTACTTTATTATCTATTCCTTGTGGTCCAGCTTCTCCCTCTCAGTTAGAGAAATCCACTTTCCTACATGTCCCCCTATCCTTCTAGTCCCCCTCCTGCATCCTCTCTTCTCCACTTCTTAGATATTTTTTCAGAGCAGTGAAAAGTGATTCTTTGTGCAAGCATGGAAACTTTGGTTTCAAACTTGGTGAGCAGTTTCTTAAATCTTTGTTTCTGCTTCTGGTGTGGAGTAAGGTGTTTTCAAGACACCAGGAAAGAAGGGCTAGAAAGCAAACAATGGATATGTTGGGATATAATGCTTCATACTTCCATTCAAATACCCTAAGAATGAAAATCTGATTAAGTTCCCACTGACTAGTCAGTAGCTATATGGGCACACTACACCACTCCATGGTAAGCCTGCCCATGTTTGACTCCAGGTCAGACTTTGATCCTTGGGCTTAGCACTTGAAGTCAGAGTGCCCGGGTCACCTGAAACAAAGTAAGGCATTCTATATAAAGGGTTGGCCATAGCCACTATTGTCAAAAAAAGCAGTAGCTTTCCTCGGGAGAGGCTTGTAGAGAAGCCAGCCAGCCCACCCTGGGTTTTGTTCAATGTTACAAAACGCAATTATTTCATCTCTATGTATCATAGAGATTATTTAAATCATTTAAAAAATGCAATTATTTCATCTCTATGTATAATTCAAATTTTCATCTCATTGAATTGAAAATCCACTGCCCCTTGCTCAATAGGGTTTCCCTGCCTAATTCATAACGGGCATTGCAGTGGTAAGAGAGAACTCTTTATACTCAGCCAAGGAAGGAGAGTAACAATATATCCAAGCAAATAGAAGCAGAAAGAAAATGTATAGTGATACAATTCATCAACATGATATATTTACATGCCCTTTACAGTTTATAAGGTACTTGTGCATATTTTACCAAAAATACTAATCCTATGATTAGAGATTTTCCTTGCTTAGTCTATTGCTAATTGTATGAGTCTTCCTCTATCTGTAAACTGGAAATAATAACAGGATCTAGATTTCATATTTGGTGTGAAGGTTAAATAAAATAGGTAATATGAAAATTATACAGTAATATACTTTATAAAATCATCCATTCTGATAATCATTCAGACCAGTAATCACTGATTAAGGATTTTTTTATGTGCCAGACAATATGCTGTGTGCTGGGAGTATAAAAATAAATAACACATAGGGGCGCCTGGGTGGCACAGAGGTTAAGCATCTGCCTTCAGCTCAGGGCATGATCCCGGCGTTATGGGATCGAGCCCCACATCAGGCTCCTCCGCTATGAGCCTGCTTCTTTCTCTCCCACTCCCCCTGCTTGTGTTCCCTCTCTCGCTGGCTGTCTCTATCTCTGTTGAATAAATAAATAAAATCTTAAAAAAAAAATAAAAATTAAAAAAAAAATAAATAAATAACACATAACTCCTATGCTCAAAAAGCTTGTAGTGTCATAGATAAGAGAAACATGGGGAAAATGATTTCAGTAAACTATGGCATGTTTATGATAAAAGTATGCATATGGTCTGAGGGTGCATAGATGAGGCCATTAGTCTAATCTTGAGGTGCAAGAACACATCTTTAAGATGTGAAGCCTTAGCCTATCTACCCCACCTAGCCCATCTGAGCTGCTCATGGGAGACAAGGAGTCAGAGGTGTCGGAGGCCAGCCCAAGAGAGGGGAAGCTCCTCAAGCTTACACCTACTATTTAGCTCCATGGAAGAAAGAACATCCCAAGAATGTGGTCTGGGTCCTCTTACTAGAGACTCAAAGAAGCAAGAAAGTCAGGCCACGTTCATTTATTCTTTTAACTCAGCACAAGGAAGCTTCTGCCCATTAGCACAAGGAATATTAAATTATCTCAAAAATGCCTGACACTCTTCCTCAAAAATAATTGAATGGTTTTAGGGGTGGGGCATCTATGAGGTTTTCTTGGCCTATAACTAACATTTCCTAAGGGATCAAACAGAAAAATTCCAAACAACCAACTTTGAAATGTTAGAATTTTATATACAAAAAATATACAGACAAAAGAATTATGTACATATACTCAAAACACTAAAACAGAGATGTCAAGTGGATAAATGAAGCAATTTATCTTTTTTCAAGATTAAATCACAGACAGAGTATTCATGCCTATACCCTTCCTCTGAGCACATTAAAGATGATTTTTCTTTCTGGCAGCTTTTCATATATTTTTTTATATACATTACTCACCCCACCGCCTTCTTACTTTGCCTTCTTACTTTGGTACTGCTGAACCATTAAAACATCTTCAATGACAGAATTTGTATTACTTACTATTATGATGTTATAGAGATCCATGAACATGGAATATCTTTGTGTTTATTTGTGTCTTCAATTTTTTTTTTTTAATCTATGTCTTATAATTCTCAGTGTGCAGGGTTGGGAGTTTGCTCCCCTTCCCAGGCAGGGCCATAGCCAGCACTGTTTCTATCAAGCTTCTAATACATCTGAACTGCTGGATTTCCCTTGGAAAACTGTATTACAGTACCCTCAAAAACCCAAATGCCAGCATTCTATTTAAAAGCAAAACTCTACTACCACATCCTTCATCACTTGGGAATTTTGAGATGTGCTATCTTCCCTTGAAATATGAAGTAGTTAAATTAAGACAGGTGTCCAAGCTGTAAGTATTTTGTATTTTTGTCTATGTATTCTTAATTGTTTGGATTCAGTAAGTTTGGGGCTTACCAGCTCAGTGTTTGATAGTGAATTGATAGAGGAGAAATCAACGTTATGTCATTCTATTAGTCAGGACTCTTGCAAGTCCTAGTGCTAAAATACAATCTCAAACTAAGTCAAACAAAATAGAGATTTCATTAGCTTACATAAATGGAAGTTCGTAGGCATCTAGCTTCAAGCATAGCAGGATCCAGGTGCCCATACATGGCGCTCCCTCTGCTATCTTGGACAGCTCTTCTAGGCTTGATGAATATCTGCAGCCCACAAGCCCCACATCATGCTATCTTTGCAACCTCCCACAGGCAGAAAAAAAAAGTCCCCAATAGTTCTGGCAGACAGTTACCAGGGACAAGTCTTCCCAAACTTAGTTCTATGACCATGGGTCTGAGTGTTCTAATTGGTCAGGTCTGGAGTATGTGTCCTCTTCTGCATCTGGAAGATAAAGTCTTCCATGCTCAACTCCTATGGAATGGGTTCTCTTCAAGAATGGATGGGATTTGTAAACAGGTATGATAAGAGATGCTGGGCAGATAAATCACAGATCTTTTTTACAGTTTTCAAGAAGATTACAATGTTCTCAAAGACATATCCACAAGACACTATAAACCATGAAATTAAAATATACTCAAGTGCCCACATGTAGAAGGCAAACGGCAGTGGTGCCACCAAAAATCAGACAACTTTCTTGAAGAGAGTTATCATGAAAAACATGCGGAAGCAGTGAGGTTACAACAGTCTTGCACCCCTCCTGGCTTTTCATACTATACACTGCTAAATCGAACTTTCTAAAGTAATGCTGAAGAACCTTTGTTAGCTCCTCAATACTTACATAATAAGGCACAGGCATCTCAGTCTGAAGATAACCAGACATCATTCTATTCCAATTCAGTCAATACATACAGCTTGGGACCTTGAATGACCTATTTATCTCTTTAAGCCTCGGTTTACTCATTTGTAAAAATAAAATATAATGCCTACTTCGGTGGACGTTGGAGAACTAAATGAGCCTATCACAGTACCTGGCACGTACTAGATGCTCAACAAGTAGAGGAGGTATTTATTACTGCTCACATTCCTCCACAGGAACAGCCTGTTATTCTCTTGTTGGATCCTCCCAATACTTTCCTCACCCAGTGGAAGCTTGATACAGGCAGGGATTCTGGCCGTTTCATTTGCCAAGGGCTCCTCGAGGCTTAGAACTGTTCCCGTAACATAGTCAGTGCTCAATAGGCATTTGTTGAATGAATAAATGAATGGCCTACCTTATCTCCCCCCCTCCAGTAGTTAACTCCTTGAGGAGATGATTCCTGTTCAATTTGGTTTTATGTTATCCCAAATTCCTAGCTCAGAGCCTGGGACAAATAAATATTTGTTGAATGAGTGACAGATAAACGACAACCCAAACAATTGCCTCAGTACTCCATTTTCATTTCTCACACTCTAATATCGTCGGCAAACATTTTAAACTGCAATCAGAACTATCATTCCTAGCATTTTAAGGTCCGTAATCAGCGGGAAAAAAGTCCAACACATAATACGCCTTCACGTTCAATCAAACACACATACAAACTAAAGCTAAAGCGTAAGGAGTGGTATTTATGTATTTCAATGGCATTAAAAATGGATATACTGCTCAGTGATTTGGAGTGCTTTTTTTTAACGATTTATTTATTTATTTTAGAGAGAGAGAGACAGAGACAGAGAGAGAAAGAGAGCATGAAGTAGGGGGAAGGGGCAAAGGGAGAGGGTGAAAATCCTCAAGCAGATTCCACACTGAGCTCAGAGCCACAGTGGAGCTCAATCCCAGGACCCTGAGATCATGACCTGAGCCAGAAATCAAGAGACGGACACCACCGACTGAGCCACCCAGGTGTCCCGGAAATGCTTTTTTCTTACACCTGTCTGCTTTTCAATCTTAGACAATGAATAGTAAATAGTATTTAATAAAACATTTCTAAAGTCAGAGCATATTACTGAATGATCGATGAAATGTGTCTTTTAACATATACGTGGGGCTGATATAATCAGCTTTTTAATGAATCCCAAGACTGTAGCAGAAAGTTTTATAAATTCCAAATAGTGAGGTTTTTTTTATGAAAGTTATTAGCACACTTGTTCACCAAAGAACTTTACGCTATTTTCTGGGAATTTTAACTGTTTTAATGAGCCAACAGTTACAAAGAAGCTTAAAGCCTAAACTTTACTGGGGGTATAATAGAACAAAGATCCATTTCGCCATGACTTAAGTCATTCTCAAGCACTTGCATATTTAGAGAAGCATGATAAAATAAGAAAGAGATGACTTGTTTTCTCCAAATCCTAATGGGACTGTGTATTCCAACATGATTTGAACCCACATAAGTCGATTTCCTAATGGAAAAATACGACCCCCTGCCTTTAAAAATTAAATGACCCTTTGAAGACCTACAAGAAAGAAGGTTCACTCAACTTTGCTAACATTAAAGATCCACACGAAACATCTTGATGTATTAGTATATGAATCAGAAACATCTGGATCAAGTTTGGCTTAAAATATACATTGATTTGGAAGTGAAGTGAAAAGTTTTATAAAAATGTGTACTTTATTTCAAAGGTTATAAACCATTAAACACATTTTTATACTGTTCTAAAATTTAAGTCAATTATTTGAAATAAAGATCACAGAAATCTTTTTTCTTGATATGAGACTACATAGAAACTTCCAACAAGGAGTTTTGACCTGAGAGCAGTTGACTCAGGGTACCGTTCAGGAAGACCCTCATGCCTGCGAAACAGTGTTCAAAATTGTGTGTATGTATGCAGACATGTCTTTACCTAGAGCAGAACTTCTTGATCTTGGCATTCTGACATCTGGGGCCTGATAATTTTTAGTTGTGGGAGCTATCTTATGCATTGTAGGACGTTGAGCATTATCCCTGGCCTCTACCCACAAAATGCCACTAGTGCAGCCCCCATCGTCACTATCAAAAATGCCTCATATTACCAATGTCCCTGGAGAAGAACTGATATGGAGAGAGGGCCCACTGCTTTCATCAGATTCCTAAAGAGGTGAAGAGCCACTGCTTTAGTCTGTAGAACAGGAGTCCTACTTACCTCCCCACAGATCAGGGTCCATTAGGCCCCACAGATAAGCTATGCTGGTCTGGCCTTTGGGAGTCCCCTCGAAATGAAACCCATTGCTGTAGCATTGTCCTACTCTTCTGGCTGATGGGACCCCATCACCACCCTTCCCCCTGTCAAGCACAATCACCTAAATATCTGTTATTTCAAAAATCTTTGACTAAGATTTCCCAGTTGCCAAATGGCTTCAGAAAGTCTAAGGATTTATTTTTAAAAAGGGGAGTCACAAGTCCCTTAGTGTGTTTATCTTTTTTTGATTCCCCACCATACAACCCAGTGCCTGACTCACGTAGTCAATACATATCTGGGTAATGATTGAATAACTGAATTGTGAAACCCACAGCATCTATGAAAGCTTATTCTTTTTTTTTTTTTTTTAAGATTTTATTTTTAAGCAATCTCCACACCCAATGTGGGGCTCGAACTCACAACCCCAAGGACAACAGTCGCATGCTCCACCAGCTGAGCCAGCTGGATGACCCTATGAGAGCTTATTCTTAATTAAAAGATCCATTGTATGAAGCAGTCTGGAGTTACTCCATGCCATTAACTTGGATGCATTGGCAATATATTCTTTCTTTTCTCCATGTAGGTTTGGCCCATGTGCAGGTCACCGGTATCCCTCAAGGTATATAGTATCCAAAGTATCCTTATCATCTCCATTGGAACCCTTGTGGGGTGTAGAATAGTTCTCAGGCTTTGCTTTCCTTTTGCCGACAGGTCCATGGATTTTATAATTTGCTTTCCTTTTCTCCTTAAAACTGCTACCCCTCCCCACTGCCCTTGGTGTTCTTTTCCAAATCTAATTCTTAAGTAGAATACAGTATCTCTAGTTCCCAGTGCGCGCGCACACACACACACACACATACACACACACATACACACCCCTTTCTTGCCTACCCTACACAGATTGGATTAAACAAAATAAAATTGAGCTCCAGAATGTTTCAAGAGATAACCTAAAACATAAAGACATAAAAAGATTAAAAGTACAAGTGCGAAATACCTCCCCGAAGAGAGCTCATGTAGCAAGCACAACAGCATCACCGAAGTTAAAGAGGTTTGCTACATGACAGACGGTTTGATTCACTGGGGATACAAATCTAATGTTATATGTACTAAGAAAATAACTTCAAAATACATGAAGCAAAATTTGACAGAACTATACAAGCAACATGACAAATCCTCTATTACAGTGATATTTCATCACAACATTCTCAGTAATTGGATCAAACACTAAATTAATAAGTATATAAAGATTTGGCAATACTACAACTATATTTCAAACCTTGTCCATTCAATCCACTCTTCAATTAAATATTTCACACCAATTTCTCTATATAAGCCTTCGCTATCTCACTTCCACTATCTCACTGCTGATTTCTTTGCTACTTCACTGAGAAATTCTAAGCAGTAAAAATTTTTCCAGCCTCCCTCTACCACATCTACCCACTGACTAGCATCTGCACCCATACTCCGCCTTCCCAGGTTTACTACGGATGAGTTCTCTGTGCTTCCATGTAAAGCTAGTCTCTGCTCTTGTACTCTGGAGCCCACCCCCTCTGCCCTTCTTCCTCAAGTCCTTTCTCTCTCTTTCATTCTATGGGATCACTCCTATTAGCATTCCTATTAGCATGACCCCATCTGCCGTGTGAATACTACCCCTTTCTCTGCTCCCCTCTGCTAATAACTACCTTCTGCCTCCCAACACCTCCTGTGATACTCTCAATACTACCTGCTCTAGCCCAGCTTTCTCATTCATGTTTCCATGAAACTGCTCTTGTTGATGTCTCCATTGCTAAATCCAAAGTTCTCTTCTGAGTTCCCATCTTACTGTACTATTGTCAGCATTGATCCTGTTGATCAGTCTCTCTTTTGCTCACTTTTTTCATTAGCTTCTAGGAATGCCACCCTGTTGGCATTCCTCCCACCTCAAAGTTGGGTGCTTCTCAGTCTCTTTTACTGGTTCCTCATCTCCTCTCAAACCTCTTACCATTGGAGAGCCTCAGGGCTCAGCCCTAGGTCCCCTTCTCTTCTCTTCCCATACTCACTCCCTTGGCACCCTCATCTAGTCTCTGGTTTAAATACTGTCTATAAATGGTAGCTACACTTGCAGTGAGCATAGCATTATGCAGAGAAAGGCTGAATCACTATGTTGTACACCTGAAACTAATGTAACGTATGTCAACTATACTCAAATAAAAACATATAAAAATTAAAAATTTTAAAAATTTAAATGCAAATGACCCCCAAATGTATAGCTCTAACCCAGGCTTCTCTCTTGAAATCTAAGTTTGTATCTCTAATTACCTACTGAACATCTCTACCTAAAAAGCTCATTGACATCACAAACTTAACATGTTTAAAATATAACTTATAATCAACCCCCCCCAACCTAGCTCACCCAGAGACTTTCCTATCTCAATGAACGATGATTCTATCCCTCCATAAGCCCTGGCAAGAACCTTGGAGTCATCCTTATGGCCTTTATTCTGTCAGGAAATCCACTGGCTTTATCTTTAAAATAAATCCAGAATTCAACTACTTCTCTCTACTGCTATGATACTACCGTGGTCCAAGCCACCATTATCTCCTCTAACTGTTACACTAACCTCCTGAATGTCCTGCTTCCATCCTTCTCCTTTTAGTCTCTTCTCAACCCAATAGCCACAGTGAATAATAAAAATCTAAAAATATAAATCACATCATGTCACTTCCCTGATCCCCCTCACTCACAATAACAGCCAAAGACCTTATAAGTAAGGTCTTATTATTTGACCTCATCTTTCACTATCCCCTGTGGTTTGCTCCCTTCCAGTCACACTGTCTCCTTGCTAACCTTTGAACATACCACACAGGCTCCCAGGACCAGCATCTCCGTCCATGTAATCTGCCTTCCCACTTAGATCCTTTATACTCTCCATTCCTGTTGCCTGAAATGCTCTTTCCCTAGATAACCACATGACTAATTTCCTCACCTTCTTCAGGTCTTTCCTCAAATGTCATCTTCGGTGAAGCCCTCCCTGACGCCTTGATTTACAAGGGCAAAACACACCCCTGGCCCTCCTGCATTACTTTTTCCCCCTTTATCAGACTTTTACATACTTCTAATTTACTTACATACTACATTCCTTATTTATTATCTGTCTTCCTCTACTAGGATATAAGCTCTTTTTTTTTTTTTTAAGATTTTATTTATTTATCTGACAGAGAGAGAGACAGCCAGCGAGAGAGGGAACACAAGCAGGGGGAGTGGGAGAGGAAGAAGCAGGCTCCCAGCAGAGAAGCCTGATGTGGGGCTCGATCCCAGAACGCCGGGATCACGTCCTGAGCCGAAGGCAGACGCTTAGCGATTGAGCCACCCAGGCGCCCCCTACTAGGATATAAGCTCTTAAGTGCAAAGATTCCTGTCTGTTTCATCCACGGATGTATCCCAGGCACCTCTGGCACATTGTACATGCTTAGTAGGTATTTTTTAAATGAAAGAATGAATAACTGAACAAAGGAATGAATGCATAGAACTTTGCATCCAATATTCTTGTCAAAACAAGTGGAATAATTACAAAATTTGAGCAAGTACTATTCTATAAATGAATCTAAACATATATTAAAAATCACTCCCATGCATAAACTGGTGTGGAAACACACTTGCAATTAAAAAGACGAAGTATAGAGTCTCTCTGAAAGCAAAAAGAGGAATGCCTCACTCAGAATTCTATGCTCAGGCACATATTAATGGAAGAAATAATACCTAGGAAATTGTAAAGGTGTGTATAGCTGAGGTTGGGAAGTGGAGTGCAATGAGGATAGAGTGCTCTAGGCAAAATGAAAGAACATGAGCAAAGATCCCAAGGCAGTAGTGACAGTATGAAGAGAAAGATGCACTGAAAAAAGCCTGGAGCGAGGAGATGGTGATGAGTGATGGGGTCAGAATGAAAATTAAGTAGAGACCACTTCACAAAGTTCCATGTGTGGCCTATTAAAGAAGGTAAACTTTACCCTAAAAGCAATGGGACTTCCAGTTCCTTCATCTCTTCATCACCAATGACCCTTCTTTCTATCCTATCAGCCACCCATCTCCATGATTCCATCATCAGCACTAGACCTCATCAGCACTAGAAACTACATTACTTTTAAAATCTTAATTTCAAGTATTACACTTTCCAACCACCAGATCACTTGTTTATGTGATCTAAAAACCTTCATCAGCACTAAAACACTACATTACTTCTAAAACCTTACTTTCAAATATTACACTTTCCAACCACCGTATCATTGTTTATGTGATCTAAAAACCTTCACCTTCACCAAGACCCCGAATGCGCTGATCCCACGACTTTCTTCCTGATAATCAGCCCCTGCTGCTTCTTTTCTGCCCTCGTCTAGCCTAGATTCCACGGTCCACCACCACAATCACGCTTTTCCCAAAGACCGCGCACTCTCCAGTGTCTTTATCCTTTCATACTACTCTCCTGGGAAATCTCTGTTAATCTGCTTTCCTCATATACACACTGGCGTTTGAAAATTGAGAGAGAAAAACCACATATGTAAACTTACTTCTTTCACTTGAAATTCATACTATAGGCCACAAATAGTTACTCAAAAAGACCCAGAAATCTTCCTCTGTTTCTTTGACAGATTTTCTTCCTTACTTCCTCTTTCATTTAATCTCCCTTTTTCCTCTAACCTCCCATCACCATTCTTCAGCCTTCACCTTCACTCTCAGCAGATGACTGCCTCATGCTTCAGTAAGAAGCCATAAATGAGAAGACTCTTCTCTCCCTCCACCTACCAGCACCTGCCTCTGCACTGCTCTCCTCTAGGGGTCCAGTGGAGAAAGTGCTCTCTCCTCCTAAAGGCAGGCCCCTCTTAAACCCAGCTCTTCATCCAATGCCTCTTGCTGCCACCAAAATTGGCTCCTCTCTTTCCTACATTGTCACCATCCCCTTTCAATTCAATCATTTCATTGTTATCCTAATGTTCCCTAGTAACTCCAATTTAAAAGAAGAAAGACCTCACTTCATTGCATAAACCCCTCCAGCTTCTGCGGTCTCTCTCCATTCTCCTACACAGCAAAACTGCTTCAAACTCTTGTATATTCAACCTTGTCTGCTGTCTTACTTTTCATTCTCTCTTCAATCCCCTCCAGCCTGGCTTTCACTTCCTACCATTCCCGTGATGGGTTTTTTTTTTTGTTTTTTTTTTTGTCACCATCACTATTATCCTCTCTGTTGTCAAATTCAAATAACTTTTCTCTCCATATCTTACCTCTCAGCAGCATTCCAGGGCCCTCTTCTGCTCTTCTCTCTCCACATTTTTTGTATGGTCCCATATAATACTTTTAAGTACCACCCAGATTTTGATGACTCCCAAATTGATATCTCCAGGAATGGTGTCTCCTCTCAACCCTATTTATGCCCATAACCAGCTTAAACCAATGCCCAGTTTTCTGACTCACTAGCTTAATGAGTCAAAAATTGAATTTCTAATCCAAACCTATTCCACATACTTTCACTATCTTAGAAATGCCTTCGATGCTCATTTTCTTACTCAATCCACAAGCCTCAGAATCTTTGCAATCCCTTCATTTCCCTCATCTATCACATTTAAACCATCAGAGAGGCCCACTGATTTTTGCTTCAAAACTTGTCTCAAATATGCCCATTTCTTTCTGTTTTAAAAAACCATCAGCACTGTCCACTGTCATTTCCCTATTTCTCATCTAGTCTACTGAGTAGCCTTTATCTTCCCTTCTTTCTTTCTTTATAATTTATACTTTTTCATTGACTTAGACTGTTTACTGAATTTGAATATAAGCTGTATGGGCAATGGCCACATCTAACTTGCTCACCATCAGATTCCTATACTCCAGCACAGAGCCTCACACAACACATAATTGTTGAATGAATTAAATAAGGAATCAATAAAATAGTAACAAGGGAGTGACATCATCAAATCCATGTTTTAGGGCTGTGGTTCTTACCTGGGGGCAATCCCCTTCCTCCGACCCTGGGATATTTGGCAGGTCTGGAGATGTTCTTTATTGCCATGGCAGACGTGAAGGAAGATTTGCTAACGGGTAGAGGCTATGTTGCTGATAAGCACTCCACAAGGCACAAGACAGCCCCGCACAACAAAGAATTATTTAACCCCAAATCCCCACAGTACTAAAGTTAAGAAATCCTGTTTTAGAGAGCTCAAAATAAAGTTTAAAGAATAGACTATTGAGAATTAGCCTCTTCCTCCATTGGCAATACGAAGACCACTCAAGAGGTCATTTCAAGTAAGAGGATATCCTGGAATGGAATAAAGCATGTGCTATAAAGAGACGTAAATACATGCTTAAGATGTATGGATATAAGAGAAATGTTTAGGGCTGACTGTATTTTGTGATTAACTTTATGAGGGGACAAGAGAGTCAGATAAACAGACAAAGATATCCAGGATTACTTCTAGGCTTCTGGTTTAGATGTCTAGATACAAGCGGTGCACTCATGGAGTCTGAAAATAGAGAAAGTTTAGCTCACTTGCAGAGGAAGATGCAATCAGTCTTGAATAAAACATGAAGTTAATAAATGGTTGTGGAACTCACAAGATGAGCCTAACAAATTCCATTGCTAAAGGAAACCCAAGATATAAATTCTCAGAGATAAATCAAGACAAATCTTATAAAGGTGAAAACAATATGGCACTAATAAACAGCATGCAGTATAGTTACTGTAGATATTTCACAAAAGGGAAGAAAAGGGAATAACATGATATAACATAAAAAGGAATAAAACTTCAAAAAGTCAGTGATTAAAAACACCAAGAGAAAATAATAGACCACACAATAAAATGTGAACTGAACTTAAAATAAGTAAAGATGATAAAAAGAATGGAAAATCTTTAAATTGAATGTGCAATTTCTTTTTTTAAAAAAAGGTTTTATTTATTTATTTTAGAGAGAAAGAGTAAGAGCGGGGCAGGGAGGAACAGAGGGAGAGGGAGAAGCAGACTCCCCGCTGAGCAGGGAGCCTGATGAGTGGGTTCAATCCCAGGACCCTGGGATCATGACCTGAGTGGAAGGCAGATGTTAAATTGACTGAGCCACCCAGGCACCACAAACATGCAATTTCTTTTAGCACAAGTGATCAATGAGAGGACCCAATTTGTATTATTTGCATGAAAGTAGTTTAGAAGTTTTATGATATACGGAGAAAAGATAATAGTAGCCCATTTAAAACAATGGTATTAGGGCTTCTGACTTTATTTCTGACCTCAATGACTTGAAGTTCTTCATCATAAAGAAGATTACTATAGGTTTATACGACCATGATATAAAAACATACCTTTGATCAAGAGAAATTATACTTTAAGATCAAGGCTTAATTGTAAAAGACTAGGATATCTTAAAATATGGGTTGTGGTAGGCTGAAAAACACCACACACCCCACCCCCACCCCAAGACAGCAGGTCCTAATCCCTGGCATCTGTAAATTTTACCTTATCTGGGAAAAGGGTTTTTGCAGATGTGATTAAGTGTCTTAAGATAGAGAAACTACCCTGGATTGTCTGAGTGAGCTCTACATGTAATCACATGTAATCTTATAAAAGGGAGACAGAGGGAGATCTGATACAGACAGTAACAGAGTAGACAGACGGAAGAGGAGGCCATGTGACTATGGAGACAGACTGAAGCAATATGGCCACAAGCCAAGGAATGCCAACAGCCAGCAAAAGCTGGAAGAGGCAAGGAACAGACTCTCCCCTTCTCCCCTAGAACCTCCAGAAGAAGCCAGCCTTGCTGACACCTTGATTTCAGCCCCGTAATATTGATCTTGGACTTCCTGCTTCTGGAACTGTGAGAGTATACATTCTGTTATTTTAAGCCACCAAGTTTGCAGTAATCTGTTATTACAGCAGCCACAGGAAATTAATAAGTATCTCTTAAATGTTTATAATGTTAAAATACAGTTTCAATTGTACCAATATAGAATAGAATGAAATATATATGTAATACTGTTATAAACTGGACTGTGTCATTCCAAAATTCTTACATTGAAGAATGTAAGAATGTAACCCCCCAGTGTGCTATATTTAGACATAGAGCCTTTAAAGGGGTAAGCAAGGTTAAATGAGGTCATCAGGGTAGGGCCCTAATCTGATAGAATGGTGACCTCATAAGAAGAGACACCAGCGCCTTCTCTCTGCACACACACAGAAGAAAGGCCATGTAAACACATAGTGAGAAGGACATCTGCAAGCCCGGAAGCGAGGTCTCATCAAAACCAATCTTGCTGGTATCTTGATCTTGGATTTTCCAGCCTCCAGAACTGTGTGAAAATAAATTTCAGCTGTTTAAGCCACTGAGTCTATGGTATCTGTTATGACAGCATTAACTTAAGTAATACAAATATGCTTTCTACTTTGCCCTTATCAAAAAACCATTTTACATCATCATGTTACCAATTGCTTACAGTTTCCTCCACAATTGGAGTTTGTGCTCGATGCTATATCATATAAGAAGAAAAAGACTGGACTGTAGAAAACGATCGCATTTCATGCTGCGCCTGTCAAACTTTGGAAATGGCCATGCCCAACCTAGGTTGACTGAGGCCAGCTCTGCATGCCACCACCACACTTCCCTGTCTTCCCTCACTCACCCATTAGCTCATTTAACAAGAGAGCTCTAGAAAAGACAAATATGTGGGAAAACTGGAAGGAAACTCACATGTCATTTAATTTCAAATCAAATATATTTATTGTGGAATTACTGAATTCCAGGTTCCCTGCTAGCTATTCATGGTGGAGAGGGGAAAATACAGACAGGTTTTCTGAACTTACAGAGCTTAAAGACTATCTAGATTCATGAGGCTGAGAAGACAAAAGATGACAGGTAATTACAAGGGTGGTAAGGGTGTTGGAAGAGGGAACACACGGTAGAGATTTCACCTGGGAGTCGAGGGGAGACCTGAAGTCTGGGTAAGAGTAGGAGAGGAGAAATGTCTGTCAGTGGGGAGAAGGACAGCAGTCTGGGATTATCTTGTGCAAAGGCTTGGGAGAGTTACAAGAGTGTACAAAATTTGAGGAAATGGAGAAAATCCAACACATCTGGAATTTAGAGAACAATAAGGGACTGAAGAGAGATGAGACCCCAGAGAGGAGTAGGGAGCAGATCTCAGAGGACACCGTAAACTAGGTGAGGGAGGTTGGTCTTGGTCTTAGCTTGGGGAAGAACACATAAAGATTTTAATGGAAAGGATGGCATGATTAGATTCAAATGTTAAAAGAACCAGTCACCTAGAGCCTGGAGTAGGAGTTGGAAGGAAGCTAGAAGGAATGCAAAGAGATCTGGGATGTGCATGGCCGTGGGGCTGGACAGAGGGGTGTAGACTGAAGGCATGTTAGCGGAATGCACAGACCCGCCTTGGCATTTGGTTCTGTATGATGGGAGTGGGGAGCAAAGTGGCTAGCTGACTCCCACATGGCTGAATTCCTTGTCCTACTTTGCCATTTCCTGAAAGAAGGAAATGTTGGTAAAGACTAGAGGTAAAAGAAGAGCTCATTTGAATTTGAGATGTCTGTGAGACAGCCGTATCAAGATGTGTGTTTCCTGATTTTAAAAGTAATATGATTTAGAGTTGATTATTTGGAAAAAGAAGAACAAGGGAAAAAAATCAAACATCATCCTTAACCCCACTACCCAGAGACAACTACCGTTCATATATGTTTGTATAGCCTTGTCTCTAAACCTGTACACACACACAAACACACACGTGCGCGCGCGCACACACACACACACACACACACACAATTAGGCTATTAACATACCGTTTTGTTATCTGTTTTTCGCTTTAACAATGAATCCTGGCCATTTTTATAGATGCTCACTTTTTTCTATGATATTAATTTCAATGGCTGCACAGGATCTCATTACATAGATTTGTTAAAATTGATTTAACCAATTCCCTATTAAAATAAAAATATATATTATGATGGGGTTTTTTGGACAGTGAAACTACTCTATATGATACTATAATGGTGGATACATGTCATTATGTATTTGTCAAAATCCTTTGAATGTACAACACCAAGAGTGAATTCTAATGTAAGCTGTGGACTTCAGGCAATAATGATATGTCAACGTAAGTCCTTCGGTTGTACAAATGTACCACTCTGGTGTGAAATTCTGATAGCAGGGAGGCTGTGTGTATGTGAAGAGGGGGGACATATGGGAAATCTCTGTACCTTCTGCTCAATTTTTCTGTGAACCTAAAACTGCTCTAAAAAATAAAAAATATATTTTGATGAGTACCTTTCCGTATAAAATTGTTTGCACATGTCTATTTCCTTAAGATAAATTCCAGTAAGTGCATTGTCTAGTCAAAGGATGTGCTCATTTAACAACTTGTTTGTGTTACCAAATTGCCCCCCAGAAAGTTTTTGGTAATTTACACTCCTACTAAGAGAGTACACTTGAGTTAATTTTTGATCCCTGACTCAACACTGCCCATATTGTGTTTCACTCCACAACTCCATTTACCCCATCATCAAAATAGTGCTGTAAAAACATTATTGGATGTTTCTGTCAACAACATTCCTGTTTTCCTAACCACAATATAGTACCAAGTCATTCTGTCTTTTGATTATAGCTAGCTGCATCTCTGAGAAAATGTATGCCATGCTAATTTGTCTTTATTTAAAATTTCAAAGAAACTCCCACATGGATCCCAGATGTTGACCATTTAATACAAGAAGGTGTTTCCTCATTATACAAATATGGTATGTGTCCAAAATATTGCATTGTTTAGTTTATGAATCACTTAAAATAACATCACAAAAAACAATGGTTCACGTGTGAGTCATAAATTAAACAATGCCAATTTTTTGATGTGCACCACATTTGTATAATAAGGAAGGAAACACCTTCTTGGGTTAAATGGTCAACATCTGGAATCCATGTGAGGGCTTTAAAAAATTAGGGCTGCATTTTCTTAAATTGTAGTGTAGAAAGAAATCCAAAATGGAGGCAATATTTGCAAAAATTTCCCTGCCCCAAATACTCTTATAAGCAGTGCATCGCTTAATTGGTACAAAACCTTAAGTTAAAGCAGTATAAGTCAAATTCCATTACAGGGAATGCCAAGGGAGTCTAAGTGTTTTGTTTTTCTAGATCTTTTGCTGTAATATTGTAGGATACAGTAGTGGTGGGTTGAATAGTGGTTCCCAAAAAGATATGTCCATGTCCTAACTCCTAGAAACTGTGAATGTGAACTTATTTGAAAAAGGACCTTTGCAGACGCAATTAAGGGTCTTGAGATATAATTATCCTGGACTTTTAGTCAGCTCTAAAACCAATGACAGGGATCATTATTAGAGAAAGGCAGAGAAAAATCTGTGACACAGACACATAGGAGAGAAGACCCTATGAGTCAGAGGTAGAGGTGGAAGTCACACAGCCCAATCCAAAGAACTCCCTAGAGCGACCAGAAGCTGGAAAGGGCAGCTTTCTAAAATCTTCTGAGGGACCATGGCCCTGCCAACATCTTGATTTTGGATTTTTGGCCCCCACCACTGTGAGAGAACAGATTTCTGCTGTCTCAAGCCAGACGGTTTGTAGTGATCTATTCCGGCTACCCTAGGAAACTACAATGGAAATCCATCGTAATAGGATTAACTATACATCATGAATTAATTATATCACTTTGTTTTATTCCAATTGATGTACCCAATTTTTTGACTTTTGGTTAGCATTAAACACTTGATGATTCTGCTTTGGATTTAAATAACACTGAAGGCTACCTTTTAACCTCAGAGTGTTCTGATCCCAAAAGTTTCCCCTCATAATTTCTGTTACTCAAGCAACTTTGAGAGGATGTCCACAGAGTTGTGGGAACTGGGGAATTCTAGACTAACCAGGCAAAGCAGCCTTATAATCTCAGCCTTCAAAAAGCTGACAGATGCCAGACACCCAACAGTTTGCTTGACTTCTACCCACGTTGTGGGCAATAAAACATAGCTAAAATGAGGTATCACTGGGACTGTAAAGCACAACTAAAGAGAGGTAGAATGTTGCCCTACATTATTAGTATGTTTGTTGCCGGCAAGGTATTGAAATCCAAATGTGTACACTCCCTTGGATCTTGCCTGGATGGATATGTTTTGACAAACTTCATGGTGACTTTTGGGAAGAGAGTCTCCATTTGGTGTGGGAGGCCCATGGTCATCCTTTCCATGACCTGCCATCCCCCAGTCCCATTCCTCTGGTCTACCTCAAAAAGTGAACGAGTTAACAATGTAAAATTATATAGCCATCATAAATACTTGCAACATTTATTTAATGGCATGGGGAAATGTTCTCTGTAAAAAGTTGAGTTAAAAAAAGCAGGATAAGCTGGATACATAACTATCATCCAAATTTGTTTAGTCATACACACCTTTATACGTACATACAAAGTGAAAATTTTTCACAAAAGAGCCAAATTGGCTATCTCTTAATAGTGGAATTACACATGAATTTTTGTTTTTTTCAAGTGTGTTTCTTCATAATGAGCATGTATAACTCTTACAACCAAAAATAACAATGTAATGACCCAACTAATAGCTGGAAGATAAGAACCATCTTTGTGGGACTAGTACAACATTCTTAAGGTAGTTGCTTATTTCAGAGATGGTTTATAAAGGATACAAATTAATTCTGCAAAATTTTCCTTATATATTCGAGAATACTTAACATCCTGATTTCCCCCTCACTTGTGTTATTTGCTTTTCCTTCACTGTTCCCACCCCCTATGGGTACAGGTTGATCTGAGGCTGGGAAGGTAGAAAGACAAAAGTAGAGGGTAGGATGCACTTTGAACAAAAGAATAATTAATTCTTCCCTTGGGCTCTGACTCCTCTTGGGACCAATGTGGCCTGAATGGAGGAGAGAGAGAAAACCAACAATGCCAGGTAGCTTGCATTTTTCTGAATAGCAGAGCACTTAATAAACCTCACGCCACTCTGCTCCCCCAACCACACAAGGAGAGATGGGGGTTTTGGAGGATGTTAGAAGATTATTTTTTGCTCCAAATTTACTGGATCCAGTTACTGACAGCCTGGAATATATCAACAGTTGTTTGGCAAAAAGTCTAATTCTAAGTTTCTTGAGGGCAAGGGCCATGTTCTCCCTCACATTTGTGAGAGCCTAGTACAGTGCCTCACACTGAGTACCGAATAAGTGTTGCAATCCAGAAAGAAAGAGTATTTTTGTGGATTTCAGATGACTGCAGAGGCAGTGTCTAACAAGCTTATGAACACAATGGAATGAGGTTTGCTGTATTAAAGGCCAGCAGAGCTTGAAGAAATCACTGGTCACCAGTGGGCAGGTCACGGAACACATTGGGGAGTGTATAGCTTTTAAAAAAAAGCATCAGAATGCAGATTGAAAGGGGCCAGAAAGGACATGGGTGGTTTGAACGAGCATATTTAATGATGACTTTATATTTGAAAAGAGAAAAACATGTGTAAGGATCCCCAGGGGGTGGAGTGGGAGGTGTGGCTGCTGAAGAGAATGTATGAAGAATATGCATAAACCTGAGCACATACCCAAAACTGGTGGGAAGGTATGGCATATTCATATGTCTGGATTTTTAAAGTTTGAGAACCACTGGACTAAGCAATTGTATTCCCCATTCAACCCAGTTCATCACTAAGAACATAGAACTGCCTTTTCAACATCAATGATCATGACCTTCACTGTCTCCAGACCCAGTGATCATTCCTAACCTGCTATATACTTCCAACCCTTTATATTTAGCTTTATAAAATATTTATTATTGTAAAATCTAGAGGATGGTGCTAACCATTTTTATTTCTCATCTACCTAAAGTCCATGTGACAATGTCTTCTAAAAATTTTAAAATACCTTCGCCTCCAGGCCTCTCTGGTTCTCGTGCTTACTAGAGCAGAATTTGCCTGGAAAGCAGACAACAAATACACTAATATGTGACCACATGGAGAAAAGAAATCTGCATCTAGAGAACAGAGGAAAATACACGTGTATGTATTTTAGGTGGAGACAGAGTTGGCAGAGTACAAATTAAGGGAGAAGGGAGACCCTTGTCAATTAGAATATCAAGCTCAGCAGTTCTCTCAACTAATTCAGGTAAGTAAATGCAAAGTGAAGGCACAACGGGCGTATGTATGTGCACCAAGTGTATGCGTTTGTGTGTGTTTCCTAAGTATCTCTAATATATTCATCAAAAGTGTACTTTTCCTAAGCCTTAAGGCATTCCCGAGTAGAAACCAATTAAAATATTTATTTGTATGTTTGAATATCAGGCCAACCGTACAGAAAAAAGGCTCTGCTGAGTCTCAGAGCTTGGGGTGAAAGTCTGGGGGAAGATCATTTAAGCACCAATTAGCCCACATCTAAAACCTGGCTTATCAGGTGGCCATGAAGCAGATTGCTCTCATTTGATCTTCAAGTTATTCTCAAGAAACATTAACCATAGATAAGCACTTCAAAATTTTTAGCAGTGAGTGATAAAAAAAAATACAGTTTCATTTCACTTAAACACTCCTATGGGACTATTTTCTACAGAGGCTTCATAATTGAAGGCTTTTGCAATTCTTTACTTTCCCTAAACTTCAAAGTTAATAGAGAAGAGAACACTAGAAAGAAAACCATTCCCCAAGTAAGAGATCATAAAGTACAATATGCTTCTGAATTTCTTTAATAAATCTGACTGCAATCCCCAAAACGTATGTCTTACAATGCATCCCATTGCTGGTGAATACATTCTACAGTGGTATGCACCCCCAGATGGTTTACCAAGATCTGAAACTTGATGGACAGGGTCCAAATCCCATTTATTAACTTCATGACCTTGGGCCACCACCCTAACCACTGCCTTACGCCCTCGTCTGGGTAACAGGAATCCTGACAGTAATAGTGCCTACCTCCTAGGGCTACTGTCATGAGGACCTCCATGAATTAATTCACCCTAAAGGCTTTTAGCACAGTCTCTGGTGCATAGAAAGGACCCAATAAATGCAGATGAGATTAACATTCTACCAAGAAAAAAAAAAAAACAATACTATAAATCATTTTAAGACAGGTTTTAAATTATAAATTGTTGTCAGCAGATTCCTGTTCCTCCTTCCCACAGAGACACTGAGACAAGCTTCTTCTGAGAGGACTTTTAAGTAAAACATCTCATGATAAAGACACAGGCTAGCATACCCCAATTCGAATCACGTTCAGACAAAATCATTTCCTGATGCTGACTAAAACTGTTATCTTCTGAGATATTACCTTCTCTAAACCCTACAGCGTCAAATTCTATAACTAGGATTGTAAGCAAATTAGAAGCCACTCTCTTTACGCAGCTTTCTCACTAACAAAATTTCACATCATGAACTTCTAATAATGTTTCTTGTCCACAGATTAATAATAACCTAGTTCAAAACCACATCATTTCCTTTTTCTGCCTCATTTCCTTCAAAGTGAAACATAATTTTTTCTTGGACCCGGAATAAAAATTTCTAGATTAACTAAGCAAATCGTTACCAGAAATGCAATTTTATAATACTACTATTTCAGGAACAACAAAACACACAAAACATCTGTGTGATGCCTGTTAATACATAAAAATAACCTAATATATATCATGTATACCACCTAAGTGGAAAATTGAGTCTATAACTAGAAGTGCAAACAGGTCCCATCAGGATTGTGTTTTGAAGTCCAGTTGGGAACATTTTTGGAACTGTGACACTTCTTTAGGTCTTGGCCGGAGGTCACAAACCGCTTGGCATAGATGTTTCATTTGCCCAACACAATATTTTTAAAATTATTAAACTCAAATATTTTTAGGTGGGCCACGCCCTTTATTTGCTGACAGGCCCTTAAAGGCATTTTTATTTTGCAAACCTTGATTAAGGCCCATCCTGACAGAGAAGAGATCAAAAGATAATCATTAGTTAAATGGGTACCTCCCTCAATGATGTCCTGATGAAGTCCAGAGACTTGGAAAATTAGGGTTCTAATAGTTTCATTCAGAAATTCTTCTAGTTTTCTTGTTGGATTACCTTTAAGTATATACTCTCAGTGTATGTATCTAACAGTGGCTCATTCGATTAGGGTAGCTGAGCTGAGTTGTTAAGGTTCATTTATAGCTGGAGACTGAAAGAAACCAGAAAATAGGGAATTTTTAAAAAACACATTGGACCAAAATCCAAACTTTACATTATTTTCAAAAAATTAGTAACATTCGGTCAATAGTTGGTTTTTCCTCATATAAAAGGAAATGAATTTGCTTGGTGCCATGTTTAAAGAGGAACTACTTCCTACTAATGTATTTCAATGAATATTCATATATATACACACGTAGAGACACACACATATATACACACATACTCAGGGCAGGGACTGAGCCGAGTATAACTCTCGTTCTTTTCAGTCCCTTCATACTTCCTGGGAGATTCTATTCCACTCACAAATTAAGCCTGAGTCTGGGAGCCAAACAAGAGGGCACTGGAGAGGGTTTCCTAAAGCATTAGTTCATGCATCACTCCAAAGGTATTATGTTCTAGGCACTGATGAGGTACAAGCTAGCTGGCTTTAGAGTCCGAATGTTATTAGTTAAGCATCCTTTTAAATTAACATTGAGGAAGGCTTCCATTCAGACCGTCCCAGTAAGTACACCCTTGTCTCCAGCTTCTTCAGGGCACAAATACAAGGCACCCTGCAGAGACTCTGCTTCTGGGGGCATGGCCCCTGAACTCTCTGGGATGAGTCTTTCTGAAGGTTCTGGCGAATTCTCCCTCCATCTTGGACTCGAGTGCTGCTGGGAGACTTCCCAGAGCGAAGGACATGGAGAAGGGAACCCCAGAGCGGACCGTGAGAGGGGATCCTCTTGAAGGCCTACTTCCTGGACACACCTGTTGGAAAGCACTTCCTTCTCTTTGGAATTCCGCCACTTCATTCTTCTGTTCTGAAACCAGATTTTCACCTATTGACAAAATAATTGGACAAAATGGTCACTTACTCCACATTACTTCACTTCAGCATTGTACACTGTAATGCCTTCTATGAAATACTTATGTGTGAGAGCCAGCCTAGCAAAGTCCTTACAGCTTTTCACTGGGCTCCTTCAAAAATATCTGAAAAATTACTTTAGTATAATATCCCCACACTGATGAAACAAAACAACTGCGATAAATGGGTTACATCCTGCACAGAGTCCGACATCTTTCAAAACTGATTTAACGCTCGACAGTTTAAAACATCATTTAGTTCATACTAAATTATTTATACAAAGGAAAGGCTATCGGCTAGTAATAGTGTTTACTTTGTGCCGGGTGTCAGGCCACACATGCTGTGTGGATTACATAATTCGTTCCTCACAATCACTGCAACAAGTCTTCATTTCACATGTATGAAAATTGAGGTTCAGAGTGCTAAACCGGTTCAAGGTCACTCAGCGAGTAAAATGGAAGCACTTAGAATAGAATCCATGACTGTCCCACTCCAGTGCCCAGGCTCTTATAACATTCAGATTTCATTAGGAACTTCTGGGAAACTAAATTAGGAATACATTTTAAAATGTTTTGATAAATTTCAGGCTTCTTTCGGTTTCCAAGTTTGATTACTCCTAGGATTTATCAAACTTGATGAATTGGGCTCAATAAATAACAATCAGTCGTAATTAATCCAAAAGCACTTATGATGGTGGTTTCTATTTGAGTCATACTTCCACCCCACCCCACCGGAGTCTGTCTTTACTACTAACTCCCCCTTTATCGACTGAGTATTACACTGCATCTTTATGTGAACAATTTAGTGGATTTCTATTTTTAAAACAAAAGATTAGAAAGTTCTTACTCTAAAAAATAATTATTAAAGTGTTACTAACCAAATGTTTCTCCCAATGAAGGAAAAATTTCTATCTGAGATAATCTTTCCAGATTGGCAAAACAATTTCTTCATTCTTTCAACTTGACTGGCAATTTCAAAATGGCTGCAGAGACCCTGACCCCAGGCAAGTGAGACTACAAGACTGCCATCTCAGTTACAATCCTGTGGTTAAGGCTTTTCATAAGAAAATAGTACTAATGTGTACATACCAGAGCATTTGGTTCTATTCACAAACTCATTTATTATTTGCAGTGGGCATTTACTCCTAGAAAGCCTGCCAAGTATTTCTAGTGGGTTTTCACTAAGACATTTTATTTGTGCCCATTGGTGGTTCTTGCCCTTCTCATCACATTCATTATTTTCTTCTTTCCTTAGCTTTTCTGTAGATCTAGAATTTTTTCTGAGTGGTATCTCAATGAAAAAAAAATCATGAAGAAAGTTTCTTCACAATCAACAGTATTGAGACAAATGTACCTATTTGAGGAAAACCATAAATTGAAAGTTCTACCTCTCAACAAATATAAAAACAAATTCCAAATGGATTAGACAGCTAAACACAAAAACAAAACTATAAAAGTTCTAGAAAAAAATATAAGACATTGTCATTATAGTCTTGGAGAGATGAATGTTTTTTTTAAGCATTGACATAAAACACTAAGACCACAAAAGAAAAAATAGAGCTGACAACATAAAAATGAGAAATTTCTGTATAAATAAAGACACCACAAACATATGAAAAAGCCACAAACCACCTAAGAGAATTAAAAGCAGAGACTTGAAGAGGTATTTGTATATCCATGTTCATAGCATTATTCACAATAGTCAAGAGATAGAAGCAACCAAAGCATCCACTGAATGGCTGAATGCATAAACAAAATATGGTACCTGCACACAATGGAATAGTATTCAGGGTTAAAAAGGAAGGAAATTCTGACACATGCTACAACGTGGATGAACCTTGAAGATATTATGCTAAGTGAAATAAACCAATCACAAAAGGACAAATACAAATGATTCCACTCATTTGAGGTACCTAGAACAGTCAAATTATAGAGACAGAAGGTAGTGGTTGCCAGAGACTGGGGGGAGGGAAGAATGGTGAGTCACCATTTAATGGATACAAAGTTTCAGTTTTACAAGATGAAAAGAGTTCTGGAGATGGATGGTAGCCGTGGTTGCTCAACAATGTGAATGTACTTACTGCCACTAAATTGTACCCTTAAAAAAGGTTTAAGTGGTAAATTTTATGTTACGTCTCTTTTACCACAATAAAAAAAAAAAACTCAAAGTTGAAGACTTTGCAATGGTTGGAACAGGAAAATGTTACTAGCTACAATATTCCAAATATTTTGATAACAGCTAAAATAACTGCTACAAATAATACGAATGGAACACTACACAGCAAAGAGCACAGAAGAGCGACTGCTACATGCAACCTCACGAATGAATCTCAAACATAATGTTAAGGAGAGAAGTCATATATACCAAAGAATTTGTACTGAATGATCCTGTTTATATAAACTACAAACATAGGCAAACCTAATCTATGCTGTTAGAAGTCAGGAAAGTGGGTGTTCTTGAAAGTAGGAGGTGGTAACCGGGAGGGAGTAAGCAGGGGGTTACTGGCCTGGTGATAAGGTCCTACTGCTTGATCTGTGTGTTGGTTATACAAGTGATTTGTAGTCTCCTTCAGAAAGTCAAGATATATGTGGAATATGATCCTGTTTTTATTTTAAAACATATATATATGCAATTCTGGGTCTCAATTCTAGGTCCCTATTATAAAATAGGAATAATCGAAGCGCCTACCTCATAGGGTCATTGTGAGGATAAATGACATCAAATGTTAAGGACATATGGTAGGCATGGTGCAAGTGCTTGTGTTACTGTATCTTTGTGCATATACAACACACATATACATTTACTTTAAAGATAATACATGGTACATCAAATAAATTTAAACAAGAGCCATTTATAAATGACAGTAATAACTAAGGAGCTGGGTTGGAAGAGGAGGAGATGAATTTAATTTTACCAATTTCCCCTTTGTTTGAATTTACCGTAATAAATACCATGTGTTAATTATGTAATTGGATGCATATGCAAATAAGAAAATGTGAAATTACTTTTGAGATGTTTACCAAATTTAATAACATAAAAAGTATTCATTCCTCAAGGCACTTGAATTTTAAAAACAATACAATCAACTATGTAAAACTAGGCACCTGTGAATACAGACAGGAAGATAACATACAAAACTGGAAAATTGTTTTCTTAGAATGGATAGATTATGGTCATCCCCTCATACATGTTTTCTAATATGCTTGTCGCATTCTCCTTCCAATAATCTATTTTTAAGAAGATGATATGTACTATCAAAGACGTTCACACTGTGTCAGCACTGTCAGATCAAACCTAGCCACCTTTTCTCTTTTAACACCTATTTCAGGTTCTGACTCAACCAGAGGCCCCTTACAACCTCCCAAACCTACACATTTTCTCCCCTCCAACTCTGGAGGGGTTTTTTGTTCGTTGTTTGTTTGTTTGTTTGTTTGTTTTTATCCACACCAGTGAGATGCAGACCAGTCCTACTGAGCTCCTGGGCATCCTTAGTCAGGCCCAACAATTCCTTTAAGGATGAACCACTTCCCTCACTAGACTCCCCAGGGGTATAAGGACAGTCATGGAGATTAACATAAATCTCCAGAGAGGTACATAACTTTGAGGACCACTGATCTAGCTCCTTTATTTGGCAGTATATCTAATCTACCAGGTGATGTCACCTACGTTATTGTGTTATATTATTATCTAACCATTCATGAGCTTCTGCTTTGTTCTCCCAGTTGCTCATATAAATTCCTGGGTGCAGAGTGTATCTTTATCAGTACTTAATCAACACTCCCTCCTACCGCCTACTTATTAGCACAGTCTTGCACACAACAGACCGTCAAGATATAGCTGATTTACCTATCATATATGCAAAATTGTTTTGCCACATAGATAGAATTCCTATATTTGTCCCTGTTTTTTACATGAGGAACTGAGGCACAGAGTGATCAATTAAGGTTAGGGACTCCTTAGTACCACACAATGAGGAAAGCACAGACTGGCTGATGTAGGCCAATTACCCTCTACCACACTATGTACTGCTTCCTACAACTAGAAAAAGATGGGGGTGGGGGGGGCGGATCACTTCCCTAGGGAAAGGAAGCAAGGTTAAGGAGAGCTTCATCCAAAAATAACTGGTTTAATAAAATCCAAAGTTAGAAACCAGGTCATTGTATTGAGCGAAGAACAGTAGAGCATGGTAGTTACACAGAGCCTCTGTAGCCCTTCAATGCCTTTATGCTAACTCAAAAAATCCAGGTCGATGTAGCCTTGCACCAGGAAAGCCAGTTTGGCAGGCAGAGCACCTGCTATATGTCAGTTGCTGCCGTCCCTCTTAGCCCTTGTGCAGTGCATATCCTGCACAACGATACATGACAGCTCCAGGTTAAGTAGAACACAAACTCCAGAGTCAGGTTGCCTGGGGTGAGAGCCCAGTTCCAAAGCAGCTTCACCACATGACAGCAGACCCATGTTTACTTCTCTACACTTTCTCATCTAGAAAATGAGGATGATTATAGCACTTATTTTATATGGTGATTATAAAACGATTAGTCGTAAAATACAAGTCCCTTAATGTATAAGAAGGTTTGTAGGTGTTGCAAATGTGAAACTACTTTACCGTACTTGACATAAGCCCAGAGTGCAGAGTAATGAAATCTATTTAAAGGTATTTATGAGTCACACATTTATGACTGGATTTTGGATTGGAAATGAAGAACAAGACAGGAAAATTGGTTCCTGCTTTTGTAGATTATGTAGTCTACTTCTCTGAAACCACAGCAAACAATTAATGATGTAAATGTCACATCCTCGGTGGTTCTCTTCATTTGGGAAGAATTAATCATGCAAAAACCTAGACCTCTCCGCAAAAGGACTTATTTTCAAATAGGAATTGTGACATATATTTCCACCCTCTCAACAATTGTAAAAATCACTTCAATAACATTTTAGGGTCTAGCACCATACCTAGTACAACAGACATTTGCCAAATGCATGGATTTCATTGCAGTCCTTCAGAAATCAGGAGTAGTGGACACCCTCCTACTCATTAGTACCTGTGATTCCTTTAGTCCCAAGCTGAGGGCAAGTTTCTTTCGGTCTGTTTTGCTGATATATTTCTGCTTCTGAAACATTTTCTCCAGAGCCTTTCTCTGATCCTCAGAAAAAACAGCTCTTCTTAAAATACCCCTCCGAGCTTTAGAGTTGGAGTCCTGGGTCAGGAGAGGCAGCACGCTCTCTTCTCCTAGAGGGGGAAGACAGGTACAAAAGCCCAGTTAGCCTTAGCGAGGAGAAGTCAGTCTGCCTTTCCCAGAACAGTATCCTCCTTCTCTGTACTGTGGCCAAATCATCTCATCTCTGAACTCTGCACACTTAGAGCAATGCTTCTTCCATGGTTTTCATCATGGGCTCCATTGAGAACATGATAAATACTCTTTGTTTCCCAATGAGAAAAAGTACATATGCTCACCCTCCCAATTGGGGTGCCATGTTAGAAAGTCCATGGTCACAGGTTACAAAGCTCAAATGCAGAACAAACAGTAGGTGGTTTACACACTCCATTTTTCTCTAATTCTTCATTTATTTATTCATTTGTTTTTTTCTCTCAACGAAGTTTTGAACACTTACCATATGCCAGGCACTTTGCTCAATGTTACACATGGAGATACAAGAAAAATGTGTTTTATTGTACGCATGACCCATAAGATTTAGTGGAAGGCATTTACTGAAGTAGCATCACAAGTGTGAGGATGTATTCCAAAGGAGGCTGCTCTGGGCACACAAAACAAGGATCTGACCTTAATCTGGGATTCCAGGGAAAGCCTATAGGAGTCAGAGATGTTCAATCTGAGAAGGGAAGTTTGGAAGATCCCCAACCACTACCACTCCCCAGTCCGGCGGATCATCAGCTCCTTCAGGTCAGAGATATTTATTTCTTTTTCTGCCTTCTGTGGCTAGCACAACTGGTTCCCACCCTCTAAGAATTTCATTCATCATTCATTCGTTCATTCATTCATTCACCTTCCCAATTGTGGTAGGAAGAATAATGGCCTTCCCAAAGATGCCTATGTGAATATGTTCCCCAGAACCTAGAAATACATTATATGACATGACAAAGGGGAATTAAGGTTGCAAATGGCATTACAGCTGCTAACCAGCTGACACTGAGATTAGAAGAGTATCCTGGGGTACCCAGGTGGGTCCAATGTAATCACAAGGGTCTTTATGAGTGGAAAAGGGAGGGAAAAAAGGAAGTCATAAAGAGAGAGATTTACTTTCTGTAATGCTACACTTCTTGTTTTGAGGATGAAGGAAGGGGCTACAAACCAAGAAATGCAGGCGGCCACTAGATACTGGGAAAGGCAAGAAACAAATTCTTCCCTAGAGCCTCCAGAAGGAACCCGGCCTTGCTGACACCTTGATTTTAGTACAGTGAGACCCATTTCAGGCTCTGACCCCCATAACTGTAAGATAATAAGCTTGTATTAAGACAGTAGGTTTGTGGAAATTTGTTACAGCAGCAAGAGGACACTCATACCTGGTATCAGGCTAACTGAGCTTATTTGAGGAAACCAGACCAACAGCACATGGTCCCTGCCCTCAATGAGCTCACATTCTCATGGGAGGACTGACATGAAGATCACAGTGGAACATAGGCACCAGGGGAACAGGGACACCAGTTTATGGCTGTAGCTGGTATGCATTTTGGTGCTTAATAATTATTTCTAAATAAAAAAGCCAATTAATGTCTCAAGCACTATAATAGAATGATCTATGAAATGCTCTGACATCACAAAGGAGGAAGGAAGTAATTCAGAGAAAACAGGTTGAGCCAAGTCTAGAAGACAAATCCAGGTCAAGAGAGAAAAAACCAAGGCCAATCTAGGCAAAGTGACTAGCACGTCTAGAAGCACTAAGGCACACCTATAAATATGGAGAACAAACTGATGGTTGCCAAACGTGAGGGGGGGTGAAGGATGGGGCACAAAATGAGTGGAGGGGAGTGTGAGATACAGGCTTCCAGTTATGGAATGAATAAATTATGGGAATAAAAGACAGCATGAAGAATGTAGCCAACAATACTGTTAAGAGTGATGTATCAGGACAGAAGGTAGCTACACTTGTGGTGAGCACAGCATAACATACAGACTTGCTGAATCACTACATTACACACCTGAAATTAATGTAACCTTGTGTGTCAACAATACTCAACACTTTTTTTAAAAAGCACTAAGGCATGAAGGAATAAAATTTATTGCAGGAAAATTAAGCAGTCTGCAAGGCTGGGAAGGGCATGAAGCGGAGGGGGCAAGCTGGCAACCATATCCGAAGCAGATGGGCTTTGTTTGGTCTTAGAATTCTGATGTAGTTGTTCACATTTAATAATTAGAGGAGATTTCATGTGAAGTCCAGGTTTCTGACACTTCTTCAAAGGTAACCACACTAGGCTCATCTTCCTAGAAAGCAAAGAGCTACCAGAGTGAGTAGCAGGTGCCTTCTTTTGATGGAATGTGTGACCCCCAGTTTGCCACAGCCTCACCTAGTTTGCTTTTTACCTGCCAGGCTCTTGAAGACATTTGGACTTTGACAGATTATAGAGTGGAACAGAGCCAGATCATAGAGTACTACCAGAGTTTGGGACTTTATCCAATAGTAGTGAAGATCAGTAGCGATGTATAATCAGGGTGTGACATGATAATAAACACACACGGAGTGCTGTGTACCATTATACTTACTCTGTGTTAAGCCACTTACATGCATTAATTCATTTCCTCCTGCCCAGCCTATGCCCCAAATGTTATACTATTATTCTCCCCACTTTACAGATGAATAAAATGAAGATTAGGTAGCTTAAGAAACTTTGTACAAGGGTGCATGACTACGGTGCCAAACCCAGGACAACTAATTTCAAAACAAATGCTCCTCACACTATACAATATATTCCAACCCAATCTGACTTGTATTTTAGGGAAAAAATGTCAACAAATGAATAAATCTTGTCAAATATACTTCTGTAATATGACGGCTTCCTTTCCTACTTGTCTAAAAGACTGCAGATTATCTCCCGGCGAGTCTCTCAGCCCTGGCTTACATCTCACTTTTTCATCCTCGCATTGCAAGAACCGGCCCCTCCCTCTTTCCTTCCAGCTCGGTAACATTTGTGTCTCCTCAAAAATGCCACAGCTCCTGGGATGTAATCAAGCCTAATTCTTTACAAAGGTCTAGTTTATTGTGCTCTTTCCGTTCATCATAGGAGATTCTGGTTAATTCTCTATCTACACCATCTTTTTGTGTGTGTGCCTGTCACATGCCAAGGCCATACCCTGAAGTCACATTTTGGCAACTGGATTCACTACTTCTTTATCGAAGATTTAAGTAGTTTTATAAAATATTGGTCAATAATAAAAAATATTCTAAGTATCTCAATATGTTCTTTATCTAAATGCTCTTCTTCTCTGGACTTTCCTTGGTGTAGAGGCTGTGGAACTGTGCCTTCTGCGTTAGTTCCGAGATTCATCTCTTGGGGTGCTACCTCTCCAGGACGGCTAGGACAAAGGAGTTTGGAATGTGTAATACGAGGACAGGGTTTGGATCCTGGCACTTACCTGTATGACTTCAAGCAAGTTACTCAGCCTTTTTCAGCTTATCTTACAGGGTTGCTCTAAGGATTTGATGACCTAACACAAGAAAATTTCAGTGGCTAGCCCACAGTAAGGACCCCATGAATCTATCTAGTCCTGCTTGTTGGATTTCATTTGATTCTTTAAAGAACCATACGCCACAGATACCTCCGTACAGACGAAGAAGTATGCAGGGCTGTTAAGGTCCAAAGCCACACCAAGAACACAGAGCTCAGCTGGTAGCAGGACCTTCTGAATCCAAATCTTTGGCTCCTTCCTCTGTGCCACGCTGTTTCTTTACTCAGATGTCACACATCAGAATGAAAGGGAAGAAACACTTATAAACACAGGGAGAGCTCCTGTCTGTGACCACAGGCTTCTGCAGCCTGTCCTAGACCAGTGTGTAAGCCTGGTCTACAGGGTGTCTCCTGTACAGCCTGGTAACTGTGTCTTCAAATTCCAGCATGCCCTATTACTTCATATTTTGATTCCAGCATTTTTCATTCATAACTGTATATAGTCTATCATTAGTATAGCCATATGTATTAAAAATTAAAAATTAAAAAGAAACCTAAATACCCAAAGGTAAAGAAATGTGTAAGGACATGATGCTATATCCCCTTGGTGAAATTTTAAAGGACCATTAAAGACGAGAACTATGAAGACCCGGCAGCAGCAGAGAAAATACGCTGAACTGAGTATGATAAATAAGACACATACTATGTTTACAACTAAGTAAAAATGCAGAGAAAAGAGAATAGGCAAAAATAAACATAAAATAGCCTACTATAAAGTTGTGGACAAATAATTCATCTCTATTCTGTATTTTAAAGTCTGGTCCTACTTTCTAAGAAACGCAAGCAAACATGGTAGCAACCTTTTTGGGAATAATCTGGTGGAGTGACTGAGGTGTAGCTGAGTAACTGAAGATGGTGCCAATCCACCTTTCAGGTGCTCACAGTTGATAAGGAGAGGTTCGAGAAGTATACAGCCAGCCACATCACAGTGAGATAAATAACTGCAGACCACGGCAGAAAAGTATTTCAGAACCAGATAAGAAGCCACTTAGTCTTGGAGGCCAGCAGAGTAAGTCCTGAGAGAGAAGAAAAGCTAGAATAGCAATTTCTCTTACGGGCAATCTAGACAAAGGCAGGCAGAGCAGAGGGGTTAACATGTGCAGGCCTATGAGTGGAGTGAGGACGTGGGCAGAACACGGTGGGCCTGGAATCACACAGCTTGGTATTTCCAGATTGCTGGGTATGAGTGGCAAGAACTGAAAAGGTACATTAAGGCCAGGGGGTGACTGAAACCAGTTCAGGTCATAACTTGCCCTAGAGGAAAGCCTTTTGAGGAGGACCTGACCAACACAGCATGGCCGAAAGGCCAGTGTTTTCCATTAATAAAACTTTTTATATCGATGTAGAAATGCACAGCAAATTTATGAATCTACAAACCTCATTTAAAAAAATCTACACATGTTTTTTCTAAGTAGAGACTTTATAAGTAGGGAGCATGATTCTACTCATCTTAGCCCCTTCTTCACCAAGACCTACAAGTTCAAGTAAAACAATGGGGTAACACTTTTAAAGATCCCTAAAACTTTTAATAGACACTCACAGGTTTTCCTATGGAGCTACTTTTAAGTAAGGAGAAAGAAGGTTCCCATCAAGGGAAGCTACAAACAAATTAGTCTCACCAACGTGGTAAATACTAACATATTGAAAGTCGTGGACCCAAAGCAGACCTCAATCTCTGAAAGAGAGACCTGGAATGGTTATGATGGTCAAAGGGTTAACTCCTGGGTCTGGCCCTCAGATTTCAGTGCCTGAAAATGAACACGGATATGACTAATGACAAGCAAAAGAATATGGCAAAGATAAAGACTATGATATTATTCTTTTCTTTGCTAGCTACCCAGTTCCTCTTAGCACTGCTCTTAATACACAGATCATGCTAGTTTTTCTAAGGTTCCTAAGAGAAGGATATTACAAGATGCTACTTGTACTTTAATGCTCCTTTCCATCTCTCCCCACAGTCTTTTATCTCTGGATCTAACCATAAGCCACACTGAAGGGGCACCTGGGTGGCTCAGTCCATTAAGCGTCTTCTGACCTGATTTTTGGCTCAGGTTGTGATCTCAGGGTCCTGGGATTGAGACACACGTCAGGCTCTAGGGCTCGAGAGGGAGTCTGCTTGAGAATTCTCTCGCTCTCCCTCTGCCACTTTCTCTGCTCATGTGCTCTCTCTCCCTCTCTCTCCCTCTCTCTCTCTCAAATAAATATATATTTTTTAAAAAGCACGCTGAGGAACCTACACCACTTCCATACCTTCTAAATCTAATATGTGTTCACATTTACACCTGCAAAACAAAGATATGGACTTCAAGAACTTGTTGGTGACTCAAAATTCTCTCAGAAACTACTACGAAGTTATAAGCAACAAACACCTCTGACTATGCTTAAACTCATGACAAACGTCTGACTTGCACAGAAACTTCTAGGTGACAAAAAATAAATGAGTAATGTAAAAAATAAAAACAAACAGATACAGAATTTAAGACATGTAGAAAAGAGGCTTTAAAAGCCAGGGCCACCCATTCAAGGTGCTACAGGCTCTACCAACTTGGGAGTATTATGATGATGATGATGATGATGATGATGATGATGATGATGACAACGACGACTTTGTACCATGGCTTCCATATATATGGGGCTCAACACGTGTTACCGTATGTGGCCACTACATGCAGCATGTCATGTCATCTTTACAACAATCCCCAAAGGGAGGAACTATCACCTCCATTTTCCATAGGAAAAAACTAAGCCTCCAAAAAGTGAAGTTGTGCCCTTGAGGTCACATTATCAAAGAAGAGTGAGGCCAATCAATGCTCTTTATAATTATACCAAAGACTGTCAAAGTTCTAAGTGGGCAGACAAAGAGGTCAGAAGGTGGGAAGAGTCATATTAAAGTGGCAGAGTGACCGAGGATAAAAAAAGTTTCAAAGGCATGATTCCCTGGGTCCTGAGATGGCCCCATGCACCATCCTCCAGGAAACCCCTGTGTGTAATGGGGCTGGTGAAGGGCAGTCCAACTGGAGGTGTGCGTGTACAAATGACACTGTTGGGGAGGAGAAGTGGGGAGCAACAGAGAAACAGAACATAAGATAAACTAATGGAATCCTTCATATTTTCACGTGTGAGGACATAGCATGTGTTTGTGTATGTGTTTATTTTATATAATTCCTGTGGATCTGAGGTGTGGAGAGAGAAGATATTGAACTTCCCTGGCTTGCCCCATTTAAACTAGAAGTCTACTTTCCATTCTCTATATAATCTAGTATTTGAGAATGTTATAATACTTCATTATCATATATTATAACCATACTTTCCCTAATATTAAGCCCAAATTCAATTTCCATTAAACTCCACTTGTTGGCTCCAATTATATCTTTTACACCTATACTGAATGCAGTAGATCTAATCTGAAGATAACGCTCAGGTTCTCCATATTATTTCTCTTCTCCAGGCCAAACATACTTAATCACTTTAAAAAATTCAAGACCAGGCATAGAGATCCTTCACCGTTTTAGTTCCTGACTACTTCCTGACCTGGTTTTTATATGCAAATGTGCTCACTGTGCCTTTTAAAGTGGGGCTCCAGAACTGAACAGGTGTAGACTGTCTGACCATTACAGAGGCTAGGAGGACTATTATCTCCCTTTTTCTGGGTACTGTATTTCTAAAAGCCTAACCCAACATCCCATATCATTCTGTAGAAACATACTGAGCTAAGAGCACAACCCTTTTCTTCTTTGCTCTGTTCAGCCAATTCTCTCCCTCCTCTATTCTGTATTTGTGCACTTGTTATGGGGAATCTCAAATCAGGACTTTATCAGCTGCCCCATTAGATGCACATTATGTTCAGGCGAGGGATGTAGACAAGATCAGGAACAAGCACCCTATATCACTAAGTAGCTCTGCTTCCCATCCCCCAGCCTCCACTACTTATGAACACATTTGTAGAGAAAGGGAGCTCCTTTCCTGGAAAGTTACTGAAATATGTTCACTGCCTCTGCAGAACTGTTGAATAGAGCCATCAACTTGGAAAATCTATTGTCTTTGAATCTCTGATTCCTTTACACATTCTTCCTGGTTGACTGAGTGTCATTTATCTCTGGAACACCCCTCCCTTCACTATTGAGAAGTCAAAACCTATATTCAACCTACTGCACAAACCTGATTATGTTTTCAACAAAATAATCATGCTTCTTTCTCTATTAGCACAAAATGCTCCAGCCCTCTGAAGATCTTAGAGTGCTAACGATAAATCCTTACAGAAGGACTGCCGTAGGTCTTGTCGGTTTTCTTAGGGCACGCAGCACTCCAGCTGAGAACAGCGAAAGGGAACACAGCCAGGTCAGGTGGCAAGAATACTAATCAGAGCGTTGCCCATCTTTGATAGCGATACTCACCAGACCAACTTACATTCTCAGCGATAAAAGTAATAGCCCTTCCCTGCTGCCTTCAATAAAATCCTCAATCCAAATTTGGAGAGTACATTATGTTCTTCCAAGTTTTAGCCAGAGTAACATGATCGTAAGATGTAGAATATAAGTTCATCTCCCAAGGAAAATGCAGAGCAGTTTGTCCCAGAAGAATATTTCCGTGCTCATATTTTCACAACGTTGCTCCAAATTTAAACTTTATCTTTCAATGCATAAAAGTTTTGAAAGATCACATTCAAGTTGGGTACTCAAAGACAAAATGAAATAATTATCTGATTAATTCAATTAGCCATTCTACATAATTAAGACTTCTGTACCTCTTCAGGTTGTTGTTGTGTTTGTTTTTTTTTTAAGGTCATTCTACAGATGATTTCCACAACTTTCCATTTCATCTTAGCTGAGAAATGTGTGATTTTAAAAAGAACTTTATGGATGTAATATCAAAGATTTTCCTTCCACTGCTTTGGGGGAGGGGAGAACTTTTACCACTGCCTTTTAATTTTCCCCCCACTGTCAAGGTTGTGCTTAAAGAGCCTATTAAACCATTTATTATATGTGAGAAGGGCACTGGAAGAATGATTGTTTCCACATTGCAACAAGTTAATCATAAATCTAAAAGGTTAACAAGAAAAATGAAATAAATTTTATACAAGTGAATCATGTTAAAAGAGTCAAAATGATATTTTACTTGCTAGTTATGAACTTGTTGATCTGATCCTATGCTTTGAAAAGAGGGAACTCAATATTGTGAAACAATGATGAGGACCACAGATTTCATTGCTTATTAAAATGTTTAGTATAAACCTTGGTTTTGGCTTCCACACATGTCAGCACATTTTGGCTGAAATTTAATACAAGATTACTTGGACAGTTCATTTTCCTTCTTCTGTGCGATGGAAAAAAAATTTTAATGCTTGGGCATAAAAACTGTTCTTATTATTAAAGAAAGAAGAAAAAAAAGAAAACCTAGTAAATACCTTAAATAAAAAAGAGTACTGTGCAGATGCAGGCCTTATTAACGTTCCTTGGTATCATGGTTATTTATGTAAAATTCCTTATTGACAGCATAAATCCACCATTTCATTATTATTTGCTGCTAATACGATGACCATTACAAACAAAAAAATTAAAAATTCATTTCAGATTTATAACTAATGAGACACCAAAGTTTATTAAAAACACTTGCGGCATCTCTAAAGTGTTTTAAAATGCCAGAAATGGAGACAAACCAAGCACAGTGTTCTCTATGCTTGACTGGAGCTGCTCTGATTTACCCCTTGTATGTTTCACTAAATAAAAAAAACATAAACATGGGACTTTATAAGCCTCTAGGGAGAGACATCACAATTTACAGTGGTTATGCCAAAGGCATAAAGTGGGAAGAACTGAGAGGCAAATGGAGGAAAATGAGTCTTGCTTAAATTTTTAAAGCAACTGAAAAGATGAAGTTCTCTAGGAAATGTCTTTAGAATTCCCTTTTTTTTTAAAAAAAAGATTTTATTTATTTATTCGACAGAGAGACAGCCAGCGAGAGAGGGAACAAAAGCAGGGGGAGTGGGAGAGGAAGAAGCAGGCTCATAGTGGAGGAGCCTGATGTGGGGCTCGATCCCATAACGCTGGGATCATGCCCTGAGCCAAAGACAGACGCTTAACCGCTGTGCCACCCAGGCGCCCTAGAATTCCTTTTATGTGCTCTATTGATCAAACTGTCCCAGGTATTAGTGTACTTTTAGGGCTTAGAGACTCTTACAAAAGCACTGCTATAAAATGAGTAAACATACAGACGCACATATACATGAATGTCCGCCTGTTGCATGGGATTTTCTGTCCGTTTCCACTTACCTGACCTCCACTGCCAGAGGTTCTCTAAAATGGAAGTCCAGTATTCTTTCAAGGTTGAGGAACAGAAACTAGGTGTGGGATCTCTTTCAATCTCTATCCTGGGGATGCAACCCCAAAGATTTAATTCCAGAGACGCCACTCTGCCGTAGTATCAGCTATCTGGGACTTAAGTCTCCCCTCCAGCAGCCTTTTCCTGATACTCTCATCTATGGTGACAAATGTGTCCTTAATTTGCACAACACTTTTCAATTGCCCTCATAGGAGACCACCTTGAAGGAGCGAGTAAAGGGTTTAGTCATGGTTTCTATTTTTCTGTTTGAATCAATACATTCTAGTTAAATGGACAATTAATAGGTCACTTCCAAAATAGTGGTGTATCGGTCCTGGTTAATAAACAATCCCCAGAGTTGATAATGGGCCTATGTATTCAGCGAGTCCTGTATACACTCAGCTCATCCACTAAATCCCTTTTCAGGTGGACAGGGTTATATGGGAAGATGAGCTGGAATGAGTCTATAAAAGTCAGTTTCATTCACTGCTTTATTTTTCAGTCAAGTGCTTTAAATGGTGTCCAGAAATTCACTCGGAATGTGAGACAGGAGAAAAGATGGACACACAGAGCCTTGCTTTATGACCATACAAAAGGGCAACTGACCCTTGCCCGAGGCTTTTCCATGTGAAATGGCTCCGAAAGTTCATCTGCACAGTGAAAAATCGTGGTGAGGTCGCGTGTGGATGAGTCAAGTGAAAGTGACAATTGGTCACGGGTCTGTCACCCATTGTGGCTGGGTCCAGGCCATGTAAAGTGCTCTGTGGGAAAGTATCGGCCCCCTAAAGAGACGCTCAGAGGCCCGCAGCTCATTAAACGGCCAGCATTTGCTGCCTCACTTGTCAGGAGTCAGTCTGTTGAGCAACTGCTCTCCTGTAACGTTCATAAAACACATGAACAGAGAGGCAGCAGGGACCTGAATTCAACCCTGATAGAGCTCTGTCCTTCAGCCTGACTCAACGCCGATTTCACTTTTCACCTGACAGAGGGGTTAACCTGAATAAATGCTTTCTCTTGGGCAGCGGAAATAAATGCACCCCCTTTCTGGACTTCTTTTTCATAAACTCAGATTCTCTGCCTACAAATCCTTATTTGACCTAGAAATCTCGAGATCAAGATGAACTTAATTTCTTCTTAGTTCGACATGTTTTCTTTGGGTACGTGTGTGTGTGTGTGCACGCACGCTTGAAAGTTTTCCAAAGTTGTCGTTCTCACTTCACCCCTGGACACGGTTTACATTTTGTAATGTTCAAGGAAAAGTTCTCTTGAAAATATTTCCTACAACTCTGGTTGGTTTTCTTCAAGATCATAAAGAGGAGGTATTTGTCTCCTTTTACAACCTGGACAATTTTAATTATTTTCCATGGACACCCAGTGACTTTCGTGTCACATCTTAAGCTGAAAGGAAATTTTACACAGCACAATTTCTTAGCCTTCCTTCCTTTCTTTTTTCTTCTCTAAATGAGTATTGCTACACGTTTCAGAAAGAGCCAAACTGGTCCCTCTGAGATCTTTTATATCAAATGGAAAACAAGTCGCTTTCCTTGGTGTGTCAGCCCTGGGTTTCAATGCCATTAGAAACTGCTCACAATTGCTCAGTGTGCTGAGGTCTGATAAATCTCTGGAAACCTCCTGAATAGGATCGCTGTGATTTTTTAGTGAGGATTTAGCTCCTTCCCATTGCATTGCCAATTAGTTTTCCAGAGCACATTAAATCCTGCTGCTTTGGTTTACAGAATAACTGAGGCATTGCTGATGAAGCATAAAAACTTACTTGCAAAAGCAGTGGGGGATGCAGGGCGCCGACAGGACCCACCACAGCATGCCGAGTAGAATGGCGGGGCGCTCAGGAAAAAAGGTTTGGAAGACGCTGCGGAGAAAGCATTGATCTCATTGATGAGCCATTTCTTTTAGACAATATTCAAAATTCCAGTTTCCCGAAAGTCACTGAGAAAAACACTTCATTTTCTGAGACTTTACTTAGCTAGTCAAAACCTTTACTGAAATCGAAGTCATTCTAAAGTAGCCTTTATCTGTCAAGGAGATTGCCAGATAGTTTAATCAAGATTTGGAAGATATGTTGAACTCAGTGGATCAAAACCAAACTTAATTTTCTGTGTGGTCATAAACATACATCGCATGTATTCCTTTATTTAAAATATCCCAGAGCAACACTGTCCAAGAGAATGATCTGTGGTGATGAAATGTCCTTTATCTCCACTGTCCACTTGAAAATAAATATTTTTATTACTCTCTCTACATATTCAATGGCAACGTTTTTCTTATCTAAATCATATCTAGTATTATTTTGATATGTATACATACATTTTTCAAGAACACAGTAATTTCAGACTGTTATTTTAACCAATTGATAAGCATGTGTTTATTTTTGCCAATATTTTTGAAGGATATATCAAAAATAAGTGTATTGCCCAATAAGAATTTAGGTTCTCAATGCCTTCAAATTGCAAATTAACCATAAATCATAATATAATGGAAAGTTGCCAATATTAATGTTCTCAGTTTTTTAATATCCAAATCTTCAAATAATAAAATATTTGTCTTAATGATATTTTGAGGCATACACAGATGGCTCAGTCAGTGGAGCGTACAACTCCTGATCTTGAGCTTGTAAGTTTGAGCCCCACATTGGGTATAGAGATTACTTAAAAATAAAATCTTTTAAAAAGTGATATTTTGAAAATATAGCCACTAAGCAAAGTATGAAAAGGAAATCCATTTTGGCATTCAAAAGTACTATAAAACTTCAAAAAAAAATTTTTTTAAGTAGGCTCCACGTCCAATGTGGGGCTTGAACTCCTGACCCTGAGATCGAGCATTGCACGCTCCACCGAATGAGCCACCCACGCAGCCTATAAAACTTTTATAAAATTTCATTGCTATCCTGTTATTCTAATATGGACTATAAAACCATAATGATAAATCATTCATTTTAATTTAACATCTTATATTACAAGAAAATGGCATTATTTAGGCAGAGTTACATTTTCCATTATTCTCGTACTATATGAAGTACTTTGAAAAATAAATATCTATTTTTATGTATAAAAGTTGTCACATTATGTTTACTCTCAAGCATTTCTGTTAACTTATTTCACCTCCAAAATAAACTCTCTAGAGGTAATTAAGTTATGGCTATTGTGCTGTTTGGCACAAAATGCAATGCTGCGTTTACATACATACAATGAAACGTTTATCACGATAGCTGGAAAAACACACATAAAAGAAATATTTTTACTTTATAATATAAAGTGTAGAAAATAAGTATACTAGTGATTGTATTACAATAACAATGCAAAATATGTACAAATAACAAATTTTACTCTTCTAGCCAAAATGTTTCTCAGTCTAACCCTATGGCCCTAAAAACAGAAAGATAAAAGATGAAAAAAAAAATGAGTGGTTCATTTGAGACAAGTGATCAATTAAATTCATTTGTGAAAAATGAAGTTTTGAGATATATGATCTTAGTGTTAAGTTTAACCATAGAAAGTTTTCACTGAATAGTTTGTTATATTACTATATATTATCTTCATAGAGTAAAGTTGAAATCAAAATGACATATTACCTACAGTAATAAACTCTTGTAAAACATGTTACATGACCAGGCTTCGGGTTCTATTGTGCAGAATTTCTTCGCCATTTTAAATCATCTCTTTGACATACATATATTTACACAGATTAGTTGATTCCTGATTTCCATACATAAATACACCTTGTTTAAGCTGGCTTATGTGAAAATTGCTGTGAAATTCCAATTAAGTGCTCCATTTTTTTTTTTAACATGTGCCTACTTTGACATAAGTCAAATGCTAACCTAGCTGAGCATGTGATTGCAGGGGTGTCGAACAGTACGAGGAAATAACCATTTAAAACAATGAAATACAAAACAAAGAAAAATAAAATAAACAATGAAACGCATTTAAAAATATATATTACACTTTTAAATTTTTGTAAACCACATGCTTTTTAAAGTAATGAGCAAAAAAGGAACCTCAGTTGTGATAAAAACAAAGTAACAAGTTGTCAGACCTGATAAACCTTTCGCAAGCCATTAAGAACGACTCTGAAGATGCTCTGAAAAAGGCAGAAAACAAGAAAACTTCATCCCAGATGATAACGTATTTCAAAGTCCATCAATGCAATCGAGATGCAGTCACTTTATCCCTGATCATATTGGGAATAATTCGTCATGGGCTCACTGAACAATATTGATGACAATAATATTTAAGGAGTGCTTACTATACGCCGGGCACTGCACTGGCTATGAATTCAACACATGCTATCTCATTCATTCATTAGCATTCAGCCTCGAATGGGTATGCATCTGGAATGTGATGAGGACGCTTTTCAGCAAATTTTTTAAAAAAGGACAAGAGAAACATAAATATTTTAGCATAATATTTAGTAATTAGCCAGGAGGGATAAGGATTTCACGCACCGAGACTGCTAATTATTCATATGAGCTGGAACCCAGAAAACGGACACATCTCCCAAATTTCCTTTGAGAAAAACAAATGGCCTTTCCTACGCGGGGAGTAAATGCACTGTCACATGCTACAGCACGATGTTAGGTTCTGTTAGCACATTTCAGGATACTCCAAGTTTTGTATCCCACCAACAAATCTAGCCTCCAGTTTCTGTGGGAATCTGTTACAAGTCACAAACAAATCACTTAAAATTCTTGGAACCGAACTGTGAATCCAAATGACTAAAATCACTTATTCACAGAAAACCTCATGAACTTTTCACTTCTTAATCAGATGTTCTGACTTAACTGAAGCCACAGAATCAAACTATTAGCTCTTTTGAATATTTAATTAAGGTGGGAACTTAGAGCCAACATAATGGTGAACTGGCCCGATTTCTTTTTAAACTTAGCGAGATGGTTCTGTGAAACAAGCATCTCATAGCCAAGGATGGTTACAAGCCTGACTACAGAGAAATTATTTCCAAAATTCTGTTGTTTAGAAAGCAAGCAATAATTTTTAAATGGGTTTTCTGTTGTTATTTTCACCCTTCTTCTGCTGATGGAGCAGAACAATGGGTGTTTAGAAGGGGTGAAACCACATTCTTTTTATTGTCAGTGCAAAACTGTGGTACTAAGTGACTTGAGTTGACATTTCAAAGAAAGAATACTAAAGACCACTAATAAAACCTTCAAATAAATTTCAAGAGTCCACTGCAATGCAATGCCAATTGGCAGCACTTTTTAAGGATGAGGAGAAATGAGAGAAGGTTCCAAGATGCCCTACTAAGGGCAACCAAAGGGTCAAAATATACCTCCAGGAAATAACAAGGAATTAAATAATTTTTTAAAAATGGTTTTAAATGGCCTTCTTCAAGTGCCTGGCACGTGGGCACCAGGAATAAAGAAATCTAAACTTCTGACCTGAAAATAATACACAATTGAAATAGAGCGTACCCAAAAATGAGACTCCAAAGAAGGGCAACCAGACGCCCTGCGTAATAAGACCTAAGACATCACACTTACCTAATGATGTGTGATTTGTTTTATCACACAACCTGGAAGGAATTCATTTATGTGATTCACATGCAAATTTGCCTTCAGTCACAAGGGAAAGCAAGTTAAGTAAATTCATCCTTTATCTTCCTGCTCATCAGAAAACAACAGAAGTCCACATTTTTTTCCTCAATGAGTATTTCAGACACAGGAAAACAAAGGTCTTAATGTTCTGGTACAGCTCATGAGAAGATAAATCAAGTGTAGTGTCTACTTGTTTGATTCTATCCTTTTAATTCTGTGCAAATAATATTTATTGCATCTCTATCAAGTGCCACACAGTGTACTGTGTACTGGGATCACAAAGATGAAAAAGGACAGCTTCCTTCCCTAGAAGAATTTCTTCTTAGTGTTTCTTCACTTACAGATTGATATCTTCTGGTCAAACAAATGAAATGCAAATTCTTCTGTTCTCCAAAGCTAATTTTGTTCTGTAAAATCTGAGGCATTCCCCAAGAAAGAGATGAGATTTGAAAAAATTCATATGGTGCATTTTCCTAACCATTGGTTCTCAACCTTGAATACACGCTAGAATTATCTGGAGTGCTTTTCAAAGATAAAGATGCCCAGGCCATACACCAATGGGGTTAAATCACACTGGCTAGGGGTGGGCTCCTCAGCACAGCATTGTTTCAAAAGCTGCACAGGTCATTACAATGCATCGCCAGGATGGAAACACTGAAAAGAACACAAAACAATGTCTGACACAGCAGGCACTCAATAAATGTTAGCTTTTACTCAGCCATTATTATGTAATTTGAGATCAACTGTGAGACAGCGTATTAAAAAAAGCAGCATGGTCAAGACTTCCACTGAAATAGAGAAGTAAGTAAAAAGAAAAGATTATTGTTAAGAAGGCTTTGTCAAAGAAGGCTTTCATCACGAACAACATCTTAATCCACACCTTAATTTGGAAGGTATTTGGAATGGCGAAGGATGAGGAAGAAGACATTCCAACAAGAAAAGATGGCATGAACAAAAGGAAGGAAGGCGAGGAGGGACATGGAGGGCAGGTTAAGAACACCAGCCCTACTGCCGGCACAAGGCCCAAAGACTGAACGCTAAGGAATGTGGTTGGAGGAGCTAAACGTTGCTGATGGAATGAAGGTATTGAAGAACAGAGTATTTTTATTTGATTTGATTGTCAAAAGGGGACAAATAAGGTTTCCCCAAGTAGCTTGGTAATATGACGAAGCTCTAATTTAGAAAAATTCACCTGGCAGTGCTGCGTGCGATGTGGCGGAGCAAAGTAGGGCTACGTGGAAAGATCGCACAGCAGTAAGAACATAAGAAGACGTGACGATAACCCTTTGTTTGAACACTGCCACTAGCATCTTCTCTAGCCTCACCTCACCAGCAAGTGGGTAGGGTCTGGCTTCTTCTCAAGCTGTGGGGCCCCAGTTCATGGCAATCATTAAATATAATCACTACATCTGCTGCCTCTCCCTTCAAGGTATCTCCATAGCAGCTCGGAAAAAATGAGCTAAATTTGAGGAAACCCATTGCTCTTTTAATTATAAAGTCGATGTCACAGGAGAGAATAGTGTAACAGAACAGCATTTGTAGCTGTCAAATTCTAAAAGCCTTAATGAAGGCTCCTTGAGCTTGGAGCTATACAACTCTGTGTGACTAATTCTTGCACTGGTCTACTCCAGCAGGAGACAGCCCTGGCAAGAATTGTATCTGATAATGGTTACCCTGATTTCTCCCTGTGGCAGATTTTAAATGGCTGCAAATTATTCAGCGCTCCTTCCATTGAGAGGTAGGGTCTTGATTTCCCCTTGCCTTGTATTTGGGATGGTCTTGCTGCGTAGTTTGACCAAAGGATATGGAAGAAAGGACATTCTGGAACTTCCACACCTAGGCCCCAAGAAGTCTTGCAGCCACTGTCTGGGGTTCTTGGAGTGTTTGCTCTTAGAACCCTCCCTTTCATAACCCAAGCATCATGCTATTAGAAGCTCAAGACACTTGGAAAGTGCAAGTGTCGACTGCTGGACTAGCTCTAGTTGAGTACCCAATCAAGAGTCAGCCATGTGTGCAGCCATTTTGGACATCCAACCCAGACGGGCCTTCAGAAGACCACAGCCCTGGCTGCCATCTAACTGTAATGAGATTCCAAGTGAGAACCACCCAGTGGAGCCCAGTCAATCCATGGGGCTGTGAGAGAAAATAATAAATTATTCCTTTAAGCTTCTAAGCTTTGAGATGGCTTTTTATACAGCAATACCCCTTTCTTCAATATTTTGCTTGTAGTGGAATGGTGGGAAGGAGTCTTTCACATCTTTCCCTGTATGTTATCAGTGGGCTTTGGCAGTATGTGTTTAAAAGTCAAATGCTGACTCTAATCTCTGTTCTTATTTTGAAATGAGGAAGTGGAGACTCAAGGAGTTTCTATGAATTGATTATGATTATATAATCAATCATATGAAGACCTTAGACTTGAATGTAAGTTTTAAAATTATAGAAATGTGGCTAAAACCAGCTCAGAAAACTGCATTTTTACATTTACCCAATTTGCCATTTTTGCTCTGGAGGAATAGATGGCAAACTTTTACTATAAAAAATACTTTAGGCTTTGCAGGCCATAGATCTCTGCTGCAACTATTCAATTTGTAATGCAAAAGCACCCATAGGAAATATGTAAACAAACAGAAGTGACTCTTTTCCTGCTTTAAATAGAACTATCTTTTGGTTTCAGATCCAAAACCTAAACTCAATCCAGCCCTAGGACAGTCTCTTTAAGAAATATGCCAGCAGTCATGGTTTTTATTTTCTTTTACTGCACAAAAATCTTCCCAAAGAATAACCTACCTCCTTTACATAGTCTAATTTTTTTTTTTTTTTTTTTGAGAGTAGAGAGAGCACACGTGTGCATTTGAGAACAAGGTGGGACTCGCAGAGGAAGAGAGAGAGAGAGAGAGAATCCTAGGCAGGCTCCACACTCAGCATGAAGCCTGATGCAAGGCTCTATCTCACATCCCTGAGCTCATGATCTGAACCAAAATCAAGAGTCAGACACTTAACCAACTGAGCCACCCAGCTGGGGCACCCATAAAATATGCCCCCACATATTTTAATTTTAAAGGCTGTCAGAGATTTAACATTTTAAAGAACAAGAAATTTTAAGTCCTCTCAAGAGGACTGGTAAAAATGTATATATATTCTATTTCTGACAGCCACTTTGAATGAATAAAATTAAGGCTGTTATGCAAAGTGCCCAAAAGTGAAAAACTTAGTTCCTCTTTGGAATATTGATAAACAATAAGGCAATTAAGTGTTCAGTAATATAGAAAAAGATGTGAATTTTTTTTCTTTCCTTTTCCCAGATGCTTTGGTTCTGAAACAAAAGTCTAAAAACTTTAGAGGCTTTTTTTGATCTCTGACTTCAGAGAGAATTTTAGTGCCTTCAGTTTACTATTCATATAACTCACAAAAATGTGCCCCTGAAATATTCCCAAATAATAGCTGGTTGACAAAATGAATAATGCTATTAAAAATGGGATCAGTTATGGTAACTTTATATAAAGTGATAAATTATTCAGCATTGCCAAATCAAGTACTGACTGGAGGCTAAAAAGAATAAAAGGGAGAGATTTCATTAAAAGTGGAAACATTACTGAAAGTAAAATAAAATATTTTGGAATAAAATATACAAGGGTCTGGTAAGCATATTATACATTAAGGCAAAAATCCAATTTCTTACTAAGAGAGTATAAAATAGAAAAGCATGATCTAATGAAGTCTTAAATAAGGATCCTAACAAGCATTCCTAGATAAAAATCATATTGTTTCTTTTTCCAATTTGCCTTTTTATTCCTGACAGACTCCAGGTGTATTTGAATGAAAACTCATACTTATTTAACTGGCTTAAAAACTGTGTACCTTTTCACTATTAAAAAAAAAAAAAATCACTGTAATTAGGAAAAAACTTTATTTAGAGCCTCTGTTAATCCAAGATTAAGTAGACAAACCCTGTATTAAGAGCTACACATCGGGGGCGCCTGGGTGGCTCAGTCGCTAAGCGTCTGCCTTCGGCTCAGGGCGTGATCCTGGCGTTCTGGGATCCAGCCCCACATCAGGCTCCTCAGCTGGGAGCCTGCTTCTTCCTCTCCCACTCCCCCTGCTTGTGTTCCCTCTCTCCCTGGCTGTCTCTCTCTGTCAAATAAATAAATAAAATCTTAAAAAAAAAAAAAAGCTACAAATCAAGTCCCCTTGAAAGATATAATAAGGGGTGCCTGAGTGGCTCAGTCAGTTGAGCACCTGCCTTTGGCTGGGGTCATGATCTCCTGAGATCCAGTCCTGCATTGGGCTCCTTGTTCAGCAGGGAGCCTGCTTTTCCCTCTCCCACTCCCCCTGCTTGTGCACGTGCTCTCTCTCTCTCTCTTTCTCTCTGTCAAATAAGTAAAATCTTAAAATATATATATATATAATAAGATGTATTTTAAATTATAAACAATATCAACAACAGAAATAGGACGGTGAAAAACAGGTTAAGTAAGATGTAAATGAAATATTTCACCACCACCCCCCACACACCTAAGGACACATTTGTTTAAATATGTTAAAGATAAGAACATTCCACTTCTGTAAAAACTTTCATAGCAAAGCATCTCGAAGTATTTTATGAACACATCTATTACCTGTGTTGCTTCCTTTCCTTTCATGTTGCTCCCATTTCTATCATTATTCAGCAGCAAACCTAAGCATAAAGTGATTTCTTACAGCAAAGGAAATTTTTTTTCTGGTGGGCACAAGAACAGGAGGAAGGAGGCACACTCAAAGAGGGATACAATGGAGTCTAATTCACAGCTTTGGTTCCAATATCTGAAGCCCATCTATGGCAAATAAATGTGGATAAAATCACTGCCGACAATCTTTTTAAATTGCCCACAACATAGGCCATCCTTTGGCTTCCTGCACGTAACTCTGAACTTTCTGAATCTTATGTTTACTTATGCATAAATGTGTACGAAATTTTCTGGGCATTCAAACCATTGTGCCTCTTAAAATAACCCTCAAATCTCTTAAGTCAATTGGAGTTCAGGGGAAAGTTCTAAAATGTTCCTACTTGCCTGCTGGATTTACTCTGGCTTTATTATGAGACCTCAATAGCTTCAATACATGTTAACAGATTGCGATTCCTTGTTGTTAAAGTGGAGTAGAGAAGCACATGTAGGGGTTGGGAGTGGGATAGGTGCTAAAGTCAGAGACAATTGCACATAAATTGCTACCCCACTGTAGCTCCAGCTCATGTGTTATTCTGTAAAAAGGATGGCTTACTGAATCACTTCTAGAAGGGAAGGGACTGTGTATTAGACAGATTCTCCATGAATCTAAAGGAGTTCATTAACTTGGGCAACATAGAACTGTTTGTTCAGAGCTGTGTAAAGTTGTTAAGATGTCAATATAAATTCAAAGACATGTTAAGAACATACAAAAAAAATGCACATGTAGTAAGAATATGGTTCAGTATTATCTACAAATTCCACCAAAGGATGGTTGAGGTGATAGCCTGAGCAAGGAAGCACTGGAAAGGGGTCCATCCCTATCCTTCTCTGAATTCTCCATTCTCCTTCCTGGTTCTGGGTCAGTATCACCAACATTCAAGATGCCATGATTTTAATTTGCCAGAATAAATCTAAAGCACAGTGGTAGCAAAAATAAGTGACAAACTCTGGCTTAATAAATTAGATCACAAAGTCTTTGAGTTGGACTAGACAAAAGTAAGTGCAATTAATTTAGGCCAGAATCATGGATTAACAGGTAAAGAGTAACTGGACTGGGAGGTGGACAAGAAAACTAGAATGCACATTAAGTATTAATGGTAAGAAGCAATCCTAACAAGGGGCCAGAAAAATGCCATGGATCTGGTTCATTTTCCTTTCCTGTAGTATACAGTACAACTTACTTGACAAAATTATTTAAAAAAAAAAAAAAAAAAAGGACTCACCTATCCAGAAGAAACATTTGCTTTCTAATACCTTTTAAGGAATAGATTTAATAATAAATTACATTCTGGAAATTATCTTTATGTCAAACGTTTTTTAAAGTGTTTAAAATAATGAATGTCATTAAAAAACAAGGCTATTTCCACTTGTTTTTGAATAAAACTGGTGACATAACCAAGAGAAATTTATATTTTTCAGCTTTTTACATTTCAGGGCTCTCTTTAATATACAAAAACATGAATATTTTAATCTAGCACAATATTCACCAAATAATAACATTAATGAACTTTTGGGGAAGGATCTCTGATGACTCTAATTTACTTGCAAAACCTCCTGGTTTCCCCTAATAAACTATAACAGATCCAAAGAATCAGCCCTGGAGGTGAACTATTTACGACCTTCTATTGCACTAAATGTGCCCTTCTCGAGCCTTNNNGAATGCCCTTTGATTTTTAAAGTTTTTAAACTACTCTATATAAACCCCTTGAGACATATAGCTACGTTGTGGTTTTTTTTTCCTACTCGAAATACTCAAAGAATTGCCACCTTTCAGGGATGAAGCACTGAGAGCTATCCTCTCATTTATTACCTGTAAATCCATGTTACTGCTTAACTGTCCCCACCTTGAAGACCCACAGCTAGTGAACGGGAAGGCCAATTTCTTTCCTTCTGGGCTCAGACACAAAATCATGACTTCTTATTATGATACGTGTTAATTGGTTATCACTAGTTGCTGATATTCAATGAAAGACTAATATAAGGAATACGAAGATGGGGGTGATTTTTTCTCTTTCACAAGTCCAAAGACATTCTCACTGTTAACATTCTGACAAAACCAAAATGAGCAAGTGAAGTAAATCACTGTAGGAAAAAAACTGGCCTACTAGGAAGATTGAAGCAGCTAACAATTATGAAAATGCTTGGTAAGCCATAGCGCAGTATGAACAAGGAATGTAAGTTCCACAGGAGCACAGACAGTCATCCGTTTTGCGCACTGACCATCCCAATGGCCTAGGATAGAGCCTGACACATGGGAGAGAGTCAGCAAGCATTTGCTGAACGAATGAAATATGTGATATAATTAAAAATGGGTAACAATGAAGCAGAAATTGCATGCAATGGCATAAGTCCCCTAGTGAAATAGTTCTGTATTTCAGCAATGCACCAATAAAAAGAACTCTGGGGTTTTCTCTTCGACATTTGGATTAGTACACTCAATGAGTTAAGGTTAGGAAAAAAAGCGGGTAGTCAATATGCTGAAATGATTAAAAATCACATTTTGTGATCCACTCCAAAGTAAGTGTCTAAAGGATCGGAAGCGGTTGTTTGCTGACATTTCAGAAAGAAATATAAAGAAATACTGTTATCTTTCCAAAAACAGTAGCTCTTCTATCTCCTCTATATTCTCTACAGAACATCAATCACTATGTCTTCAGTCAGCTAATTTTCAGGTGATAGTAACCTTGTCAGTACTCATTATAACTTCATAATTCTACACAGTAGAAAAGAATTCCCCCAACATTTGGTAGGACAAGAATTTGTCACTTAAATAAAACTAGGGCAATGTTCAGAAAACGACATTCTGTGTCAAATTACAAAGATAAATGAACGTAAATGCTGGTTTTAAGCAGCATATTTTTAGGAACAAATATAGAGAGTTTTAATTTTCTTAAGATACTTCTCTAGATTCAAAAATTAAATGCACTCCTTTATTTTTTAAATAAAAGGTTATTTGTTCAAATGAAAATTAATCTAGGAGAATATCATATCTTCAGTGAGGACTGAGTAAAACATTGGGAAAATATATACTTAAAATATATTAGAATACTTAAAAGGGAAATATAAAGTCTTGTACTCTTATTCCAAAAAATCATTTTTGCATTTTGACACTTTAATAAGTGTACAAGAATGAATATATCCTTGAAAAATTTTTTAAATATAGTTAGGAGAGCCTTTACCCAATAATTGCAATATTTTTAATGAAACAGATACACAAAATTCTTTTTCAGTTATTGAAATAGCTGCATTTGATTTGCATTTGGTTTATTTAAATCTAATCTATAAAATCTACAAAGGTGAAAATTAAGTAACTTTCAATGGTTGAGTAACCAGTCATGATCATTAAGGATTTAAAAATCCTTAAAAATAACTTCTATGGACACAATGCCAAACCACTAACAGTTATGCAAACCACCAATCTTTTCAAAAATGTTATTTTTCATGACACAACATTATTTACTAACTCTTCCTAGGTGAACCTGCTTTATAGGTTTCTAATTTTCCAAATACTTCAGAAATAACGGGGTGGCCCAAATTTCCAAGGAGCATAAACCCTGCCTTTAACTGTATTTGTTCCTTTCCCAAGGTACAAAAAGGCTTTCTAGAGTTTAGGTTTTACACCATGTGAATGAGACCGGTGCTCATATAATTATATTTGTTCCATTCTGTTAGTAACCTTTTCAAACTGAAAGACCAGGACAGGTTCTAAACATGTTAAATTCTTTAAAGCCATTAGCAATAAATTTGATCCGGCAGTTTGCTGTGACAATGGAATCTGCTGAAAAAGCGTCTATTAGTCATTCTGGACAAACCCATCGGGATTAAAAGAATGAGTTAAGATCGTCTAAGGACGCAGCGAAAAAAAAATTAATCCGACTGGATCTCAGCTTCTGAGTTTGTAAGAGACTTTTTCCTTTTTTCCACTGACCATTTCGGCTGCCTCTCCATACGCTTTAGCTAATAGCTGACTAAAACGTCCGCATCCTCTTCCCAATCACACACTTAGGTTTTCTCCGAAAATGAAAACAAACCAAAACTGTCTTTCTTTGGGTAAGTAAAATCCCATTTATGGGTGAATTTCCTATTCCAGGTGCCAATTCAGCTATTTCGGCTCAGCACAAAGAAAAAGTCGGCCTTGATTTCCTTGGCCTTAGTGATCCAAAATGTTAAGAATGGAGAAAGCCAAAAGTTTGCGCAACTCTCCTTCCAAAGATCTTTGCGAGCGTTCTTGAACCGCCCCGGCCATCGAAACGTTTTGAGAAGGAAAACCCCCCAAAGAAGGCCTCGCGAACTTCTCCTTGCCAAGAACTTCCCAGGGAGCTGGTGTCGCGCAGCCTCCAGGACAGGCGCCGGCGGGCAGAAAACGCTCAACTTGGGAAACCCCGTGAAACTGGTCCAGCGAGCCCGGGGATCTTGGGACTGGGGCTGCCCTTTCCCGCTAACCCAATGAGGTGCATTCAGGGTTTCTCCGGAAAGGCCTGAAAATCAAGGTAGCCCTACCACTTGTTGAAAAGAGACCGAAAGGAAGCTAATGGTGTGGGATAGGGGAGGAGAGGTGTCAGAGTTAGTGGTGGTACCCTCTTTACTCCCGAAGTGGCATCTCCACTAAAGCTCGAGACGCTCTAGGAAGGTCCCAGGCCAGAGCGGATTCCTGCGCGCTGGGGCCGGGGCTTCCTTGGCGCAGGGCGCACCTCCGAGCGCCTGGATCCCGGACCCGCCGGGCAGGAGGCGCCGGGCGCGGGTGGGGAGGGAAAAGCTAACTCACCTGGGGCTGAAGGCTGGAAGCTACAGTCTCGGTCCGCCGGAGTCCGGCCCGGCAGCCTGGCGCCGTCCGCCGAGGGGCTGAGCACTTGAAAAGCCCACCGCGTGCCGTACGGCGCGCCGCCGGGGCTGACTTGCTCCGTCGCAGGGCACAGCTTGAGGGGAACGGGGCTGGCGGGCAGGGGCCGGACCTGCACGCCGGCGGCCGTGGCGGCGGCGGCAACTAGAGCGGACGCCGGGCCGTGGTGCGCGGGTGGCTGCAGCCCGTGCGGCGGGGCGCCCCCAGCCCGCAGCAAGTTCTCGATCAGGAAACTCTTGCCCAGGTTGCCAAAGCCCGGCGCTGTGGGGAAGTTGAGGAGCGCGGAGGACGCTACCACGTCCCAGTACGCGCCGGCGTGGGCCGCCACGGCGCTGGGGAGCATAGTGCGGCTCCCGCACGCCGCCTGCGCGCCCGCCTCTCGCTCCGCGTCCCGCACCAGGTCCGCGCCGCGGCCTCCGGTCGCAGCCTCCCTCAGAACTGGAGCGCGCTGAGCCCGGGAAGGAGGAGAGGGCACCGAGGACGCCGGCAGGCTTGGAACGATATTATTTATTTGGGTTGGGCGTTTTTTTAAAGGATGGGAGGAGTGAGTGTGGGAGGGGGAAGCTGTGCGTGTCTCTGGCCCGCGGCGTAGGCTCTGGGGGCGCCGGAGGAGTCCCTCCCGCTCCCTATGCAGATCCGGACTTTTTTTTTTTTCTAGAAGGCTGGAAGGTGTGTCTAGCCCATCCATTCATGTCACCCAGCCTACAAAGTGACAGACGCGGCCAACAATAAGGGCGGCCCCGAGAGTCTGAGCTTTGGCCAAGGGAGGGGACGCATAGCGGGAGGAGGTGGGCGTGGAGGCCACAAGAACCGGGCGCGCTCGCCCCCTCCCCACGGCCGGGCCCCTGGCTCTGCAGCCCACGCAGCCCCCGGGACGCGAGAGCGCGCGACCGCGGATGAGGAGGGCGGGCGACACTCGCTTGCAGAGAGCTTTCGGTGTACCACCTGTTGGTCGACCCCTGGCTCTCCCGTGTTGATGTCACTTCTTCAGGAACGAAGGGGCATCCAGGGTAAGCGAAGAGTAGTCACTAGTGTCTTGAAAGGCTGTAGTCATCAGAAAAAGTCGCAAGTGTTAGAGACATCGTGGTCCTACAGATGAAAAGTTTTAAAGAGTGGGTTGCATATGAGATGTGCCCCTCCCGCCTTGTTAAGGCAAAGGAAAGAGTTTTTCTTGAAGACCTTTTAAGAAATTTCGTAGGTTCTAGTAATTCGTTTCTAGTCACTTTTTAATAAGATTTGATTTAGGAATCACTCCAGAAGAGATGTTCTAATAAACTTTGATATAGAGAAAGTGATCTTTGTTGGAGTTGGTTAAATGGTTGGGTCCAAAACCCAGGAAGAAAAGCCACCACCAAGTTTTCCTATAAAAACGGTCTTCTTCCACAGAGACCAGAATGAGAACACTGAATTACTTAGGATTACAGTTGCTCTTTTTTCCCCAGTAGAAATTTGGGCAATTTCCAGTTTATTAACAGGGACTGGACAGGCAAAAAAAGAAAGAAAAAACTGTGTGTGTGTGTGTGTGTGTGTGTGTAGTTAAAAGTTCCTTTAACCACAAGGCAATTTAAAGCTCCTCGTTTTAGAAACTGTATCAATGGCGTTTTAAAACTGTGACTGCTCTGTCAAGTAACAATTCCCATTGCTACTCTCCTGTGCAAATTTAGATGCATTTATTTAAAATAAAAATTTTAAAGGATGTCTGAAAGGTCTGGGGTTGCATGTATAGTTTTCTTCTTTATCCTAATAATAACATGATTCCTAGCTTCAATTTACTTAAAAGCTGGTGGAGGTTGTCAGGGTAGTGAGATAACTTTTCTTTAAAAATTCACCTGGTTGATTTGTGTTTCATTTACACTAGGTATGTCAAAAGCTTTCTAGAAATCCACTCAGTCTACCTGCTGCTAAATGGAAGGGAAGTTTTTGCAAGGCTGGTGTATGTTACTAATATTCATTCACTTATGGATTTAGTCAACAAATCTTTACTGAGCATTTCATATTTATTGAGCATTTGTGATGGTCCTGGGAATATATAGAAAGAAAAAGAAAGGTCTGGCCCTTGCTTTGTAGAAATTCAAAGATTAGTGAGGGAGAAAAACAGTAATATCTGAGAAAGGGACTGTAATTTGGAAGGAAAAGTGTGAGGAAACCTCCAGAGTAAGATTCCCCTTAAAAGGTGAACAGTGGTCAGGGATGGGATGTGAAGTAGTAACCTTTGAGATTAGCAAGGAAAAGAGAGATTACATCACCCCTGCCAGTCCTAGATCATAGCCACCATTTATTCAGTGTTTACATTTGTCCAAGTATAGGACTAAACAATTTGTGCATATTAACTTGTTTAACTTCATAATAATATTATAAGGTTGGCACTGTTATTGGCCCAGTGTTAGTGAGTAGACACAGAAAATTTAAGTAACTTTCCTGAAGCTGCACAACTACCAGAGTGATGAGGTTGAGATACAACCTAAGCTGGATGATTCCAAAGCCTTAGAACCTTTAAGTTCAGCTGTCACTCTCCTCACAAATCGACCTGCCATGCTAAATGGTGTCATCTGGCCTTGCAAGGGAGGCTAAGAAACAAGTATTCTGTTGTTCCGTGGTGGAAGGTAGCAATGAAGACTTGAGTCAAGAATAACTGTTGAGTCAGTCAGCTTACCACAGGCAGATAGGAGGCAACTGGAGAAATCCAGACACAAAGTGATGTGGAATTTAACAAAATTAATGGCAAGAAAATGGAATGGAGGGGATAGATATTACAGTGAGTTGAATCTATAGGACAGGATGATGCAGTTCTCAACTGGAGGTGAGCCCCTCCCTACTCAAGAGACGTTTGGCAATGTCTGGAGATATTGTTGGTTGCCACAACTTGACAAGAGGATGGGGCAGGTAGCCACTGGCACCTAGTAGCTAGAAGCCAGGGATGCTGCTCAACATCCTGTAATGAACAGGACAGCTCCCCCAACAAAGACATATCCAGCCTGAAATGTCAACAGTGTGGTGGTTGAGAAACCTCGGTTATAGAGGATAAGAGAGAATGTAGAATCACTTCCAGTTTTCTGGTCTCACGACTGAGTAGATGCCCACTTCATCAGGATGGGGACTTATAAGATGAGAAGCAGGATTTACATGGAGGTATGACCAGAAAGATGGAGACAGATGTTCTGGTTGTTTGCAAAAACTTCCAGGGAGAATAGTGTAGTGAGAAGAGAAATGAACCAAGAGACAAATGCTGGGGAATATTGGTATTAAGAGGATGAATAGAAGAAAGAGGAGCCTTGAAGGAGACTGAAAACAAGCAGTCAAGATTTGGTGACTGAAACCAGAAGAGAGAATGGAGCCATGGAAGTCAAAGGAGAGGAAGTTTCAAAAAGGAGGAATGGCAGACCTTGGTAAAGAACTGTTGTATGCTCAGCAATTTCCTTTTCCAACTGGACAAACAGCTACAGTGCATTTCCCAGCCTGCCCTTCAGGCTGGGTATGGCCACTGCAATAAGACAAGTGATCTGTTTCTCCTCCAGTTCTGTCCCCTAACAATCCACACAGTCCTTTGCTCGTCAGCTGCCAGATGCAGAGGTCCAGGGGATGAAGAAGTCCTCAGGGCATGATGGAACCACAAGATGAAAGCAGCCTATGTTCCCGAAATCACCACATGGAAGGCACACAAAAATGAATATTTACATAAGTAGATTATGACATAAGCAAAAAATAAACATTTATTGGGTAATGCCATTAAGATTTAGGAGTTGGTTTTCAAGAGCATATCCTCACCTACCTTAATTAATATACTGATTCTGCAAATGCCTCAGATTAAAAAAAAATTTAATTTGATCCTTAGTGACTTGGGCAAGATCCTTTTTGTCGGGAGCAAAGGAAGTAGACACCAGTTTGTGTATGATTGAAGATGCATAGAAGGTAAGAAAGTAGGGAGGTAGAAGTTGAAGAAACATAGGAGGAAGGTAAAGGGAGTTATAGGGTCAAAAAAAAAAAAAGAAATAAGGAAATATTTATAAAGTGAGAGAAAAGGGGTTGGAGGTAAAAGCGTGTTTGATAGAGCAAAGAGCGGTGATACACCCAGCACAGGCTGTGAGGCTCTTTACCTTTTGGTAAGGAAGTGTTCTGGGTCCGAGGCCTATTCTTATGCAGCCAAGTGAGCATGAAAGACCACATTCAGGAGACTGCCTTTCCCAACAGTTATCTTTATCTTCAGGTAACATTAGAGGGTGTTTTACATAGCACAATAGACATTATAAGTTATTTTTCATCTGATAAATAAGGTATTTAAGATTCAGAGGGAAGCATTCGCGCCTTTACTTGAAAGGCTTTACCCTCCAGAATCGAGTCCAAGGCTTAATTCTGACCCAGCCCTGTGTTCTGTCGCTGACTTCAGGAACTAATTGCCTAAATCCAGCTATAATCTTAGCAGTGTGCTGGGACTGGAACACTGTCGCATTTCCTCAAATGAATCTTTCATACAGAATGTGAACTTGGAAGCCCTGAGAGATGGACATCATTGAGCTTACAGACATATTACAGGACTGTTTCTGTATATGCTTGCACACAAATGTTGAAACGTGTCATAGAATTCAGTCTGACATTTGCATTCACACCTGGCCGTGGGGCTTTGGAGATGGCTCCAAATCTCTTAATTTGCCTAATTAGCTATTTGAAGCTTCTTGTATTTATGAAAAAGAACCTAATCATTGAGAAAGCCCAATAGACTCAGGCCATTTTCATCCCTTAAAGAACCACTTTGGTCTATGCTGAGATCTGGTCCAAAAAAAAAGAGCATCATTGCAAAATCAAATGCCTTCAGGGTCAGATGGCTGACACCTATGGGTTAGCCGTGTATAAAATAATAGAGAGTGACTTAGCTATTAAAGAGTGGGGGTGGGGGCTCAGAGGCTGCCAAACAAAGCATATGCTTAGGACTATTTGTCCTTAGTCTGGAGAAGTAGGCTTGGGCCAGATTATGCCTCGTATACAGTACTCAGGATTTTGGACTTTGTCCTTAAAGCAATGAGATGTACACCAGAAAAAAAGAAATTGTAACTATATGTGGTGATGGATGTTACCTTAAACTTATTGTGGTACTCATTTTGCTATACCTATCAAATCATTATGTTGTACACCTAAAACTACAGTGTTATATATCAGTTATATCTCAATTTTAAAAAAGAAAGATGTGATTTCATATCTGCATTTTGAAGGATCACTCCTGTGGTATGGAGACTGTACTAGGATCTGGAGAAGGTGCTGACTAGACACCATTCAATTAATCCAGAGAAGAGATGCTGGGACTTTGGGCTGGGTTCGCAGCCATGGGGAGAAGCAGGAGAGTATGATAGCTCTCTAGAAGGTAGCTGTGAATTTAGAGTCTGAGGGAGTCTTTTCTAAGGAGCCGGTGTGCTTGGTTTTATCAGCCTGTGGGAACTATATAGCCCATTGTGTTTCCGATATGTTTTGAATGCCAAGAAGTTGAGCTCAATTTAGAGTTCAATTGAAGTAACTTCTCTCGTCTCCAGCCTCAGTTCACTTTAGATCTTTCATGTTTATTGCTGACTTTGTTATATGTGTAACCATTTAGTGCACCTCCTCCAACCCTATAAGTAATAAGCAAATACAGCAAACAAGTAAATCTTTTTTTTTTTTTTTTTAATTTTAAACACACATGCTTATAGTAGTTCCACTAAGAATTCTAGGGAATCTAGGGGCGCCTGGGGGGGCACAGTCGTTAAGCGTCTGCCTTCCGCTCAGGGCGTGATCCCGGCGTTCTGGGATCGAGCCCCACATCAGGCTCCTCCGCTATGAGCCTGCTTCTTCCTCTCCCACTCCCCCTGCTTGTGTTCCCTCTCTCACTGGCTGTCTCTCTCTCCATCAAATAAATAAATAAATAAAATCTTAAAAAAAAAAAAAAAAGAATTCTAGGGAATCTAAAGAAGCTTCCCTAATACCTCCACAATCAGCCGAAATCTCCCTTTGGGCAAGAGTCTGTGCTTGGGGAAAAGATAAGCTTCTCATAGCCCAGGTACTATGCACTCTGGATTGTTGACCTCGCTGGCAGCCTCGGAGCACCTACTCCAACAATCAGACATCTTTGAAAAGAAGATGTGATTGTGAGGAATTAGTTCTGTTCTTGACTGAAAGGAGAAAATTCAAGAGTCCCATTGTAGCCTTTTTAGTAACCACTGAAAATCTGGCTGGTGCAGGTTACTCAGGGAGAAACAAGTATTTTCCAAAACTGCTAACTGTGTAGATTCTCTCCACTGCCCAACACCCACTCACAACTCAGAACCTTAGGCAGATTACATCCTAATCCTTAAATTAGAGAAAAAAATATTTTTTAAAAAGTCCAGGAATATGTTAAGAGGTACATTCATCTACTTCAACAGTCATTACTCAGTTAAATTCTGTACAATAATATACTTTCTTAAATATTCTCCCATTCCCTCCACCCTACTCCATCCGCAAATACTCTTGGGTCTTCAAAATAAATTCTAAAAATCTGGCTCACCTCTGAAAGACATTTATAAATATGTTTTCAGTTTTGATCTGGCAGGACTCATGCTCATATTGTCTTCCTTTTCCTGCACATGTCCTTTCTGGCTGGCTCTGTCGGCTTTTTGTGCATTATTTTGCCATGCCTCGGGCATTGTTCATCTCCGTGCCCTGCATTCTACCTTCAAGCTCTATTTTACAGACTTTCTTCTGTAACTGGGAGACTTCCCAGTTTCTTTCCAGGCTATTCAGTTTCTTTGGCATTCCTCGCTCATTGATCATTTCTAACCACTTTTCCACTTGTCCTGCTTGGCCCGCAGTGGAATGTGAGACTACTGAATGATTTTGAGGAAATTACTCTGGATGCTGCCGAGCAGCAGGTCTTTTCAACTGTTCCTCATTGTCTCAGTGTCCTCACAGCCACAGGTGCCTCTCATTCATATTGAAATCCCACAGAGTTTTCGGGTTTGCCCTGAATTACTGCTTTGGACAAAAGGGAGGATCCACATCACATTGTGAGTTTTGTCCCATTCCCCAGTGTTTACACCAGAATCGTCCCTTCAGATGAACATTAACTGTTTTTTGCATTTACTGCCAAAAGTATGGTACACACTGAGAAGTTAATCCCTTGTGAAACTGCTCTAAGGCTATGAACTCAGGCTCTCTGAACCAAATTTAGATGTGTCAATCCCCTTGCTTTAAAGTGTCATTTCTCTGGCCAGAATTCGTCTCATGTAAAATGTAATAAGCATTTTAGGTGAATAAACAAAAATTAAGCCCTAGAGTATTTGTTTCTTTCCTAGTCCCCCAGTTCTCTATTGAGTTTCACTGCTTTGATTTATTTGGAAACTAGAGTAATATCACAAAGCTTCTGAAGTAAGCATTGCTTGACAGCCAACCATTTAAATTGTGTGGTGTAATTCTCAAATGACCCTCCTTATACCACTTAAACATATGCTCTCTTTTTTCAGGGTCATGCATACATTTCACACTCCCCATCACTCCATCTACACATCTCCCCCAGCCCCAATCCAACACCTCTGGTCCAGCTATCCTTTCTTCTTTTAGCCTAAGTACCAGTTGGTTCACAACCCTAGGAGCTTACCAAGTGAAATCTGAAACTGGCCCCCAGTACCCAGAGGGCAAGGAGAGACCAAAGAAAGAGGCAGGCCACTCCAGATTGGACAGTGGTAGGTTGGCTAAACAAGGGAACTTACATACGAGACTTCTCTTGGGTGGCCACAAGACCAGTAGATCTCCACACCACCCACCAGATCTTAAAAGTTCATATCAAGGCCTTAACTGAGTTCTGTCATGTTATACCATCCAGGTGGTCTCAACAACACATTGCTCTCTGAAGGCTTTGTCTTTGAAAACACCTTCCACTCTGGGAACAGTGGGGAGAGTGTACATTCCAAGCACAGGGGCGGGGGTGAGGATCCTCTGATTGCCCACATCCAGTGTCTAGTTCTTGGGTCAACTGGCAGTCATGATCTCTCAGTTACCTCCCCCAAAACTTCACCAACTCATGACTGGCTCTTATAATCTTACCCCCCTCTTCCGTGATGTGCCCTGAGCAATCAGCAGGTTTCACCAACATGGAGATGACTTGTTTGGTGGCTATCTGGCTGCGCTGGAGGCAGATACCACAACATTAATAGAGGCACATACAAGAGAAAATGCAGATCATGATAAAGATTCCAAAATAAAGTAATAGTTTTGTTTTGTTTTGTTTTTCTACTAAGAGTCCCATGATCCAAACAGTTGATTGCTAAATCCCCTAGGCTATGGGTTGGATCACTCAGGGAGTTCACTTGTGTCCTCATATGATTTAATAAAGATGACACATCAACAGACTCCTCAGGTATGAACACACAACTCTTTGTTTGGACAATGGCACAAATGCCTAATTGCAAGGCATTAATCATGTCCAAGGCCATTCTATTTTGGAAGACAGCTCTTCTCATTAAAGACGTTTCGGTATTCAGTTAAGGACAGGCTTTGTTGACTATCATTTAAGGTTTGCTTGGTGAATTTGCTAAATGTGCTATAATGTTCTCCAGGCCAATGGAGGAAACAAAGATGGTGTCCAAATGATTGTATTGGTGGGCAACAGGAGTTCATGGATTGGTGGACTTTTGAAGTAATAAATGGGTTCACATCGTCTGTAGTTGTGGTAGCATCATTACTGAGGTAAGACAGTGGTTGATTTCTTGACATTCAGGTATGTAATACTTTTGGAGTGAATCTGTCCCTGACTAGCTGACTTTCAGATGCAGTTTGCTGATAATATTTGATTGACATGCAAAAGTGCCTTCACTAAGGGGACTTACTGTTTATCTATTGAACAGGATTAAAACTGATTCAGGTGGCTACTTGTTACCATGGTTACAGAACAATCACTTTAGAAAAAGCTTATGGAAAGTTTTTAAATTCTCAGTTCTCCCTTTTCAATCCTCATTCATCCAGGGCTCTAGAAGAGATAATGAAGATTTTCCAGATCTTATCACAGGTGTTGATTCTCTTTATAAATATGGTTTGTAGAGATCTGATTTTTAGATGGAGTGTTAGTTGGTGTGATATTATCCTGTGTTTATCTGGAATCATTTAGGTCATCTGTCAAGATAGTGACTATGCAGAGGTATTTAAGACTCTGGACAACAGACATCAGACACCTGTGCACAAGTAAATATAAATAGAAGTATTCAAGAAATTATCAGAAGATTCTCTAGAACTAGGTCTGATTAAATAAATAATTCCAAACAATTTTTATATGACCATCTTAAATAGCCAGGCTGCCTTGATTTTTTTTAGATTTTTATTTCAGTACAGTTGACATACAGTGTTATATTAGTTTCAGGTATACACTATAGTGATTCAACAATTCTATACATTACTCAGTGCTCATTATGATAAATATACTCTTAATCCCCTTCACCTGTTTCCACCATTCCCCCACCTACCTCCCCTCTGGTAACCACCAGCTTATTCTCTATAGTTGAGAGTCTGTTTTATGGATTGTCTCTTTTTTTCCCTTTGTTTGTTTTGTTTCTTAAATTCCACATATGAGTGAAATCATAAGGTATTTTTCTTTCTCTAACTGATTTATTTCACTTAGCATTATATTTTCTAGATCCATCCATGTTGTTGCAAATGGCAAGATTTCTTTCTTTTTTATGGCTGAATAATATTCTGTTGTGTCGGGGGGAGGGCACATCTTCTTTATACACTCATCTACGGATGGACACTTGAGCTGCTTCCATAATTTGGCTATTGTAAATAATGTTGCAATAAACCAAGGGGTTCATGTATCCCTTTGAATTAATGTTTTTGTATTCTTTGGATAAATACTCAGTGGTGTGATTCATGAATCATAAAGTAGTTCTACTTTTAACTTTTTGAAGAACCTTCATACTGTTTTCCATAATGACCACACCAGTTTGCATTCCTACCAAAAGTGCACAAGTGTGCCTTTCCTCCACATCCCCACCAAAACCTGTTGTTTCTTATAGTGTTGTTTTTAGCCATTCTGACAGGTGTGAGGTCATATATCATTGTAGTTCTGATTTTGTATTTCCCTCATGATGAGTGATGTTCAGCATCTTTTCATGTGACTATTGGCCATCTGTATGTCTTCTTTGGAAAAATGTCTGATCGCGTCTTCTGCTCATTTTTAAATTGATTTTTTTTTGTTATTAAGTTCTTCCTTTGTTTTAGATACTAACCCTCTTTATTGAATATATCATTTGCAAATACCTTCTCCCATTCAGTAGGTTGTCTTTTAGTGTTGTTGGCTGTTTCCTTTGCTATGCAGAACCTTTGTATTTTGATGTGGTCCCAACACTTTATTTTTGCTTTTGTTTCCCTTGTCTCAGGAGACATATCTAGAAAAAAGTTGTGATGGCTGATGTTGAAGAAGTTATTTCCTGTGTTCTCATTGAGGGCTTTTATGGATTTAGGTCTCATATTTGGATCTTTAATACATTTCGAATTTATTTTTGTGTATGAGGTAAGAAAGTGATACAGTTTCTTTTCCATTTTGCAGTCCAGTTTTCCCAACACCATTTGTTAAACAGACAGTTCTTTTCCCATTAGATATTCTTTCCACTTTATCAAAGATTGACTGACATATAGTTTGGGTTTATTTCTAGGTTTTCTGTTCTGTTCCGTAGATCTATGTGTCTGTTTTTATACCAGTACCATACTGTTTTGATTACTACAGTTTTGTATTATAAATTTTGATGCCTCCAGCTTTGTTTTTCTTTTTCAGGATTGCTTTAGCTATTCAGGGTCTTTTGTGGTTCCACACAAATTTTAGGATAGTCTGTTCTAGTTCTGTGAAAAATGCTCTTGGTATTTTGATAGGGATTGCATTAAATGCATAGATGAATTTGGGTAGTATAGACATTTTGACAATATTTGTTCTTCCAATCCATGAGCATGGAATGTCTATTGTTTCTTTATATGATCTTTAATTTCTTTTGACAGTGTTTTATAGTTTTCAGAGTAGAGGTCTTTCACCTCTTTGGTTAGGTTTATTCCTAGGTATCTTATTTTTGGTGCCATTGTACATGGGATTGTTTTCTTAATTTCTTCTTCTGCTTCATTATTGGTGTATATACATGCAACAGATTTCTGTACTTTGATTTTGTATCCTGCGACTTTACTGAATTCATATATGAGGTCTAGCAATTTTTTGGTGGAGTCTTTGGGGTTTTCTATATAGAGTAACATGTCATCTGCAAATAGTGAAAGTTTTACTTTTTCTTTACTGATTTGGATGTCTTTCTTTCTTTTTGTTGTCTGATTGTGGTGGCTAGGACTTCCAGTACTATGTTGAATAAAAGTGATAAGAGTGGACATCCTTGTCCTGTTCCTGACCTTAAGGGAAAAGCTCTCAGTTTTTTCCCATTAAGGATGATGTTAGCTGTGGGTTTTTCACATATGCCCTTTATTATGTTAAGGTATGCTCCCTCTAAACCTATTTTGTTGGGGGTTTTTATTTTGAATAGATGTTGTACTTTGTCAAATGCTTTTTCTGCATCTATTGAAGTGATCGTATGGTTCTTATCCTTTCTACTATTTATGTGATGTATCATGTTGATTGATTTGTGAATATTGAACCACCCTTGCATCCTAGGAATAGATCTCACTTGATCATGTTGAATAATCTTTTTAATATATTGTTGTGTATAGTTTGCTAACATTTTCTTGAATGTTTCTGCACCTATGTTCAGCAGAGATATTGGCCTATAGTTCTCTCGTTTTGTGTCTTTACCTGGTTTTGGTATCAGGGTAATGCTGGCCTCATAGAATGAATTTGGAAGTTTTCTTTCCTCTTCTGTTTTTTGGAATAGTTTGAGAAGAATAGGTATTAACTCTTCTTTAAATGTTTGGTAGAATTCACCTGTTAAGCCATCTGGTCCTGAACTTTTATTTGTTGGGAGTTTTTTTTATTAGTATTATTACTGATTTGATTTCCTTGCCAGTAATTGGTCTGTTCAAATTTTCTATTTCCTCCTGCTTCAGTTCTGGGAGGTTATGTGTTCCTAGGAATTTACCCATTTCTTCTAGATGAACTATTTGCTGGCATATAATTTTTCATAATATTCTCTCATTATCCTTTGTATTTCTGTGGTGTTGGTTGTTATTTCTCTTTTTATTGGTGACTTTGTTTATTTGAGTTCTCTCTCTTTATTTATTTATTTATTTATTTATTTTGAGGAGTCTGGCTAAAGTTTTATCAGTTTTGTTGATCTTTTCAAAGAACCAGCTCCTGGTTTCATTGACCCGTTCTGTTTTTTTGTTTTTTGTTTGTTGTTGTTGTTTAGTTTCTATATCATTTATTTCTACTCTAATCCTTATTATTTCCTTCCATCTACTGGCTTTGTATTTTGTTTGTTGGTCTTTTCCTAGCTCCTTTAGGTGTAAGGTTAGGTTGTTTGAGATTTTTCTTACTTGAGGTAGGCCTGTATTACTATAAATGTCCCTCTTAGAACCACTTTTGCTGTATCCTAAAGATCTCGGACTGGTGTGTTTTCATTTTCATTTTTCTCCATGTATTTTTTGCTTTCCTCTTTGATTTCTTGGTAGACGCATACATTATTTAGTAGCATGTTATTTTGCCTCCATGTATTTGTGCTCTTTCCAGATTTTTTCTTACGGTTGATTTCTAGTTTCACAGCATTATGTTCAGAAAAGATGCATGGTGTGGCTTCAATCTTCTTAAAGACCTATTGTTGAGACCTGTTTTATGATTTAATACATGATCTGTTCTGGAGAATGTTCTGTGTGTACTAGAAAAGAATATATTCTGTTTTAGGATGGAATGAGCTGAATATATCTGTTAGATCCATCTGGTCCAATGTGTCATTCAAAGCCACTGTTTCCTTATTGATTTTCTGTTTGGATGATCTGTCCATTGATGTAAGTGAGGTGTGAAAGTCCCTTACCATTATTGTACAATCAATTTTTTCCTTTATGTTTGTTATTAATTGTTTTATACATTTGGATGTTCCTATGTTGGGTGGGTAAATATTTATAATTGTTATATCTCTATGTTGATTGTCCCCCATTGTGATTATATAGCATCTTTCTTTGTCTCTTCTTACAGTCTTTTTTATAAGGTCTATTTTGTCAGATACAAGTGTTGCCACCCCAGCTTTATTTTCACATCCATTTACAGGACAGATGTTTCTCCATCCCCTCACTTTCAGTCTGCAGGTGTCATAGGTCTGAAATGAGTCTCTTGTTGTTTTTATGGGTATTTTTTTTTATGTTTCAAATTTTTATTTAAATTCTAGTTAGTTAGCATATAGCGTAATATTGGTTTCAGGAGTAGAATTTAGTGATTCATCACTTACATACAACACCCAGTGCTCAACAAACAAGTGCCCTCTTTAATGCCCATCACTCATTTAGCCCATCCCGTGCTCACCTCCCCTCCATCAACCCTCAGTTTGTTCTCTGTAGTTAAGAGTTGCTTATGGTTTTCTTCCCTTTTCTTTCCCTTCCCTTACGTCTGTTTTGTTTCTTAAATTTCACATATGAGTGAAATCATGTGATTTATTTGTATTTCTCTGACTTATTTTGCTTAGCATAATACATTCTAGCTCCATCCACATCATTGCAAATGGCAAGATTTCATTCTTTTTGATGGCTGTGTAATATTCCACTTTAATCCATTCATCAGTTGATGGACATTTGTGCTCTTTCCATAATTTGCCTATTGTTGATCATGCTGCTATAAACATTGGGGTGTATGTGTCCCTTGAAATCAGTATTTTTGTATCCTTTGGGTAAATACCTAGTAGTGTAATTGCTGGGTCATGGGGTAGCTCTGTTTTTAACTTTCTGAGGAACCTCCATATTGTTTTCCAGAGTGGCTCCACGAGCTTGCATTCCCACAAACAGTGTAAGAGGGTTCTCCTTTCTCCACATCCCCACCAACATCCATTGTTTCCTGTGTTGTTAATGTTAACCATTCTGACAGGTTTGAGGTGGTATCTCATCATGGTTTTGATTTGTATTTCCCTGATGATGAGTGATGTTCAGCATCTTTTCATGTGTCTGTTGGCCATCTGGATGTCTTCTTTGGAAAAATGTCTATTCATTTCTTCTGCCCATTTCTTAACTGGATTATTTGTTTTTTGGGTGTTCAGTTTGATAAGTTCTTTATAGATTTTGGATACTAACCGTTTATCAGATATGTCATTTGCAAATATCTCTCCCATTCTGTAGGCTGCCTTTTAGTTTTCTTGTTTCCTTTGCTGTGCAGAAGCTTTTTATCTTGAAGTCCCAATAGTTCATTTTTTTCTTTTGTTTCCCTTGCCTTTGGTGATGTGTGTAGTAAGAAGTTGCTATGGCCAAGGTCAAAGAGGTTGCTGCCTGTTTTCTTCTCTATAATTTTGGTGGGTTCCTGTCTCACATTTAGGTCTTTCATCCATTTTGACTTTATTTTTGTGTATGGTGTAAGAAAGTGGTCCAGTTTCATTCTCTGTATGTTGCTGTCCCGTTTTCCCAGTACCAGTTGTTGAAGAGACTGTCGTTTTTTCCATTGGATATTCTTTCCTGCTTTGTCAAAGAATAGTTGTCCATAGAGTTGTGGGTCCATTGCTGGATTCTCTATTCTGTTCCATTCATCCATATGTCTGTTTTTGTGCCAGTACCATACTTTCTTCTTGATTACAGCTTTGTAATATAGCTTGAAGTCTGGAATTGTGATGCTTCCAGCTTTGTTTTTCTTCTTCAGGATTGCTTTGGCTATTCGGGGTCTTTTGTGGTTCCACACAAATTTTAGGATTGTTTGTTCTAGCTCTGTGAAAAATGCTGGTGATATTTTGATAAGGATTGCATTAAATGTGTAGATTGCTTTGGGTAGTATAAACATTTTAACAATATTTGTTCTTCCAATCCACGAGCATGGAATTTTTTCCATTTCTTTTTGTCCTCTTCAGTTCTTTCGTAAGTGTTCTCTAGTTTTTAGCAAACAGATCTTTTACTTCATTGATTAGGTTTATTCTTAGGTATCTTCTGGGGTTTCCCCCTTATGTAACTGTTTTCTTTTCTCTTGCTGCTTTTAAAATTCAATCTTTATCAGTACATTTTGCCAGTTAATTACTATGTGTCTTGGTGTGGACCTCCTTGGGTTGATTTTGTTGGGGGCTCTCTCTGCCTCCTGGATATGAATTTCTGTTTCCTTCCCCAGATTTGGGGAGTTTTCAGCTATTACTTTTTCCAATAGATTTTCTGCCCCCCTTTCCCTCTCTTCTCCTTGTAGGAGAAGAGTGCAAATGTTATACTTAATGAAATTGCTGGGTTCCCTAAGTCTATTCTCATTTTGCAGATTTTTTTCCTCTCATCTGCTCAGCTTGATCGCTTTCCATTATTTTGTCCTCCAATTTGCTGATCCATTCTTCTGATGCTTCTAGTCTGTTATTTATTCCATCTGGTATGTTTTAAATTTCATTTATTATGTTCTTCATCTCTGACAGATTCTTTTTTATCTGTTTATTAAGGGTCTCACTGATGTCCTCCACTCTTTTCTCAAGTCCAGTGATTATATTTATGATCATTACTTTAAATTCTCTATCAGGCATATTACTTATCTTTGTTTCACTTAGGTCTCTTGCTGTGGTTTTGTCTTATTCTTTCATTTGGGACATAGTCCTCTGTCTCATTTTGTCTAACTCTCTGTGTCTCTTGGTCTGTGTTATGAAAATCAGCCACTTCTGCTCTTGAAAGTAGGACCTTGTGAAGAAGAGGTCTTGTAGTAGTCCTGCAGTGGAGTGTCCTGTTTACCAGAAGCTCTCTCCTATGTGTGTTGTTTGCACTCTGTTATTGTAGCTGATCCACTTTTTCTTTCAGTCCAGTCACCTGCAATGGCTCTCTTTGCCTGTTTTGGGCATTGTTTGGTCTGTGTGTGTTAGTAGACCAGTCTGGGGCCACCTTGGGCTTATGTTGAGTTAGACCAGGCATTTGCCAGAGATGCAGTAGCACCAAACTGCAGGGTGCTTTCCCTGTGTTGTCTCCTGAGAAGCTTTCATTGGTGGGCAGGGCCTATAATCAGACCAGCTGTCTGCCCCCAGTGCACCGCTGGGGCCACAGTCTGACTGGTGTGTGTGGTTGTCTTTCCCTCTCCCTAGGGCAGGAGTCACTTTGGAGTGACTGTCAGGGATGCTGGTATACTGCCAGGCTTATGGCCCTGTTTTGAATGGGCTCTGGCCAAGACTGTATTGGAAGGTGCAAATCTGCAAAGCGTGCAAGGGTGGGGTGCACAGTTTCAGTAAGGTTTGCGTGTTGGTCCTCCATGAGAGGGGACCTGCCACTGCCAGGACCAAGGTTCCACTAAGCACGCTGGTTAGGAGACACTGCTGGCACAGTTTGTGCTGCTCTTCTGGGGGAAGGGGACCCAGGGCACCAAGACTGAGGCAGGCCTGGCTGGAGGAGACAGATCTGCCAAAGCCAGATGGAGCAGAGTGCAAGCAAGTTAAGTGGTGAAGGTATGTGCTGTGCTAATTCCTGAAGGTGGCCATGTGTTTATACTGAGGGATAGGGGATGGAAATGTCACCTACTAGCTCCTTTGTTTCAGGAAGAGTCTCCAGAGATCTCTGTTCCTCCAGGATATACTCTGAGATTAGTAAATAACTCTCCCTCCCTATGCCCCCAGGTCTTTTTCAAACTGCAGCTTCTGTGCTGTATCTCCAGGGTCTGTGATTTGTGCTGTCTTTTTAATGGTGGGGACTCAGTTTCCTCTTGCCCTCCTGGCTCTCTGAGAGCCAAGCATGCTGATCTTTAAAATTACAGGCCTTAAGTCCCATGGTTGTAAGAACTCATGCAATTTGGCCCCTCTTGTTTTCAAAGCCAAATGTTACGGGGATTTGTTTTCCCTGTGTGGGCTTCCTGGTGTGATAGTCTGTTTTCTCCCTTCTCCACACCCAAAAGTCCCTCCCTCCCACTGACAGTCCCATGGTCCATTTAGCCCCCACCAGGTTTCTGCTATTCCTGCCATCTTTGATGTGGCCTTCTCTCTATTTGTGAAGTTTATTCTGCCAGTCTTCAGGTCATTTTCTGTGTTATCTACATTGACCTGAATGTTATCTAGTTGTATCCTTAAGACAAGGTGAGCTTAGGGTCTTCCTATTCCACCATCTTCCCAGCAATCTACCAGGCTGCCTTTTATTTTAGCTAAGATATACATTGTTTTACCTTACCGAAAAGGTTAATTCAGTGCAGTATGAGTGTTAGCCATGGGCATATTCCTCCCTGGCTGGCCAAAAGAAAGTGTGTATGTCTGTGTGTGTGCGTGTGATCTCTATTTTTATTTGCAGGGTTCTATATGTGTTCATTACATTAAGCTGTTAATATAACTCTCATAGCCTTGGAAATTGTTTATCTGTTTGGATTTTCAATTATTGAGATTTATTAAAATCTCCCACTATGTATTTACTTATTTCTCTTTGTATTTCATAAATTCACATGTAATTTGTATCTTTCTTCTAATAATGTTTCATCTTTAAAGTCTGTTTTGTCTGATATTAATATAGTTATGCCATCATTGTTTTTATTATTACTTTCCTGCTGTATTTTTACATTCTTTCAGTTTTAAATGTTTTATGTTCTTATGTTTCTGATGTCTTTTAGGTATGGCTGGATTTTAAAAGTCTACTCTGAAAACCTCTGTCTTTTAATTAATGAATTTAACTCATTTATATTCAGTGTGATTGCTGATATTTTCAGTTTCTGCTGTTTTGTTTTGTGCTGTCTACTTACCTTTTCATTACTATGCTTTCTCTTTCTTACTTTCTTGATTGTTATTGAATCGATAATGTTTTGTTTATTCCCTTTTCTTTGTCTACTGGGCCAAAAGACCAAATGTGCTCTGTTTCTATTCCACTAATGGTGAATCTAAACATTTTAACATTAGTCTAAATTTAATGACTATCTCTACTGTTGTCCTGAACAACTTAATTCTAAATACCACTCTACTAATTTACATTTTTTTGGTCAGGTAATTTAGTTTAATCTTGTTTTATACTCTTAATATGACAATTGATTATTTGTATATACTCACCCAATTATAAATTTCTTACTATTCCTTCTTGAGTATCATTGATATTTTTTCTATGTATATAGTCCATTTTTACGAAGTACCTCCGTTTTTCAGTGAGTTGGAATTCTTACTGAAAATGTCTTCAGTTTTCTGTCATTCTTTTTTTTTTTTTAAGATTTTATTTATTTATTTGACAGATAGAGACAGCCAGAGAGAGAGGGAACGCAAGCATGGGGAGTGGGAGAGGAAGAAGCAGCCTCGCAGCAGAGCAGGGAGCCACGATGTGGGGCTTGATCCCAGGACTCTGGAATCATGCCCTGGGCCAAAGGCAGACACTTAATGACTGAGCCACCCCGGCGCCCCAGTTTTCTGTCATTCTTGAATGATGGTTTAGCTGTGTATAGATTTTAGATTTACAGTGGTTTTCTATAGACTTTTGGAGATGCTATTTCATTGTTATCTGGATTCTGTTGGTGGTAGTATAAAATCTGCTGTCAGTCTGCCATTCCTGTCTTTTCTTTCTTGGCTGCTTTTCAGGTCTTTCATTTCATTAAGGTAAATCTAGTGATTACTCTTTTTTTCCTTTAAAAAAAATCATCCTCTGAACTTACAGTGCTTTCTGAATATGGTAATTCCTATACTTGATCAATTCTAGAAAATTGTCAGCTATTATCTTTTTAAATATTACTTCTCTTTTTCAACCATTCTTAGGCTCTCCTAAGATCCTGTTAGACCAATTCTGCCAATTTTTTGCCCTATTTTCCATTTCTTTTATGTAATTTTTTTATCTTTTCATCACCTCAGTTCTCTAGGTAAATAATTTATCTCTATATTCCAGACACTATTTCTTCCTTCAACTATTTAATTTGCTATTTAATATTAACTAATGAATTTTTAATTTAAATTATTATACTTTCAGTTTTAATTTTAGATGTTCCACTAGTTCTCTTTTCAAATTTTCTTGGCCAGTTTTAATAATACATTGATCTTTTCTCATATTTTAATTATTTAAGTCTTTAATTTTTTTAAACAATTTACACATTTTTGTTAGTTCTATCAATAATTTATTTGAAGATCCTAAAGGCTTATACTTATTGTTTTGTTTGTCATACGAAATTTGTTTCTGTTATATTGTTTTCTTATGTTTTGCAATGTTGGATTGTGAAGTCATTTTTTTTTTTAAGAGACAGAGAGCACGTGCAAGCATGCAGGGGGATGCAGAGGGATAGGGAGAGAGAGAATCTTTACCAATGTGGGGCTCAATCTCATGACCCTGAGATTATAGCCTGAGCCCAAATGAAGAGTTGGACACCTAACCAACTCACCATTAAGTCATTTTTAATGGAGTTGTGTCTTCCAGAAATCCACTGTTATTTGACTTTCATGTGTATCACTCTAGAGATACTTTGTGGCTACTTCTGCCAATTTTTCCAGCCCTGCCAAGATGAAGTATTGGGAAGATGCATATTGAAGAATTGAAACTGAAACCCAAGCTATATATTTTAAAAGAATAATGCCGTACTTTATGCTGTAATTTTTAATTGTTTTATATCAGTAGGTTTTGTTTTTATTTTACAGGCATATCTCAAATCTATTGTGACTTCAGTTCCAGATCACACAAAATAGTGAATGTTATAATAAAGTCAGTCAAATGAATTTTTGGTTTCCCAGTGCATGTGAAAGTTGTGTTTACACTATACTGTGTCTGTTATGTGTTCGATAGCATTGTGTCTAAAAAATGTACATACCTTAATTTAAAAATACTTTATTGCTAAAAATGCTAACCATATCTGAGCTTTCAGTGAGTCATCCTTTGTTGAAGGGTCTTACCTCAATGTTGATGGTTGCTCACTAATCAAGGTGGTGGTTGCTGAAGGTTGGGGTGATTGTGGCAATTTCTTAAAATAAGGTGACCTGGAAGTTTGCTGCATCAATTGACTCTTTCTTTCATGAACAATATCTTGTAGGATGTGATGCTGTTTAATAACATTTAACCAACAGTGGAAATTCCCTCAAATTTGGAGTCTGTCCTCTCAAATCCTGCTGCTGCTTTATTAACCAAGTTTATGTGGTATTTTAAATTTTTTGTTGTAATCTCAACAATCATCAGGAGTAGATTGACCAGGAGTACTCGTTTCTCAAGAAACGACCTTTTTTTTTTTTTTTTAAGATTTTATTTATTTATTTGACAGAGAGAGAGAGAGCACAAGCAGGGGGAGGAGCAGAGGGAGAAGGAGAAGTAGGCCCCCCACTGAGCAGGGAGCCCAACGTGGGGCCCGATCCCAGGATCCTGGGATCATGACCTGAGCCAAAGGCAGACACTTAACCATCTAAGCCACCCAGGTGCCCCAAGAAACCACTTTCTTTGTTCATCCATAAGAAGCAATTGCTCATCCACTAAAGTTTTATCGTGATTGCAGAAATTTCAGTGACATCTTCAGGCTCCACTTCTAATTCCAATACCCTTGCAATTTCCACCACATCTGCAGTTACTTTTTGCACTAAAGTCTTGAACTTTCAATTTGTTAAAAAAAAAAAAAAGGAATATCTATTAAGTACAGTAAAATGAAGCACAACAAAGTAAGGTATGCCTGCATTTAGTTTTCCCATATTACCAAAAATGAAAATACTTTATTTTCTACCAAGAGTCAAATTAATCTTTTCATGAAATATAAATCTAGTCCTAGAACTTCCCAGCTTAAAACTCTTCAATGGTTTTCTTTTTTCTTTTCTAAGAATAGAATAGGATCTAAGATCATTAACATGTTCTTCAAGGCCCAGAATGATCTGATCCATGACAATTTTGCTAGTCTTATCTCAGTCAGTTTCCCCAAGGTTGCTGCTCTTCGTCAGTTCCTCAAGAGTATTATGTTCCTTCCCAACTCTGAGCCTTCGCACATGTTATTCCTTCTGCCAGGCCTCTTCTCTGTCTCAGCCTCACTTGGAAAATGCCCACTTGTCTTTTTGGTCTCAGCTTAAATGTCTCTTCCTCAGAAAACCTTCTCTGAATTCCCCAGTCTCATAGCCAGTCAAGGTTATACTCCCATATTACTTACTTTCAGAGTACTCTGAGGATTTTCTTTAAGTATAATTAAATCATTTCTTTTTAATTTAATGGCTGTCCTCTCCACCTGAATAAGCTTTGTGTATGTGAGATTAGGTCAGTCAGTTCTGTTCATTCCTAGCAGTTAGTACGTTGCCTAAGTTGCAGAAGAAAATAAACAAAGCTTAGCACTGTGTTCTATGTTTTGAAACAGATATCGACATTTTTTATTTAATTTAAGCTTTCTACAAAGAGCTGTATCAGGAAATCGAATTGGTGTCCCAAATGTATTGAATTGCAAAACTTTTAGAGTGTGGAAAATAAAGGGATTAGTTTTAGGCAGGAAAATAATTGCTTAAATTTTTTAAGTAATTTATGTTAAATTTGTTTGTGAAGTAATAAGTACTAAATGTAACAGTCTATTTCTATTACACTAGCTATTTTTATTATTTTTATTACTGTTCATTTTTCTCAAATCTTGATATCCATACAGAAATAAGAAACACATTTCATCAAAGACAAGCTGTTATAATGGTAATGCTATCTAATAAAGTAAGTCCCCTTTTCTTTATCTTCAGTGGCAGGAAACTTAAAGAAATATGTCACTTATAAGAAAGCACAGACCAAATTTCATTAGCTAATCAAATTTAGCCTCCTTAATACACAGACATTTTATAAAAAGGTATCTATTAAACAAGTACTGTTTGGTTCAAGTAATTATTTTCATCGTCTTTTTTTCTCATTGTCTTACTTTAATTAAAGTTGGTTTTGTCTTAAAGGAAGATGAATATTTCTGTTTTTGTATTTTTTCTTTCTCAAAGAAGGAACTTATGTCACTGTCTGCATGTGCCACATTATAGGTGGCAATAAATACATGCCGAATAAAATGATCAGTTAACAACCTGAATGTCATTTAATAATGATTCATTATTTTTTAATGTAAACTATTGACTTAATTTTTTATATTATGTTCAGTTAGCCAACATATAGTACATCATTAGTTTTTGATGTAATGTTCAATGATTCATTAGTTGCGTGTAACACCCAGTGCTTGGATATGGATATAAGCAAGATGTCAGAGATAGACTTCAGGGTAGCAATTATGAAGTCAATAGCTAGGCTTGAGAAAAGCCTTAGCAACAATATGAAATCTCTAAGGGCAGAAATGAGAACTAATCAGGCTGAACTTAAAATGCTATGAATGAGATGCAGTCTAAACTGGATACTCTTAACAGCCAGGTAAATGTGGCAGAACAAATTAGTGATCTAGGAGATTTATTGAACTTTAAACTTTTTAAGAGTATATTTATACCTTATATTCACAAGAGAATATCAAAATGACTCTTCTTGGATTTTCCAGCATATATCTATATCTATATATCTATATATCTATATCTATATCTATATCTATATATCTGTATCTATATCTATCTATCTATATATATATATATCTATATATATCTTTCTTATAAAAAGTATTCCCAAGGCATTTTTTAGCACTGATTTGTATCTCTGACCTGAATTATTGTGAGAGCATCCCAGCCACATTTTTTACTTCTTATCTCTGTTTTCTTCAACCACCCTGCCATGCCAATATATCATATACCTTTCCAACATTCTTTTATTCACAACTAATTAAATTAGTATTTACTGAGCATCTGTATGCCTGGTACTGCTCTAGGTTTTAAGGACTCGGGAGTAAACAAAAAAGGGCTCCCCTATTCTCATAGAACTTACTTTCACCAGGGTAAACAGAAAACAGATGAACAATAAATATAAATTGTGTTGGCAGTTAGATAAACTCCTATAAAGATAATAAAGGAGAGTGAGAGAACAGAGTGTAAAGTAATTTTATTTTGGCTGGGATTTTCAAAAAGACCTTTCTAAGGAGGTAGTGATGTTTGGGCAAAAATTTAAACGAAGAGAGCACATGAGGCATGTAAATACCTACAAAAGACGATTAGAAGCTGAGGATCAGCAAGTACAAGGCCAGAGGTGAGTGCACACTTGGTTTTTAAGAATAGTAAGGAGGCCAGTGTGGATGGAACATGAAGCACTGGGAGATATTGAAAATGATGCTGGGGAGATAGCCTAGAACCTGGTCATTTATAGTTTAATAGGTCATCAAAAGGACTTTCAGTTTTATCCTAAGTGTGATATGCAGCCAATAGAAGGTCAAAATAGGGAAATTATATGATTTGGTTTATATAATAGAATAGTCATTCCAGCCTCTAAGTAAGGGAGTTGGAAGAGAACTGAAGTGGTCTAAATGAGGGATAACATGGGCGTGGACTAGGGTTGAGATAATAGTGGTAATAAGAAATGGTCATATTTGGGGACTACTTTGAATTTAGCTTCTACATTTGCTGACGGACTAGGAGTCAAGGATTACCCCTTTTAATTTTATCTAAGTGCCGTGAGGTTCTCTGAGGTGCTATGAAATCACTTTGAGGTATTAGTTTGAGATGCCTATTAGACATTCAGGTAAGGTTATTGTTTAGGACATTCAATACAGGGGTTTGGAGTTCAGGGGAGAGTTGAAGCTCAATATATAAATTTGGAAATCATCAACTACATTTGTATCTTTGGGGTAAAAACCTAGGAGTGCAATTGCTGGGTCATAGGGGTAACTCTATTTTTAACTTCTTAAGGAACCTCCATAATGGTTTTCAGAGTGGCTGTACCAGCTTGCATTCCCATTAGCAGTGTAAAAAGGTTCCCCTTTCTCCACATCCTCACAAACATTTGTTTTTTCCTGACTTGTCAATTTTAGTCATTCTGACTGGTGTGAGTGGTATCTCATTGTGGTTTTGATTTTATTTCCATGATGCCAAGTGATGTTGAGCATTTTTCCATGAGTGTTGGCCATTTGCATGTCTTCTTTGGAAAAATGTCTGTTCATGTCTTCTGCACATTTCTTTTTTTTTTTTTTTAAGATTTTATTTATTTATTCGGCAGAGATAGAGACAGCCAGCGAGAGAGGGAACACAAGCAGGGGGAGTGGGAGAGGAAGAACCAGTCTCCCAGCAGATGAGCCTGATGTGGGGCTCGATCCCAGAATGCTGGGATCATGCCCTGAGCTGAAGGCAGACGCTTAATGACTGAGCCACCCAGGCGCCCCTGAGTTTGATCAATTCTTTACAGATTTTGGATACTAGCCCTTTATCTGATATGCCATTTGCAAATATCTTCTCCAATTCTGTCTGTTGTCTTTTGGTTTTGTTGACTGTTCTTTGCTATGCAAAAACTTTATCTTGGTGAAGTCCCAATAATTCATTTTTGCCTTTGCTTCCCTTGCCTGTAGAGACGTCACTGCAGCCGAGATCAAAGAGGTTGCTGCCTGTGTTCGCTAGGATTTTGATGGATTCTTGTCTCACATTTAGGTCTTTCATCCATTTTGAGTCTATTTTGGGATATGGTGTAAGAAAATGGTCCAGTTTCATTCTTCTGCATGTGGCTGTCCAGTTTTCCCAACACCATTTGTTGAAGAGACTGTCTTTTTTTTTTTCATTGGCTACTCTTTCCTGCTTTGTCAAAGATTAGTTGACCATAGAGTTAAGGGTCCATTTCTGGGTTCTCTGTTCTATTCCTTTGATCTATGTGTCTGTTTTTGTGCCAGTACCATACTGCTCTTCCTGACCAAACTCTCATGCCTGATTTTTTTCTTTAATTTTTAAATAGGAAATACATTTTTTAAATAAAATAGATTATTAGATTGCGCAAAATTGAGATTTTTAGGGGATCTTAATAATTATTATTTTAGTCTAGTCATGAAAATGAAAGCCTTATTGGAATGGGTTCAAAAGAATATAGAAGATGAAGAGAGAGTGGCAGTGCATTTAAGGAAATCTCTTGAGGAGTTTTACTATAAAGGGGAGCAGAGTAATAGAACAGTATCTGAACAGGAATGTGTGAGGGTTTTTTGTTTTCTAATGAAGCTATTATAGCATGCTCATAGACTGAAAAAGAACCCAATGTAAAGGAAAATGTGATATTTCAGGAGAAAGAAGGGATAATTGTAGGAGCTAAGTCCCAGAGTAGGTAAGAAAATCTTCATCTGCACAATTGGGTTACTTGGGTCCATGTACAATCAGATTAGTTGGCTTTATATGGGGGAAATGGACAACTAATCTTTTTTAACAGGTAGAATGGCAGAGACTGTGAGTACAGACATAAATTGGTTAGTAGACTTGTCAGTGGGAAAATGTTAGGTGGATGAGAGACAGTAAAGTATCCTCCAGACTGAAAAGGCACTTTAAAACCAAAAAATGAAGAAAGCCACCCCATATCACTTATACTGAATTGTATTCAGGGTAACTCACTGATGGGGGATTGGGTGGATGGCAATCCATGCCAATCTGCAGCTGTTCTCCACAGTCTGGACCTTAAACCACAGCTTTCATAGAGTGAGGGACATTGTGGTGGGGTCAAAGGATAGTTATCTAAAGTGGTGCCTTCTGCAACGACACAACAAAAAAAGAGAACTACAGGCCAATATCTTTCATGAACATAGATGCAAAAATTCTCAAATACTAGCAAACCACATACAACAATATATTAAAAAGATCATTTACCACAATCAGGTGGGATTTATTCCAGGGATGCAAAGATGGTTCAGTATTCACAAATCAAAGTCATATACCACATCACTAAAACAAACAATAAAAATCATATGGTCGTTGCAATAGATGCAGAAAAAGCATTTGACAACATTGAATATCCAGTCATGATAAAAACTCTCAACAAAGTGGGGTTAGAGGGAACATACTTTGACATAATAAAGGCCACATATGAAAAGTCCACAGCTAACATCAGACTCAATGGTGAAAAACTGAGAGCTTTTCCTCTAACAAGGCAATGATGTCCACTCTCACCACTTTTATTCAACAAAATACTGGAAGTCCTAGCCACAGCAGTTAGACAAGAAAAAGAAATAACATGTATCCATACTGATAAAAAGTTAAACTGCTACTATTTACAGATCATGTGATACTATAGATAGAAAAATCCTGAACTTCACCAAAAAAACTACTAGAAATAATAAACAAGTTAAGTGGCAGGATACAAAAATGATACCCAGAAATTAGTAGTGTTTCTATACGCTAAAAGCAAAGTAACAAAAAGAGAACTCCATTTACAATTGCACCAAAAAGGATAAAATACCTAGGAGTAAACTTAAAGAGGTGAAAGACCTGTACTCCAAAAACTATAAAACACTGATGAAAGAAATTGAAGATAATACAAACAAATGGAGATATATTTCATGCTCATGGATTATAAAAATTATTGTCAAAATGTCCTTATTACCCAAAGCAATCTACAGAGTCACTGCAATTCTTATCAAAACACAAACAGTATCTTTCTCAAAACTAGAACAAATAATACTAAAATTTATATCAAACCACAGAAGACCCTGAACAGCCAAAGCAATTTTGCAAAAGAAGAACAAAACTGGAGGTATCACAATACCAGATTTCAAGATATACTACAAAGCTTTAATAATCAAAACAGTATGGTATTGGCACAAAAATGGACACATAGATCAATAAAAGAGAATAGAGACCCCAGAAATAAACCCATGATTACGTGGTCAATTAATCTATGTCAAAAGAAGCAAAAATATACAATGGGGAAAAAACAGTCTTTTCAACAAATGATGCTGGGAAAACTGGACAGCTACATATAAAAGAATGAAACTGGACCACTTTCTTACACCACACCCAAAATAAACTCAAAATAGATTAAAGACCTAAATGTAAGACCTGAAACAATAAAAATTTTTATGACTTTGGCCATAGCAACATTTTTCTAGATGTGTTTTCTAAGGCAAGGCAAACAAAAGCAAAAATAAACTATCAAGATGACATCAAGATGAAAAGCTTTTACAAGAAGACAACTGACTGAATGGGGGAGATATTTGCAAATGACATATACAATAAGGGGTTAGAATCCAAAATCTATAAAGAACTTACACAATTTAACACAAAAAAAACCCAAATAATCTAATTTAAAAATGGGGAGAAGAACAGACATTTCTCCAAAGAAGATATACAGATGGCCAACAGACACATGAAAAGATGCTCAACATTACTTATCATCAGGGAAATGCAAATCAAAACCACAATAACATGTCACCTCAGCCTGTCAGACTGGCTAAAATCAAAAACAGAAGAAGCAACAAGTGTTGGCAAGGATGTGGAGAAAAAGGAACCTACATGCAGTGTTGGTAGGGATGCAAATTGGTGCAGCCACTGTGGAAAATAGTTTAGTTGGAGGTGCCTCAAAATATTAAAAATAAAATTACCATAAGATCCAATAATTTCACTACTGGCTATTTAAGAAAATGAAAACACTGTTTTGAAAAGATATATACACCCATATGTTTATTGCAGCATTATTTACAATAGCCAAGATATGGAAGCAACTCAAGTGTCCATTGATAGATGAGTGGATACATACACATATACATATACATATACATATACAATGGAATATTATTCTTTCATAAAAAGAGTGAAATACTGCCATTTGCAACAACATGGATGGATCTAAAGGGTATAATGGTAAGTGAAATAAGTCAGAGAAAGGCAAATAACCATATGATTACACTCTTACATGAATTTAAGAAACAAAACAAATGAACAAAGAAAAAAAGAGACCAAAAATTAAAAAAAATTTTTTTTTATTTATTCAACAGAAATAGAGACAGCCAGCGAGAGAGGGAACACAAGCAGGGGGAGTGGGAGAGGAAGAAGCAGGCTCCCAGCAGAGGAGTCTGATGTGGGGCTCGATCCCAGAATGCTGGGATCATGCCCTGAGCCGAAGGCAGACGCTTAACCGCTGTGCCACCCAGGCGCCCCCAAAAATACACTCTTGTAGAGAACAAACTGGTGGTTACCAGGGGAAGGTGGGTGGAGGAATGTTTGAAATAGTTGAAGGGGAATTGTGATGAGCACTGAGTAATGTATAGAGTATTTGATCAATATCATACACGTGAAATTAATATTAACACCATAAATTATACTGGAATTAAGATAAATCAATAAATAAAATTAAAAGAATAAAAAACCTTTCACACAGCAGAGGAAACCATCAACAAAACAAAAAGACAACTTACTGAATGGGAGAAGATATTTGCAAATGATATATCCGATAAGGGGTTAATATCCAAAATATGTGAAGAACTTATATAATTAAATACTAAAAAAAACAGAGAACCTAATTAAAAAATGAGCAAACCTCAATAGGTTTTTCCAAAGATAGATAGACATTTTTCCAAAGAAGACATACAGATGCCAATAGACACATGTAAAAATGCTCAACATTGCTAACCATCAGGAAAATGCAAATCAAAACCATAATGATATCATCATATACCAGTTAGACTGGCTGCAGTCAAATTGACAAGAAACTAATGTTGGCAATGATGTGGAGAAAAAGGACCCCATGTGCACTGTTGGTGGGAATGTAAATTAGAACAACCACTATGGAAAACAGTATGGAGTGTCCTCAGAAAAATTAAAAATAGAAATACCCATATGATCCAATAATTCCACCACCGGGTATTTACCACAAAAAAAAAAAAAGAAGAAGAAAGAAAACACTAATTTGAAAGATACATGTGCCACTGTTTATTGCTGCATTTTTTACAATAGCCAAGATATGGAAGCAACCTAACTGTCCATCAGTACATGAACAGATAAGGAAAATGTGGTACATATATGTATGTATACACAATGGAATAGTACACAGCCATAAGAAAGGCTGAGATTGTGCCATTAGAGAAAATATGGATGGACCCAGAGGGTATTACGCTAAGGGAGATAGGTCAAACTGAGAAAGACAAATACCATATGATTCTACTCATAAATAGAATCTAAAAAAATGAATAAACAAAACTAAAAATCAGAACTGTAAGTACAGAGAATAAACTGATAGTTGCTAGAGGGAGGGCATGGGAGGTTGGGCAAAATGGATGAAGGGGAGAGGGAAATACAGGCCTCCAGTTATGGATCCCCATGGGATCAAGGAATTGTTAAATTCAGAGTGTTTGAGGAACTGAGTTAAAATATAGAAGGTGGTACTCTACAGAGAGTTGCATGCTTGCTATTTGAGGTGTTATGGACTGAATGTGTCCCCTGAAAATTCATCTGGGGTCGTATCAGGTGATGGGGCCTTTGGGAGGTAAATAGGTCTTAAGAGTGCAGCGCTCATGAATGGCATAAGTGTACTGAGAAGAGACTCAAGAGAGATGGTTTTCTCTCAGCCATGTACAATGAGAGAATGGCTGCAAACCAGGAGGAGTGTCCTCACCAAACATCTGATCTACCATTGCCTTGATCTTGGATTTCCCAACTTTCTGACCTGTGGTAAACAAATGTTTCCTGTCTAAGCCACCCAGTCTATTGTATTATGTTATAGAAGGCCGAACTGACTAAGATAGGGTGGGTCATTGGGTTTTGGGGGGATTGGGTGTTGTGTTTTTTGTTTTGTTCTTTTGGTAACGACAAGCTCTATGGACGTAGGTTGCTGGGTGTAGTGAAGAACAAGGTCGTAGTAGAGGACAAGGTCATATAGGAACTGAGATTTTAGGGTGTGGGATGAAACAGCTGTGCGGAAACAGAAAAGACCAGCAATGATGACAAGTCATTGGGTCACATGCAGTCATCTGAAAGGCAATAGGGATGTGCTAAAACTTTCAGTGAATACAGACAAGTGACTAGAAGGATTGTGGATACCTGCCATATGGTGGAGTGAAGGGTGATAACCCAATATAATTCTTCAAAAGACAAGGAATTTTTTTTAAAGCAAGGAGGTAAGAACAGCTGTTGGGAAACAACAAAAGGGAGTAAAAGGGCAAGTACCCCACTTCCAGGCCCAGTGCTTTTTGAGATGGGGGTGGGAGCAGCCATCACCTGAGAAGGCCCTGGGGATGCACTGTTCTTCAGGGCGGTGAGGTTTTCATTACAGTGCATAGGTGTGGGGAGCATTCTCAGAAGGAATCTGAGGAGAGAAGGGACTTGCTATTGACAGTTACAAGTTCCAGGAGACATATGGATGGATTTGTGGATCAGTGACAGCTGGAATTTGGGTTAGATTTTTGGAAGTACAACAATGAGAGTCCAGGCAATGCAGGGAGGGCTAAGGGGCTTAGATTTCTTGTAAAGACTTCAGTGGGAGAGTATAGCATTAGGGGGATTTAGTTAGGAATTTCACCCCTACCTTTCCAATCTCAGCCATGCTTCCCTGAAATTCTCTACCCATTCACAAAATCTCAACCAGTTGCCCCAAGCTGATCTTTCTGCTTAATATGGCTTTATCACTCCTCCTGCTTCCTCTGAGAAACTTCCCCATAGTCTTAGAGTTTTTGTCTTTTTAAGATTTTGTCTATTTATTTGAGAGAGAGAGAGAGCACAAGCAGGGGGAGTGGTAGAGGGAGAGGGAGAAGCAGGCTCCCAGCTGAGCAGGGAGCCTGATGAAGGCCTCGATGTGGGGCTCTATGCAAGGCTCAATCCCAGGACCCTGGGATCATGACCTGAGCTGAAGGCAGATGCTTAACCAATGGAGCCACCCAGGCGTCCTAAAACTTCCCCATATTCTTACCCAGTCAGGATTCATCTCTCCACATACTTCTATAATTGCCTAACATAATCTGCCAGTTATTTATTCATTTATGTATAATTATTTTTCCCCAGTAGATTATGAGCTCCTGAACTGCAAATATGGGGTGGCTCTATTTTCCAGAATACCTAGAACTGTTGTCAAAGGGCAATAGAAATGTAATTGATTGAATTCTCCCCTTTCTTCACTCTGAGGTCTCCAGACTCCAGCACTGTACCCATTAAAGTGTTAGATTACCCATAGAAGATCCGAATACAGGTGGTCCTGCTGCCTTGACCTCAATTTCCCTCATCCCAGTCAAGCCTGGCCAGTGTCTTTTGGGGATAGACAGCATAGGACTGTGAATAGTCATTTTTGACTTACAAACCATAAATGTACCCACATAAGAAGTGAAAATAAAATATTGCCTAAGTTGGGCTGGAAACTGGGAAAAACTAGCATTACATGCATATATATATATATATATATATATATATATATATATATATATATAAGCTCTGGCTGTGGAGCATGGAAGTCAAAAGACTCTGGTCTCACAGTAATGATTAGAGCCAAGGGTAAGTTAATTTCGCAAAGTTACTTTGTTTACCAATTCTAAACACACACACATACACACACACACACACATATACGTACGTGCTTATAAAAACTAATTTTTGTTTATATAATTAAAACTACTTAAAGACATTTTAAATCAATTCTATTTCCTTTTATTACAATAGGTGATAAATAGGTATAATTATTCTGTTATAATGTAATAGTATGCATATAATATTAAATGTACTGTGAAGTGAAAATATGATGATTTCACAGTTTCACAACTTTTTCCCTTCATAAGCATATTTTACTGTTTTAACTTTGCTGAAAAGATTTATTTTAAGATGTACCCATTTTATTTTTAAATGTGCCCTTGTATTTCGTGTTTCTTTTTCTGCTTAGTGATACTTATTCTTCTTATTATAAACCTTTTATGTGATTTGTATGCATATTACTGCTTTTCAAAGTTGATGAGCTGTTCTCACATTCTTTCAAACACACATAATAGATTGATTTTTAAATTCCCAAATGTTATAAATAATTATTTCTAAAAGAATTCTATGTGAAATTAAATCTTTTCTCTGGAAAACAGATGAATTTTAGCTTATTTAAGGTTCTCAATGCTTGTCAATTAATTACTGTGAATACTGTGTAACAAAGACTTTGAGGGTGGCACTAAGAGTCAATGTACCCAGGTTATTTTATAGGTTTTAGGGGGGAGAATTAAGTTATAGCTAAAATTCATTGCTTTTACAGTCATACGCAAGGTCAAGAATGCAAGGGCATTCAGAGTGTGTCTCTGGAGTCAGGCTGCCCGGGTTCAAATCCCGACTTTACCACTTACAAGAAATGTGACCTTGAGTGAGTTACTTAAGCTGTCTATGGCAGACCCTATTGTTTCTTATACAAAAACGTTCTCTACCTATTCTCCTCTGCCTTTTTCTTATTGACAGAGCCTTCACACCCCTACAAAGCCTAGAATACCAACTATTCTCCTGGCTTCCCTTGAAGTTAGGTATTGGCCTGTGATCCAATCCTGTCCAATGGGATGTGAAGAAAGTCTGCCAGAGATATTCTAGGACAGGTTTTCCTTCCTTTTAAATAGAGAATGGGAGGCAATGCAATTCTCTTTTGGCCAATATTGTTCTGTCTCTCTGATGCCTGAAGCTATGGCAGCCAACTTGAGAACTATGGAAAGACAAGCCAAAGGGCCAACCTGAGGGGGACAAAGCAGAAAGAGCTTGGGTCCTTGATGACATCCCTAAGCCACTGGTCAAATCCAGACTTTTTATCAGAGTTTCTGTTATGTGAGATAGGAAAATTTCATTATTTAATCCATATCTAATTGGATAGTCCATTACTTGCTCATAAAATATCTTAATATACTCTCCAATTCAATGTAGGATAGATACAATGAGAGCAGATAACCTGGTCTTGTTTTTTATTTCAAGAGAAAGTTTTCAACATTGAACCACTATGTATGATGATGTCTGTAAGGTTTTTTAGAAACCCTTTACCAGTTTACCACAAGTGTTGTTTAAATTATCGGTGGAGGTTGAGTTTGTCTGCCTTTATTGAAATGATCATATGATTTTTTTCTCTTCTATTTTGTTAATGTGACATTATTTATTTGCAAATTGTATCTAACCTAGAATTCCTGGGACCCCAACTTGTTTCTGATGTAATTAATCTGTTACCATTTTTGATATTATTGAATTTGGTTTGCTATGTTCCCAATGAGATTGACCTTTAATTTTCTTTTCTCAGATGCCCTTGTCAGATTTTGGAGTGACGATATGCTGGATTGATAAAATGATTTCACAAACGTCTTTTTCAATTTTCTGGAAGAGGTTTGTAACAGTAGAAATATTTCTTCTTTAAGTATATTTTAGAACTTGATAGTTAAACCATGTGAGCCTGGAGCTTTCTTTGTATGAAAATACTTAATTATAAATTAATGTTTTAATAACTATAAGAATATTTAGATTTTCTATTTCTTTTTATGTCAATATTGAACCAAATATGTTTTTCCAAGAATGTATTTCACTTAATTTTTAAATATGTTGGTATAAAATTATCTATAACATTGTTTTACTATCTTTTTAATATCTCCATGGTTTGTAAAAATGTGATCTTTTTGATTCCTAGTATATTATTTATGTCTTGTGTATTTTTTCTCTTAATCAGTTTCTTTTCATTGCATTAATTTCTGCTTTATATTCATTATTTTCGCTATGTTCTTTTTTAAGGTTCATTTTGCTATTCTTCTTTGAACCTATTGAGCCACTTAGATATTTAATTTCAGATTTTTTCCCCAAGTATTTGCATTTAAGGCTGCATATTTTCTAAGCACTGCTTTTACTGTAATTTTAAAATTTGTATTATTTTTATTATCAATTAGTTCAGAAGATTTTCTGATTTCCAGTATTTCTTTTTTGACCCATGGATTATCTACAAATATATTTTTAATTACCTAATGTGTGGGGATTTTCAAGTCATCTTTTAATCTTTTCTTTTAGCTTATTGGATTTTGGTCCAAAAACATCTTTTGAAATTTGTTGACACTTGCTTTATGACCAAGTACATAGTCAATCTTTGTAAATATTTTGTACATGATTGAAAATACTGCCTGTTTTGCAGTTCTGGGTAGAGTATTACATCTGTTTCCATTATGTAAGTTGTTACTTATGTTGTTTAAATCTTCTGTATCCTTGCTTTGTTTAATGTTTGGTTTGCTTTTTCATAACAGTTAGCATAATGTGGCTTTGTATTTTTTTTCCTTGTAGTTCTGTCAATGTCTTTCTTTTTTAAGTAACATTATTAAGTTTATATACTTTTATAATTGTTTTTTCTATCTGCAAAAATGAACCTTTTCCATCCTTTTACCTTTAGCTTTTCTGAATATATAGCATACATGCTCTGGACATATCTCTTATGTAGATATAAAGTTAAATATTTTTTTTTTAAGATTTTATTTATTTATGTGACAGAGAGGCAGCCAGCGAGAGAGAGAACACAAGCAGGGGGAGTGGGAGAGGAAGAAGCAGGCTCATAGCGGAGGAGCCTGATGTGGGGCTCGATCCCACAACGCCGGGATCACGCCCTGAGCTGAAGGCAGCCGCCTAACAACTGTGCTACCCAGGCGCCCCATAAAGTTAGATATTTTAATCCAATCTGATACTCTGCTTTTTAATTGGAATATTTAATCTATTAATATTTAATGTAAATGTTGATTTACTTGAATTAAAATACATAATTTTTCTCAGTTTTTTATTTGTCCTGTGTCTTTTATGTTCCTTTTCCTCTCCTTTCTTCCCTTTTTTTAGATCAATTGTTTTTCTATTTTGTATTTTTTTCCTCAGTTAGTTTGGAAATTAGTTATATGCTCTTTTATTATTCTTTTTTTTTTTCTTTTACTGTTCTTTAGTGATTATCCAGAGATTTCAATACGCATACTTGATTTATCAAAGTAATCGTAGTTGATGCTTTTACTCTCTTCTGAGGCAATGAAAGGACCTTGGAATACTTTAACACTACAAACTCTCCTCCCAACTTATATGCTATTATTGTCATATATTTCAAGTCCCCTATATTTTTTAAACTATGTAAGTCAGGGTGCCTGGATAGCTCAGTTGGTTGGACCTCTGACTCTTGATTTCCACTCAGGTCATGATCTCAGGGTGGTAGGATTGGGTCCCACATCAAGCTCTGCGCTCAGCAGGGAGTTGGGTTGGGATTCTTTCCCTCTCTCTCCCTCTGCCCCTCCCCCTGCTTATGTGCATACACACTCCCTCTCTCTAAAATTAATAAATCCTTTAAAAAAAACCTATGTAAATCATAATAATTATTGTTTTACACAATCAGTATTGATTTATATTTACCCAAATTTTTACCATTTCTATTATTCATCTTCCCATTCTTACTCTCTGAATTTCTATTTGGTATCATATTCCTTCTTCCTGAAAAATATGTTTCAGGTTTCAGTTACTACGGATCTTCTGAAAATAAATTCTCTCCACTTTTGTTTACTCTGGAAGGATATTTTAATTAGGTAAAGAATTCTAGATTGGTGCATCAGATATTTCATACTATTACCTTCTTGCTTTCATTGTTTCAATTAACAGAGCAGCTCTCAGCCCTATTTCTTTAATGTAATCTTTTTTCCTGGATGTTTTTCCTATTTTTAGTTGTTCTTCTTCAGTTTTACTATGATGTATTCAGATGTGGATATCATATTTATCCTGAATCCATTTATATAGTTTCTTAAACCTATAATTTGTTTTTAGCAATTTTTGAAAAAAAAAAAGTCATCCTTTATCTCTTTGAATATTGATTCTTTCCATTTCTCTATTAGGTCTTTCTGGCATCCCAATTAAATGTAGGTTAAACTCTTACATTCTTTCCTCTGTGTTTTTCATCTTTCTCTTTCTCTTTGCATTTTGTCTTATATCTCCATCTAAAGTTTAGATATTTTCTTCCAAGCTCTCTCAATTCATTAATTCTTTCTTCATTTGTATCTAATTTACTGTTAATCCATCCACTAATTTCTTAATTTTTTTTAAGATTGTAAAATTTATATTCTGATAAGGTTTTTTTTTTTTTTTTTTTTGAGGAGTCAGATGTCCCATGTCATTTTTTATAGTTTCTAGCTCTCAACTGAATTTATTTTATTTTTTATCTCCTCCTGAACTTGGCATCGAAGCTGGTTTAAAACCAGCATTTTATTAATTTAATATCTAATCATCCTAGGGTTCTGTGTTTATTGTCTATTGTTTCTACTGATTGTCTTTATGCTAACTAGTCTTCTTACATGCCATGTTATTATTGACTGACCACATATTGTATATAGAAATTTGTGAAATCATTTAAGACCTAGGATACTGTTGTCTTTCTCTAGAGAAGATTTTTCATGTTTTTTCAGTCACCTGGAGATATTAGCAATTCAGGACACCTTCATTTAATTTCAAGAATTGAGATTTTCTGGGGTGCCTGGGTGGCACAGCAGTTAAGCGCCTGCCTTCAGCTCAGGGCATGATCCTGGCGTTATGGGATCGAGCCCCACATCAGGCTCTTCCGCTATGAGCCTGCTTCTTCCTCTCCCACTCCCCCTGCTTGTGTTCCCTCTCTCACTGGCTGTCTCTATCTCTGTCGAATAAAAAAAAAAAAAGAATTGAGATTTTCTAGGGTATGTTGATAGGTGGGCTAAATTATATGTAGTTCACCTTTATTAGTAAAATTTAGCCCTTCAGGGTCCCAAGCCAAAGTGTTTACCTGAGCCCCCAGCTCCAAAAGGTCCTGGACTCCAACTTTTGTTGCCCTCACTCTAGAAACCTAAAATGCTCTGCTCAGTGATGTTTTGCAAACCTTCAAGTTCCAACAGAGAAAACATTACCCTCTTCCTGTGTCCCCTGTCCTCAAAGACTAAGCTCACATTGCTGTATTTTTGTAATCTTCTGGTTTGAGGGCTACAGTTATTCACTACCTCATCAGCAGTCAGGTGCCTTCAAGCAAATTTTTTGGGGGTTTCCCTCTGACTTTTCTAGTTGCCTATGATAAGTCTGAATTGCCTTATCTTCCGTTTTCTAAAGCCACTGATATACTCTCTAGGCTTTGATGTCGTCAACTGGAAAGTGAGGATAATAATTACATGTCTACCTTACAGGTGAAAGAATGAAATAAAACTAATATAAGTATTTAGAAAGCGCTTACATGTCATGAGTGCTCAGTAAGTGTTGGCAACAATAATAAATGATAATAATTATACCATTCTGATTATTATGATATTTGAGAAATATTTTTCTTCTTAGGTGTGAATAGTTCATAACCAAACTATTAAGGCAAACAGAACTTTAAAGAAAATGCTTTGTACTAACCAAACCAGATATAAACACCAATCCCTAACATGTTTTCCTAACATCTGGCAGCATTTGGTTTAAAGTTTTAATGCCAATAATCCCATATATTTTTCCAATCAGTGATTTTAACATAGGCCATAGGGGGAATTTACCCAAATCATAAACACTTATAGATTAAAATAGATACTTAGCTATCAGAAACACATATCTAAAAAGAAAATTGCTGAGTATAAAAATTCCAGCTGGGTTAAGCTGTCTCTTTTTTTCTTGTAATTTTTTAAATAGTTTAAGTTTTTGCTAATCATATCAAACTATCCTTTTTTTCCCCCCTTAACTTTTCCCTATAATTGAGTCAGGGTGTATCCATTACAAATATTTCAATTGTGTAAACAGAGAAATCTAATATGGCTCAGGACTAGAATAAGAGCTCCATAAAGTTACTGAAGACTCAGGATCCTTCCAGTTCATAGCTCTGCTATCTATAGGGTGTGATTCCAATCCTCAAAGTCCGTATGGCTGCTAAAGCTCCAGCATCACATCTGTATTCCAGGCAGATGATCCGCACAATACTTTTGTTTACATTTTATTGGCTAGACCACAGTGACATCAGCACACCTAGCCACAGGAAGGCTGAGAAATGTCCATTACCTGTGCAAAATGCATGTTCATTCATGAAAGAGGAAGGGGTGAATCAATATTAGGAGTTCACACATAGCTTGTGCCTCAAAGGACTGTGGACTAAGAAATAAAGAGAATTGTAGTGAATTTACAAGAAAGACTAAATTAAGTTGTGAAAATGTAATATTTTCTAGGTTTATCCCTAATGCAACCAATTGCAAGGAAGGCATCATGAGGAAAGAAATCAAGGCTTGAGGAAAAAAATACATATTTGGGAAAAAAAGGGATAAAAATCTATACACAAAATTAGGTGAAGAGTGACTTTCTGGGCAGCTTGATACAGTTTAGAAAAGTTGTAAATTAAATGCCAAGCTCATATTTTTCAGATGGAATATTTTTCTCCTGTACTGTTGGAATTGCAGGAATGAAAACCAGAACACCTTTAAAGGTATGCCTGTTGCTTTCATGATGAATGCTTTCAGAAAAGATCCTCAAATACCTGTGTCTACCTCTTAATTAAACACATGACATTGGATTTTTCACTCATGAGATATTTTCTCCAGGCCACGTGCAAAAATAGCACTTTGGCCAGAGAGGTTTGTGAGCAGTTATGCATGTCGCCCACCTCTGCTGAGTTCCAGGGGACTCCGGAGGATTTTATACAGTGATGTCAAAGGGTAACACAAGATATTTTGCAAAGCAGGTGAACAGAAATGTTTCCAAATAATTACTTGGTTTGGAGACTATCTACTCACTCGAAATATTTTCCAATGATTGTTGTATTTAGTAACCTCTCCTCCTGAGCCTCAAATCGGCATACATATTTATGCTGTTAATTTTCCAGTGACTGTTCTAAAATACGTCACTGTTGATCGATGGATCTAAATTCTAAGTGCTACCATGTTTTAAAATGCAAATCTCTATTCAATGTCCCTTGCCTTCTTTTTCTTTCAGGGCATTCTTACCTCTGGACTGTGCTTTAAAATATTACAGCTTATAATAATCTGACTTTGGTGCTAGAAACTAAAGTTAAGAAAATCCATTTAATTCAACAACAACAACAAATTTCTTGGAGGAAAAAGAATGTACTTTTTCCCTTGGTTTATTTAAAAGCAAATGAAGTTTAGCTGAAGGAGGGAAGAGAGATAGGTCAGACTGTCTTTTGACCGCTTGCCAGATGATGCTAACAGGCCATTGTCTTTCCTCACTCAGGCATGAATGCCTGAGAACCCCTTTTTCTTCTGCTTACCATTGCCTTAACCAGTAATACTCTTCGCAGACAGCAAGATACCTGAATGTCTAAACATTTATCTATCCTATTACAGGCTCATTCCATGTGAATGCCTGCCAGGCAGGAACTAGGCTGTCAGCTTCATCCCATCAAAAAGACTTTCAGTCCCAAGGACTGATGTCAGGTTCCAATTGTTAAGTCATTCTTGCTTGAACTGAATTTTAAAGTCAGGCTCCTACTGTTAAAGAATGGAGCTCAAAGAGGGTATTTAGCCAGAAATGTTGCAATTCTAAATATAATAGCTTCGGCTATGGATTTTGTTCTTGTTGTCATTATTTTTTAAATTTGGGTACTGAGTGAAACTCGAGGGCAGCAAATATTGTGTAAGGGCAACCAATACTGCATAATAGTTCTTGTTTTGGTACATTTGCTTTGTAGTGATTTATTAAGGGAGACTGAAAAAGCCTGATTAAAATGCATAAACAGTGCTGAACAGTAAACAACCATGTCTAAGGATGAAAAAATGGGACCCACATGCTGTGCATGGAAATTGCCCTTAACAACATGGCCTATTGTTGAACAGATAGGAAGCCAAAGGTTGCTTGTAATCAAATTTGAAGTTTCCCGTCACTTATAAAAGCAACACTTCCTTGTGCAAACGTTTCAATTTGTTGTAGTTAAAAACTGCTTCCTGACTTAATCCTTACAGAAACTAGGAGTTCTTTTGACTGTCAGGTGGAAAGAAAAATTTAGACAGAGAGCCCACTAGACTCAAAAAGACAAAATGAAACCAAGTTTATATGTTGAGAGAGAAATTACGTCTGAAAAATTAGCAGCAGCAAATTAAAGCAGCCCTAGAGCTCAAGATAATTTTTTTTCTTTTTTAGTATTTCATGGAAATGGAAAAAAGGAGTTCGATGGGTTGGCTAGGTGCTCACATCACTTCTTTTTTCTCATTCAAGAATAAAACAAATTTTTAAGAAAAAACAAAACAAAACAAAACTGGCTCACTACAGTCTGAATCCAGTCTATGGGAAAAGACTCAAAGAGAAAAATCATTAACAATATGACAAGACTGATCTGATGGGCTGAATTATGTACTTATAAATTATTGTATGATAATTCCTTAAATGTATGGTTTGAAGAATATTGCTTGTTAATTAAAAAGACACAAAAATTAACTGTGAACTTTTAAGCCATGTTTATTCTTCCACTGTATGGATAGTAGAGTATAAAGAAAAATAAGGAAGGAAATTTAAATAATTTCTTTTAAAATACTGTTTGTATTATAATCTATAGTGTTCTAGTAACATGGAGAGCACTTTGAACTGCTTTAATACTTTCTCAAAGAAATTTAAAAAATGAACAAAAAGTCATCTTCCATCCTCCTAACCAAATATCCTTGTAGCAGCAATTAAAACACAATTTGCAAATCTCTTATTCTTAAGTATTTAGGTCTTTTTCATTTTCTAATAATAATATTGTAATGAACATCCTTATAATATAATCTTTTATACCTTTCTAATTATTTATCTGGCACAAATTTCCTCACATATAATTTCTAGATCATGGGCATGAAAATTTCACTTATTGAAAAATGGCCTTCCAGAAAAGTCTTACCAAGTTTCATCCTAGTAGTACGTGAAACTATATTGAAACCAGCACTTGGAGTTATTTCTTCTTAATATGTACCAAATTAATAAGTAAAAATGGCATCTTTTAAAAATAATTTGCATGTCTTTGAGATAACTTTTAGAATTTTAATAATTCTCATGATTTTTTCATTGTTCTTCCTATATGAATTATCTCTTAATAACATCATGGATCCTTTCATAGGATAGTGGGAAGATTAAATGAGATAATTCATGTAAATTAATATAGTGACTTGAAAATCTGAAGTATTTAATAATAGTTAATGACTTTTAGTTACCACTATGGGTATTGATTTGTTTTATTTCTTATTACAGATACAAATAGAGTGGTCAGTAAAGAAACTCAAACTAAGAGCATTAAGCATGTAAATGAAGATACATGCTTAATAGTAAAAATAAAATTATCCTTTCCATAAAGAACAAGAAATTACAAATCTGTGGAGGGAAGAAGTTCTTGGTAAGTAATTTATTCATGCTTCTCCCAATCCCTATAACCAGCATAAGCACTTCCCTTTACTTTAGGAACAGAGTGGTGAGTCCAAGTTTTCAGTCCAGAGAAGTTTAGGAATATTTGATATCCCAAGAACTGTCCTACGTACCACTTGGATACGCAGGGGGATACAGAACTGCCAGGTATGGAGAGGGAAGTGCAAGTCTGGGCCAAAGAGGACATCAGAGGCCAAGATTAACAGCAGAAGGGGCACTGAAGGGACTCTTATTCCACTTCAAAACCAGAAAGTAGGCTTTTCAGTACATTAAATAGAAAGTGATTAATTTTTCCTAAAATCATGGGTATAATTCCCTATTTACCCATAATTGCAATCATCCTGCTAAGCTAAAACTCCCTGCCTCTGAACTCTTGCCTCACCCATTACATTGCTACAGATGGATTTATGCTCTTCCCATCTCAGAACAATTTGGGCTCAAAAAAAACCAAACAACAACAACAACAACAAAAAAAAAAAACACAGAAAAACCAACCTCCCCGCCAAGAAAAACAAAACACTTTCAGGCTCTTCCTCTACCTCTGTACCTTTGCTCATGAAAGTAAATCTTAACAATTAGCATAACATCCAAGACCTCCATCCAGCCCTAACCTAGCATTTTCAGCATCAACTCCACCTCATTTCTCTGCACATTCTGTGCTCATGGTACTAGTCTACTCAACACTTCTCAAACATGGACCTTGAGTATTCCTCCCTGCAAGCTTTTGCTCTTGTTTACAGTTCCCTGAGCCTGGAACACCATTTCTCCCTTCTCTGTTGACAGAGATGCTGCATATTCTTCAAAGTTCTATGCAGATTCTTTCCATCAAACTTAATCACTCCTTCCTCTGTCATCTTAATACACAATCTATTTGGCACATTTCCTTTTGCCTTGTATTATTGATGGTTATTTACACTAATGCTTTCCCCTTTAGATTATAAGCATGGAAGAAACAGTGACGATATTTTAATCATGTTTGATTTCCCCACAGCCTAGCACAATAGTTCACAAAACAGAATGCCTGCCCAGTAATTGTTTCATGAGTTAAAATGAATATTTAATTACCAGTTTTAGTTGCTTTCTATATAAATATGACAAGTACATCTATGAAAAAGACACTCCCCATTAGTTCCAAAGTAGAGTTGCCAGATAAAATATAGAACACATAGTTAAATTTGAATTAGACTTTGAAATTCAAATTCAACCGGATGCCCCATATTTTTATTTGCTAAATCTGGCAAACTTAGTCCAAAGACATGCCAGTTTCACCACTATCAGAGTTAACTTCAGGGCAACAATGAATTAGTGTGGGTGTATATCTGTCCACATCCAATTCTGTTGTGGTGATTGTACATAACCACCATGGATCCTCTTCACGTGAGGGAAAGGTAATACTTTTTTTTTTTTTTTTGAAGGGCAGAAGAACAAAAGTAGTCATTTATAATTGATCCTTACTGTCTCACAAATATAGTGGATATTTGAGGAACTCAGGAGAATAGTTCTAGGTATTAATACAAATTCTTCAAATAGCTAGTTGTTCTGATCAACAGGATGATAAGGTAAACCTTTGAGGTTCCTGAGGCATTCTGTTTTTGTATCATCATCCAGGACATTTCTTCACACTGCCCTTGGTCTCTTTTATAATCTCTCTAGTATCCCAACCACAATGGGGTCATTGGGTCGGCTCTTCTTATGCCAACCTTCCAGTTCAGCTCTGAGAATCCATGTATACCCCAGGTTATTTGATAATATCCTCTAACTTTACCCCTCACCTGCACTTACTTCTCACCCCCACCACTTTCCTGGTTTCCTAGGGAACAGTTTGTTGGTCTAATAATAAACCAATGCTTGCCATTGTACAATGGGAGGAGATCAATAGAACCCCCAGGATTCTCCTTTGCTCCTAGATAACATCTGCAGTTTAACCTTCTGGGGACAATTCCTGGCTCTCCCTAAGTTGTCTGATCAAAGAAGGTTGGAATTTCCTGTAGGAGTGGGTGATGTACTCTGTGAGGGAATTATTTTTTGGAAAGAGAAACCTTGCAATATCCTTCAAATCAAATTATGTGAGCAGCTGTCTGCTGATGAGTTAAGCAGAGTCTCTTACTTTAGGAAACGTAACTAGTACGTTGAGACCTCACCATTTTGACTACAAAGTAATTTTCTATTTATTCAAATGACAAGTTGAGCTCCTATTTGCCCATAAGGAGCTTTATAGCTCCTCAGAAGGGTACTCTTACTGCCTCCTCTGAGGCTGAGGCTGTTAAAAAAGACACCCATTACAGTCTTCAAGCCTGGCCTCCTCATATTCCTCTGCTTCTGCAGACAAAAGCTCCCAGGAGTCCATGGCTTACACTGGAAAAATACTCCCACAGAACCACAGACACATTTAAAGTAACACAATTGATTAATTGCAGAGAATACATTTCTGGCCATGCAACATATTGAAAAAGTAACTGTCAGGAGGATCAAGCCAATGACCTTGGCCACTTTAGCAACTGCATTTGGTCAGTCACACAAACTATTAACAAATGTGACGGAACCTGTGGGGAAAATGCGCCTGCTGAATTAAGCAGAACAGAGCTGTGCTTGGGTATTCAGAATGCCTTCTGATAGGAGAGTGACAGCATATCGTTCCACACGCTTAAGTTGTGAAGGCCAACATGTGATGGGTGTGTTAGCACTCTGGTTCCTGCTATCTGAAACCAATTATAGATAGCTTTTAAAAAACAAAAAGAGAAATGTATCACAAGGACAGAATGATTCATGGGAATACAGAGCAATTCAAGAGAATTCTCAGACTTCAAGGAAGGACGCTAGTGGGTACTGAAAATAGGAATCTCCAGAAAATTCATAATCCTGCCTCTCCACTCACCTTCTCTGTTTTTCATTCCTTTTTCTCTTCTGCCATCAGTTTCCTCTACTCCCAAATCATCATGGAGACTTGACCCACCACATTGTGGTCAGTACCGTAAATATAATAAAAGTTGTCCTTGAAGGGTGGAGTTCTGTTTCTCAAAATGGCTGCCAGGGGCCCAGCCTCAGTAGGATGGGAGGGAAGAAAAGGGGTCATTGCAAGCTGGGCAAACACTACAAAAGCTGTCGACTGCAAGCAGTCACATCTACCATTTCCCTAGTTTTTGCCTGATTAAGGCACACTCGGAAGAGTAGAGAGTGGAGATGCTAGAAAACCTGGTTATATGCTAATGTTAAAATTATGACAAAGCAAATTTAGAGTTGTAGTAAAGCATACTAAAAAAAATGTAACTCAAAAAATGGAATGTACTATAGCATATATCAGAAACTCCTATCCCACAAACCCCAATGGTGCCTTTATCTGTCTGCCTCAATTGCTAAGCAGGACATCTCTTAGAAATAAAACTTAGTTTAACTGATTTAAAAGAACATCATTCCATTTGGGCTCATAAAGTTTTTTGTGTTGTTGTGTTTTGGGATTTTTTTTTTTTTACTCTAATATTACTGCTAGTTTACCATTGGCAGAGTTTGGACCTCCTGCCTGAGTACATTTCCTTAGTGCAATCAGATTTCATTCAAATACTCTCAAAAGAAGTGAAAACCCATTTTATAAAAAATAACTTTTGGATGCCATTCAGCTCTGTGATGGGGAGCTAATACATATGAATGAAACCTTACTCAGTGTTTCTCTTCATTTTTAGTCTTTTCTTTGATGCCCCTTTCACTAATGGTTATACTTCCTAGTTACCCCTTACAGTCATTCCCAAGGCATTTTTGTACATCCCTGTCATTAAAAAAAAAAATCAGTACATTCCTCCAATTTATGTTTATTTATTTACTAAAATATATACATTATAAAGTGGATAAATAATAAAAAACTTTACAAGGTGATCTACAATAAATATAAGCAGAAGTTCTAATATTTTCTTTCTCTGCACCAACAATCGTGTCGTGTGCTGGTCTATTGTCACAGGACAGTCAGTCCATTTGAGTTGAGTTGTTGTTAGTGCATTATTTTTCATGTCCTAACAGATAGTTGTGAACTTAAGGTGCAAGATGTTCTTGGTTCATGTTCACCTTAAAATGAATACTCCAAGGCTAAACTTTTCATTGTATAAGTGTCATGAATATTTGTTGACAGTACCCAAAACCACTGAATGGGTGTAAAAGTGACCATCATCTTACCAACAAAGTAAATTTTCTGGGAAAAAAAAAAAAAGCAAAAAATTGGGAAAAGTTTGACCTGGGGGTAAGGCTGAACACACACTGAAAGAGGTGGAGCTGTCAGGCTGTGGCTGACCAAACAAACAGGACCCTACAACAGAAGAAGTGAAGCCAGCTCGATAATGATGTTCTCCAGGACCAAAGGCTCTTGCTTTTTCTTTCCATTTTCTTCTCTTGTCTACTCTCAGACACTGAGACCCTGAGGTGATGCTGACCCTGCCAGCATTTCAGACCAACAGGAAATCACGAGAGATAGTAACAAATAAACCAGCACTCTTGTCTTTTAATACAGCCCTCATCACAAAAGGAATGACTAAAATTTAACAGCAGACCAAAAATAATATAAAGGATGGCAGGCAAAGGATTTATATCTCTGGTTTAGAATTAATGGGAACAATAAGACTTGCCACTAACTAAATCAGCAGAGGCTAGTCACAAAAGAAATGATTGATTAGCAAATGTGTGGGAAAATGTTCAGTTCTTACTTTTTAAAAAAGTCATAAGTTGAAACAAGATATTCTCTTTCCTCTATCAAATTAGCAAAGATTTTAGGCTGTCGTAAAGGTACTGGCCAGAGCAGTGAAATGAGCAGTTGAATTTATCGCAGGTAGAAGCGTATGTTAACCTGATCCTTTGGAAATCAGTATTTCCATACAGATTGACAGCTGTAAGATGTATATTTCCTTCCATTTAGTAACTCTTCTTCTATTAATTTATCTTAGGAAAATCAAAAGCAAAGATTTTGAGACCAGTATGTTTACTGACACACTGTCTAAAGCATTAAAAAAATATTAACAGATTATTTTATGATATGAAAATAGGTAAATAAACTATGATATAGCTACACAATACATCATCATTCAGTTTTTACAATCTGTGTTTATTAGGAGAGCTTGGTAGCAGGATCGATGCTTCTGTTTTTAAAGTCATCACTGAAAAAAGTAGGATATGCAGTTGGCCTACAGTAAGAAGAACCAAGAAACGAAATACATAGAAGGTCTAAGTAGGAGTAGCCAAAAATTCTGAGTTATTTTTCTTGGTTGGTGTATCTATGAATGATTTTCGTTTCTTCTTTCTAGAGTGTAGTTTTTATTTTTATATGTCTTTTCAAATTTATATTCATGTAACATATTTATTGAGGATGTATCTACCATGTTCCAGACACTAAGTGCTTAGGATAAAGCAATGACAAAAACAAAATTTCTACTCTCAGTAGTGCTGCCAGATTTAGCATAAAAATATAAGCATCTAGTTAAATTGGAATTTCAGATAAACAATGAATAATTTTTTAGTATATATATATAATGTTTTATTTGGCACCCTTGTCAAGGAATTTAATTTGGTGGGGGGATAAACTTTCTAAGGTTTCTTAAGGTTTTATTTATTCATTCGACAGAGAGAGAGATAGCCAGCGAGAGAGGGAACACAAGCAGGGGGAGTGGGAGAGGAAGAAGCAGGCTCCCAGTGGAGGAGCCCGATGTGGGGCTCGATCCCAGAATGCCGGGACCACGCCCTGAGCCAAAGGCAGACGCTCAATGACTGAGCCACCCAGGCACCCCTAAATTTTTTTAATTTATTTTTTTTATTGTAGCAAAATACACCTAACATAAATTTACCATATTAAAGTGTACCAGGCAGTGGTATTAAGTTCATTCACAGTGCTGTGCAACCATCACTACCATCTAGTTCTGGAATTTCTTCGTCACCTCAAAGGGAGAACTCTATACATATTAGGCAATCACTCCTTTTTCCCACTCTCCCCCAGTGCCTGACAATCACTAATCTGCTTTTTGTCTCCATAGATTTGCCCATTCTGGGTATTTCATGTAAATGGAATTGCACAAGATGTGGCCTTTTGTGTTTGGGATCTTTCAGTTGATGTTTTTAAGGTTCATCCATGTTGTAGCATTTATCAGAGTGCCGTTGGGTTTTGTGGCTGGATAATACTCTATTATGTGTTTATACTACATCTTGTTTATCCATTTATCTCTTGATGGACATTTGGGTTGTTTCCACCGTTTGCTATTGTGAAGTATGTATTGATATTATACTTTAAAAAAATAAGTGTGAGTTAAACTATTCAAAGCCCCAAGGGATAATGAAAATCTTTCTCAGAGCCTCCTCTCTCTGTGTCATATGTTTAAATAACTGAGTAAAGTAGAGGGCCAGGCAATATTCAATCAAGACAAAATAATGTTTTAAACAAAATAAAATAAAATAAAATGTGGCAGATATAAAGAAGTATAAAATATAGAGTTTACCATCAAGAAGCTTATGCCAAATTCTGGGAAATGAAAGTCAGAAGTCCAGCACGTAATCACAGCAGGGCTACTCTGCCACTGTTAGAAACAGTTGAGTTTAGATGACCAATTCAGGGCTGCCCCAGAACAGTAAGTAGGGCACATCACACCTGCATGATTAAAAAGCTTACCATTGAGAAAACTGTGTTTCCAAGAAAAAAAGCAAGACCCTTATCCAAAGATAAGTCATATTTTCCAACCCTTAAAGCTACAAAAGTTCAGAACTATTGGAGTCCCTCTCTAGCACCTCCTCACCGCCCATGTAAGAGAACTGAATCCTGCCTTCCCATTTTTAGAGAATGTTCTTTTGTTTTAGGTCCTCTGAAGTTTTCAGACTTACATCAGTAAATTCTTCTTCCAACAGCTGGGAGAAGCTGGCTTGCAAAACCTTGTGTTGGCATCATCTCAGAGCATTATGAAGCGTGAGAGATAGAAGCAACATGGGGGCACCTTCACACTTCTTCCTTTGGCAGGATCCCAAGCAACCAGTGCCTGACTCAAAGCCAAAGGAGACACAGAAGGGGTGTTGGGAAGTCAGATGGGGAGCTGAAGAGTTGAATCAGAGACTCCAGAGTCCTCAAATGTCTTCTATGGCTCAGTTGGTTCATTCCCTCTTCCGGAATTTGCCAGATTTTTCTTCCTTTGCCCTTGCTCAAGTTACCTGCCTTACCTTGCCTCCTACTATCCACTGATGAGAATTTTATGTGTTTTTTTTCCTTTAGGGTTTCCTTAGGGTTCAGTGCAAACCCTACCTTCTTCATCATTCCCTCTTCCGGAATTTGCCAGATTTTTCTTCCTTTGCCCTTGCTCAAGTTACCTGCCTTACCTTGCCTCCTACTATCCACTGATGAGAATTTTATGTGTTTTTTTCCTTTAGGGTTTCCTTAGGGTTCAGTGCAAACACTGCCTTCTTCAAAGAGGCTTTGCCAGTCTTGTGCTTCTTTGGAAAGTTTTGGAGAGCCTTCCAAAGAGGTTTTGCTGATTCTGATTCCTTCCTTCCAAAGAAGGGAGATGTGATTTCTTCCTTCTTTGGACTTTATCTCCCCATATGTATCATAACTGCTGAATATTCTACTTATTTATACTGTGTTGGCACCTGTTCCCCATTCCCTGCTGCCAACAGAGAGACATAATATAGTCCCAAAACTTTGTCTCCTTGTGGTAGCAACTACATTTCACTTGTTTCTAAGTCCTCCCCATCCTTTCATTTATTCTGCCAACACCCATGACAGGTTGAGCAGTGTCATACACAGGTGTGATGTTCAGAAGAAAGTATTTAATGGATGAATAGTTACTTTTTTTAGACTCCAATTTCAGAAGCAAAAAAGTCTCTTCAGGTACAAAATGCCTGAATAACAGGGTAGTGGTGATTACATGCTCACTGCGGATTGGAAGTATTTGATTCTCTGCATTATCTGGGTAGATGGGTCATCTCTTCTCTCCTTTTGTTCTTAAAAGAATTTGTCTTTTAGGGTGTAAAAGGGAGAATTTAGCTCTATTCTCTCTGGATACGTCCCGAAGAGTACCCTTCCTTCACTTTCATTTTTTTTTCCTTTGACCATTATTTTTCTACACTTAATTTCTCAATTTAACTTCCTACACCAAGTCATATGAATTTTTATCCTGTTACTATTTTAAGAATTTTTTTTCTGTAGTATTACCCCAAATGATCAAACACTAGACTAATTGCCATATTTATGTGAAAAGTGGGGAAATAGCACTCTCTGATGGAGAAAATAACCAAAGCGTTCATGTCCTAACTCAAAGCACCTGGGAATATTGTTGTTATCGTTGTGATAATAATCACGCTGCTGGCCTTTCATATAGCTCCAATTGCAGTGTGGTTGTCAGCATTTGATTTTATTATTGATTTTATTAACTTATCCATCTCTTCAACAAATACTTTTGACTATGATGTCTGAGATACTGAACTAAGTACTACAGTACTACACACTGGCTCGTTTTCCTCCTCTGTTCTTCTCTTTTACCTGCACAAACTTTGCCGCCATCCCTGAAGGACTGGTGTTCTCCAGGGCTTTGTTCTTGAGTCCCTTCCTTCTCTTACTGGGAATGGCCAACATCTGGCATAGATGCAACCACTTCCGTCCCTGGAGCCAGTGGTGGATACTAATCACCGTTCATGGTGCTCTTTCCCACCGTGCCTGAAAGGGGCCTTAAATTCTTTCTCAACAGCTCATCTCGGAAAGCTCACTGTCACTTGGAGGTGATATGCAACAGGAAATCTTTCTGCTTCCCCTCTTTCTCTCTCCATGAATGGTTTCATCAACTCCTATGGCTTCTCCTCTCACTTCTGGTAAGATTATTCCCAAACTCTACCTGCCATGTTCCCGGAGTTCTGGATTCATATTTCCAATAACCTAAAGTGCTTCCCCAGTTAGTGTCCCAGACTCAGCTTGTCCAAAACCAAGCTTACCATGTTCTCCATGAACTGCTCTTAGGAATTACAATTTACAATCACCCAGTCTGGAGACTTTACCCTTATCTCTCTCTCTTATTACTGCTCATCTCCATATGCAGGTGGTCATTAAGTTATATTAATTCTACTTCATAAATGTCTCCTAAATATATCATTTCTTATCCTTTTGCACTTCCCTAGTTTAGGCCTTTACGGATTGCCTTCACGGATTCTTGTAATAGCCTCTATCATTCTCTGCGAACAAATTACTCCCTTTCCTGATTATCCTCCACCTTGCCATCAATTATTTTCCTAGTGCAACGATCTGACTATATTAGTGGTTTCTTCCACTTCCTTCAATGGATCCTTGAAATCCTTCAGTGTCACCAAGAGAAGTATCTAATTCCTTCTTAGCAGGATATCCAGGCCCCTTCACATGCTAGCACTTCTTGACCTTTCCAAACACATTCCTCATCACTTCCCCAACTCCCAGCTTCCTGCCTCAGGTGTGCAGTTAGAGTTGCTCCCTAAATACACCAGGAATTTTCACACCTGTGTGTCTTTCCTTATGCTGTGCAATCTGCATAGACTGCCTTTCCCCCACTAACTACCTAGGAAAATTCTCCTCTTTCAAAGTTTGTTTTTCCTCTCTTTTTCTGTCCCCTTACACTCCCCTCCTCTGTTCCAGTCTCCATTAATGGTACGTGTTGCTATGTTGAATGGTGGTTGGTTGAGTCTGCTCCACCAAGCTGTTTACTCCTAGCATTGTCTTACCCAATTTTGTGTCTATTATCTGAATAGCAGAGTTCCTAACGTAGTAAAAGATAAGTGAATGTTCTTGGCATTTGCGAAAGCAAAGCATGCCCTATATTCTAAATCACTTTTCTCTTTAAAGAGTAGCTGGTTAGTTAAAAAAAAAAAAAGTGGTACATTTGGCTTATATTTGAGTCTTATCACATGGTCTCAAATTAGAAATTATTGAGTTGCCAATATTTTCCCAAGTGGCCAATAATTTTTTTTTTTTTGGAAAATTATGCAGTGAGGTGATTCATCCAGACTTTGTAAAACAAAATTGTCCCTTCATTTTTTTGTTTTAGAAACAAACCATCAATGCTTGATCGACATAAGCGGAAAAACCCTTTTGTTTTGTGTAATCCACTGTTTTCATTAAGTAATTTGCAGAGTACGAAAAGGAAAAGAGTCTTTGTAGGGGGTTCCAGAGGCATTCTGCCCAAGAAAATCTGATTAATTTGAATAGTAGAGTTAGAATCTCCAACCGTACCTCAGAAAAGCCATCCCTAGGGAAAAGGACTTCACAGTAACAAACTGCTTCTACTTCTGGATAGAAATCCCATTATCCCATTTCATGCTGCCTACAAGCCCCTGGAAGAAAATGTTTCATGACACTCTCAGACTAAAATCTGCTTTACAAAGGGAAACCTGCTTGTGGTGGTGATTGGGCATGGTAATATGATATAATCAAATTTTGGTCTATGTAATGACATAACTCTTTACTATAAAATTTTAAATATGAGAAGGTATATCATAGAGTTAATGCACCCTAGACTTTAAAATAAAGATGAAGTGGGAGTGTTGGTGGCAGGTGCCCCTAAGCCAATCTAATAATATTTACCTGCATTATAAAACTGTATTTAATAAGGCAAATAGGATTAGGGAATTATAGTGTAGTTTATGAAAGAATAAGGGCCTGCTGTCCAGATACTGCTGTCAGCACTTCCCATTGGAATTGTTTCATGAACTGTGGAAACTGATTTAAATTACACAACCCAGATTTTAGGTGGAAACATTAAGAAATGGGTCAAGACATAGAAAGAAAAAAAAATACCAGTAAGCCAGAATACCAGTAAGTGAATCTTTCCTACAAAGAAAAAGATGCCAGATTACAAATGAGCACCCTCTTTAGTTAGCGGGCTAAATCAGGGTGCAGGCCTGGATAAAGGGAACAATGGACACCTTCTGACACCAGGCTGTGTGTCTGGTGAGCATCCCTCAGTGCAAATGTTAGTACTGTGTGAGTATTTATTGTGTTTCTATAAAGTCCTAATGAGCTCCTTGGGTGAGAGTGAAACCCTTTGCTTTTTCACACTGGGCTCAAGACCCCTAAACTTCATGGGGTCAAATCTAAAGAAAGGGTAATGGACCATGAGGTCCAGCTTAATAGACCTGATATTAACACAGCAGCAAGAATGTCACCAAATGCAAAGTTTAGGGCAAGCAATGAATGAAGTATTTGTTACACTTAAATAATGTACAAAGGTTATAACAGAGTAGTGGCACTATATCAATGTCATCATTGCAGGACTTTGAAAATCTGCCATGTATGAAATAACCCTGTAACACACATCTTTAAGCTCCAATAGACAAATCTGCTTTTCAAATAATAGATTAGAATAGAAAGTTATGCCACAACAGTGACTACCTATAGTTATTTTTAGATATTAAAAATCTCTTGTCCATAGAAATAATCAGGATACTCTCAGCATCTACTATTCATGTAACAGAAATGCACAGCCCTCTATGTTGATGATATAGTTCATATACTTAAGTGTGCCTTTTTTCTAAATGTAATCGATTTTTCTCCTTGAGTGGCCTGGTTTCTTTAGGATAAGACAGATGTCCCTTGCTCTGAAATGCGTGAAACCTCACCACACCGAGTATGATGTCATGAAGCAGAACCACATGTATAAATACAGGACCCTTTCACCAGATTCCTTCGTCTGTGTACTTGTTGGCTCATCCCAATAAGCCTGGTCTGTTATTACAGTGAATTCAGTTCAGATGATGCAATGTTAGCCATGGACTTGGGATCTGAGAGCACTGCCCTCTGTGGTTTTGTTTGATGATGAACACATCATCACTTTCTCACATGGGTGAGAATGGGAAGATCTGCAGGTTTCGTGTGCTTGTTCACCTTTGGGTTTTTATTTCCTGGAATCGACTCAAGTAGGTTGTAAATTATTTGAGGACAAGGACTGTATTTCTACCTCTGCTGTTTTATGTTTCTATTCCCAACACCAAAGACAAAGCCACAGTATTGTCCACACACTCCACACCTCATGCATATATATAAAAGAAACTTTGGTCGTTACTTACCATTGCTTCTTTGTTTCCATCACCTGATTATCACAAAAGTGGAAAATTGCATTTGTTCAGGAAATTCAGGCAGTACACTGTCAAATTAGTTAGCTAACATATGCTGTCATGAACTTTCAACAGCTTACTCTCTGCTAACCCTCCATTTCATTTTGCATTAATAACTTGATTTCCAGGAGTCTGCCCTATCCACCAATTGTCAGAGGTTACTAGAAAGTCACTTTCATATTTGTAAATGAGACCAGGTTCAAAGAGATGAAAAACCTCAAGGTTTCAGAAAAACTAGTTTCAGTGCTTCAGTACATAAAGCAAGGACATTTAGAAACAAACAAAAAAATGCTTCTGGATTCTTTAAATTCCATGCTTAACTTGTCATTTCTCTTTGTTTCCTTAGGACTAACAGGGATGGAAAGAATGACATGACCATTTTACTTTTACTTGTTACTCTTTTTAAAGAAAATACAGAGAAATTCAAAAGTGGAAACCGATTAATTTTTATTAATAAAAGAAAAGCCAAAAGCACTTACCTGTTGATGAGGTTGACCCTAAAAAAAGGGAGACTAGGAGGCCACCAGATGTGTGTGACAGAGGAACATCAAAACTCTGACCCACCCAAAAATATCACTTCCACCAACCTGACAGACACCTAGAATTTCTGTCATTGGAGTCTTTATTGTGTATTGGAACATTATTTACAGGTGGTTCATTAAAATGCAGACACAGTGCACTTACCCAGTAATATCCATTCTCTCTGTGGTTTGTATTAGCCAAGGGCAGGCTATAGTCCAGAGCAGATTGTCTGAACCAAAGGAGAGTAAAGACGAGTAAAATAGGATGTGGGGGGAATTCTGGAGACTTAGGTGGTCCCAAGGCATTGGACATGGGTATTAAGAAGGTCCCACCTGAGAGAGTGGGGTGATACTGATGACTGCCTTCTTCAAAAGTGGGCATGAAGCTTAGTTATGCCTCCTAGTGACCTGTTTCTAAAGGTTTCCCTAAGATTAGCAGTAATTAAAGGAATTTAAACATATAAAGTATAATTTTTACACAAAAAATTAGTGTAGAATTCATTTCTTCTGATGTAATTTTATCAGTGAGTCCAACACAAATGTTGGAAAAGAGGTACTTCCACTTCCAGGAAGAAGGAGTCAAGCAGACAAGAATCACCTTCCCACCATACATATACATCCACAAATTGGAAACAATTATTTTTAAGACCGTGAACATTAGGAAGTGAAGGACAGTGATACCTAAATGATGATTTTTTTTGAAATAGATTATTTTTTAAGAGTAACTTTAGATTCACAGCAAAATTGAGCAGAAAGTACAGAGAGCTCTCATATATCCTCTTCTTCCCCCGACACACAGCCTCTCCGAGTATCAATCTCCCACACCAGAGTCATACACTCATTACAACTGATGAACCTACATTGATACATCCTCATCTCCCAAAGTCCATAGTTTACATTAGGATTTACTTTTGGTGTACATTTTATGTGTTTTAACAAGTGTGTAATGACATGTATCCACTATTAGAGTATCATGCAAAATAGTTTCACTACCCTTAAAATCTATGTTCTGCGTATCCCTCCCTCCCTCCCTGTTAATCCCTGGAAACCACTGATCTTTTTACTGTCTCGACAGTTTGCATTTTCCAGAATGTCATATAGTTAGAATCATACACTCTGTAGGCTTTTCACATTGGCTTCTTTCACTTAGTAATGTACATTTGAGATTCCTCCATGTCTTTTCATAGCTTGATGTTCATTCCTTTTTAGCATTTAATGATATTCTATTGTCTGGCTCTACTACATTTTATTTATCCATTCACCTACTGAAGGACATCTTGGTTGCTTCCAAGTTTTGGCAATTATGAATAAAGCTGCTATAAACATCCATGTGCACATTTTTGTGTGGACATAAGCTTTCAGTTCCTTTGAGTAAATAACAAGGAACGCAATTTCTGGATCAGATGGTAAGAGTATTTTTAGTTTTGTAGGAAGCTGCCAAACTGTCTTCCAAAGTGGCTGTATTATTTTGCATTCCTGCCAGCAATGAATGAGAGCTCCTGTTGCTCCACATCCTCCCCAGCATTTATTGTCGTCAGTGTTTCAGACTTTAGCCATTCTAATAGATATGTAGCATTACCTCATTGTTATTTTAATTTGCATTTTCTCTAATGACATATGATGTTGAGCATCTTTTCATATGCTTATTTGCCATCTTTGTATCTTCTTTGGTGGTCTATTCATTCAGGTCTTTTGCCCATTTTTTAAATTGGGTTGTCTGTATTCTTATTGTTGAGTTTTAAGAGTTCTTTGTATATTTTGGATAACAATCCTTTATCTGATATGCCTTTTGCAAACATTTTCTCCCAGTTTGTGGATTGACTTCTCATTCTCTGGACAGTGTTTTTCACAGAGCAGAAGATTTTAATTATAATGAAGTCCAGCTTATTAAGTGTTTCTCTCATGGACTGTGCCTGTGGTGTTGTATCTAAAAAGCCATTAATTTGCCCAAGGTTATCTAGATTTTCTATGTTATCTTCTAGAAGTTTCATTGTGTTGTGCTTTGCATTTAATTCTATGATCAATTTTGATTTAATTTTTGTGAAGTGTGGAAGGTCTGTGTGTAGATTCATTTTGTGTGTGTGAGTGGATGTCCAATTATTTTAGCATTATTTCTTGAAAAGACTTTTTCTCCATTGTATTGTTTTTGTTAAATATCAGTTGACATCTGTATATGAGTCTATTTCTGAGTTTTTTATTCTGTTCCATTGAGCTATTTGTCCATTATTTTGTCAATACCACACATCTTGATTATTGTGGTTAATAGTAAGTCTTGAAGTCAGGTAACATCAGTCCTCCAACTTTGTTCTCCTTCAATATTGTATTGCTATTCTGGGTCTTTTGCCTCTGTATAAAGTTAAAATTAGTTTGTCAATATTCTCAAAATAACTTGCTGGGATTTTGATTGCTATTACATTGAATCTGTAGATCAAGTTGGGAAGAACTAACACCTTGACAATATTGAGTCTTCCTATCCATGAACATGGATACCTGAGGTGGTAGACTTTTAAAATATTTTGCATATATAGATAAATAGAGACGCTTTAATTGGGAAAATTACTGATATGTTATTTAAAAACAATGAAGTTGATGTTGATTTAAAAAGAACACTTTTGATGACTTTAATTATAAAAATTAAATATCCCCAAATTTTCTTACAAATGTTAAACAATTCATTTATTCAAGAATATTTATTGAATACTAATAGAAGCCAAACCCTACACAAAATGCTGAGAATACAAAAGCATACAAGACAAAGTTTTTCCCTTCTACAAGCTCACAGTTTGGAGGGGAATGAGAAATAGGGGATTGCATCATTGTATCATAAGGGTTACTGATAGATGTGAAAGCTACAGGATACCCTGGGACCAACGAGGGGCAAAACTTACCTTGAAGGGTCAGGGAAGGCTTCCTGCAAAGGGTGACATTTAAGCTGAGATGACTTCTTGTCTTCCCAACTTTTAAATATTGAAGGACTCCATCCTCTTCGCTATCTACATCCAGTTCCTAGATGATTACATCCATTTCAAAGCTAAACAACAACTTCAGCTCCTGGGTCCCAACACTTACTTCAGCATTCCTGATTTCTCTCTTGAACTCTAAACTCAGATATCTAACTGCCTACTAGACATCTACATTTGGATGTCCAAGAAGTGTTTCAAATTTGATATAAGACAATAGTCTCGATTTTCTTCTCCAAACTCAATTTCTCCCCAGTCATCCCACCTTAGCATCCCCGTTGCATTATCTGAAAACCTTGGAGTCACCCATGACTTCCCTTTCTCTCTCATTCCACAGTCAATTTATCAGCAAGTCCTGTTGACTAATTTCAAAATAAATCCCAACTTCAGTGACCTCCCCTGCGATCTCCCTAGCTCATGCCCATCATTCCCTATCTGAACTATTGTGATAGATTACTGGCTCTTCACCTAATTCCAGACTTGTTCCTCCACAGCAGGCTGAGAGATTTATTTTTTATTTTTTATTTTTTTTAGTATCTGTGGTGTCAGTTTCCTGCTTTCAGTTTTCAAAAGACTTCCTACAACCCTTAGACTAAAATCCAAATTTCATACAATGGCACACCTAGATTGTTTGTTCCCTTCTTACCTCTCATTTGTTTCCTACTTATTCACCCTTGGCTTACTTACCTTCCTCTTGCTACAACTGGCCTGTGTGCTGATCCTCACAAGTGCCATTCTCATTTTCATATTAAAGCCTTTGTATTTGCTCTTCCCTCAGCCCAGAATTTTCTTTCCTCAGATCTTGGCAGGGTTCTAGACCCGCCCCTCACATTGCAAGGGCCCAGGGCAAAAGTGAAAATAGAGATTCTGTATCTTGTGTTTACAATGATAACACAACAAACTGCCAAGTAAAATATATTATACTGCCTTGCCTTGACAAATAGACTTTTATGGTGACAATTTTTCTTTAGTGTAAAGCTGTGGTTATTCTATGATATAGTAGACAGAATATCAAAGATTACTAACTTTAATAATTTTCATAATGACTATCAAAATTTTAATTAAATTGGTTAAGTAAAGATGAACTTGTATTTCTTGTATTCTTTTTGGAAAAAGTACGTAGATTGTAGTAAATATTTTTATACATATAAAATGATCCACAATTCTAGTGTGCAGTGTCCTTCTAATTTCAATGTAAAAAGTCGAATTAATTTCTATCTCCAAAACTACAAATCAGACCGTGAGGAGAAGGAAGGAAGTGGACATTTAGCACTAATGGGAAATAATTTGTCATTATGCAAGAATCTGTTCTTTCCTGAGAAGAATCTGACATGTCAATTACCATGTCTTTCACCTTGCACCGCTGTTACTCCTGGGCGGTTGACATGAACAGAAGCACAGCTCAGCCACCCTTAACAGCATTTGGACACTGTGGCCTTTTGTTTTGAGGTCATGGCACAAGGGATTTTTGACAAGAGTTTCCCTGGGGTCTGAGCAGTTTTATTCACAAGAAGAGACATTTAGGGTCACTCGTTGTGCTGCGCACTGAGTGCCAGACCCTGAGTAACAAGCACTCATGTGTTCTTTGATAAATTTGTGTGTGTGTGTTTGTGATATGTGGGTCTCTCTAACAAGCAGAGCCTGGGGAAGCTGCCCTGTTGCTTGAGTCTGAGGGTTGTATTACAAAGCTCATGCCTGTGATTCTTTCAGGCTTTGATTCAAACGCCACCTCATTGGATACTCCCAACAGACATACACACGCACACACACATAAATGCCCACTATACACACACGTGCCCTTCTAGTTCGCTAGGCCCTCTTCAGGATTTCATTTTCTTCAGAGTACTTATTCCTACCTGACATCTGCTGTGTATTAATTTTTTATTGTGTATGTCCCCAACTCAAATGTGAGCCCTGTAAATAAATACTCCCTTCCTCTTTCCTCTCTAGGTCACTGCTGGCCAGTGTGTGTGCATGTTCAGGGGAGTGGAAACAGGACCAGCAGCTAGAAAGAAGGTAACACAAGGAATGCAGGACAATTACCCAATTCACTAGTGCTCAGGGATACTTCTGACAAATACCATAAAATACTACTGCTTTCCAGATCGGTGTGTTTACAATTAAAACTAAGGGAATCTTCTGATAGAATTTTAGTTTGGGAGTGGAGAAATGAAGGTGACTCGTGGACATTTTCCTTCCCCTTCAGTTTTCTGCAGTGAGAACTTGAGGGCGTCTTCTCAAGTCCTTTCTCACTCGCTGTGGCTCCTTTAGCTTGTGTGCTTGAATCATAAACACATTACCAAAATCAGACCTTCCCCCTTACAAATATATCTACATGATCCTATCATTTACCAAGTAATAAAATGTAAGGTGAGAAAGATAAGGATATTGTCCTAGCCCAATAAAACTCAATGGAAGAGCAATTAGCAAGACAACTGCAATCTAAATGCAAACAAAAAATAAATATTCTTTTTTTAAAAGATTTTATTTATTTGAGAGAGAGTAAGAGAGAGAGAGAAAGAGAGAGAGCACAAATGGCAGAGGGTAGAGGGAGAAGCAGGCTCCCCACTGGGCAGAGGGCCTGATGTGGGGCTCTCAATCCCAGGACCCTGGGATCATGACCTGAGCTGAAGGCAGAGGCTTAACCAACTGAGCCACCCAGGTGCTCCCCAAAATAAATATTCTCATAAATAGAAGGGTACTGTATTACCTGAGCTTTTTCTTTTCTTTTTTCTTTCTTTTTTTTGGTGGGGGGGAGGGGGTCTTTTTCTTTTCCATTCTCTTAGTCTCTCTCTCAAACCATCACTCATAGATTATACCAGTAAAAAGTACATAAAGGAAATCATTGTAAAAATAAAGTTAATATATCATGACTGAAGCCAAAAATATATACTTTCTTTATAATGGCAGTGAAGGAAAAAAATGTAGAACTCATCCCATTAAAAGGGTTATTAATAACACTTCACTAATAACATAGACTTCAGTAGGTCAGCAGTTTAGCTGAAGCAGTCCCTGACAGCAAGCAACCTCATCAGAGTTTGGTTCCTTTTTTCTTTTGAAATGTTTCTTCATGAAATTGTTTCTGGTGTGCCTGTGTCAATGGCTTCAAAGCATTCCTCTTTCCTTTTTTTTTTTTATTTTAAACTTTAAAATGTATGCTCTCCCCACAGAAGCTTCATACAGTCTTCTAAGCTGTTGGAAATTGAATCTTTTCATGGCAGTAATGATGATCAGTTAGCTGATGTAAACATTCAGGAGCTATCCAAAACGTCTGCACCAAACGCTAAGTGAAAATAGGAGATTTCATGTTTCATTCTAAAGACTTAGACTCTTTTATAAATAGACATCAAGAATGAATACTGATTTGCACTTTTCTTGGAAAATTCTGCCACCTAGAATTTATATATAGGAGTCTACAGTTTAAAAAATGAGGTAGACCTCATAGTTTTAGGGAGAAGACATGTTGTACAATTCTATATACAATTACACGGGGGGAAAGGGAGAAAGGAGGAAAGGAGATCTTTGTTATAGATTCACAGTGTTTCAGGACAAGAATTATGCCATGTTCTCAAATTGACTTGACTTCAGATGTGAGTAATTCTCCAGGTACAAATTGCATATGGTTAGTTATCATGGCTCTAGACCTTCCTTAGATAAAACCTCCAGTTATCTGTAGAAGAGTATGTATTATTAACAAGCCTTTATTAAATTACTATGTGCCAGGAAGTGTGCTATCCACCAAAAATGTGAAATTTAGTTCACATTCCAGTGAGAAAGAGCTACGTATTAACACGCACACACACATACACACACACACACACACACACACACCCCATTTAATACCCAAAAGAATTGAAAGCAGGGTCTTAAAGAGATAGTTGTACACCCATGTTCAATGCAGCATTACACACAATAGCTAAAACTTGGAAGCAACCCAAATGTCCCTGGAGAGATGGATGGATAAACAAAATGTGATATGTATGTACAATGGAATATCATTCAGCCTCAAAAAGGAAGGAAATCCTGGCACATGCTACATCATGGATGACCCTGGAGGACATTACATTAAGTGAAATGAGGCAATTACACACACACACACACACACACACAGACACACACACACACACTAACACTGTATGATTCCACTTATATGAGGTACCTATTATATTCAAAATCATAGGGACAGAAGTAAAACAGTCTTGCCAGGGTCTGGGGGGAAGGGGAAATGGAGAGTTATTGTTTAATGGGTACAGAGTTTCAGCTTTGCGGGATGAAATGAGTTCTGGAGGTGGATGGTGGTGATGGTTGCATAACAATGTGAATGTAATTAATTACAGATAAAAATGGTAAAGTTAGGCTGTGTGTATTTTATCACAATAAAAGATAAAAAACACGTTTAAAATTGATAAGAATGTAATAGGAACATAACATACTGTAGAGTCACTGAAGAGGAAGCAGTTACCTCTGTGTTGTGTGGAGACATGACCAGAGAAGGCTTGCAGTGGAGAGGAGAGCTGAGGCCTCCCAGGACACAGAATGCATTAGCACTTGCTTAATTACCTTCCCTTAACACCAGATTAACCAACACTCCGTCCCCTCTATACACCTACTGCCTGGAAACCATGGCTCCTGGTTCCTGACTAGAGTACCTGCCCTGCAGAGTGCCCCAGACTTTCCCTCTCACTGACGACTTGTGTGCTTATCAAGTCAGAGGTGTTGATTCCCCGGGGTTTATGCCAGTTGTATTAATTATTGTAATTACTCAAATTAAATGTTATGTAAACCAATTCTGTTTCGTCATGGAAAGAAAGAGAATTGTTGGTCTATAAAAACAAACGCTTTGGAAAGGCTCCATAAATTAATCACTATAACAAAAAATTGAAGTTATTGCATTGTGAAGGTCAGACACCTAAAAATAGCTACAAGACAACTGTAGACATCTAGATGGATTTTGCACTCATTACTTTGCAAGTGCATTTAAATTTCTCTCTTTAATGAAACTAAAACTAGAAATTACAGAACCATGCAAAAAGGACAAAAATAATGCAAGATCAACTTTAAGAAACTTCATCAGCAGACTCATTCTCAAAGAAAAAGCCTTGGCCCTACCCTGAAGTTTGGCCACTAAATGAGAAACTTGTATTTTAATTTAAAACAGTTAAATAAATATAGATATATAAATATAGATGCATAATCTTTTATCAGTTTCCTTTCTCTACCATAATATCAATTACAGGTGTGATTTCCTTGGTTAAGAAGACATAGTGGTTTAGAGCATAGACTCTGGGTTGGATTATGGCTCTACCACTTATGAGCTATCTGACTTGGAACAAATTAATCTCTTTACACTTTAATTTTATCATCTACTTAATGGGGCTAATTACAGTACCTATCTAAGACATTAAGTGTATACAAAGCCTTATAACAGTGCCTGTCACAATAAATGCTATGTAAGTGTTAGCTATTACCAGTACTAGTAATGGTACTGGTACTATTACTACTAACTGTATTTTGCCAGGGAGAGAGGAGACAGAAGGATGCAAAGAGGAGCGGGCATTTGGAAAAGCAAATGGTCTGCCAACCACAGAGTTGTAATCGTGCTAACTGGAGGTATAGTACCTGTGGGAAAGATGAATGATGAGATAGTCTCAGGACTAGATGGGGAAGGTGCTTTCCTGCTACCCCATTGCTAACCCACCCTGTATTTCTAATCCTCTCTGCTCTCTTGATCACTTATATGCCTGGTTTTGAGATCCTAATGAACATGGAGATTGAGTAGTCTCAAACCCTAACCAATTTACAATCTGGCAAAAGATTCTCACACATAAATAATACGAGAGAATACATGTTGCTAAGAATACATTATATATTCTGTATGTAAAACTGTGTTACTGGTGCAAAGAGGAAGGTGCAACAAATTGACCTGAGAGAAGATGATAGAAAGTGCTCATTCAGCTGGATGAATAAGCATTTATCCATAAATGGTTGCATAAAATAATAAGCATCCAACATGCATAATTGCCATGGCTAGAATTAATAGAAGAGGTCATCAGAGTGCCCTTTGCAAGTACAGCAGCAAAGAAACCTCCTGCCCTACACTAAAAGATTTGGAAAATATAACATCTGTATCACAAGGTCATGGGTATTTTCAATTTGACTTCTCCCTGATGAAACTCTGAAATATGTCACTGAGCCAAACCACCTATCTATGATTAAGTCATTTGACTTCTGAAATATTTCTTTCTTCCATCTTCCTATTTTTTAGCTCTCTAGCTTAGACAACTGGCAAGATAAAAATGAACATGAAATGTTGAGAACAACTAAGAAAAGGCTATACCATTGTTCACTGTCTTTTCCTTCAATACAACACAATAAAAAGAGATTCCATAAAATCGTTCCACTTTGGTATCATACTTTATGGGCAATGTCATTCTGGCATCATTATTCTGTGCCTCATGTTAACATTCTAGAAATGGAGACAGTGGAGCTTTTTCCTGAATGCTCACTAAAGATTGGAAATGGACAATGAGGAGATCAAGCACTGAGCAGTGGGATTCAGCACAGAAAAGCAGGTACTGACTCCTACCCCAAAATTTCTTCACTATGTGACATTGGAAAAGCCACCGAACTTCTGTAAAATGGGAACACTAATTCTTATCCTCTGACATTTCTGGAAAATTAAGTAAAATAATTAAGATAGAATACCTGGCACATTATAGATACTTAGTAAATGTTTCTGGAGTGAATAAACTTACAAAATGCAGTTCTTATTCTTTACCTTTTTAAAAAATACCTTATTGGTTTTTAATGTCAACAGTGATTACATTCATTTGCTAGGGCTGCCAACACAAAGGACTGCAAATCAGGAGGCTTAAACCACAGAAATTTGTTGTCTCACAGTTCTGGAGGCTGGAAGTCTAAGAGCAAGGTGTTGACAGCAAGGTGGGCTCCTTCCAAGGGTTGTGGGGGAAGGCGGTGGCTGCTCCAGGCCTCTCTCCTCGTCATAGATGGCCATCTTCTTGTGTCTTCACCTCGTCTTCCCTCTATGCTTGTTTGATTCTCTGTCAAAATTTCCCCTTTATAGGGGCACCTGAGTGGTTCAGTCGGTTAAGCATCTGCCTTTGGCTTGGGTTATGATCTCCTGGTCCTGGGATCAAGTCCTGCAAGGGTCTCCCTGCTCAGCGGGGAGTCTGCTTTCTCCCTCTGCTCCTCCCTGCTGCTCCTTCCCACTCTCTCTCAAATAAATAAATAAAATCTTCATATATATATATATATAAATTTCCCTTTTTTATAAGGACACCAGTCATAAGGACACCTACTCCAGTATGATCTCATTTTAGCTTAGCTAATTACATCTGCAACTAATTTCAAATAAGGTCACATTCTGAGGTACTGGGGGTTTAGGACTTCAACATATGAATTTGAGGGGGACATAATTCAACTCGTAAGAGTAATGAAGGCTTCCTGCAATAACTCAAGCAATAAACAAGTATAAAAAATTCATGCTCTCTTCCCCCAATCTAGTCCCATTCTTCTGCTTCCAACATTTTGGAATGTATCCTTCCATAAGTCTTTCTATGACCCCCTCACACACCCCAGATATTACATAGTCCTATATTTAGACACACACCCACATATATAGCTTTTTTATAAAAAATCAAATGTATTACACCTATTATTTAGCCCTTGCTTTTTTCACTTCACACTATATCATGGATATTTTTCTAAATCAATGAGTGTAGACCTATGCACATATTTGAATAATATTCTATAGTATATGTAAATAATAATCTGTCTTATTAGTGGATGTTCAGGGTACTTCCAGAGTTTGGGGGTGTTCATTTCTTAAATGCAGCAAAACACAGTTTCACTCAGCTTTTTCTTCAAAACTAGTACTTTTATTTATGCAAGTTAGATTCCTTGAAGTGGCATTTCTAGGTCAAAAATATGCACATTTAAATTTCATATTACCAGGTGACTTTCAAAAATGTGTTAGCAATTTACACATTCGCCAGCAGTGCCTGAGAGGTATGTTTTCTCTACACTTTTGCCAAAGTAGATTGGATCCACTTTTTAAAATTTCTGTATCTTTGATACATGAAAACGATCTCTTTATTTCTTTGGTATACATATCCCTGACCACCACTGTGCTACAGCACCTTTTTAAATGTTCAGTGGCTATTTGTGTCCCTCATTAGATAATTGCTAGATCACCTTGTGCACCCATTTTTCTGTTATATTTCTTGTCTTTTCTTCATTCACAAGAGTCACTGTCTATAAAGGAAATTAGTGCCTTGTCATATTTGTTGCAAATATTCTTTCCCAGTCTGTCCCTCAACTTTTTAATGGTGCCTTTGACTTTCAGAAATTTTAGGTTTTTATGTAGTCAAGTCAATCCATTTTTTAATGATTTGTAGATTTTTCTTTTTTAAAGATTTTATTTACGAGAGAGAGAGAGAGAGAGCACACCAGCAGGGGGAGAGAGAAACAGACACTCTGCCCAGCAGGGAGGCTGACATGGGTCTCGATCCCAGGACCCTAGGATCATACCTGAGCCAAACGCAGACATTTAACTGACTGAGCCACCAGGCACCCCTGATTTGTGGATTTTTCTGTCTTGCCTATGAATGCCCCTCCCCTATCCCCAAGATTCATAATCTTCATTTTATCCTAATATTCTCTCTGTATTTATTCAAGTTACAAATCTCTATCTTTCAGGTGAGTATTTCATTACTTTAATCTCTGTATAAGGTAAGTGTTCCTTTTCTCACTAAACTAAAAAGTAAGCATCACCATATACTAAGTTCATATTTTAAAGAAAACTTGAATCAGTTTCTGTGCTCTCTGTTCTGTTTCATTGATCAATTTGTTCATCCCTGAGCTAATATTCATATTATTTTGATTGTAGCAGCCATGCAGGAAAGTTTAATATCTGGTATGGCAAGTTCCCCTTTATTGTTTGTTTTCTTTCAAAACTTTCTTGACAGTACTGGTACACTTTTTCTGCCATGCGATCACGTCAGAACTATTTTGACCAGTTAAAACCAACAGTAATAAGAACAGTGGAACTCAGACCCAAATTGCTTTAAATGTACGTATTTGGGAATATTACTGATATTCCCTGGACAGGAATCGCACGCATCAACTACATGAGCTTAATAGGAAAGCTGGGGCTTAGAAAGGTTGTATACCTTGCCCCAGGCCACATAGCTGGCAAGAGACAGAAACTGCCTTGCCTTTCTCTCTGGCACAAATTCCACAACATGAATCACCTCCTTCATTCATATCAGAGAAGGAAAGTGATACACTGAATTTCCGAGAGTCTCCTAACTAAACAACATAGCAGCCTACCTGTTTACAAAGCTGTCCGAGGCGAGCAGAACTTGACCAAGCACGGCACCGTTTTATAAGCAAATTGCTAGGTTTTATCCCAATACATTGTTTCTCATTCTTCAAGAGACCTAGGTAGAATAAGAATGAGAATAAACTTCCACTCAGTAAGTACCTGGAAGATTCCTGGTTCAAACGCATCTTTACTGATACAAAATCGGTCATCATCACTTCTCTTTTTTGGTTGAAACACATATTCTTCTAGAATGCAAATATTCTTTTAGAGATTACTGCATATATTGGTATGATTTGGTTTAACTGCTACTCTTTTAACAACCAGCTAGCAAAATCTCTATTAATAAAAGTTTGCTCTAGGGTGGTAGGGAATGGATTTGGAAAATGAGACACCACCTCAGAGCAGCTGGGGTTAGAGAAAGTGCTGGAGGGTAGAAGAAGCTCGGATAAGTGGACAGACCGACCAGCAGACAGCGCTAAGGGGCCCAAGGCCTGGAGGTGAGGCCGAGCAAGAGGCAAGGGGCCACATCAGTTACTTGACACCTTCCTTGGAGTTAATCCGTTCTGCCCAGCCACCAGGCGACAAATGAAGCCAGTCGTCTCTAAGAAATGGACGGCTGGCCTTGGTCTGCTCTGCCCTCCTCCACTGACAGGACTGGTAGCTCGCGTGTTTCAGAGCAACCACATTTCTTCACGGGAAGTCTGGCCACAGTTTGCCATCTCTGCTGCTCAAAAATGAAGGCCTTTTCAAAACATTTCAGAAAATGAAACAACAGCAAGAAGGTCAGTTCCAAGGGAAGAGCCTAGTCCGAAGCTGGAAACTAGTTGTTAACCAATGGACCCATCAGGTAGCAAACAGGAAAACTGGCAAGGACTAAATGAGGCAAATTGAGAACTTAGCAAAGTCAGCTAACTGACCAATCAGTACTGTTGAGCACCAGCTATGTGCAAAGTGCTGGTTGAATTGAGTTTTAAAAAAATTCCTCAGGGTAACAGACTGAGGTGGGCTACACATCACTGAGTGCTCGGTAATTTTTCATGTCTCTGCCCCCTTTTTGTTCTTGGTGGAATAAAATTAGATTCAGCCCCTCACGCGAAATCAAAGTGGTGATGTTGAGCATAAATTTTCTACTCATTCTGCTTGTGCGTGATGCATATTTCTTTAAATTATTGGGTCAAAGTCATGTTTATAATATTTCCTCAGAAGAAATCAATGTGTACAGCGTAAATTGATGAGCAAATAATTTTCAGTACAGAGGGAAATAATATCAAATTATTACTCCAGAATGTAGGATGAAGTATCAGTCGAGTATTTGTTAACTTGGAAAAAGAGAGAGAGAAACCAAGAAACAGACTCTCCAGTACAACAAGCAGATGGTTAGCAGAGGGGAAATGGGGGGAGGATGGGTGAAATAGGGGATGGAGATCTGAGTCCACTTGTGATGAGCACCAGGTCATGTATGGAAGTGTGGAATCTCTATATTGTACTAAGATTACAGTGTATGTTAACTAACTGAAATTAAATAAGAACTTTAAAAAAAATTCATTAACTCATTAAGAAGATTGACGTCTATCCTAAATTTACCATATGTGAGCATAAAAGGTTGGCTTGAAACATTCTCAAATAGAAGGGAGGTTATTTAAAAAAAATTTTTTAAAGATTTTTTTTGTTTGTTTGTTTGTTTGTTTATTCATGAGAGACAGAGAAGAGGCAGAGGGAGAAGCAGGCTCCCCATGAAGCAGGGACCCCTGGGACCGTAACCTGAGCTGAAGGCAGATGCCCAACCGACTGAGCCACCCAGGTGCCCCCAAAGGGAGGTTATTTTTAAATGTAATACAAAATGTCCATCATTTAAGAGTTTAAAAAGGTGTATCTCAATACTGTCCACTGAACGCCAGTGGTATTTTAATACAGGCACTGTCCGAACAAGTATATGTTATCTCCAATAGACATAGACCTCCTCTAAAAACGAAAACAAAAACAAAAACAAAAAAAAACCCACACAGCAAACCAACCAACCAAACAAACAAAACGCCTGTGTAGGAATGGAGTCAGTGGAAGTGGTGCTGGATTAGAGGTCACGGGCTGCCTACCAGGCTGTGCTGGCTCTGGGGTATCGCACACAGCTCGTGGAAGATGCAAATCAGAGGAGACACAGTAATGGGCTCTGTGAACCGTAAAAACCTACCAAATGAAATACAACTTATTCTCGTGTGAAAATCAGGGTGCTTTCCTCTGGCGTGCCTAAGTAAAAATTGTAAATGCTGATTTCAAAATTTCTATTCCATAGGAAAGCTCACTATTTGAAGGATTTTGCAGGTTTTTCGTAATGTAAATATACCATCCCTAAATCAATTTGTTTTCGTGAGTTTAATGTATTTGGTTTTCTTTAATATCTTTGTTTTACTGGACATATATGCTGGTTTCATGTTTGTTCATCTAATTGATTCCAATCATTCTGTAATCAAAGGTCCACCTAAGAGCGCGGTTCAGTAGTGAAGACTTTCGGGTCCAGGCCTGGCCACAGAAAGCAAAGGCAGTGCTGCCACCACCAGGAGTCCCAGCATCTCCACTGAAACCACAGTGCTCCAGGTTCCCTACATAGAGCTCTTCTTAGAGAAACAAAAGCAGGTATGGGCAACAGCGAAGAAATGGGAAAGAGCTCTTTAGTTGCATAAAGCGTAAATTTAAAACTGTAAATCACATCCTGTAACAGCGACAATGACAACAAAGGCATCGCGGAATAATAGACTCAAAGGCAAATGTTCTGGTGTGGGTGCAGCAAGGACATCCTTGGTAGTGATCGATCTCTATCAAACATTTAGTAAGGAGTCTCCATGAAAACATTCTTCATGAAATTTTTCTTCCTTGTCTACATAACTAACATACAAAGAAAACAAGCCAAAGAAAATACTAGCATGCATTTAGTAAAGAATGTGTTTGGCATAATGTATTTTCATGACTGTACCTTGGTATGAATAGAGATGTGTGATTTGTACTCCTTTGGCGGCAAACTTAGGCTTTTATTGAAAAAATAAAGGTTTCATGTTACACAAGCATTATTTAAGTGACCAGAAAAAGTGAAATACTAACATTTAAAAAGTATATAAAATGATTTTTCTTAAAACTAAAAGGTTAACATAATTATAAATTATAACTATTAACTTATTTTATTTATATTAATTAATTAATGATAATATTTTATTATAGGATATAATTATTAACTTATTATTTATTTTATTTATATTGATTAATATCATAAACTTGTGTATTGAAATTTGGACACAATTGAGAGCGAGGTGTATATATCCATACAAGGCTTTTCCAACTCTTACATTCAAAGGGTCTCACGGTCCTTGATCTAGAAACATCTTTGTGAGCATTGTGGGAAATTAGAAAATGTTCTTTCTGTAGTCACAACCATGAGAAGAAAATTGTGGGTTGCCATTAAGCCCCAGCTCCTCCCATCCATTTTTAAACTACTCAACCCTTCTCATCTTAAATAGCTTGAAATTACAAAAGACCAAATTCCTCCTTCCATTTTACCCACACAATTCCCATTGCTTTTTTTTGCGAATTGTATTAAACACATCTGAAACTACGTTTATCCCAAATGAATATGGTATTTGTTTATTTGACTTCCAATTTATATTTGTTTGGTGTTAAGAAAATTTCTTAGAATTTTCATGAAAATCATCGGAGGTCCTAGAAAATCTATTTTAGTCTGTGTGTTTTTCATTCTTGACTTTCAACCACCTATTAAGCACTTACTGTATGGCAGTCCCTGTCTCAGGTAGCAAGTGTGCCAAAGTGAACAAGATACAGTCTTCTCGATTCTAAATCTGAGAATTAAAAAAGGAATAATTTTTTTAGGTCTAACCTATGAATATTTTTATTTGCAGATAACTCTATGTAGAAGTCACAAAATAAGCATAAGAGGATAAAATAGCAATTATTTGTGAAATTTGACAGCTGATAATTTCTCTTCCTTGTTTCATCCACTTCTTAGGTACTCCGTGTCGGTATCAGCATTTCAGTGTGGGTAATGTTGCTTTTTCCTTCTATCAAGTGTCATTATTTAGACTACACTACTATGAGTGCGCAGTTCTTTAAAAATAAGGATGACATATGTAACACTCCTTAGAAGGGCAGAGAGCACAGATGGGTTCCAAATTCTTCCACCCACACCTCTTCTTTCCTAGCAACCTTTCTATCCACAGCACACAGCTGTAAGATGTTGGTGATTTGAGTTGTGGCCCCGCATCTTTGCCTCCAGACTCACCACATGCCAATCCATTCTCTCTACTCTCAATCATTTTATGTCTACTTAAAACCCTTCAATGTCGTCTTAAAACCATCAGTATAAAATCCAAGCTTCTTGGAATGGCATTTGATCTGGACCTTTCTTGGTGCAGCTATATCAACTTATTGCAGTCCCCCAAATATACTCTGCTCTCCTTTGCCTCCTGACCTATGTATATTCTAGCCCCTAGAATTCCCATCTTCCCTTTTTTCCCTTACCCTGGCAAAGCTTTATGTGTCCTTCAATGCTCAACTTAGCTGTCTTCTTCCCCAGAACCTTCCCTGATGAGCAAAGAGGTCAAGAGACTATCATAGAGTAGGTTAGGTGCCTATCAAAAATTGTCCCATAGAGGGGTGCCTGGGTGGCTCAGTCGGTTAAGAGTCTGCCTTCGGCTCAGGTCCTGATCCCAGGGTCCTGGGAATCGAGCCCCACATTGGGCTCCCTGCTCTGTGGGGAGCCTGCTTCTCCCTCTCCCTCTGCCTGTTGCTCCCCTTGCTTGTGCTCGCTCTCCCTCTGTCAAATAAATAAATAAAATCTTAAAGAAAAAATTGACCCATAGAACCTTGTGCTCACCTCATTCTATCTTAGTGCCTATCATTTTTTGCGATCATCTGTTTAATTATCTATTTCCCCAATTATAAAAACAGTCAGCTTTATTCACCTTTGAATCTTCAATCCATGACATACAGTAGGTGCCCAATAAAAATATACTGAAGAACTGAGGAGTAAATCTGCTCTCCCTAAAATGAAACCAATGAGTTTGTTTGCTCACATTAGTATGAGGTTCTAATCTACCACACTGAGAACTTATGGAAGGTGGATAACTCACAGAAGAGTCTCTTGCTATAAATTATGCAAATGAGAATCTATATGAGAATAACAGTTCAAAACACTTTCATCTGGCTAGCATTAAGAATCAACTTGCGTCTGATTTTTAATTCGCTGATGAACAAGGCAATATATCACACGAGAAAAGGGATGGAGAGCTCAATACAGATTGAGGAGTCATAAGCCATGTCTGTTTGTCTCAAAGGGCTGCTCACTGAAGGTTGATTAACAAGCAACAATCAGTCTAATCACCTTCACACTTTGTCAAATGGCCAGCTGTCCTCCCCAGATGACACCTTTGTCATCTCCCAACTATAACACATGCCTACACGTGAGTATCCAGAATTAGACTCATTACTCACAGAATAAAAGATCAATATAGGAGGACTGAAGACCCACTCATGAAAGTCGGCCTGGTCAAAACATATTCCCATGGCTACCCCCGAGACCAGATTTTCTTCATCACCCAGATAGGCGCACTGAAACCAGGTAATCCTTCCCAGCACTGCAGTCTAGGATTCCGTTCTCATTCTTAGCACTTCTGGATTGTTGTGGGGCTTCCCCCCCCGCCATTTATGTGTTGCTACTGCTTTTATTTAGTATAACTTCTTGAACTTTAAAAGTAAACCAAGTGCAGCAAATGTAAAAAATTTCTTGGCACTGAAGATGCCTAGCCAGTTGGATGAAACCATTTCTGCTGCTGGTAACATGTCTGCTCTTCACTTGTGAGAGCAAATTCCTCTAGCTAAGATTTTCACTTTAAATGCTGAAAATTAAACTGGAGGAAAATGTTAAAAATTTAAAAAAAAAGAATTGAGGTGTTCAAAACAACAATACACAAAATTTCATACCAAGGGTAACATTAACCGCTCAAATAAGCAGTATAGATATCTTGATAACATCTTTTTCATTCTTAGGTTTAAGAATCATGTCTATATAAAATAATTTTATCTTATTAGGTTATATAGTGTCACTGGTAAAAGCAATATATTGGAGTTTACTATAGGGTAGTCTCACTCTGCCAGCATTTGATTAACATTTTTTCAGCTGCTATTTCCTTTAGCTACAGGATGATAAATGGCATACATAAAAGTTAGCCTAAAGCATTGTAAGATTATGTGACTTGTGATCATCAAACAGTAATTAAATAATGGTTAATCCTGTTCTAAGATTTAAGTGTGTTTTATGGTATTCGGGAGCTGCAGAGAAGTAAAAGGTACTGAGCTCTAAGTCTCAGTCCGACCTCTGCACCTCTAGGTCTGTGGTTTGGGGGTCAGTCAGTTCCTCATCCCTGCCTTTCTTCCTTCCTTCCTTCACTGGGTGAAGCAGTGAAAATACAAAGATAATTTAGCCAAGGTCCTATGAGAAGTCTCTGATTCCCAGTTCTCTTATCTATAAAATGGGGCTTTTTAATGCGGATTGAATGAAATAAAATATGTAGAAGTACTTTGTAAATGGTCAGGAGCCATGCAGGTATGAAGTGTTATTTAATAACTAAAAATAATGAGTATGTTTAATGAATAGAGGACCTCAATAAAATATTTGTTTCACTTCTTAAAAAATTTATTTGGAAATAAATTAAAATTTATGGAAAAGTTACACAAATAAAAGCACAGAGGCACCTGGCTGTCAGTTGGAGGAGCAGACGACTCTTGACCTCAGGGTTGTGAATTCAAGTCCCACATTGAGTGTAGAGATTACCTAAAAATCAAATACAAAAAAAAAAAAAAAGACTAGCACAAAGAATACCTATTTACCTTTCATCATCATCTACTTATAACATTTTACCCCACCTGCTCACTTTCTCTTTCACACTCCCTCTCTCTCAATATATTTTTTTCCTGAACCATTTAGAGATAAGTTACATGCATGCTGGCCCACCACTCCTAAATATTTCAGTGTTTTTAAGAATAGGGGTATTTGCTTCCATAACCATAGTACAGTTTCAACTTTCGTAAATTTAGCATCAACACAGTACTTTTCCCTCATTTGCCGTCCATATTCCAATTCTGTCTATTGACCAGTAATGTTTGAAGGCATCGTCTTGTCTCCTCCAGGAGGGGATTCAGTATGGATCAGGAATTGCATGTATTCATCATGTCTCTTTAGCCTCCTTTAATCTGGAACATTTCCATAACCTTTCTTTGTCTTCTATGTTGACAATTTAAAAATATAGTCCTCCTCTTAAAGACAAATAGAGCATTTCTCATACTTCAGTTGTTTCACTTTTTAAATGATTATTTTATATTCATCCATTGAGGATTCTCTTCCTGCCACTGGGAACCCAGAAGCCATCCCTGAATGTAAAAAGATCGTGTACACATGGTGTCTGACTTGCCACGAGTGATAATGTAGGGTTAATTCCATGGCCCTCTTCTCCTGCCCTATTTCTTCCCCCTCGTTTTTCTGTTGATTCTGGAACTGTGACATCCAACTTACTCTCCCTTCCTGTTATCTGGCCGAAAAGGATCGTGGACAAAAGACCGTATCTGTTTCCATCATTCCCACCAGGAAAGAAGGGGACCAGGAAGAGCTGATGATTATGACAGCCCCACCAGAAGGCACCATTGGGTTTTGGTTCTGGTTCTAAATCATCCTTGATTCTTCTACTGTATCTCCTACCTTTCTAGGCTCTTTAGGGTTCTTCCTACTAAATGATGGATTCCCACCTGAGTTGCTCTTCCAAGTTTTCAACATGTTACTTTGAATCTTATTTCACTTGAACCTTCAATCAAATGTATTCAGCAGAATAGGTTATCACCACTTTGCAGCTAAGGAAACATAGGCTCAGACACATTAAGTGATTTTCTCTATGATCAGGTGCTTAGAGGGTGATAGAGTCAAGCTGAAATCCAAGGCTTCCCCACTGTATTTTGATGCCTTCTTACAGTAATTTTACAGTAAGGATCCTGTGCAAGCCCCTGGCGTGGTGGCCCAGGGCACAGTACACTGAGGTTAATCTGCCTTTTCTTTTATGAAAAATGGTAGAGAGGTTTTTAGATGGCATATTTAGGGCATATGGTGCTTAAACTCTTACTTAAAGAAACTTAATTTGGCAAAAATGAGTAATACACTTGTAATATGCATGTAGCAAATTTGAAAGAAACCTATGGCTCTGAGAAATTTTCCAAAAGTAGTCATCAAAATTAATCTGAGACCTTAAGAGTAATAGCTTTTAAATGAAGAGCTCATATTGCAAGGAAGCTAATTTGCAGGTACGCATGATCGCAAAAAATATCAAACAAGGCACAGAGAAGGAATCTAAGAGATCCTACCCAGAGTCCTTAATAGTATAAACAGGCTGATTAAAGAAAATTTAGAAATACATACAATTTGAAAAAGGAGAGACACTAACCACCTGACAAACGTGGAAACTAAGAGACATTGAAGTGTATCTTGTACGGGGCCACACTGGCTGTTTGTAACAGACCTGGGATCTCCTGGCTGGTCGTCCAGTGCACTTGTCTACATTTTACGAGTTTTCTTATGACCTATAAACTCAAAAAATTTCCAATTCTTTCATATAGAACACAAGTATGCACTGACCTAAGTTATATAGAGCCAAGACAGACTTTTAGAAAAATTAAATATTAAATTAAGCAAATACTTTTTTTTAAAGAAAGAAAATTCATCATATGCAGCCTCTGCCGAAGAAAATGCAGGTGAAGTACCTTTAGCCTCAGGGGAGCAGGAGAGAGTAAGCTGTCCTAGAGTCGTCTTGTTTCTCCAAAGAGGTCCTTAAGCTGGGCATTCAGCTGAGACTTGGGGGATTTGTGATAATTGCATCCATTTCCAGTTAATGTTTGTATATGCTGCCAGGTAAGAGTTGAGGTTCATTTTTTTGTATCTGGATGTCCGATTGTTCCAGCACCATTTGTTTGGTGTTCTGACTTAATAAGATATGAGATTGACTCTGGAGAAACTACAGATCCAAACTAAACATAGGTGACATGTATATCATATTGGATAGGCAAGCTTTCTTCCTCTTTAAGTAGACTGCCTTAGGAAACACAATTAATATTTTAAAAGTTCACCCAGAGGTAATGAGAACCTTGTTTTCTCTCAAAAGGCAGGAAAATGAAAAGTAAGCACCCACATTTCTGTACTTCATAAATGCTTTCCTTGGGAATTTTCTTTTTTCTTTTTTTTAAAGATTTTATTTATTTGAAAGACATAGAGACAGCCAGCGAGAGAGGGAACACAAGCAGGGGGAGTGGGAGAGGAAGAAGCAGGCTCATAGCAGAGGAGCCTGATGTGGGGCTCGATCCCACAACGCCGGGATCACACCCTGAGCTGAAGGCAGACACTTAACCGCTGTGCCACCCAGGCGCCCCTCCTTGGGAATTTTCTTAAATCACAAGTAGGAGTTAAAGAGAATACCATTTCAAGAAGCATAAGGGAAGCAATTGTTAGAATTCATCAAACATCCTAGGTAGAAGAATGCGGAGTGTGAAATCTGCGATTCCGTACACGAACTGGCCACAAATGCTCCAGTTCCGAAAGGATTTGCAGGTTTATGAGTCGAATTGTTCAAAAACTGTCCACTTGGTGGCACCATAGCGCTGCTGCAAGACTGAGCCTGTTGCTTCTGGTAAAGGTTCAGTTAGGGAACGACTTCTTAATGTAGGGTTTCATGATTCTTAAACATGTGGTCATACCACACTACGTGCCAACCACAGACAATTGCCCTAGTCATTTGCACAAGGGAAGAAAAAGAAAAAAAGCACTGTAGGTTGTTCAGGCAAAGACAGAGGGGCAGGATTTAAGAGGACTTGTAGGGCAGGTTGAACTAGCGGATGGATGAAAGCCAACCTAACCTGTCTTTTATCTACATTCTTAGACAGAAATGCCTCTGCTGGGGTTTTTTTTCCTTTCCCTTATGACTTGATTCTGAGCAGAAAAAGTGACACTAACGACATCAGCCCACACGAAAGCTGCTTTAAATATTTATTGAGCACCTGCTGTGCCATCATTATTTGGCACCATAAGTTACAGAGTAGAAGGCTAAACACACTTCTTACTCTTGATGTCCTTGCAGTCTACCAGGGAAGACAAGATATATGCATGAAACTGTAATTGCTGAATTGTGTGCTGGAGAGAGCCAACTGGAAGCCACAATTATGAAAGCCTTCACCGAGCAGGTGGGACTCTAGCTCGTCTTAAAGAATGGCTTCATTGTGGCACACAGCCTGTTGCTACACAGCTGGGTGGCAACAGTGCAGGACGGAGCAGGGCTCCCATGGGCAGTCTTTCCAGTGGCTGGCTGGGGAAGAGAGAGGTCAGAGTCTGTGCTCTGCAACAGTCAGTTAGAGAAGCAGCCATCCCAGCTGGATTTCCCTGCCTCTTCATCCAATTGATCCATTACTGAATGGATCCATTGACTCTTTAATCATTTTTGAACTTATGAAGACTTTTTCCTTCCGATGTTGGGCTAAACATAATCTATTGATTTACTTAATTTATATTTTATATATTTGAGCTAGGATTTCAAACACCAAATGTGTGGGATGTCTTGCCCTCAGTCCATATTGAAATATGTAGGGGTGAAGTGATATGAAGCTGGGGGTAGACCTTAACATATTTCAGCAAAGGAAAAATACTGCATATTGCTGTGCTGTGTGATTTTGATAATTGTTGGTTCTGGATGATGGGTACATTGGAGTTTATTGTGCTAATCTATTTTGTGGATGTTTGAAATGTTTTCTATAATACCTTTTTCTTAAAAATTTGTTGATAGTTTGAAAAGATAATTCTGGGAATGGACAAGGCTGAGCCTGGAGTTAAAGAAAGTAGATCCAGGTGAGGGTATAGAAAATGAGAAAATGGAGCAGAAGTTAGCAGGGAGACCTCCAGCTGGGAAAAGCATTAGTCACCAATTTATTCCACCCAGGACCTGATGGAAATGATGTCTGTCTTCCTGGGGAGATTTCCCAGTTAAAAAAGAATGTTTAGGAAATGGAATGCTGCTTCTTGCTTCAACCCACTTGTCCAGATGTGACAAGTGGGAGTTAAAGAGATAATCAGTCGAATGTGGATTATCAGGGACTGTGTATTGGGAAGGTAATAGCACCTGTTAAGCAAGGAATGTGTACGCACTTAACTCTTAAAGTACTTTTATACAGATCCTTTCAAACATATATAAAAAGCCATTCTTATGTCTGTTCTCTAGAGCCTCTCTTACGTTCTCTTTTCTCATCTGCAGGCTAAAGAGAAAGAGGCTAGCAAATCAAGAAACATCGCAAAAGGAAAAGATTTTTAAATGAGCCATGGTGTTATAGTGGACAGAGCACAGGACCGAAAGGTAAGAAAATATAGCTTAGAATTCTGGTTCTCCTACTTTCAAATTACAGGATTAAGGACAGTCATTTAACTTTTCAAAAATTCAGTTTATGCCTCTATAAAAGAGAGTGCTAATAACTTCACAAGTCAGCTTGTAAGGAATAGACAGTATAATGAAGTAATTTTTGAAGAGTTTACTTGTGGCCATCATGTGCAAACTCTCTCTCCTCCACCTTCCTTTGTATTCACCCCACAAGTCCTCAAGTCCGCAGCAGATACGGAAATACACAAGATTACAAATTATAGGTTCAGCTGAGACCCAACCGGGTATGAGATGAAAGCCATCTGGGAAGGACAGGAAAAGCAGAAGAACCCGGTTAATCTCCCCCAGGTGGAAGACAAGCTATCAGAGCAAGCCAGAAGGTTGGAGAGGGAGGAAGAAAAGTGTGTGGAGCAGCCTTGTGAAGGAGAATGATACAGGGATACCTGGGTGGCTCAGTTGGTTAGGTGTCTGCCTTCAGCTCAGGTCATGATCTTAGGGTCCTGGGATCGAGTCCCAAGTTGGGCTCCTTGCTCAGTGGGGAGCCTGCTTCTCCCTCTGCCTGCCGCTCCCCCTCTCTGACAAATACATAAATAAAATCTTAAAAAGAAAAAAAGAGAGAGAGAATGATACAAGGAAAAGTACTTCTCACTCCCAGCATTTCTTTCCCTGTGGAGGGAGTTTTTCTAAAGTGACACTCCTGGCCTTTTTTTGCCTTCTCACTTCACTCCCAGCAGAGGTGGAGGAGTGTATCAGATTCTGAGTTTGGAATGAGACACAGGACAAACAAGCTAGCTCTTTGCTCATCCTTTCTTTTGTGGCATCTGCCTGCCTGCCAAGAGCCTGAATTCTCATCTGCTTTCTCACTGAACGCACTGCTGTAACTATAGCGTAGTACATGGCAAAATGGGCTTCCTCATACTGAAATCCAACATTAGATGGAATTATCCACATATTCCACTGATGCTAGTAAAATTGCCGGCCTACCCCACATAGGGCAAATCCCCACTTACAGCTAAGGTTATTGGAGGGCCCACCCAATCCGCCATGAAATATATTGAGGAGAGACATATGGTGTTATGTATTGAATGTTTGTGTCCATTCCTCCCCCCCCCACTGATATATTGAAATTCTAACCCCCAGTGTGATGTTATTGTGAGGTGGGGCCATTGGGAAGTAATTAGGTCATGAGGGTGGAGCCCTCGTGAATGGGATTAGTGCCCTTACAAAAGGGACCCTAGAGCCTCCTCGGTCTGTTCTCCGCCCTGTGAGGACACGATGAGAAGCTGACCGTCTAAAGACCAGGAAGGGGGTCCTCACGAGACACTGGATCTGCCGGCTCTTTGATCTTGACTTTCCAGCTTCCAGAACTGTGACAAACAAATTTCTGTTGGTTACATCTACTTTGCTTTGTTATAGCAGTCCAAACTAAAACAGAGTGATCTTTCAAAACCACATCAGTTATCGTTCTTCTGCTTAAAATCTCCATGGCTTCCCACTTCTCCTGTAATACTATCCACACTTCTTGCTGTCGTCTCCTAGACCACACAGGATCTGCCTCTGCTACCCTCCTGTCTCATGTAGGAGGCAGTCCTCCCACCATTCTGGCCCTCTAACAGGCTCCTAAAAAGTGAAGACATCTCCACTCCTTTTCTATCGGCCCAGAACTTCCATCCCAGACCTTCACATGACTACTTTCTGATGCTCTAAGCCTCAACTTAAATATCACCTGCTCGGAGAGCCTTCACCTAATCACCTACATCATTTCTGAGTGCAGCATCCTGCCTTGTTCCCCAACATCCTAATAATTAATTATTATTTTAGATAGTTATGTACCTACTTGATTATTTGTTTTCTTCCTGCTCTATTGAGATATAACTGACATGTTACATTGTGTAAGTTTAAGGCATACAGTGTGTTTATTTGATATACTTATGTGTTGTGGAATGATTACCCAGGTAAGGTTAGTAAATATTTCCATCACCTGATATAATTATCATTTCTTTTTTGTGGTTAGAACACCTCAGATGTATTCTCCTAGCAACTTGCAAGTGTATAGTACAGTGCTGTTAACTAAAATCACCACACTGTACATTAGTAGTTTCCAGAATGTATTCATCTTGTAACTGGAAGTCTGTACCCTTTGAGCAATGTCTCCCCATTTCCCCCCAAACTCCCCAACAGTGTTTCTATCATTCTACTCTGTTTCTATGAATTTGGCTTTTTTAGATTCTATATATAAATGATATCATAGATTATTTGTTTTTCTCTGACTTATCTCACTTAGCATAATGTCCTCAAGGTCCATCCATATTGCTGCAAATGGCAGGGTTTCCTTCTTTCTCACGGCTAAATAGTATTCCATTATGTGTGTATATATACTATATATATGCATATATGTGTGTGTATAAATATCTTATATGTAATTATATATATGTTTATATGTATGTATATATGTTTTATATATAATTACATTATATATGTATATATGTGTGTATATATATATATGCACCTTATATATATAATTATATTATAATCATCTATCTTATTTTCTTTGGTATGCCCAGTATCTAGCACAATGCCTAGCTCAATAAATATTTGTTGATTGACAAAAGGAATGAACGATTACTGAGTCAGAGTGTATCTAAACTATAATTTTGCAGAGAATCTGGGGTTCAGGTGGACTCTTGAAGTTCTCTAAAGAGACAAGGGAACAGCACATTCAAGATAAGGAGAACACTAGAGTTCTTGGTACCTCTAGCCTAGATCGAGCCTGCCCCTCCCCGTATGCTTCAGGGGGATAGTAGAGCTTCTATTAATATTTATTTTTATTTTATCCTTTTCTACTTTTTATATATTATACATTTACATAATGTTTTACTGCAGTAATGCATGTAAATTTTATATAAATAAATATGAGCATAAAAAAGATGCAAGCCCCAAATTATTTTGATTAAAGATTTATCTGTCAAAAAAAGTGAGGAAACTTCCACCAGAGAGAATAAAAAAGCCACACATAGGGTCTAAGGCTGCGAAAGCAGCAAGTATGTCCGTGAGAATCTTATACGTTGTACTAAGGAAGGTGAGGCTGTGTTATTTAGGCCATGAGAAGCTACTAAAAATTGGGACTTTTGCTTTTTCCTGAGAGAATGCCTACTCTTAATGATGTTAGTGACTTTTTAAAAATTCTCTTTTTTAAAAAATTAAATAAAAGATTTTAAAGATATTATAAAAATAACTGTCCTTGGCATCCAAATGTAACTAACATTTTGCCATATTTGTAAGTTCTTTTTCAAAGAAATAAAACTTGACAGATAGATGTAAAGCCTGCATCCTTCCCTCTCCAATTTAACTCCCTCTCTTCCTCAACAATGTACACCTAAACAACATATTACTTTTTTTCACTCATCTTTTCAAATCTATCTTTACTGATAATTGCTTCATAGTGGGACACTATGGTCCCACTGTATGAATAAACCCTATTATTTATGAATTCCCCTACTAATGAACATTTGGATTATTTCAAATTTTTTGACATTACTAGTAGGTTTTTAGTATACACCCTTCATCAGATTTAAGAAGATTCCCTATATTTATAATCTGACAGGACTTTTTTAAAAAACAAATGAATCTTAAACTTTATCAAATATTTGTATTATGATTATCTGCTAAGATGTTCATATAATTTTACTTTTTCAATTAATGTATTAAATTACTTGGGTAGATTTTCCAGTATTAAACTATGCTTGATTTGCGAGTTAAAGTCAATGTTGGTTATAATTACAGTTTTAAAATATTGCTACCTGGATTTAATTTGCTGTTAATTTATTTCATAATTTTGCATCTCTGTCCATAAATGACATTTGTCAATAACCTTATTGCTTAGTTTTAGCATACAGGTCATGCTAGGCATATACAAGTCGATTATCTTGCCGCTTTTTCCTCTTGTCTGAAATGTTTATTTCTTGAAATTTCATGCAACTCATATTTTTTTTATCTAAAAATATGTTCTTTGGAAGAATAGATCTGAGAAAATTGGTCCAATTTAACAATTATTCACTTATTTAGCTTTTCTGTTTCTTCTGAGTTTGTTTTAATATTTATATTTTCCTAGGAAACTCTCCATTTTATTTATATTTTTCAATGGTTAGTTTCTATGAGTTCATATATATATAATATATATATGAGTTAATATATTAAATATATATATATACATATATATAGTATTTGTGGTTATGGCCCTATGTTCCTGTTGCAGTTCATTATTAATGGCTGCTTTTTATTTTTTATTTTTTGCTAAGTTTTCTTAAGGATATATATATATTTATCGGCCTTTTCACAAAATCGGTTTTGAGTTTGTTAATTATTACTATTGGTGATTTTTCTTTGCTTGTTTTCTCTATTCATTTCCGCTCTCATTGTGATTAACTTCTTATATTGTTTTGTAAGTTTACTGTTTTATGTTTACAGTATCTTAAAATGTGAAATCATTTATTGAAAATAATTTTTATTGTTTATAAGTAAATACATTAAAGTAGAAATTTCCTCCTAAATATTATAGCTGCATAATATAAATTTGAAATGTAGTGGTTTGTTGTTGTTGTTGTTGTTGTTGTTGTTGTTAAATATTTTATCATTTCCTGTGTGGTTTCCTTTTTAACCCATGGAGTTTGGGAGTTTGGGGGTTTTTTAAAGCTATCATTTTATTATTACTTTCTAACTTAATCACATTAAAGAACATGGTTTGTGTGACAGCATTTCTTTGGAATCTGTTGGAACAGTCTCTGTTACCTAATACACGTTCAATTTTTATAAATGTTGTATCTGTGCTTGAAAAGAATGTATATGCTTTATATATTGGGCCAAAGGTTTTGTCTGTGCGTGTTTATGTACAGTAAACTCAATATAGCAGACCAAATACTATTTATCCTTACTAATTTTATTTTGTCTATTTTATCTCTCTGGTCTTGATCAAGGTTTTTAAAATTATTCAACCATGATTGTAGGTTTTTCCATTCCATCCAAAGCATTTTGTGTTTTGTGGTTTGAGGCTACGTTGTCAAGTCTATACGTGCTCGTGATTATTATGCTCTTCTTGTGGACTGTTCTTTGATCATTGTGTAGGTCTGCCTCAATCCTATTAATGCATTTGACTACGTTTTCTTCTGTTTGACTTTAACATTTTCACAGCAGGTTTTGTTTTCATTATAAGCCTAGAGTATTTTCCTTTGTGGTTTTGTTTTATGGGTTTGTCTATAAGCCGTAAATAGCTTGATTTTTATGAAAACTTTTATTGGTACTTTAATAGGTAAGTTTAATCCATTTATACTTATTTTGATTAAAACATTTAGAATTATTTATGTCACACTGTGTGTTTTATGTTTGCCATGCTTTTTCTTTGCTTCCCCCCCCCGACTGTTTCTTTCCTTTAGTTGATTTGATAAAGTTATTTTAATAAAAATGTAAAGGTTTCAGTATCTCTTTCCTTATAATAAAATAATAATTCTTTACACACTGAGCTTTTCTTTCTGATATATAGGTATCACTTAATTAATTTACAAATGTGTTCACCAAATAGGCATCATACTTCCTCTCTACAGTTTTTTGTTGTTGTTGTTAGACTAAATCATTGTAAAAAGCTCTTTAATCGAGGGCCTCTGGACAGAAAACTATTTTTGTGTATCTAAATATTGTCTATATTTTAAACTCAATTTTAAATAATAGTTTAGCTGGGGATGAAATTATATTTTGTGCTGCCAGTAAAACTCCAAGAAATTGGGGCATACAAGTCCTTCTTTGAAGGGGAATCTAGGTGGTTCTTCACAGAGCCCGCTATACCACAGTTCTCCTTCAGTCCTGACATGATTTGAGGGATGTCCCAAATTGAGTCCGCATGAAAGCAGCTTGGCTCACATTCTAATTGCTCAACTGTTTAATCTTCCCTTACATCCCACATACACTACTTTATGTAAATTATGAAGCTCTGGCAGGTGTCCCAGCCCATTTTTAGCTTACCTTTACAGTCTGGGGGATCTACCACTGTCCCTGTTTCCTTTTACACAATTAGTCTGGCACAAGTTTCTAATAATATATGGAGCAAATGTTGTCAGATCTTGGTTGTAATTTGAGAGGATCTGAATTTTTAGCAGTTCAACCCATTTATATTTACTTTGATTTATGCTTGTTAGAACACATTTATACTGCCTTATTTTCTATTTTCTACTTACTGTATTTTATTCTGATTTTCTATCTTCCACTTGGTAGATAAAATCTGGTCTGATGTGAAAGTTATACATTCTAATTTTCTTCCTGTGAGTATTCATCCTTATATTTATTTTTCTATAAATTTCTTAGCCATATGAATGTTCTATTTTTCCCTGAATAAGACAAGTACTTTACATTCTCTCCTATCTTTGGTCTCCTCTCCTACCCTACCTTTATTCTGAAGTGAAATGATATTACCATCTAGACTTTAACACTTCATTAAGGGTTGTTAGACACATTTTAAAAATCTGGTTTTATAGGCAATAGATAGATTTTAATAAATTATTGGATCATTCTTATTACTGAAATATTTCTGTATTAAAATGAATGTGGGAAGAATTATATATCATATGTTTGAATTTAAATTTGATAGAGACTCTTCTGTAAATTGCTTGCCAGTCTATAAGAACAAAACTAAGAATCTGAAGTATCAAAATTAAGGAAAATTTTATTGAAAGTTCTGAGCATGCATATTAACAAGGCACACCACAATCCAGACCAAATTAAATGATGAACTATTCTGGAAAATTTCCTGAACTTTAAGGATAATGAAAAATTTCTAAGACCTTTCAGGCAAAAAAAAATTGTTTTCTACAAAGAAGGAAAATTAGCCTTACCTCAAACTCTTCTTGTGTAACACTAATGCCATAAGACCATGAAACAAAGATCACAAATTATAAAGGGGAAATTGTGAGACCAAGAATGTAATAACCTGATGAATTGTTGACCATTTACTTAAGCTACAGATAAGAACTTAAAATACATTCCACCCTGGAGATAAAGTAATCAAAACTTAGAATGGGAAATATGGGATATAAAAAGTGTTTGAAAATAAGAAAATTATCAGGATTTATTATAAATAATCATTGGAAATACAGTTGCAAAATCAAATGTATATAGTAAAATCAATTTGAAAGAGAAGATCTGAAAGAGTGTAATTTAATGAACATAGTCCTGACCCCAGATTATAGCAACAAATTCGGAACTAGCTACCTGGATGCGGAAGGGAGAGAGACCTATAGCATATGGGACTGGTTCTTCCTTCCCTGGAGATGAAATTTCAGGCCAGTTCCATGACTTCTCATTACCTTCTGGTAGTAATTAGTATGTCAAATAATAACCAAAATTTAAACTCTATTTAGAGATTATCCCCTTTCTCAACTCAGGCATTTTACAAACGAACTCTCCGTAAGAAAATCATTGTTTGTTGGCTTCTCTCTTTTCTGGCACTGTTATCGCTCCTACCCATCTTCTAAGCTAGTTTTGGGACTCAATTATGTTGGGAAAAGGGAAAAGTAAATCAGCAAGAGAAAGAACTAACCCCATGAATAAATTTGAAGGAGTACCAGTAAATTAAAGTTGCCCAATGTTTACGTTCCATGGGTAATACTTGTTCAATATATGTCAGAGTCTCACAATTATACCCTTTGTTTTGTCTCCTGTCATATCTCCAACATCATGGACTGCTTGGCACACCATAGGAACTCAGTAAATATTTGTGATGAATGAGTGGACAAATAAGGAAGTACATGATACACAAAAGAGATGCACTAAAACGAAATGGCAAAGTTTAAAAAAAAAGAATGGGCCCAGGTTTTCCAGTCAAGTGTAAATTAAAATAAAGTAGAGGAAGCAGGATAAGTTGTATAAAATAGAATCCAAGTCAAAAACAAAAGCACTATAGGGGCACCTGGGTGGTTCATTCAATTAAGTGTCTGCCTTCAGCTCAGGTCATGATCCCAGGGTCCTGGGATCCAGTTCTGCATCAGGCTTCCTGCTCATCAGGGAGTCCGCTTCTCCCTCTGCCCCTCCCCACACTCATGCTTGCTATCTCTCTCTCTCTCTCTCTCTCTCCCTCTCTTGCAAAAATAAATAGATAAATCTTTTAAAAAAGGAACAGTATAAAAGGCATTAGTCATAATAAAAACATATCAATGAGCTTTAAGCACTAAATACAATAGATTTAAAATACAGAAAGTATGATTGTTAAAAATCAAAGCAGAAACAAAACATGTATATTCTAGAAGACTTTATAGATCATTTTTATCCTTTGACAGATCAAGTATACAAAAAAATAACAATGACATAAGGAATTTGAAATTTAGGGGGAAAAGAACCGTAAAAAAATACATAATTCCTTGTGTCTTGGGTGTATTTATAAAAAGTGATACTGTACGAGATTCACTATGTTGGCCTACCCAACATCATTCTGAACTTGATTCTCTGCAAAATAGGTACCTTTTCAGTTTTCCAGTCTCTGTCAGTAGGCTCTCTTGTGGCTGGGGGAGCCCATGGGCTTTAGTTCTGACCAAAGACACATCAGCAAGGACCGGCTAGTCCTGCCTCTTCGCTTCCTCCTTCTTCCTGCCTACAACATACACCAAATGTCCAGGATGCAGGCCCATCTCTGCATATCAGCAGAGCAGTAAAAGGGAAACACCCCTGTTCTTCAGGGCAGTCCTGGGCTTCTTACCGTGGACTGTTTCAGGACATGAGCCAGCCCCTTCCTCACGTAAGCCCCTGGTACTGCCTGTTAGGCACAGTGCTAACTTACATGGTCATGAAACACATCAATAAATACACCAACACAGAGCCCATCTAGGCCACATCCTCTAACCACAATTCAACAGAACTGGAAATAAGTAATAAGAGTTTTAAAGTCAATTATAAAATTTAAAGTGTTCTTCTCAATAAGTACAGCAAAGAAGAAAATAATGCAAATATATAGTAGTTGAACAAAAATAAGGTATTAAATTAAGAATTCTCAAGGTATAATTTCATTACAAATTCTACACCCCCCCTTAGGATTTTTTTTTAAGATTTATTTATTTATTTATTTATTTATCAGAGAGAAAGAGAGAGAGACTGAGGACAAGCAGGGGGAGCAGCAGGCAAAGGGAGAAGCAGGCTCCCCACTGAGCAAGGAGCCCCATGTGTGACTCGATCCCAGGACCCTGGGGTCATGACCTGAGCTGAAGGCAGATGCTTAACCAACTGAGCCACCCAGGCATCCCACTCTTAGGATTTCTTATCAATTCATTCTACTTTATTTTTTTCCCTAAAATTTATCACTTTCTAATATACTACGTAACTTACTCTATTTTTTCCACCTTCCTCTACCAATGTAAACTCCGTGAAGTCAAGGGTTTGTGTTGGTTTTGTTCACTGTGGCATCCCCACTTCTTGAAATATTGCCACAGTAGACATTCAATAAAATTATGAAATGAATTAATAATTCTGCTGAAGGCAATGCATAATCTTAATTTTTATTATTAAAATTAAATATGAAAATAAACAATCCAACTCAAGTTGAAAGAGATAAATAGCAGTCATCTAATAAATAAAATACCTAAGTAATGCAGAAAGAAAAGTAATAAAGATAAGGTGAAATGAATTTTGAGAAAAGTAGGTTTTATATTAAATGAAAAACTTCTTGATGAAAAAAATACAATAGATAAACCTTTGGTAAATCTAATCAAGAAAAGTGGAAAATCCCTAACAAAAATAGGGACCAAAACGCTATTATAACAGATAGAAAGGAGAATAATTAATGATGGTAGAGAACTATTTATAATTCCCTGCCTATAATATTTAGCATTGGAAAATAGACAATTTTCTGTGAAAATATAAATTTAATAAAATTGACTTAAGAAGGTCAACAAAATCGGAATAGACCAATAATCATCAGTAACTTAGAAATGGAAGGTAATTAAATCATTACTTAAGAAATAAAAGTCTTTCAGAAGGATTTTTTTTTTCAGTCTTTCAAACTGTCAAGGAAATACAAACTTCCGTTCTCTAGAAACTGTTAAAGAGCATAGAAGAACATGAAATTGGTGATGACGTTTATCAAGTGCCTTTTCACTCTCCATTGGTGGTATTTTTTTCCTGAGCCTATTGATTTGATTTATAGGCTTAATAAAAATCCTAGTAGTAAATCACTCCTGCATTGTCGTGGTGGAGAACTCGTTTACTAGACGGGTGAGTTCCGTTTGCTGGTCCAACCACACAGTAGAATGTTAAACAGCCAATTAAAGGGGAGGTTCTGAAGAAATTTTTATGACGTGAGAAAATGCTTATGAAATAATAGTGTTTTCTTTATTCCATTTTATTCCCTCTAGTGAGGTGAAAATTATACATCTTTGTTCTTGCATGTGGCGTTTCTCAACCTTAAATTCCACCTTGTCTGGAATTCCACTGCCTCCTTGGTTTTTGGCTGTCCTCCGGTGTGCTGTCTTGATAGCTGGTGGTCTACGGGGGGCCACCAAATGGTCTGCCAGTAGTTTGATAATTTTAAAGAAAAAGGTGATGAAATCATCTTGCTCACATACATTTCCCCAACTTGAAATATTAGATTAGTAATGATTTTCATAGAAATGTCATCACAATCTAGTAACCCTTGTGTTTTTAACAATTATCTGTGAACTGAAAGGGCATGTTATTTCACCTCAGGAATACTAAATTAAGAGCATGAACTTCTTCTCAGTGAACATATTTTCACATGATTTGCATATTTGCACATTTCCATTAATTAAAGGACTCTACCCAAAGGTGCTGGACAAGTTAGACCTCTTTTCTCTCCCCTATACTGAGTAGCTGGTAACAGCCCATTTGCCTCCAGATTAAAGTTGTGACAACTTCTGCCTGTGTTCTACTTGTGGAAAATTAGCATTTTTTCATATTATTCACATATTTGCATTATTTGAATGTTGTTTACATTTGGTATATTTGCATTTCGGCTTTTATGTTATAGCTCAAGTCAACAAAATGGATGGGTGGGTCGCAAGTGTTATATTAAAGAGTAAGCGGAGTCATTGACAGGCTGATTTGAAGATGTATATGGAAATAGAAGGATCTAGAAGAGTCAAAATTATCTTAATAAAGGATGGGATTTATTTTGTGAATTTTAAAAACTATGTTTTATGATTTTGAATGGCTTGTTGGTGCACATATTAGCTTGAATAGCCTGAATCTGTCACTTTAGGACTGAAATGCACAGAACATAAGATATCAGAATTTTTTTTTTAAAGATTTTATTTATTTATTCGACAGGATAGAGACAGCCAGCGAGAGAGGGAACACAAGCAGGGGGAGTGGGAGAGGAAGAAGCAGGCTCATAGCAGAGGAGCCTGATGTGGGGCTCGATCCCATAACACCGGGATCACGCCCTGAGCCGAAGGCAGACGCTTAACCGCTGTGCCACCCAGGCGCCCCAAGATATCAGAATTTTTAATAAGACAAAGCAAATAATACAATGGGAGAGAGCATTTGACCCTTTCCCATTACTTGATCATTTTCTTCCCGTGCTCAAAAAAGAGATTGGCAATACTGGATCTATTTAAAAAAAAAAAATCACATCAAGGGGCATCTGGCTAGCTTAGTCAGAAGAGCATGTGACTCTTGATCTCGGGATTTTAAGTTTGAGCCCCAAGTTGGGTGTAGAGATTACTTAAAAATAAGATCTTTAAAAAAATAATAAAATGAAATAAATTAAAAATCACATCAGAATGTTGGAACTCTCTGCATTGTCTGATTGGAGGAGGGGTCCAATTTCCAGTGTGGCAGGGTATACTGGTGGCTGGTCCACTGGAATTGCGAGGTCCCTGTGCTTCTTGGTCCTAGCATCTGACTGGGCGTTACCCATGGCAGAACACCTACAGAACTCTGTTAGGATTTATGCTAGAAGAACATGCTGAAGTCTCTTTTTCCCTTTCCTCTTTCTTGCCCCTACTTGTTATAGAGTTACAGATGCCTCCTGATCCTTTCTCCAGACCCACAGCTCATGCTAGACAAGCACCAAGTATTTTATCACGCTCTATTTAAGAAAGGTTGCCACAAGTTTAATCAGCTAGGTTGCCACCAGCTGCTCAGTATGGGGAGAGACAAGGCATCCAGATCCATCAGATGTAATTAATTATCTGACCATTACCCCAAACGCCCTCCCCCTTCATGCTCTTTGCATCAGTTGGCCCTGAGCTGGAGTGTCTGAGCTTCCTGGGGAAGGATCCTTACCTGTGTGAGCTATTCCTATGGTTTTTATTCTTCTCTTTTCTGTCCCAGCAGAGAGGGAAACAGCAGAAAGGAGAAGATTGACAATAAACGAAGGAAGAAATAATTGATGGAGTAAGTTTCCTGAGGGTCTGGAAAAGACAGAATTGTGAACACAGGTAGAACAGAAATAGCAACACTTTTTGTTAAATGGAGAGAAGACAGGAGAGCAGGGAACAAGGAGAGCCTTAGATGAATTATCACGGTGCTTTGTGTGCAATAGCGACTCATATACCTCCTGAATTCAACGGGTATTAAGCAGTGACACAAACTACCGGCTCTTGATGAGTAAGAAAAGGTGTCACTGAAACATTATACCCAGCAATCAGCCATGTGGAAATTTAATATAGATATGTTGAGCAAAGCACTGGGTTGGGTTGGCCATGTGGTTGACCTAATAGAGTAAATGGTAAACTCAGTAGTCACCTATTCTTTTAATTATAATGATTACCAAATGCACCTCGTTAGTCATATCAGGACTAACCTGCACTGGCAGCATAAACCCTCTCCCAACTAACAAGGATTGAGCTCTTAAGTGTCAGGCTCTGTGCCAAATACTTAAATACATTGTAGTTTCTTTTAATTTCCCAAAACAACACAGGGAAAGAAAGTGACTCAGAGAAATTAAGTACTTTGCCAAGGCCAGAAGTCTAGAGAACAGGGCAGAGATTCAAACTCAGATCTGCCTCGCTTGAAAGCCCACTCCACATAATTAAAATTAATTAATTTTAAAGATCAACTTTCAGTAAATTAATTGCATGCTAGAAAGATACTGTTGAAGTACCTAACAAGACAACAATACCACTTAACCCGACTCTGTTGTAGAGCTCTATAAAGGGTCATAGATCTGCGGGTATTTTCCGAAAACTGACAACTTGTGGACGGAGCATAACTTTGTGTTCAGCTCTAGCCTTCCTGTATTCTGGTGAGAAAGCAATTTAAAAATGCCTCCTATTTCTCTCCTCTGAATTTGAGGTCCTCTATTATTTTCTGTTGTCAAAACTCAAACAAACCTTATTATTTTATTAGGTCATTGGATATGATTTATTTGTCTCCCAGGAGGAGTGACTGTAGAAAGGGAGAGTGACAGGACTTATCAGGCCCTGAGTGGACTGAGCTCACCCATTAAGTTAGCCTGTCTGCCCTGCTCTTGACAGTTATTAATGCTTCCATCTCCCACTGCTCCACTGCCTGCTCTTCGGGAGTGCCAATTCCAGATGTCATTTACACTCTGACAGTGCTCACAGCCCAAACAGGCCAGTGGTTTCCACGTCTTGGGCATAGCCCTTCTGTAACAGTGCCCTGGTTGGCCACCTTCCCATGCCTCCTCCAGGAAGCCCAAAATGGCCAGCCAGAGCCAGTCACAGCCTCTGAAACAACCCGCACATCCTTGCTCAGGCCAGTTTCAGGTTGAAATTGTTTCTCAGCAAGCAAACATTGCATGCAGCTAATTCCCCATTAACCTGACATTCCCTGCTTGACCTCCATCAGCCTTCATTGTGTTACAGACTTTCGTGGTTGGTGAGCCCTACAAGCCTGCTATTTGGCCACCATAACAGCTGTTCCTCCCAGAGGCTGGGTGAAGAGGAACAGGGAGAGATACGATTTCCTTGTATCAGTCAGATGTGCTAGGTTATGCTGTGGTAACAAATGACCCCAAAGTCTCAGCGGCATACAGCAACAAAGGTCTATTTCTCATTCATATTTTGTGTCTATGGTAGCTTGGCCTCAGCTCTGCACCATACCAGCTTCACTCCAGGATGAGGCTGAAGAGCAAACGTTTCTGGGGAACATTAAGACTGTGGCAGAGGCAAATGACGCATGACAAAACTCCAGCTCATTCTCAAATCTCCTTTCCCCACTTCATCCACAAAGCAAGTGCAATGGCCACTCCTGATATCAACAGAGAGGGAATGTGAAATCCTCCTTCAGGGAGTGGCGCCCCATGGAGGGGCAGCAACCGTCTGAGCATTAATATGCTCTACCACTCTCCCTTTGGAGACCTGTCACAACATCACCAAATTGTCTTAGAAGGAGCACCGTGTGTGGACCTCAAGTCTCAAGATTTCACAAGATGCCGCCAGAGCAGCAGACGCCATTTTCTCAGCCGTGCCTGCCATATTGAGTTGAGCTCCTCTGACACTGACAGATGGCACTGGTGTCCTAGAGACTCCCCAAGGTGAGTCGAGGTGTTGCTCCTGGTCTTCGTAATTCCTAGGCTCTGTGATCCCAATACCTTAAGAAGTGGACCTCAACCCTTGCCCGCCCCTGGGGCAAGGTACGTAGAGAAGCTCCTCAACCACAGGCTGCATTTGTGTCAGTGAAGGACACTCTATCCTGAGTCACTTCTTTTTACAGCCTGTCAGAGACCAAATTAGATCACTTTGAAGGAATACATTATGACCCATCTGTCCATTCACATAAATCACTGACCTTCCTTTTTCTGCCCTAGCAGAAGGGTGTTCAAAACAGTTGTCTCTGAGATAAATCTTGACCAATTTAGTAGTATAAATGTTGTTGTGCTTGATGTTTTATGCTATGATTATTGCTTTATTGAAATGTATAGGACTTAATAAGATAATGCTGTCCCTAGCAACATGAGGTACATGTGAAATAAAGATGATTTGATGATTTGAATTTTATTAATATACAGAAAATGACAGTGCAGGAAGTTCTTCTAAATATAGTTATTCAAAATCCAGTTGAAAATCATTTCAAAAGTGTTAATAATATAATAATATAATTTTAAATACACCATATTGGAGCTGCACACACACACACACACACACACACACACACAAATTATACATATATGCATATATATATATGATATTGTGATTTATTGAAGAAATATATAGTCTTCATCCCCATTTCTGGCTCACAGATCTCAAAAATCTTGAAATTTCCTAAGTGTTGAAAGTGATAAAGATGCCTTTTGTTATGCTAATGAAGTGACTTTTGGAATGCACAAAAGGATGGGGGCTGGTTGACAATGGAGCCACCTACTTGTTTAGAGGGTTGGAACTTTCAGTCCCACCCTGGACCTCCAGAGAAGAAAGAGGGGCCGGAGGTTGAACAGTCAACAATGGCCAATGATTTAATCAGTCATGCCTATGTGATGAAGCTTCCACAAAAATCCAAAAGGATAGGGTTTGGAGAGGTTCCAGGTTGATGCACACATGGAGATTTGGGGAGAATGACACACAAGAGAGCATGGAAGCCTTGAGCCGTTCCCACATACCTTGCCCTATGCATCTCTTCCCTCTGGCGGTTCCTGAGTTGTATTCTTTAATAATAAACCAGTGATTTAGTAAGTAAAAGGTTTGAGTTCTGTGAGCTGCTCTAGCAAAGTAATTGAACCTGAGGGGGAGGTCCTGGGAACCACTGATTTGTAACTAGTGGGTCAGAAGCACAGATGACAACCTGGACTTACAACTGGCATGGGGTAGCTGGGGTGTAGTCTTGTAGGACTTAACTTGTGGAATCCGATGCTAACTCCAGGTAGATAGTGTCAAAATTGAGTTGAACTGCAAGACACCCTACTAGTGTTTGAGAATTGCTTGGTATTGTGTAGGAAGCCCTCCCCAGCATACATGTGCACATACATGTGGAAATTGGGTCCAAGAACCTAAATATATATAATTCACATAATTACTTGTCAAGCATTTATTACTCCTGTAAATCAGGGAGACAGAGACAACCAATGTAAAAAGAATCTCCCATGGTAACCTTTTATAAATAGCCTAGAACTGCTATACCATTGCAGTTGCGTTTTTAAACTCATGTTAAAACAACTGATATTTCTTCATCTGGGAAATATTTATTGAGCACCAACCATGAACCAGACACTGTTCTAGGCACAGAGGACACAGCAGGCAAAAATCCCAGTCTTCGTGGAACTTTGGTCCCAGTTGAAGGAGAAAAACAGGAAATGAAATATAGTGGCGATCCTCTGTATGCTCTTCCTGACCTCCCCGCCAGCCTCCTCCACCCTGAGCTGTGCGTCTGCACAGACCACATCAACAAGCTCGCTTACCTTCTCATCTCCAGTGGGATTTGGCCAATGGGAGGGACTGGCCACTCAAGGGGAGAAAAAAGTTGTGGACTTTGTTCCTCATGGGATGGCTCTATCCTTCTCCCAAAGGTGTCTTCCCCAAGCTGCTATCCTTTCTAGATTTTTCTCTCCTGTCTAGTAATTGCCTTTTCACTTTTCCCCTACAGGCCTGGAGGTGTCCATGGCCCCCACATCCCTACCGCCACTGTTGCCAGTCCCACAGCCCTACATGAGCCCTTGCTGGTTTCCCTAAACCTTGCCCACATTTTTGTCAATATTTCTTTGATTATACTGTGCTCCAATCCCCCGGTTCAAGGATAATGTGTCCAGTTATAATCCTGACCGATACACAAAATAAGGAAATAAGGTGTATAGTAACTTAGATATTAGTAAGTGCTGTTGAGAAACACAAAGCAGGGCAAGGGGATAGAGTTGTTGGCTCAGGGCAGGTGGTGCTTTCTAAACAACATCATCAGTGAAGACTTCTTCAGAAGTATGTGATGCTACAAATGTGCCTAGCTCCAGCAGAACTTTCCTTTCAAAGGAAAGGAAAAGTGGGAAAGGAGCTCCAGAATTTAAAACCTGGAATTGAAGAACATCACTGGTTGCAGCAGAGGCAAGAGTAGGGGTGAAGGCTCAGAGCGCTTGCATGCAGCCCGGTCCATCTCCTTGCTCTCATGGCAGCAGTCTTCACTAACCTCAGCCTTGGCTTCTGTGGTACTCGATTGGCCCTGGACTCTGAGACACTCAGAACCAAGAATGGTATAAAATATTCTGTTCTTAATCCTCCCCAAGGTTTATACCACATCCCTCCAGAGAAACACGAAACTCCTCATCTCACCCTCAGGAATAGCTTCCATGGAACCACGATTTAACATTCTGTCCTCATCTCTCATCCATGGCTGGAAAAAAAAAATGCCTCACGTGTATTTGTCTTTTCATCTCTATTTGTAAGATTGACATTAAGTTTCTTGTTCCTGTTTCCCTCAGTGTCTTCTCTACAAAGTTATAGGATAAATTACCTCAGATCTCAGGACAGGAAAAGTGTTCTCCCTCTGGATGAACTTGGATGCTTCCTTCTACTGGACAATGAGAAGTAGGTACCCTTTCGTGTTTTCCTCTTGGCATTGGCTAACAGGAAACTTAGAGCTAAGTGTCATGCTAAATTGCTATGACTTTTCTCAAAGATGTTTTCTTTTTTTTTTTAAAGATTTTATTTATTCATTCGACAGAGATAGAGACAGCCAGCGAGAGAGGGAACACAAGCAGGGGGAGTGGGAGAGGAAGAAGCAGGCTCATAGCAGAGGAGCCTGATGTGGGGCTCGATCCCATAACGCCAGGATCACGCCCTGAGCCGAAGGCAGAGGCTTAACCGCTATGCCACCCAGGCGCCCCTCAAAGATGTTTTCTTAATGTAATTTTCTTTTCTATTTTCCTTTCTACGGTTTTTGTTTTATATGTTTTCTTTTATTGTATATGTGATTTTCTTATAGAACTAGGTAGGCTATAAATAAATATTATAATGCAATCTAATTAAAATATCTTATTTTGATTTGGTTGACTATTTTTCCTGACGATATCTACATCAAAATAATCTATGAATTATGAATATGAAAACTTTAGCCAAGTAAAATTACTGGTCTCTATGCTAACAAAAACAAGCAATTTGGATGATTTTTCTTTCCTGCTCAAGAGACTGTGTTTCTTCATTCATGAAAAGAAAAACAATACTTCTAGGTAATTTATTATTGTCAGGATCGGTGCTTGGTACTGAGGGCTCAAAGATAAATGTGGTACAGACCTTATCCTCAAGGAATTTACTGTCTAGAATTAAGTTTACTTATTCTTTCCAACTTCTTATTCAGAACCAGTATTTATTTGTAGCTAAAAACTAATTTGCAAAATAATACATTTTTTAAAGCAAAATTAGCCTTCCCACTTAGCTCTGTTCTCTCATGCCAACAGAGATAAAAGAAATAAAAATTCTAAACATTCTGCAATGGTAGCTTGCCCCCAAACAAACATAAGATTGGTTTTAAAATACTTCCTGCAATAAAGCACTTAAGGAGGTCCCACAGCTTCCGACAAGCTGCTGGAGGCCACCCTGCTCCCTTCAACATCAAATCCCCTTAAAACATTTCAAATCAATATCTGCCCTTGAAAGCCTGAAATGTAGCCACCTAATAGGTCAAGCTATCCTTTTATATCAATCATAATTCCTAGCAGGTTTTGTAATTTTCCAAGTTTAATAAATCATCGTGTGCCATTGACTAGGCTAAAACTATCCACCCAAGTATTTTAAGACATCCCGGTTCCAGATCTGAGTGGTCCCGGTGACTCTCTTAGCTTCTATAACATTCATTCCTTTGACAAATACTCGTTAAGCACTGCAGCGGTCCAGGCTCAATACTATGTGTGGGGATTTAAAGGGTAAACAAGGCAGACATGCGCTCTGCCCTCGCGGAGCTGTGTCTAACAGAGAACGCAAGGAGGAAACAAGTAACTGTGAGGAGGACAGAGATTTGTGTCTGTTGCCTTCGCTGCCGTATCTCTCACGCCGGTAACGATGTCAGGCTCAGGAAGTATTTGGGGGATGAAGCACAGAGTCTATAAGAGCATATGCCAGGGGCTTCAGCCGGTCTGGGAAGCTGGAGGTGGTCAGCCTAAAGAAATGGCATTTCTTCTGATACTTAAATGAAGAGTTGAAGAGGAGAGGCAAGAGGGACACACGTGGAAGAAAAACTTGGTTCAGATGCCCAGGGGAAAAGGAACTGAAGTTTTATTTACACAGGCAGACAGACAGACAGACATACCCAGAATGGCTGATGTGGAAAGCATAGAGCAGATCAGCAAGAGCTGCGACTGACAAATTTGAGACAAGCGCCAGCTCAGACAATCTTACCAAGCAAGTTAAGGATTTTACCCTTTATTCTACAGGCAATGGGAAACCACTGACGTGTTTTAAGTGGATGGGTGACACGATCAGGTTTGTATTTTTAATAGATTGTTCTAGGGACAGAGAGAAGTCCTTGTCGCTGATGTTAAAGAGGGATGCCTTGATTCTCATAGTCTTCCTATTGCCCTATACCTGTTAGTCCCCTTTTTGCTTGCTCTGTGGTGTTCGATTTATAAGACATCTTTGTCAAAATCCCATACCCCTCCTGTGAGCCCAGCCTTTCCCCTCAGAGAGGGCAGCATCATTGTCTCTTATCAGAGACTTTGTTCCTTCATCCATGTTTTTTTATTCCACGTACCCTTCCTATCATAAACGTACCTTACCTTGACTTGCAATACCATAGACATGTAATTATGCCCCAAGATTCTTCTCTCCTCTGTGATGACTCAATGCACTTAATATCCGAACAAGCAAATTCAAGCTTCTTTGCCTCAAGAAGTACAAAGCCCTGCACGATTCTGAGAATACCCAGACAACGCTCACATTCCTCTGGTACAGTTTGCTCTTGCTCCGATCTGCTGCTCCCTAATCATTTCCGGTGGGCTTGTCATCACTTTCATATGCCGCCCCAACAGTCTGCAGGTGTACATTGCCCCCAAACACAGACCTCCCTTCAACCCCCAAAGCACCATTGAAGACTCAAGAACAGAGGAGAATTTCAAGGAAAAACAGAACTGAACTTACCAGCTCTCACTGTTATCACATCCTTAAGTGGAGGTCCCGGGTTGGTTGATAGTTTGCTCTATAGCCCTCAGCCAGCTGCTCTGTTATGGGAACCAGTGTCAGTTCAAATGAGGGTTTGGTTCTTGCTCAACCTCCCTCCTGTGTTCAGTGCCCAAACCTTCCTTTTCCCTTAACCCCAACCCGAGGGACTAAACCTGGCAGTCCCATAATAATCTGCAGGAGTCGTCAACCTATGCAGAATGATGATAGCTATTTACACTCCTCCATGTTTCAACCTTTCCCTTCCAGACTAGCTGCTGGGATTTACTTAACTTGGAAAACCAAAAGGCCTGTTATAATGTTTTCTTCCGCACTAAAAAGCAATCTTCCTTTGAAAGACAATTCTGCAACATCTCCCTAGAACGCAGTCATGAAGCAGTTTTTTAAATAACATTTTTTATTCGCCTTATAGATGTACAAATATGTTTAATGGGGGGAAATTATACATACACCCACACGGTGGTTCTCAAATTTTCCAAACTAATTACTCCTAACAAGTGAGAATTCCTGGAGGAGCTGAGCGTATTATGTCTAAGCAGGCTATGGCAAGCATATTATTTCTTTGGAGTCTTGTATTTTATCTTCTAAAATTCACATACATTTTCGCATCCACTGCATAATATGTCCATTTATTTCAATACATAACAATAGAATGAAATACACTTAAACCCAGCCATAGTGCTGTAAGTGGGATCCACAAATTTCTATCATATAAAATACAGAATGGCATTATTCCAAGATTATTGAAACGACCTCGGCAAGCCTACAGAGGTGGGAGTTCTGGGGGGCCCCCAAGTTATATACACATTTCCATTATCATGGGCATCACTGATATCCTGATACTTTTTGAGAACACCACAGTATGTGATTTATACCAAAAAGCATGATAAGGAATGAATATAGACTAATCAAGCTCCATCATAATAGCATTTTGGCACTTACCAAGGTTCACTCACTAGGTAAGTGACTTGATCCTACCCACCAACTTTGATGAGAAAATGTTATTCAACTTCCTGCCTCAAAGAAATTAGAAATTATTGCATATAATGAAATCTTGATGTCACTTTCAAAGAGTTGAAACTTTGAATGTTTTCTTCACCCTTTTCTCCTAGAAAAGAGCCTAAAGCAAAGATTAAGATGCCAACATTTTACATAAGAAGAACAAGCCAGGAGCAAAATCAAGGCGATGGGAAAACGGAGGTCAGGCAAAGTGCAAAGCACTGTTTTCACAGCAGTTTGCTTATCTCAGGATCAAGATGATAATCCTAAGGGAGGTTTCTTGGATTGATTTACTCAGTACATACAAACTCTCTGAAAGAGTAACAGGGAGAAACCATGGGACAGAGAAAACAGGGAGAATTAATCTGCCTCCTGTTTTCCAGATTTATTTCAAGAGCATCTAATTCCCCCCCACTCCATTCTCTGGGCAACTGCTCATGACAATAGAGTCCTTGTTCTAGAATGAGAGATTTCATCTAAGTCCAGAAGTGGAGAGGACCCCAGGTAGGTGGAGAGCGGAACAAGAACAAGAAGGAAGTTGTCAAGAGCCTCTGAGAAAGTTCAGAAGGCTCGTGTCCCCAAAACAAGAAAGTTAGACACAAAGGACGAAATTCTATCCTATTCAACACCTGTTGGATGTCCAAAAAAAAGATAATCATCTTGACCTGAAGATGAAGGAACTTCCCATGAAGTCTACAATATTGTCCCTCTGATTTCAACTCCCCAATCTATAAAATTTTACAGCAGTTTCTAGTCTCTTATCCCCAAACTACTATTTAAAATGTCTTCTTGTACAGTTTTCTAAGCGTGTATGTAATACTTGCCCCCTCCCATCGTATTCTTGGTTGCTCTAAATCAGGGACGAAAGTAATACAGCTTAATAGTTAAGAACATTGACACTGGGCAATTTACTAACCATTGGAATTCTGTTTCTTAATAAACTCAGTCTTTTGTAACCTATAATGCAATAATGCATAAAAATCACTTTGTAAATGCCTGATACCTGGCACTTAAATATTTTGTATTGCTGCTATCATTATTATTTTTCATACCACAAATCAATTAATAAGGTATGGAGCATACCATAAATGTTCCGTCAAGTGTTTTTGTTCCATGATTGATCCATGCAGCCTATGCTTTTTAAAATACCCCTCTGTACAGGAAGGAATAAAATACTTCTCTGGGTCCTTTTTGATTTATTTGTCAAATGAAGGGATTAGACTACATGATCTCAGAACTCCATAAATTTACTGGTTATTTATTAAAGTTATTTGTTTTTGTTGCAACATCTACTTGCAATCTCTTCTAGCTACTAGCCAAGGTAAGTACGACAACATGTACTATTATGGAGAAATTATGAAAATAAGCACTGGGTGTGTGAGGTATGATTCACAATGATGACGCAGATGATGCTCCACTTAGATATCTAACTGCTCTACCAAAATCAAGCAGATACAAAACTGAACTCATCATCTCCTGCCATAAAATTGCTCTTTTTCTCTCTATCACAATGAGTAATTTGTCCATCCACCCAGGAGCTCATGGCAAAGACCAAGGTGGCATTTCCTTTAACCTCAGCGTGTCTTGTTATATAGACTCCATCCAGTACACCCCCAGGAGCACCACTTCTTTCCAGCCGCCATCATCTCTGTCTTGATAAGAGCACAATAATCGCCTTATTTCCCTACAATTATTCTCAAATCCTCTAATCCATTCTTCACACCCCCGGATATGTCCATTTTATTTTATTTTATTTTTTAAGATTTTATTTATTTTTATTTATTTATTTTTTTTTTAAGATTTTATTTATTTATGTGACAGAGAGACAGCCAGTGAGAGAGGGAACACAGCAGGGGGAGTGGGAGAGGAAGAAGCAGGCTCCCAGCGGAGGAGCCTGATGTGGGACTCGATCCTGGAACGCCAGGATCACGCCCTGAGCCGAAGGCAGACGCTTTAACGACTGCGCTACCCAGGCGCCCCCAGATTTTATTTATTTTTTTGACAGAGACAGTGAGAGAGGGAACACAAGCAAGGGGAGTGTGAGAGGGAGAAGCAGGCTTCCCACCAAGCAGGGAGCCTGATGCGGGGCTTGATCCCAGGACCCTGGGATCATGACCTGAGCTGAAGGCAGACGCTAAATGGCTGAGCCACCCAGGCACCCCCCAAATTATAATCCCTCCGTGTCTTCTTTAGTAGATTAGATTATAGGAAAAAAACAAACCACTCACCCACCGGCCTCTTTCTGTGCCCCCGTGATGTTGGTCATGGCCGTGCGACTTAGGCCATGTGATGCAAGCAGAAGCTGTGCCCATTGTTTGCTGTCAGTCTTGTTCTTTTGTGCTTTTGCTATGACCATGAGAAAGAGTTTCTTTTGGCAGCTACTGGCCCTTGGGCCTACACCACAGAGTGATGCGTGTGGAGCGGAGCCACTTCCGCTGACCTCAGATCGCACCCTAAAGCCAAGCCAACGCAGTCAACTTGTGTAAGCAAAAAATAAATGCTTACTGTCATATGCCCCTCAGAGGGTCGTTTGTCCTGCAGCAATCACTGATACAGCTTCATGTAAAATCCACTTAGAAAGACTTAAGATGACCTAAAAGGCCCCTTATAGGTTTCTTCAGCCTTGGCTTGTACCATGCTCCCTCTTCTTCCTCCCCACACTAGACTCTGACCACCCTCTCAGTTCTTCAAATATGTCAAAGGCCTTTCCCAGCATGGAGCGTCTACATACGTTGTGCTCTCTTGGCCTGGCTGCTGTTTCTGTCCTTTTAGTCAAGCCACCTCCGACTCATATTCAATCTATCCATCCATGTCCATGCTGTAGAAAAACAGCTTTAAACCTCCTCCTCACCAAACACCAGACTGCGAAGCCTGCCCTTATTACATAGTTCCTCCTCACTTTGTGCATTTCTTTCATTGCACTCAAGAGAATTGTGATTTATTGGCTTGGGAAAATAGTTAATGTCTCTTACACTGAAGAGTGAGCTCTGTCATATCAAAGATGAAGTCGGTCTTATTTACCTCTGTGCCATCATGACTATCTAGAGTAAACTGTTTGATGACTTGTATTTCCTTGATTGGAGCAGACTAAAATACTGTTTACACACTGTCTCTCTTATATCAAATGATGTCAGTAAAACTATTATATGTTAGAGCCCTTCAGGTGCGGGTTGTTTCAATTGAGCAGACAATTTTCTTGTCTTTCTAGGATCCAGTCTATTTCTCATATTCTTGTCACTATGATACATCCAGGTATGTCACCAGACTGAAATGATAGCTAACAATCTTTTCCTTGTTTTATTGCTAGCAATATCATTTGACCAATTGAATTATGATACCCCATTTGTAAACAAAAAATGTAGAAGAAATTATAGGGGCGCCTGGGTGGCACAGCGGTTAAGCGTCTGCCTTCAGCTCAGGGTGTGATCCCGGCGTTACGGGATCGAGCCCCACATCGGGCTCCTCCGCTATGAGCCTTCTTCTTCCTCTCCCGCTCCCCCTGCTTGTGTTCCCTCTCTCGCTGGCTGTCTCTATCTCTGTCAAATAAATAAATAAAATCTTTAAAAAAAAAAGAAATTATAACAGAACTTCTTTTTTAATGTTAAGGAAATTTTTAAATTAAAATAAAATGTTGCCAAGGGAGAAGGGTGAAATGAAAATATCTTGAGTCCAGAATTGTAATGGAGGAAGGGGCAAACCAGGTAACGGTTGGGAAAAAATCCAAACCTGTTATCCCATATGTGCAAGAAATTGTAATTGGCAAGAAAAGAAAGAGAGAGGGAGGGAGGGAGGAAAAGAAGAGAAGGAAGGAAAAAAGACTTTCTGTATCAGCAGCCCCAGGTGCTTGGAACTGAATTGGAACATAAGCTCCTGCCTGTAAAATAATATCCCTCACCAGGCTGCAAAAATAGCTGTGAAGGGGTTAACACACGGTCTGAAGGCTGGAACTCTGCCTGGGCCACTCTCTGCTAAAGCAGCTGTGTAAGCAACAGACTCTGTAACCTTCAGAGCAGCTGTTAGGAGCAGCAGAGAATGGGGGTCAGCCCATATGGGGAAAACAGGTCAAATCAGCATTTTTACACAGAAAAACTCAAGGTAAACCTTCTTGCAGAGTTTTTTGATAGGCCCTTCTATAGTAGCTAAAATCTGTTCTTCCATCACTATCAACCATTAGCAAGCAAGACCAGGAAGACCAGATTTTATCAGGCTTCTCTTCAAGAATGACCCACATAGATGGGCCCCCAAACACCTGTGTTTCCCTACCTGGGGACAAAACAATTTGATGATAAACTGAGCTGCATCTTAAAGGTTGTTTGCATGCTGTGGCTGGATTCTCTTAAGTGATATGTGGAAGGTACTTAACATTACACCCATGTAGAGAATGTTTATGGTCTGATCCACCCCAAATAACACCTGTTCCTGTGTTGTGTTACTGCCTCTACTCAGCCATAGGAATAAAAGAAAAATTGCCATTTTCTTACATATCCCACCTAGTCGCCACCGTTGACCTAGGGATACTTACCCAACAGAAACTGGATTAATAAGAGTATCCCACATCCTGGACACAGTTTATTGGCCTGGGATGGGGTACAGGTATCCTTCACTTTTCAAAAGTTCTCCTTATGCCACTTCGCTTTTAGGAAAGACCTACTATTAGTACCTGATTTCACTAATCCAAAGAAAGGTGAAGAGGATTTTCACTTTTAAGAAAAAAGAAAAGTGATGGGGCGCCTGGGTGGCACAGTGGTTAAGCGTCTGCCTTCCGCTCAGGGCGTGATCCCGGCATTATGGGATCGAGCCCCACATCAGGCTCCTCCGCTATGAGCCTGCTTCTTCTCCCACTCCCCCTGCTTGTGTTCCCTCTCTCGCTGGCTGTCTCTATCTCTGTCGAATAAATAAATAAAATCTTTAAAAAAAAGAAAAAGAAAAAAGAAAAGTGAAAATAGCGTTCAACCTTTGTTTGCAGTCTGCTGTCAGAGGCAGCACACACCCTGAGCTATGAGTGGCGCCCCCAAGCTCCTTCCCTGGGAACTACACTCAGCATCTTCACATCAAGCCACCAGAGCTTTGAACTGCATGTGTGAGCATCTGTGCTTTATCTTGATTTGTTTTGTGCATCCATTAGCAAGATGTGCTAAGGTACCAGAAAAGCCCAAGAGAGGTAGTTTTGGGGGTCTTGGAACACTCAAAAATTTTTTCCACGTAAATTGATGTTAATTGCTTCTTCACTTTACACCATTTTAGGTTTCATAGGAATGCTCTGCTTTCAGAGAGTGGGGTGACACCTGTACCTGACTTCTGTTGAGGTAATTTAAACTTTTCCTTGGGCTACAGTTTTGCTTGTTTGTTTGTTGTTTATTAACTTGGGATGTGAGAGAGAGAATTGGATCCCTCGGTGGTTCAGTTGGGGAGGAATGAGGGGGAAAGCTGCTGGCATCTCATTNNTGCTATGAAGCAAAAGCCAGAGAGGAACAGAGAGAAGAAAGATAGACCAACCTAGTGGCCATCAAGTGCATGTTCCAGTCATCTCGAAAACCAGCCAGAGTCCTGCTTTCTTTCACTTGCAACCTAGAATTCTGACTAATATACCCTGACCTCCAGTAACAACTCAGTAAATGAGGAATAGTGTTGACTATATATTTCAGAGACCCCACATCAAGATTCTTGGTCTGAAAAAAGGATTCCTCACATGTGTGATCTTTCTATATCGAAGGGTTACAAATGTGTAAATGCCCATGGATAATTTGTCTAATAGGTAGCATATCATCTTTTTAAAAAGGAATAAAATTACATGATGTTGGGAATACCCTGAAATATCCAGTAAGTACGGGTACTGTAATCTGGGGTGCTGAAAGCAATAGATATCATATGGAAAGACGCAGAACTGGACTCCTTCTCCACGAAGGAAAACAATTCTGAATTGAAAAAATGAGTTTAACTACAGTACCTAAAATCTGCATTAATATTGTGATTATACTCCGAAGGGCGCCAGAACAAATATATGTTATCCTATTGTTCCTGTGGAGAATTTCATAGGAAGAACTGTGAAGAGAGACTATATGTGTGTGTGTGTGTGTGTGTGTGTGTGTGTATTTGATATTAAAATATACATATATATGATAATAAAATTAATCGAAATGCTCTCCAGCCCTAAGCAAAATAGCTCTAGTAGCTAAGAGTCCAAGACTGCTCCTCCACCCAGGCTGGAGCTAATCAAAAGTGTGAAAGAGGCAAAGCTTGTTTTCAGTTTTTCTCACGAGCTCTAGATATATGCATCTCTCAAATGTAACTGTAAACACATTTCTTAGGAAACTGTCCTGGCAAAATTAATTGCTCCCTGCCCTGAGCTCCTATAAGATTATGCTTCTGGTTGAATCTCCCATCCTCTATGGTATTTACTTTTTTTGCTACAATATGAGCTTTTCAAGGGCAAAGATTGTTTTGAAAAATAATGTGTTAACCAAATTGATTGTTCTCTCCTCAAAGAAGTGAATTGAAGAAAAGAGTTAAAATTCAATAGCTAAAAAAATGCATTAAGATAAGCTCCCTGTGTTTCGATTCCCTGAGGACAAAAGCAATGACTGTTTTTGACCATGACCCAAAGTAACAAACACATTTTATTTTGTAAACCCGCACCACATATACATAGATATATAAAACCAAGACACAGATTCATAAAAACAGTGTTTATTTTTAAAACATGGGACAAGTTCTGACATGTAGTTCATTTTTTTCTCTTTAATAATAATGATTGTGATTCATTAAGGCAATTTCATGACTCTTGATGAGTCATGACCCATAGTTTGAAAATACTGCTCTAGTGAGAACTTATGGCTTGGTGCATGTTTTTCAGAGAAAGTGAGAAAGTTGAGTGAAATCCTCAAAGCAGGTGAAGTCTCAAAATAGCCAGGATGTCTATAGCTTACTTAACTTATAGGGCACAGAATTATGAATTCCTATAAATATTGGCCCAGGAGCAAAATTTAGAAGATTCTCCCACTCTCAAAATATCTTTTTATCTATATATTACAAGATTTGTATAAGGTAAAAGAAATCTTGAAGGATTTATTCTTTCCTTCAACAATTTATTGGGCACTGTGCTTTAGTCATTGGAGTTGCAGGTGTGAATAAAATATACAAAGTCCCGGTCCTCATAGAGTTTATAGTCTAGTGAGGAATACAGAGAATAAACACAGGCATATTTAATACAATTTCAGGTAGTGATAACTGTTACGGAAGAAAAGCAAATTATGGTGGAAAGGGGGAAGGGCTCTTTTAGATGGGGTGGTCTGGAAAGGCTTCTCTGTGAAGGTGATATTTGAAGAGGATCTGACTGAACCAGTTGAACGTCTAAAGAGATGTACCAAGCGGAGCAGCAAGTGTCATAAATATGTTGGTGCTAAAGTAAGGGGCTGCTGTGCAGGTGGCACGGTCAGTAGACATAGCAATCGCATCTGTGGTATAGACGGACCCCACCACAGCCCCTTCTGGGGGAAACTACCTTGAACATAATCACTGGCCATCTGACAGATGTAGGCACTCATGACAGTAACGTGTGCTCCCCTCTTCCTCCAGAAGGTCAGCCACCAGGTTTGGGCACTTGACCCAAGATTCCTAGACTTGGAATTGTTTTCAATAACTTGATAGAAACTAGGGATTATTTCCTCTTATGGGTTGAATTGTGTCCCCCTCCAAATTTCATATGTTGAAGCCCTAACCCCTGATACCCCAGAGTGTGGAAAGAGGTCCATTGATGATGTTATTAGTGAAGTTGAGGTCCTTCTGGAGTAGAGTGGTCCCTAATCCAATATGACTGGTATGTCCTCACAAAAGGGGGGAATTTGGACATAGATACACACACAAGGAGGACACTACGTAAATATGAAGATCTACAAACCAAGGAGAGAGGCCTGGAACAGCTCCTTCCCTCACCCCACCGATACCTTGCTATTGGCCTTCCAGCCTCCCGGACTACGAGACCTTAGTGTCTGTGGTTTAAGCCTCCCAGCTTGTGGTACTTTGTTACAGAAGCCCTAGCAAACTAATACATCTCCCCTGGGGAGGAGTTGAGTGGGTTCTATGTGTAGTAAGATGGTTAATATATGCGTGAATTACGGCCCATGCGACAGCCTACGACTTCTGTAGTTTGAATATCCCCATTTTTCAGCTGAGCCAACTACATTTCCCACCCTCCAGGGCAGTGAAGCGTGGCCAGATCTTGAAGCTCTGGCCAATGAGGGGTAATCAGATGGATCTTGTGGCCACTTCCAGCAGCCGTCCTTAAGAATAGCTTTGGCAGCTTTTTTCTTTTTCTGTATCCCTTCTTCCTTTCTGGTGGCTGGAATGCAGACGTGCTGGTGGTATTTAAACCATGAGTGACATTGGGAGTGGAAGCCATGACGGTTGAAAAAGCAGAATGAAAGGAACATGGATCATTAAGAACCGTGTGGAACAGAGTCATCATCACACCAGTGCTGAGTTGCCCACATCTGGACTTGGACATGAGCAAGAAATGGTCTTTTATCTGGTCTAAACCATTGTTTGGGGAGGGAGGTTAACTAGGATTTGCCGTGGAATCTAATCAGAACTGGTAGAAGCATGCGGGGTGAGAACAGGAGGAAAGCAGAACCCCAGGGAGGATGTCGGCCATGGAGGAAGAAAAATCAGACTGAGAAGGAGTAATCAAAGTGATACGAGGAAAACCAGGAGGAAATTATATCTGGAAAGCTAAAAAATATCTAAAAGAAGGGAGTAATAAAGCATTAGATATTACTGAACTGATACAAGGACCAGGATGTCTCCTGTTTCTCCAACTGGATTTGTGTAAGAATCATTGGAAGTCACACTAACATGCACAATATGACTCAGGAGGTCTGGGTGTGGAAGTTCTAAGAAGTTCCCAAGTGATGTTGATGTCAATGCTACTGGTACACTTAGAGGGGCAAAGGTTGAGGCCAGAGTGGTTCTCAAAGTCGGTTATTGAATCAGCAACATCAGCATCACCAGGAACCTATCAGAAATGCACATTCCTGTCTGCACCCCAGACCTACTGAGTCAGAGGGAGGGGAGGTGGGGTGGGGCTGGGGGGAGGCAGAGGTGGGGCGACAGTCTGTTTTACCCATCAGGTGATTCTGTTCACCCATCAGGTGATTCTGATGCCCTGAAGGCTGATAGCCATTAGTGAGAGCAGTAACAGTAATAACAATGACTCCCACAGACGTTGACCACCAACTGTGGGCCAGCCCCGTTAACACCTTTCTTACATCATCTTATTAGGTCCTCACAACAATCTATTTTATCAGTGAGGAAAATAAGACTGAGAGAGGTTAGGTGCTTTGCCAAGGTCACACAACTTGCAAGTGGTGGATCCAAGAAACAGCGTCTGTTCAGCCCCCAGTCCTGTTGTCAGGCCACTTTGGCAACTCTCCTTCAAGGGTCAACAGTGTTATCACTAGGAACGATTTCAGCGCGTCTGAATCAGAAGCCAGACTGCAGCGGCCTTGGAAGGGAGGAAGTGGAAAAGCGGGTGCAGAACACTTCTTCAAAACTTAAGACTTTGATGGAGAAAAGAGAAACCAAGAACTGGAAGGTAATGGAGTGTGTGTGTGTGTGTGTGTGTGTGTGTGTGTGTTTCTTCCTTGATCATCTGTTTTTAAGAGAGGGAATGCTCAGAACTAAAAGAGGAAAAAGAATCTCAAGATACAGGGATGTGTTAGAGATTTCAAAAGATCAAAGCTGAGCACAATCAGGGGAGGATGAACTAGGAAGAAAAGACGATCGATGATGTTAGGACTGCTTGGAGGAAATGGGATATTTTATCCAGGAAAGGGGAGAGGCTGAGGCAGAATATAATCGTGAACTTTGAGTATCTAGTGGGCTATTATATGGAAGGGGAACAAATCTTATTTTTATAGCTCAAGAGAGTGGACCAAGGGATGGAAGTTACAGGGGATAGATTTCACCTTAAAATGAGAAAGAACTGTCTAATGATTTAAGTTATTTGGAAACAGAATGACTTGCCCTTTGAGATGGTGATTTTCTTACAGCTGAAAGCGCTTAGGGAAAAGCTATTTGACATCCACGAGGCAAGGTGTATAAAGGATTATTCCTGTGAATTCAGTGGGGGGTTTAACTGTGTTAAAATTTTATGCTATGTCCCTGCACTCCCTGTTCCTTTAGTAAACCACTGAAGTATAGGTATTGCTTATGGTAGAAGGATTTTCTTTGTGTAGTTTACATCTTGAAACCTTCTTGCTCTAATTTACAAGTAAAGGAGATTACCTACATCTCTGACATTATCAAAACATATTTGAAATAATCTAAGTCACCATTTAGACTTAAAATCAGTGATTCGCTTTTTTTTATGGATCCTGTTTCTTTTTTTTTTTTTTTTAGAATTTTTTTTAAAGTTTTTATTTATTTATTTGACAGAGAGAGAGATAGCCAGTGAGAGAGGGAACACAGGCAGGGGGAGTGGAAGAGGAAGAAGCAGGCTCCCAGCAGAGGAGCCCGATGAGGGGCTCAATCCCAGGCCTCTGGGATCACGCCCTGAGCCAAAGGCAGACGCTTAATGACTAAGCCACCCAGGTGCCCCATGGATCCTGTTTCTAAGCTTCTGATCATTTTTTCTTTTCCTAGATGATTTTGACTACATAAACAAGTGACTGGATTTTCTTATCATGCTAAATTGGAATCCATCGGCAGATATTGTTCAGAACATTCTGTAGACATCACCATGACTTAACAGATAGTCTCTTCTCCCACAAGAGGCCATTATTTCCAAAGAGAGAAAATCATCTTTCAGTGAATTTATGAAAAGAAAACCCCAAAAGTTTGCACATCTCAACAAATCCCAAATGGACCCCAAATAATTTGATCTGTTCTTTTTTCTCATAGCCTAAAGACTTCAGCATAACCTGAAAACTTTCTGGTCTCTCCACTATGGACAGCCAGGCCTTTGGAAAGGAAGCCCAGGTGAAAGCCCTCTGCCTTTCAAGAAAACGAACACAACTCAGCAGAGTAAGTGGTGGCTTGTTTAGCGCACTGGTAAAGGGCAGAACACAAGCGATGGGGGGAGCGCTGGAGAGCAACACCATCTGTTGCACCTGTTGTGCAGAACAGTTGGTCCAGTGACCATATTGTGGATTGCAACCAAGAGTTGGCATTTACAGAATTGCTGCTTCCTCTTGGGTTCAAATTCAGTGGAGCAGCTAGTGCTTTGTGAAACTTGATTTAAACTTAGATTTTGCAAACCAACCAGAACCTTCCATATCTTAGAGTAAACTGGAGCACTCGGGCACTGACCCTTGTTCTTGGCTCAGGAACTTCGAAAGATGGCTCCTAGGGTTATAGTTAAGTTTTTAACGTGAATCGCAATATGTGGGCATGCTTTTGAGCAGAATGTCTTTCTCTTCACATATCTTTGTAATATTTTGTAGAATATGGTGATTAATCTGTGAGTATAGATACATACATGTGTATATATGTTTGTGTGTGTATATACATATATATGAATACATCATATGTATGCAATATTGAACATTGACCTCTCAAGCTTCAGATTGAAAGTAACAATTCCTGGGGCGCCTGGGTGGTTCAGTTGTTAAGCGTCTGCCTTCAGCTCAGGGCCTGATCCCGGCGTTCTGGGATCTAGCCCCACATCAGGCTCCTCCGCTGGGAGCCTGCTTCTTCCTCTCCCACTCCCCCTGCTTGTGTTCCCTCTCTCACTGGCTGTCTCTCTCTCTCTGTGGAATGAATAAATAAAATCTAAAAAAAAAAAAAGAAAGTAACAATTCCGCTTGACGTACTGTCACGTGATATTTGCATACACACATATTATTAGGAACACGTCAGAGAACGGAAAGACCATACACCAAGCACAGTCCATTCTTTTGAAATACTGTAAAGAAGAACAATGTTTTATATGGCAGTGTTAGACTGCTAATATTTGAGTCCTTCTCACATATTTGAAGGTAAATAAAATTTACAAACAATGTAGTCCAGAAGGACAGCATTCTAAGATTCCAAGGTGACCCTTGAAAATAATTTGCTGGTGGCACATACTACCATGTTTCATTGTGTTTCAAAAACTGCTATACTTATTTTTCTCACCTTTTAAAAGTACCAGATAATCCTCAAATGGGCCTTTTAAATTTATTTGTAATACAATCATGACATTTTAGTTAAATGACAAGAATTTTTGACAAGGTCATAATTCCTCAAAATATTTGGAAGAACTAGTTTGAAAAGTGGGTTAAAAAAGATTTCTTTCTGATTTAACTCCTGAGATTTTCTGTGAATCAGCTGCTCTGCTCTTCTGTTTCTTCTGAGAGCATTTTCATCCTGGTGCCTTGGAAGCAGGGCTGTTAACAGTAGACCACTAGGAGGCAGCATGGAACCGGCAATCAGGAGCCTTGGGTTTGGCTCTCCTCAGCGCCAGCCGTCTCCACGATTGTCCTGTAAACGCTCGAGTGTCAGTTTCCCAAGTAGAGCCACACGCCCCGATTTTTTTTTTTTAATTTATTATTTATTCGACAGAGAGAGAGATAGCCAGCGAGAGAGGGAACACAAGCAGGGGGAGTGGGAGAGGAAGAAGCAGGCTCCTAGCGGAGGAGCCTGATGTGGGGCTCGATCCCATAACGCCAGGATCATGCCCTGAGCCGAAGGCAGACGCTTAACCGCTGTGCCACCCAGGCGCCCCACACGCCCCGATTTTGATATAGCTATTTGGTTTTTAGAATGCGGTTAAGACCGCGCCCCCCTTGGAAGCCTGATGTACGGGAGGACATGGGTTGGGAGCACAAGGGTAGGTCACCAAGGGTGTGTTTGTGTGAGGGGAGCTGGAGCCTCCTGGGGGACTCTTCGCTCTAAAGCACAGTGGCTTGGTCCAGGGGCAGCAGAGTATGGAGAGTGTCGGCAAAGGAAGAGACATGAAGTACAGCCGGGGCTGTGTTGCTTACTCAGCTCTCTGGCTTCCTCCTACACCTCATGTGGGATGCGCTGGTCAATTCTTAGGGCAGGGCATATGCAGATGGGTATCGTTCTGTTCATTTGTAAGACGACATTAGCGCCTCAGGGATCAGGAGACTCCTCTCTCTGTGGTCAGAGCATTCTCTCCCTTTGGGCATACTGACCTGAAACACCAAACAATAATGGGAAAGCGGCTGGGTGACGACCGTTGAACAGTCGTGGGTATGGTGCGTCTGTCTCCCGCAGACGCGGTCTCAGGGGGACCAGAACGCTTGAAGCCCCGGAGCTAAAGCTACCCTTCGTTCTTAGTGGGGCATAGCACGGTCCATTGGTTTCATCCACGGGCCTGGGGAAACTGGTTCTGTATCTTCAAAATAACTTGACTAAATCCCTGACTTCTTCTCTGAGTTAGTGTTGTGATTCTGTGGAATCACCAAGCGATAACATCGCTTCGTGGTGAAGAGTTCTGGCCCTGGAGCCGGAGCACCTGGGCTCGCGCGGCGCTGCTGGGGCTGCCCGCGCTGGCATGGCACTGCCGCTCTCTGCGACCCCACCTTCTTCATCTCTAAAATGGGGGGAAGTCATAGTATCTCTTTTCCAAAATTGTCATGAAGATTAAATGAGCTAACACATAAAGCTTTCAACAGAGTGCCTGACACATGGTGAGCACTTCATTTTAGCTGTTTTGAAAATGCTCTTTCCTGTTTCCTTTGCAACTATTTTTTGTGGCCTTAATGAGTCTGATCTAAGTAATGACTTACTGTGCTCTCTAGCAGGGTGGTGGTATAACATGGTCAAGAATTTAATATATGCATTTACACCTGCTGATTCACATCAGTTCACATGGCCAGTTTTTTTAAGCAAAACTATTTTATATATACATGCTGATTAGTTTATGGACATAGCTAATTTTTTTTCCCGGTAGTATTATTACTATTATCATCATAATGAATCACAATGCTAAAATAAAACTTTTTTTTTCTATTAATGAGCATGTATTCCTTAAGCACAAGGAAAATAAAAATCTATTCCTGGTTGAAGTCTTTTTCAACTACAGTCATGGCCTTCAAAAGGAGACAATCTATTGATCATTTCCAGAGTTGTGCCATAGGGGGAGAAAAAAAAAGGAATAGAGGAACGGAGCCTTGGGGACATGTTTTGCATGTGCTAGCAAAGTCCAGTGTGAGCTCTCCACATTCCTGTGTCAAGATATGTTGTGCTGGGGCGCCTGGGTGGTACAGCGGTTAAGTGTCTGCCTTCGGCTCAGGGTGTGATCCCGGCGTTATGGGATCAAGCCCCGCATCAGGCTCCTCCTCTATGAGCCTGCTTCTTCCTCTCCCGCTCCCCCTGCTTGTGTTCCCTCTCTCGCTGGCTGTCTCTATCTCTGTTGAATAAATAAATAAAATATTTAAAAAAGAAAAAAGATATGTTGTGCTATCTTAGTCCCACTCCCACTGTAAGGTCAGAGTAAATGAAGAAAACACATAGTTCCAAAGTACTGGGGAAAAGTTGCAAAATAAAAATAGAGGACAATTTCAAACCACATAAATGAAACTTATGTAGCAATTCTAAGTAGATGCAATTGGATTTGTTTCTTTTGCAGTTGGTTTTGAATCATTTAATTCATGTAAAATATATTATCCCAGGCAATTTTTTAATCTCATCTTTTGAGGGTTTAAGACTTAATAAGCAGCAAGCTAAAAATGTAGTTAAATGTGTAAATCATTTGTACAAATAATCGATAATAGGATTTATTAGAGAATATAATAGCCAGTGTAACACTTAATCTTGAGTAAATGAATAATTTGTGAAGTACTTCATGACTTTTCAGGAAATTTATAGTCACATGGTTAGATTTAGATCAGTGCTTTGGGTAATTTCAGAATATAAAATAATAAAAATATTATAGGATGAATTCATGAAATTTGGGATAAAAAGAGCATGATTGATGTTATGAAATCATTGTTTTAATTACACTTTCTTTAGCTGTTGGATTATATCCACAGCCTTTTAATGCCAGTTTTGTGTGCCAGTTTCATATTCGTCTCTGTTTCTAACACCCTTTCCCTGCTGATTTACCTTTCCAGAGTTGCATGTGCATACCAGGAGGAATACCAGGGGCAGGTCAACGGACACTGCCATTAACCACAAAACCAAAAGTCAGCATTTACTTTTTATATTTCTCAACAAGAGTGGTATTTATGACTTGGTATAAGAACTGCACCCTCATGCTGAAAGTAATAAGAATGGGCTAGAGTTCTCAGAGAGAGATGCCCGTTGAGCACCCAGAGGCAATGCCCAGGGTGACGGTGTCTTCAGTGGGTCTCCAGGGACCATGGCTCAGCTCTCAGCTGAGTAAAAACTCAATTTGATCCATGTATCTGGATAATCAGCCTCTTGGAGACTCACATTAACTGAATCATCTCAGGTCAATGCATAAATCAGAATCCCAATTAATTAGGTTGCAGTGAAAGTTACGTACTCTTTCCTGTTACCATATATCTGAGCCGGCCAGGGATGGTGTGCCATTTTGCTCCCCACTGGGACCATGGTGCCTAACACAGTATTTTGAGAATAGCAGCCATTCAGTAGGTATTAACTAAATTTAAAGGAGAGACAGAGAGAAAGAGACAAAGGGAGTAAGACCGAGAAAGGACATGGTTCCAAGTAAAATGTCATTCAAATCATAAAAGCATAGTGTTCCATCCCACTCCTCAGGCAACACTGGTGTGATGTACTGGTTATAACACCAGTTCATGCTAGTTCCTCAGGTTCCATTGTTTTCTCTTGAGAGAGAAAAAAAAAAAGAATTGATTTCTTTCAGCCTCCTTTATTTTCAGCCTTTTTCATTCTCTTTATAATTCAGTCTTTCTGTGGCGACAGTAGGTTATAATTGGTAAAATGTCAACTTTTCCAAGTAAACTTTTCCACCCCTCCCTCTCAGGGACTCAACAATGGTCAGCTTGCTCGAACTTCCCAAATGTCCCCAGACACATATTAGTAGACAGTCTCTTTTTTCTTTGAGATAGTCTCCTCCAATATCAGGATCCCCTTCTTCACCTTCATGTACCATCTACATAGAGTATCTGAAAGAAGAGTGAATGCTTCTTTGAGTAGAAAATGTATTTCAACACATCTCCCCACTCACCCCCAAAAGGTAATGGCAATTCCATGTCAGTACCCACCCACCTCCTAGCAAAACAAAGACAAAAGAAAAAGAACCTTCTATCCAATTTGTAAATTCCTGTGTTTCAAAACTATTGCTACTTGTTACTTCAGAATTATGCATATGTATTGACAATACAAATTGCATCCTCTCTGACATTTGGGGGCCCAGGGTTGTGCAACAGTTTTCTATGTTAAAAAGTCAAATAATAATTCCCTCATTCTAATTCTTGGCCCAAATCAGACCTCTGCATGTGTCAAAGAACCACTGAACTGACAGCCCACAGCGTCCGTGGCTGATCAATTACCTGAATTACCTGCAAAGCTCTGAAGCCTGCTTGGATAGCATACAGGAAGCATAGGACCAGAGAGTGTCCCGTGGGTGCTGCCAAACAGTGCTGTGAGCCTTCTCCTGTCCTGGGTCACAGTCTCAAACACAACATTGAGTTGGGAGGGAGCATGCACAGAATTCAGACTTCCTCTCTTAGCCTTCTTTCCCAGCAAATGTCTAGGGAAATTTTCCCTGTTAAGGCTATTACTATTCTCTTCATTATTCACACTAAAAATAATAAAGATAATGTTGAGAATTACAGTCATTGTGATGATGCTAATAATGACTAATATTAATCAAAAGTCTCTTCTGGCTAAGTCTCTTCCTAGTATTTCACAGATATTGTCTCATTTCATCTTCAGAACAACTCTATGAAGTTTTATCTTTTTCATTATACAGATGAGGAAATTGAGGCCTAGAAGATTAAAACAAAACAAAACAAAACTTGCTTAAGATTAAGCAATCATGCGGCAATGAAGTGGCATAACCAGTACTGGACTTCTGGATTGTTGGACTCCTCATTTGTTTTTTAAGATTTTATTTATTTATTTGAGGGGCCCCTGGGTGGCTCAGTCATTAAGCATCTGCCTTCGGCTCAGGGCATGATCCCAGAGTCTTGGGATCCAATCCCACATCAGGCTCCTCCGCTGGGAGCCTGCTTCTTCCTCTCCTACTCCCCCTGCCTGTGTTCCCTCTCTTGCTGGCTGTCTCTCTCTGCGTCAAATAAATAAAAATAAAATCTTAAAAAAAAAACATTTTATTTATTTATTTGAGAGAGAGTGTGTGTGAGAGAGAGCACGAGCAGGGGGAGGGGCAGAGGGAGAGGGAGAAGCAGGTTCCCCGCTGAGCGGCGAGGCTGATGCCAGACTCCGACCCTGAGATCATGATCTGAGCTCAAGGCAGAAGCTTAACTGACTGAGCCACCTAGGCATCCCATGTTTGACTCCTCATTTCTTAACTGGTACTTTTGGCCTCTCCTATCTTAAATCCCAGTAGGGAGATTAGTTGCATGGCACATGCCGACAAGAGAATCTCAGATTTCTTTCTTTTTTTTTTTAAATGTTCAGTTAGCCAACATATAGTACAACATTAGTTTTTGACACAGTGTTCAACGATTCATTAATTGTGTATAACGCCCAGTGTCTATCACAACACGTGTCCTCCTTAATACCCATCACCCGGTCACCACATCCCCCACCCCCCTCCCTTCTGTAATCCTGTTTGTTTCCTGGAGTCCAGAGTCTCTCATGGTTTGTCTCCCTCTCTGATTTCTCCCCCTTCAGTTTTCCCTCCCTTCCCCTGTGGTCCTCCGCTCTATTCCTTATGTTCCCCATATGGAACTGGAGGGGATTTTGCTAAGTGAAATAAGTCAAGCAGAGAAAGAGAATCCCAAATTTCTAAAAATCTCATTAGACTTCTTTTTACATTTACCTTTTGGCCAATTTTGACTTATTTGGGGGACAAATGTCAATAGCTAGCCCCGTAGGTTCACCTACCTTTATGCTCTGCAAACTTTTTATCACTTTGGGATTTATGTCCCACCCTATCAGAAGGGAAGGAGGGAGACAAAGAGGTAGAAGATAGAAGAGTTAATTGTGTTACCATAACAGCTTTGGGTACAGCTGAGAGACTTTGAAACTAATGTAAAAATTAAGCTTTGGGATTATCTACTTCTTTAGTACTTCATTCATCTGGATATAATGAGATGAGTCAGCCAGTAGCCAAATCCCACTTACAATTGTGATGTAAGTATTAGGAGGAAAAGCTTCATATATTATACTTCTGCCATTGTTGCCCTAAGAACATTTGCTTTCTGTTTTCTTTTTATAGATGGAATTCTGTAAATGTAACTTATGAATAACATGTGCATGCTCTGAAACCACAGTATTTCAATTTCTTAGCATTGACCCAGGTCTTAACATGTTTATAAAGGCAAGCTCTGCATCCATTGCTTTGATATTTATTTTGTCCTATTATTTTGCTTTTCTATGATTTTTCAGAAATTAGGAACATTAATAGCAGAAGGGTGTACAGACAAATGAGAGTCTACCCTCTGGTTAACGGCATCTAGAGGAGATAACCACAATTTCCCTTGATATTTCTTTCCAGAGTTTTTCAGTGTTCGTTGAAGGAGCTGCTCTTTAATATCTAAATCCTATTCCTGTGAATGAGTTGCATTTCCTCCTGCTCCATCCCCATGGAGGTGGAGAATAGCTGTCACAGGACAGGGAAGGGTTAACTTACATGCTATGAAATGTTCTGAGTTTTATATATATGGAGAAGACCTAGGAATTAAATTTTAATAGGCCTCCAGATTTGGGCAGCAATCAAAGATTTTCTCTATAGCAACAATTACACACACCACTGATCTGAGATCAAATATTTATGTCTTCCCCTACATGCTAGAGGACTAGCATTTTGCTAGTTACTGTTATTACCAGGGCAATTCAATAGAGGGCAAAAGAGACTAAAAATGTCATTTCACAGTGGAAACTGTAAGAGAAAGCAATAACAAGCCTGGAAAAGATTAAGCACAATTGGAAATGAGTCTACACTGAAATAAAATACTGTATTTGAGTAGATTTTTTTTAGGGCTATAATTTTAACTTCTACTAAAGGACTGTCGTTTCGCCTATCACTGAAACACACACAAAAGAAGACAAAGAAGCCTGATGCTAGCAGGAAACAAAAGCTCTTCCCCATTTCCTAAAAGTACTTTCTTTTGCAGAACAGTATTGTTTGAAGGAGAAGACTCTCCCATTATGCCTTGGGGAAAATGTAGCCATTTTGAAAAATGAAACATAAATTATACTTTCCCTTGAAAAAACTTTGTGTCCTTTGGCATTGCTAACACAGAAAACAGTAACAGAGTAAATTCTGCTCATGTAGGACCCCATCAAACAACACCAATGTCTCATTCACCTTAACAGACTCGAGCTTTCTTTGCTTTGCCATCATTATCGCTACCACCATGATTACCACATTACCAATGGCTCTAGAGTAATATCTTTAGGGGTGCAATGTGGCCATAAATTCCCCCAAACCAGGTACTTTTCAGGTACTACTACAGAGCTGCCCTTGAAGCATTTATGATTTAAGAACGTACATTCAAGTATTATATTGCCATGACTTTCTTTTCTGTTCACATTTCTGGTGATTTTATTTGGTTCCAGGGAGGCTGTGAAATTCTGTTATTTCTTCCCATTTGGCTCCAAGTATAGAACCCAATGGGCCTCCCTAGGACCTCTTCAATCTCTATGGGGCCTCTAAATTGGGAATGGTTCCAATGAGGATATGGTCCCTGGGCAAAGTGCTTGTATAATCCAGATAGGCAGACAAGACCAGAGACAAGAGAAGATAACTAGTAATTGAAGGCAGTTCTAAGTAATTGAATGACGTGCCTGGCCAGAGTTCAGAAGAAGGAGAGAACACTAGGTCTCCTGGAGTCTGAGAGATTCCCATGTGGCCAAGACTGAAGGAAAGTTGATCTCCAAACGATGTGACCATCCATTATGAAGGCCAGTAGGATGGAAGGGGTGGGGATGCTCGTGGGGCGGTAAATACCTCTGTCACCTCTGATGTCGTGTTTATGAAGGCAAGAAGTAGGAGATAAGATTGAGGAAGGAGCTTGTGGCAGGCCTTGAGTGAATGGCCAGCTTAGAGATTTGAACTTTATCCTCCACTCATGTTGGAGTTGAAGATTTCTGGAAAAGGGAAGTGACAGGGGAAAGGTGATATTTTAAGAAGATTCATGTGGGAGCAAAGTGCAGAACAGATGCGAGAGGAATGGAAATTCCCTCCTTGGAATGGAAGACACATTAGGAATTCCTATAAAATGCCAGGCTTCATTCGTTCATTCATTAGCAGACATTTATTGGGTGTTTATTTGCTAGGCACCCTCCTAGGTCCAAGGAATACAGCCATTAACAAAGGTGGGTCCGGAGTTTTGTGGGGCCCAAAGTTCAAACAATTTGAGGAGCCTTCTTTAAGAAAAAGAATACCAAATTACAAATACAAAATTAAATATAGGGCTTTGAAGAGGTACATGCAAGCGAGGGTCCCTGAGATTAAGCCTCATGAGCCTCATGGTAAATCTCCATCTGGCTGATGAGATAGACAAGGTATCCTCTCCCTTGCAGCCTATGCTCTAGAGGAAGCAGGAAAGACAGATAGACAATTAGCAAGGAAAACAAGAGATTTTTTTTTCAGAGAGTGATATTTACCTTGAAGCAAATAAAATGTCTTGACAAAGAGTAGAGAGTGGGGAAGGGAGAATGATGAGACAGCAGCTTCTGCTGGGCTGCCTGGAAAGGTAGACAGCATTCCAGGCCAAGGGTCTGTCTGGGGGACACACTAAGGCAGCATGTCTGAGGAACAGATACAAGCCAGGATGGCAGAGCACACGGAGTGGAATAGAATATGAGGTCTAAGAGGCAGGCAGGCAGGAGCCTGGTCGTGCAGAACCTTGTAGGCTCCTCTAAGGAGGACCTGGATTTAACTGTGTTTCAGTTACCTGTTACTAGGTACCAAACACTTCAAAACTTAGTGTTTTCAGACAATAACCATTTGATTATCTCACAACTCTGGGAGTTGACTGGACGAGGCTGGGACCGTCAAGGTGACTCACTCGTGTGTCCAGTGCCTTGGCAGGGATGACTACCCTGCCAGACCCGGCTGGACACTGGCATGGCTGGGCCTCTCTCTCTATTTCTCTTTCTCTCTCCCTCCATGTGGTTTCAGGGTCTCTTCCATGAGATCTCACCAACAAGATAAGTAGATCATTTATACGGCAGCTCAGTGCTTCTGCAAGTACTAAAGCAAAAGCTGCCAAGATTTCTTAAAGCTTCAGCCCCGAGTTGGCCCATTGTCACGTGTGCTGCATTGGTTGAAGTGAGTGACAGGGCACTTACATTCAGTGAGGGTGGGAATACCTGGGCACATGGTTCACTGGAGGCCGGCTGTCACATAAACCATTTACTTTTTAAAAAGTAAATCTGGGGGCACCTGGGTGGCTCAGTCAGTTAAGTGTCTGACTCTTGGTTTCGGCTCAGGTCATGATCTCAGGTTCCTTCCTCATCAGGCTCCACACTCAGTGGGGTGTCTGCTTCTCTGTCTCTGCCTCTCCCCCATTTGCATGTGCTCACTCTCTCTCTAAAATAAATGAATAAATATTTTAAAAGTAAATAAAGGGACACTTGGGTGGCTCAAGTCTGTTAAGTGTCTGCCTTTGGCTCTGGTCGTGATCGCAAGGTTCGGGGATTGAGCCCCACATCGGGCTCCTGCTCAGCAGGGAGTCTTCTTCCCCCCTGCTTGTGCTCTCTCTCTGTTAAATAAATAAAATCTTAAATAAAGTAAATAAATAAAAGACCGTTCTGGCTGTGGAGAATGCATTGTAGTAAGACAAGAATGGAAGCAGAGAGGCCAGTTAGGAGGTGATGTGGGGGTGCTTGAATTATGGTGGGGGGTGAGAGGGTGGGGGTGCTTGAATTACGGTGTAGCTGTGGATGTAGAGAGCAGCACATGGATTTGGGGATGAGGTGAAATACGTAGTTAGAGAAGCATGTCTGTCTGTCATATGTTGAAATAAAAAGAAGAGTAAAGTATTAGGGTGTTCGTCATCAGGGAACTATTGAGGATTTCTTGAGCGAGGAATTGGTAGAATGAAAGCAGTGTTTAAAAATGATTCATGGGGAAGCAAAGTGCAGGAGAGGGAAAGAAACCTGAGACAGAAGACAAGGTAACGAGTTCATTCTTCCCATGGTCCATGGATTAGATGACAAACCCTAAACCGTGGTGATAGTAGATAAAGTAGAAAATACGAGAAGCCCTGGGGGAGAGACACGTTGTGAAGGCAGAGCTGATGGTTCTCAGTGACTGCTTTGACATGGGGACTAGAAAAAGTCAGTGATGGTGCATCAGTCAAGATGAATTCATCTAGCTTCCAAGCCAAGGCAATGGAGATGGCTGGTACCATGGACAGAACTAGGAAGGTTCAGAGAAGGAGCTGGCTTTGGGGGAATAGGTCAGGTGTTCACTATCACACCTGCTGCTTTCAGTAGGGGCATCCACTGAGAATGCTCAGCCGGAAATGCTTGGGAAATACAAGGCTGGACCTCGTGAGAGGTGAAGCCAGAGAGGTGGACCTGTCTGAATATACGTGGGATGCCGGTTGATGCCTTGTGAGAGAAAATCCCTCATGGGACTAGGCTTCTGGAGCAAAAGAACAGAGGGGTCAAGGGCAAAATTGTTTTAAAACTTAGATCTGAAAAAATGAGAGCTTCAAACAGAAAGGGAGTAGTCGGTAGTGTCAAAGGCTACAAAGAGCACGAGGTTGGCATGAACATTGGCTTTGGCAATTAGGAGATCATTAGCAAGTTTTCAAAAAAAGCATTTTGGAAGGATTAGATCAAAGATCAGGGAGACAGGATTTCAGGGACTCAGAAAAAGTAAAAGAAAGGGAAAGGGCTTGTGGCAACTGGTCCAGACAACTCCCTTCTAGTTAGTGATCGTGCATTGGGTGCAGGGGCGGGAGGGAAGAAAGTGCACATTTTACAGCAAGAAGCTTTAAGGAGACTGAGGATTGAGTTACCCGCATACTTTGTATCACTCCAGGTAAGAACTGCATTTACTTATAGAAATGAAAAAAATAAAAATAGCGCTTACCTTGTCCAAGAGCAGCAGTGGACGCAGCTTTCGTTCTGCTCTGAGCTAAAAAGACAGTTGTCCCCCTTTTAGAAAAGAAAGCAATCACTCTTTCTCTCTTTAGCAAGAATATGAAAACTTGGTTTCTTCCTTTCTCATCCTAAGACGTAGTTTTAAGGACCTCCATTTATAGGGGCGATGGGGGAAAAGAAACCTCGGGGCGGGGGGAAGGCATTTCACTGGGTCTTCCTGCTCAACTCTTCCAGACATTAGCCAACTTCAACGAAACTTATAGTGGGCTGCACTTTACTACCTTAAAAATATCACCTCTTACAGATTTGGCAAGGTGATAACAGGTTGTTTGCGGGGGGGGTGGGGGATTGTTTTGTTTTGTTTTGAAGTGGCTGAATTTTTTCCCTCTCTTTTGTAACCCATGTAACTAGTTCACATGAATCACAAGGCCAGGCTACTAGAAATTTGAGCTATCTCTAAGAAAACAGGATGGGGGGGGGCGGAAATATTAGCATCTATAGGAAGCAAAGTTAAAAAAAAAAAAAAACCACAACACCATGTTTCTGAGAAGTTGACACAGAATTCCAATTGCTTGATCCTAAACTATGACAACAAAATGTCATTATTATTATTGTTATTATTATTCTGCACTGACGACACATGGTAGAAGAGCCAGTGTTCTCTAGCGCTTGTATCCAAGAGACAGTAATTGGACTCAAGTAAATCTAAGTTCAAATTTCTGCTTCATCACTTACTTACTGTGCCAGAGGCTATTAACTGTTCTAAGCGCTCGTCGTCAACTTCTGTTTAGTAAGAGATTATCCTAAGCTTCAGCAGGACACATGGCTGCCCAGCCATAAGCGGCATTTCTTAGCCTCCCCTGCAGTAAGGAATGGTTGTGCATCTCGGTTCAGGTCCAGGGAGTGTGAGTAAGAAGGATTTTCACCAGTTCTGGGTCATCTCCTCCAGGACAAAGCTAGCGGCCCTAAATATCCTTTTTCCTTCCCATATGCTGGAACCCAGGGATAAGGTAGTGATGGAGCTTTCACCAGGCAGGAGACGGCATCGTTGTCCAAAGGGAACCTGGGTCTCAAAATGATCTCATGGAGTATTGCTGCTCCGACAACCTGGAATGCTCACATTGGGGCTGTTAAGAAATGAACATTGACTTAATTAAGCCATTATACTTTCTGGTCTCTTTATACCAGAAGCTCAGACTATAACCTCAGAAATTCATTTGTTAAGAGTCCTTGGTGTTTAACCCCTCTGGAGCTCAGTTTCTTCTTCTATAAACTGGGGATAATGCCTACCTCGCATCTGTTGTGAAGATTACGTGAGAAAATGCATGGGGTGGGAGGCCCCAGAGCCTGGCAGGTGAGTGATATATGATAAATATTTGTGGTATTCCCTTCGATCATGAAGGAACATGGGCTTCATATACCTTTTCAATGAATATAGGGAATAGGGGTGCCTGGGTGGCTCAGTCAGTTAAGCATCTGCCTTCGTTCAGATAATAATCCTGGGGTCCTGGGATCAAGCCCCGAGTCTGGCTCCCTGCTCGGTGGGGAGCCTGCTTCTCACTCTCCTCCCTGCTCATGCTCTCTCTTGCTATCTCTGTCGCTATCTCTGTCTCTCTCTCTTGAATAAATAAATAAATAAAATCTTTAAAAAAAAAAGAATATAGAAATAAAGAGACTGAGTGTCCAGTAGCTGAATAATATGATTTGCAGTGTGTGGGAGACACCAAGACACCCACCAGAAGTTAGAAATATCTAAGCCCAAAATACATTTAATACACCCCACCTATCGAACACCATAGCTTAGCCTAGCCTACCTTCAATATGCTCAGAACACTTCCATTAGTAAAATCATCTAACACAAAACTCATTTTATAATAAAGTGTTGCATATCTCATGTAACTTACTGAATACCATACTGAAAGTGAGAGACAGAATGGTCCTATGGGTAAGTAGGCTTGTCAGCGTATGGGCTGCTCACTCCCTGGATTCCGTGGCCAAGTGGGAGGGGCAGCTCCCTGCCACTGCCCAGCATCACGAGAGAGCATTGTACCGCATATAGGTAGCCTGGGAAAAGATCGAAATTCAAAATCTGAGGTACAGTTTCTGCTGAATGTGTATCACTCTTGCTGCATCATAAAGTCAAAAAATCCTAAGTCAAACCATTGTAACTCGGGGACTGTCAGTGTATAGAAGGCACTCACATGTTTCCACCCAATTATAAGCTTCTTGAGGGCCCGTTCTGAGACTCGTTTCCCACTGTATCCCAAGTGCACGCACGTAGTAAGACTAAATATTTGTCAAGTGAGGAGAACATTGATGTGAAATGTGAATTAGCTCTTTTTATCTTCATCACTTCCTTCCCTCCCTGTGACCCCGCCCAAGAAAGAGGAAGCTGACATACAGAGAGAAGCAACTTGTCCCTGTTGACTTAGTTTATAAGTAGCAGACTCGAGATTTGAACCAAATGGATCCACGTTTTGAGGTCTTTTCACCCTGAACCTAGACAGGTGCTCTTTCTTGAGAGCAGACTTGGAGACAAGTAAGATTATTTGTGTACCAAGGGATGGAGAAAAACAATCTGAGGGAAATGGGGGAAGTTAGAGGGAATTACTTTATATTTTAGAATTTGGCTAGGTTCTGCACAACCGACAGCTGTGGTACTCCTCCCCCCTCCTTGCGTCACAGAGGGCACACATTGCTCTAAAGCACCCTTCCCATTTCATTCCAACAGCCTAGAGTGTAGCTAGAACTTTTGGATCCCCGTGGGAGAAAATGGTTCAAATAAATTTTTTTTTAAAACCCTTTGTTAAATGGCCAGATTGATGGATCTTCAGCCCCGGGTGGTATTTACACTAGAGAGGAGAGAAAGAGAAGCCACCCACGGGGCTAGCGTGTTCTAACTCTAGCCGGTTTGCAGTGCCCTTCACGGTTTCATTATAATTGTCAGAGCGACATGAGTCCCTGCTCATCAGCAAGGTGACAAGCAGAACTAGCTCCCCTATGCAGAGGAGTTGATTGGTCATGATTACGAATTACGAATTAGAGGCGTATTGTTTTTGGCAACTATCTGATAAGAAAGGTATTGGCCGACTAGGTTTTAGATGGATGCTTTTGCAGAGATGTTGGTATATTAAAAAATCAGGGGAGGGAGAAAAATTCCTGAAGAAAAAAAAGGGGGGGCTCTATGATAGTGCTTGTTCTCTGTTTAGATTCAGAAATGCTTCCTTCATGGTACCCTTGGACCACGGGCTGACTTGCAAAACAGAAACTTAGAATTGATCGTCCTTCCATATTTCTTCTCGGGACCCACTCACTCACAGTAAAATAAATTAATATTTATTTGCATTAAATATCGTGTGTGTGCATGTGTGTTCCCAGGTTTAGAAAGTTTCTACAAGTATTATCTGCAAATACTGGATTTGGCCTCAGAGATCTATGACAATATTACTTGATACTTTTAATTAATACCTTTTTCTCTCTGTCTTCATTCTTTCATTTTAACCCCTTCCTTCTCTTCCTAATTATTCCTCTTTTTCTCTAACCTGAATCTCGGAGGTGGGTATTGTTCAGGGTGAGCATTTGAAAACCATGTCAGTTCCTTTCCGATTCTGCCCTGAGGTGTGAGGAAGAAAGATGCTCTTTTTTTTTTAAGATTTTATATATTTATTTGAGAGAGAGAGAGAGAGCGTGAACACAAGCAGGCGGGAAGGGCAGAGGGAGAGGGAAAAGCAGACTTCCTGCTGAGCAGGGAGCCTGACTCGGGGCTTGATCCCAGGACCCCAAGATCCTGACCTGAGCCAAAGGCAGATATTTAACCGACTGAGCCACTCAGATCCCAAAAGATGCTCTTAAGGTTTTGCCACCCGGGGTCTAAACTTTGTGAGAAGCTGTTGCCACAGAGGACAGTAGTAGGAAATGTGTTCAATCCAGGTTGGTTCCTAGGGCCATGATTGCATCTACACATGGATGCTTTGTGCTCACACGGAAGTCGAGGCCATGGGGCGCCTGGGTGGCACGGTTGGTTAAGAGACCGACTCTTGGTTTCAGCTCAGGTCATGATCTCAGGATGGTGAGATCCAGCGTGGAGATGGGCTCTGTGCTCAGCATGGAGTCCGCTTGAGATTCTCTCTTTCCCCCTCCCTTTCCCCCTCCCACTCATGTGTTCTCTCTCTCAAATAACTAAATAAATCTTAAAAAAAAAAAACGAGGCCACCCGAACATCTACCCCAGTGGTGGTAACATATAGACTAAGAAGCCCCGCCCTTTGTTGAACTTTGTATCTTCTGAGTTTGGATTAGATCCTGATAGAAAAAAATTGTTTTCAAATTAGGACATATAAGGAAAGAAAATAAAGGAACAGAAATGCATTTGGGGAGGGGGAGAACTTGGGTGCTGCACTGGGTTTTAAATTGTTGACTTAGTGAAGAAAAAATATCATCAAGCCAGTGACATTTTGGAACTTGCAGGCCTTTGGTAAATAATATTAAGTGTCTTTTCTGTCATCTTGCCACTGTGTATGGACAACAGGAGTGGGAGCTTCTGGGAAGGGTAGATAGGACAGGTTGGGTGCAGCCCAGGAGAGAAGAGTGAAGGGAAACAGATTTAGCTCTCAGAAATTCCTTGTAAAGAAGAAACTGTGTAACTTCTTCCGGTCATGCCCAGTTTCAAAAATGGAATCAATTTTCTACTTGGAAGGTAGAGGAGATGGGGTAGTACTGAAGGGCTGCTAAAACCGAACCATGCTAAACATGGTGCTAAACGGATGTAAAATAAATTTCCTTAGTGATCTAGATTTACTAATCCACACATAGAAAGGTAAGGAATAGTCTGGAAAGTCATTCGAAAGTATAAAATAATAAATTTAGGATTGTTTAGGAACACTATACCTGACAGAAATTACTAGACAAAAAACTTACTACTGGTTTAAAAAATATCCGTTATAATTATGTTGCTTAGCAGACCTCTCCTTTCTGAAATCCAAGAAATACGCGATAATCCCTTCTTGCCTACCCAGTTCTTCCTCTGGTGTCAAGAGCAGATCTACCCTCCACACGCTGCCCTCCTGCCCATCTGACACAGCAGCCCGTGACAACGTCACTGGGGAAAGTTGCTAGAGGAAGGAGGGACATGGGACGTCTGATTATCAAGAACGAGGGGGCCCCACTTTGCAGTAAACAGTGTGGCATCCATGGCCTCACTATCAGGTCAAACAAGAGACACTTTCTGATATGTCTGGAGACTTTTTCCCCCACATATATATACCAGAGCATCTTGGTTTTATTTTATTTTGCCTCTATTGCTGGAGTATCTACTCTAGAAAGACCCTAGCACAGTGTTCTATAGTCTCACATCAAAAAATAAGTAAATAAAAGAGGATCCCTTGCTCCAATACAGTTAAGACGAGCTTCGTTAAAGATAAGCAGGATTTGTGTCAGGAGGGCCTCTGGGAGGCTTTGTGAATCCCAAAGAGTGTGTGAAGCATTTCCCCAATGTATTTGGTAACCAAACTCTATTTCCTCCTCCTCCTCCTCTCCCTCCCCCTCCTCCCCCTTCTCCTTCTTTCTAAAATTTTTTCTTTAAACTAGGTCATGTCAAAGGACTAGAATACTAAACTAAGAGACTTCCTTAGAGGCTCAGTATGTCATTAATTCAACAAACGTTTATGAAACCAGTCACACAGCAATACTTAGGAAGCACCAATTATGCACCAGGAACTGTCCTAGCTGGTGGGTCCATGGGGGTGAAAGAGACAAAGGCCTCGCCCTCCATGAGCTCACATTTACTGAAGAAAGCTAGGCGACAGACCAGTGAACAAATAGGAAAGTCTCACAAATGCAGTGGGGAAATGAAAGAGCCTAATATGACCCATGTGAGCTGAGAGCTGAATGAGGAGAATGGAGCCTTGTGGAGACGGGAAGGAGAAACAACTAATGCCAAGGCCTTGACATGGAACCCATTTGGCTGGTGTTCAGAGAAGGGAGCAAGCCTGGGGTGGCTGGAGCAGTTCCAACAAGGGGAGAGTGAGGGAGATGAAGGCCGCGCCAGCAGGGCCAGGCGAAGGGGCACCCAGAGGCGCCAGTTTGGAGTTTGTTTTTCTTTTCTTTTCTTTCTTCCTTTCTTTTCTTTTTTTTTTTTTTTGAGGTACTTTCAAAGTTACAAAGAAAATGCAAGAGTATACAAAGAACTCCCATATACCTTCCACCCAGGTTCCCCTATAAATACATAGTACAAACATCTAAATTAGGGCATTAATAATATATAAGCCTGTCACCCAAGAGATTCCTCACTGTCCTAATAATATCCTTTATAATAACAGGTTTCTTTTTCTTTTGGTACAGGACCCAATCTGGAATCATGGGTTGCATTTAATTATCATATCTCTTTAATTCTACTTCAATCCAGAATAGTTCCTTAGGCTTTCTTATATTTTGAGATCTAGACATTTTTCAAGGTAGCAGGCCAATTATTTTGGAGAATGACCCTCAGTTTGGGTTTCTCTGGTGTTTCTTCATGATTATTCAAGTTATACTTTTTGGGTAGGAATTTTACGGAAATTACTCTGTATTCTCAGCCTGACATATCAGAAGGCACGTAATATTAATTTGTCTGATTTTGAGTGGTGTTAATTTTGATGAAGATGGTGTCTATCAGATTTCTCCACTACAAAGGTATTACTTTTTAACCTTGAAAATAAATTATTTTGTGGGGGGAAAGCTTTGAGACTATGTAAATATCCCATTTCTCAATAAACTTTCACCCCCTGTCTTTAGCATTTTTGATGCTTCATGTCTGAACCATTATTGTGGGGTTTGCCAAGTGGTGATTTCCCAATTTGTTCATTCCTTCAATGTTTATTAGTTGCATTCTAAGGTAAGAAAGTTTTCCCTTTCCCCCTATCCATTCATTCATTTATGCATTCATCTTCTCATTATCTGTATAGACTCATAGATTCCTATTATATTCAATGGGTTATAATTTACTCCTTCATTATTTCTTTGGATGCTCAAGTTGTCCAGATTCAGCCATTGAGAGTCCCCCCAGGCTGCCTCCTGTGCTCTTCTGACATGTCTTCATAATTTTCTAAGTTCTTCCTTACTTTCTGGCCCAAGAGGAGATTCTAGGCTCCTCTTGTGCTTCCCTTGCCCCAGCCCTGGAATGAGCAATTTCTCCCAGGACCCCTGGCTCCTTTTAGTGGGGGATGGTTTTAGAAACAAAGATTTGGATGCTAAGTGTGGTCATAGCCCCAGGATATTATTGCTTCTAGACCCTCTCATTAGACTGAGGTAGGAAACACACAAATAGAGCATACAAAGAGCATATACATATAACACATATCTGCACCTATTTCTATAGCTATATATATATATATATATATATATATATACACACACACATATATAATATACATTAGATAGATAGATAGATAGATAGATAGATAGATAGATAGATAGACAGACAGATACTATGACTTCTCTAATGTCTCCAATTCTGATCCAAACCACAGGACTTATTCTAACCTTCCCCCTTTCCATATTTGTACCATATTTACTTGCCCATTCCTCCTTTATGTAACCAATCCTTTAACCCCACCACTGCTTTCTCAACCTTGGAATGCTATCTCCCCTTCATGCCCACAGCCACTTCCTCAGCTCTGTTTCCTTGGTCCCAGCTCTTCAGGCCCTGCCATCCATAGCTACCTCAAAGGAGGGAAGAAAACTAATGGCTTTTTTTTCTTAAAGAAAAAATAAGGGAAAAGAAGGGAACAAAAGAGGAATGGAAAGAAAGACAACAAAAGGCTTTTTCCCCTTAAAAAAGAAAACCTTTAAAACATGCAAAAAATTAGAATAGTATACTGACCCCTCCCTAGCATTTATCCCTAGCATCGATAATTCCCAGCTCCTGACCAGCCTTGTTTGATCGATACCCCTACCAACTCACCCTCTCTCTATATTATTTTGAAACAATCCCAGAAATTGTATCATTTTGTCTATAAAGATTTCTATAAGCCCATCAAAAAAATTATAATATATTATCACACTTTAAAAATTCACAATTGTTTCTTAATAGCATCCAACATCTTGAGACTGTTCTAATTTTCTCAGTTGTGGAGAGTTTTAAGCAGGGAAGGAACATATTCAGATAGAGATTTTCAAAGGATCTCTTTAGCTGCCAGAAGGAGAATGGGCTGTAGAAAAGATCCACTAGAAGTTTTCTGATTGCTTTAGCCATAGGTAATGGTTGCTTGGGTTGCGGTATATTGTGGAAGGTAAGAAGGAGGGCCAGATGCTTGATGTATTGTGGACATGGAGTGAACCAGACTTGTTGAACGGATTGCATATGGATATGAGAAAAAAAGAGGAATGAAGAATGACTCCTAAATTTTTGACCTGACCAAGTGACTAGCTGTTATACTGTATTAATTATCTGGTGCTGTGTAACAAGCTACTCCCAATGTAATCACTTATTGGCTCTTGTGGTTTCTGTGAGTTGGGAATCCAGAAGGTCTCAGCAGAGATGGCTTGTTTCTGTTCCATGAGTGGAGCCTCAGCTGGAAGGCTCAAAGGCTGGAGGATGAAACCATCTAAAGGTCTGTTCAATTTACACGTCTAATGGTCAGTGAAGGCTGTCAGCTTCCGCCTTACCTGTGCCTATCAGCTGCAGTTAGAACACATGACCTCTCTATGTGGTCTGAGCTTTTTCACAGCATGGTGTTTGACTTCAAAAAGTGAGCATCGAGAGAGAGACAAAGAGCCAAGCAGGAGAAGCTCTACCCTTTCTATGACCAGGTCTCAGAAGTCACACAGCATCACTCCGTCTGTACTCCGCTGATCAGGGAAGTCACAAACCCTGCCCAGATCCAAGGAGAGAGGTCACAGAACCCACCTTCAATGGAAGAGTGTCAGTCACATTGTAGGAAGAGCATGGGAAATAGGATAAGTATTTTGGTGCAGCTGTCTTTATAAAATACAATCTGCCATAGGTACGAGTCAATCAACAGAGACAGCTTGGGAAATGGTGTTTTGGTTGTATTAATAAGTCTGTTTTCCCCAAGCAGGAATGTAGAATAGACAGGTGAGAAAAAGCATCTGGAAACACCCAAGGGTGTCCAGGTTAGATAGATTTAGATGATATAAGTCATGACACTGGATGAAATAACCTCGGAAGGCCAGAGGGCTAGTAGAGAGGAGTGGCTGGTGAATGTGGAGGGATCAGATGAGTGAGATGTCTTGGGAAGCCCCGAGAAGAGTTTCAAGAAGGAAGGAATAGAATCACTTTTAAGAAGCACTTTCTATGTAGGATTTAAATATTAGAAAAAAAAACCCTTTAATCTTCATATATAGAGTGAGCTATTCATACAGGGTCCCTGAGAATTAAAGAGAATTAAAGTATAGCTAAACAATTAAGTAAGCATTAACAGTGAAGTGTATTAAATGCTTGTGTGGGAAAATACTGGATACTCAGCCAGTATGAAAAAGAGGCATTCAGTATAGACTGGGGAAAATCAAGGAAGTCTTCCAGGAGGAGGTAAAATTTAAGTGGAGACCTGATGGATAAGTGAGAGCCAGTTCAAGACAGGGAGAAATGGCCCAAGTAGGGAGAAGAGCATGTGCAAAGTCTTGGAGGTGTAACAGTGAATTAAACCTTCAAATAACTGAAGGCGGTGGAGGTACTAAAGATGCCGAAAAAGTGAAATCATGAAGTCTGCCACTATCCACAGTCCAACGGGAAGTCTGTGGGGAATTTGAAACGAACTATTCCATTAGTTTTCACTTCCGGAGGATCATTTCTGACCATAAGAGGGAGAATGAATTGGAAAGAATGAGAGAACTAGTAAGGAGGCTTCAAGAGTAGCCAGGTGAGAAATAGCTCCAGCAACTCGGATGCTTCTGCACCACCAAAGTATTCGACTTTCTGATCTTACCATTCTCGTTCAGTTATGCCCTCGCTGTTTTACCTCTTGGATCCTGTAATGGTTAAAAGCATTCCCTTGCATACACCATCAGCTCCCTCCTCTTTCCCTCTGTCGAACTTAACTTACAAAACACAACCCCAGTTATATCCAACTGTCCGCCTATTTGATACACGGACCCGAGTAGCAGAATGTGCCTGGGTGCTAATAAGTTTCACTTTAAATCCGTGACCTCGTGTGGGTCTTTGGTGTGATCCTGTGCTCTTTCCCTAGTGCATTTCCTTTCCAGCTGTCTTGGTAACTACTCCAAACCTCTTTGCTTAAACCTCTTTCTACATTCTCATTTCCTGCCAATGACCTTTGTTTTCTATTTTACGGAGAAAATCGAAATGATCAAAAGAGAGTTTCCAGACCTTGAGGACATTATATTAAGTGAAATGAGCTACTCACAAAAAGACAATACTGTGTGATTCCATGTATATGAGATATCTAAGATAGTCAAACTCGTCAAAACAGAAAGGAGATTGAATGGTAGTTGCCAGGGGCTAGGGGAGGGAAAAATGGAAGTTGTTCAATGAATACAGAGTTTCAGTTTTGCAAGATGAAAAAGTTTTAGAAATCGATTGCACAATAATGCAAGTATATTTATGTACACTACTGAACTGTGCACTTAGAAATGACTAGCATGGTAAATGTTATGTTATGCATTTTTTTTTTTTACCATAATTAAAACAACAACAAAAAGACAGCTTTCAGTCTACAACCTGATTCATGCTCCGCTGGGAGCACTGTGCCCACCGCAGGTCTCCTGCCCCTGCCACTGCCTCCCTACCTGGCCAGATGGTCCCCCACCAAGCAGAGGTGCCAATGGAAACAAACCAGGGATATCTGCACAGAGTTACTACCCTAATAAAACCCCAAGGCAGAAAGGTAAACATGTCAGAGCTCTTAAGGACTGCCGCCCAGGACCGCCGTAGGAGTTGCCAAGTGAGACTATTGCTAGGAAGCCCCTGATGGGACTCCTGAGCACGTTTGTGGAAGAGACAGAATGAAATGCACCCGAAGGAGGGCTGGCTCAGTCTGGCATATGGAATGATGAAGACTGGCATCACTACCCAGAATCTGTGCCAGGAGACAAAGTGAGCAGAGGAAAGGTGACAGGCATGGTGACCGGGCGGGATGGAAACCGATGAGGCATGACCCAATGCCACAAAGGCCTGGAAGGAAGAGCAGAAACCCGCATATTCGGCCATTTTGCCCCCAGGTATACAGAGGGGCCGAGGGGCCAGTTGGAGAGAAAAATGTGATGTTGAGTGGGACTCACGGCTCCATTCTTGGACACCATTTAGTTCCCTGTCCTGACTCAACCGAAAGGACATTTAACACTTGTCAAAACATCACTATGGAGTCCTCCCTTTAGGTTGCCTACTAATTCTATAGTCATTTTTTATTTCCTCCATGATCATCTATGGGGGAAAAAGTGTAATTGCTGAAAATAATGAATAAAAACACCTAAATAAGTGGTTCTTCATAAATACCCATTTGTGCTGGTTGTTTACCTGCTGAAACAGCTCCATCTCAGAAATAGAATACACCTTTCAAGAGTTAGGTCTCGGGTGCCTGGGTGGCTCAGTCAGTTAAGTGTATGTCTTTGGCTTGGGGCGTGATCTCAGGGTCCTGGGATCGAGCCCTGCCTTGGGTTCCCTGCTTCTCCCTCTCCCTCTGCCTGCTGCTCCCCCGTTTGTGTTCTTTCTCTCTCTCTCTCTCTCTGTCAAATAAATAAATAAAATCTTAAAAAAAAAAGTTACATCTAAAGCAGGGACAGTATAACCAGGTGTTGGCAAACTTTTTCTGTAAAGTGTCGAATAGTAAATATTTTCAGATTTGTGGACAAGCCATACAATCTCAGTAAATGAAACAGATGGTGCCGAAAAGGCTGAGATAATTCTGTGCCTTGACTATAGTCATAAAAACATGTTCCTGTTGGTTATAAAAATATCTAGCAATGTTCTAGAAAAGATTTTATTTCACTTTCTTTCACAAAATATTTGTGAATTAAATGCTAGTGAAAGCGAAAGACTACAGATCAAATGTCATTGGCAATCATGCCTTGATGGGATTCGTCCGGTTCCCTAAACTACTCCCTAATTGTTACAGAAACTTATTTCTAATCTCTTTAACTGAGAGACCCTTGGGTTGTTTTCTCCTCATAATTCATCTTGCCTTGTGAAGTATTATATATTTTAAAAATGCAATTGAACTCTAAATAACTTTGAGATTGTGTTCTAAAAATTCATGCTACTCCTGCCCCTCACCCCCACCTCCCACAGCAATGACTTAGATTAGTATTGAACTGGGCATGTGGACATTTTGGGGTATTCGATATTTTCCATTGTGTTTCGCAATTAAAGTCAAGTTTTGAAAAACTGGGGCCTCCACTTAATTTCATACACCAACCAACAAACCAAGTAGGAAAGTCTCTCTTTTTCTCACTTTCCCATTACTTTTTTTCTTTTCTCTTCTTTTCCTTTTCTTTCCTTTCCTCTTCTTTCTTTTCTTTTCTTTTCTTTTTCTTTTTTTTTAAATTTTTATTAAGCTGGAGTTGACACCTAATGTTACATTAGTTTCAGGTGTACAACACAGTCATGCAACAACTCTGTTATGCGATGCTCAGCACAAGTGTAGCTGCCATCTGTCACCATACAGCACTATTACAGTACCACTGACTATATTCCTGATGCTGTACCTTTTCTCCCTGTGACTTATTAATTCCGTAACTGCAAGTCCGTATCTTCCTCTTCCTTTCACCCATTTTGCTTTTCCCTCCACCCCTCCCCTCTGACAACTGTCAGTTTGCTCTCCATATTTGTGGGTCTGTTTCTGATTTTTAGGTTTGTTTTGTTTTTTAGATTCCACATAAAAGCAAAATCATATGGTATTCGTCTTACTTTGTCTAATGTATTTCACTTTGCATAATACCCCCTAGTTCCATTGATGTTGTCAGAAAGGGCAAGATCCCATCCTTTTTATGGCTGAGTAACATTCCATTATATTTATAATATATACATCTTCTTTATCCATTCATCTATTGATGGATACTCGAGTTGCTTCCATATCTTGGCTATTGTAAATAATGCTACAATAAATACGGGGTGTATATATCTTTTCAAATGAGTGTTTTTGGTTTTTTGGGTAAATACCCAATAGTGGAATTTCTGGACCACATGGTATTTCTATTTTTAATTTTTGAGGAACCTCCATACTGTTTTCCACTGTGGCCATACCAATTTACATTCCCACCAACAGCATATGAGGGTTCCTATATCTCTGCATTCTCTCCAATACTTGTTATTTCTTGACTTTTTGATACTAGTCATTCGTACTGGTGTAAGGTTTTAATTTGCATTTCCCTGATGATTAGTGATGTTGAACATCTTTCCATGTGTCTTTTTGCCATCTATATGTCTTTGGCGAAATGTCTATTCAGGTCCTCTGCCCATTTTTTTCTTGAAAGATTTATTTATTTATTTATTTATTTATTTATTTATTTATTTGAGAAAGAGAGCATGTGCAGAGGTAGGGGGGAGGGACAGAGTGCTAGAGAGAAGCAGGCTCCCCGCTGAGCAGGGAGCAGGACGTGGGGCTTGACCCCAGGATCGCAGGATCATGACCTGAGCCAAAGGCAGACACTTAACCGACTGAACCACCCAGGTGCTCCAGCCCATTTTTTAATCAGACTATTTGGGGTTTTCGGTGTTGAGTTGTGTAAGTTCTTCATATGTTTTGGATATTAACCCCTTATCATATATATCATTTGCAAATATCCTCTGTCATTCAGTAGATGCTTTTCCATTTTGTTGATGGTTTCCTTCACTGCACAACCCCTGTTATTTTAACGTAGTCCCAATAGTTCATTTTTACTTTTATTTCCCTTGCCTGAGGAGACATATCTACAAAAATGTTGTGAAGGCTGATATCAAAGAAATTACTGCCTGTGTTTTTTTCTAGGAGTTTTATGGTTTCAAGTCTCACATTGAGGTCTTTAATCCACGTCAAGTTTACTTTTGTTTATGACATAAGAAAGTGATCCAGTTTCATTCTTTTACATATACCTGTCCAGTTTTCCCAGCCACATTTATTGAAGAGAGTGTCTTTTCCCCGTTGTGTATTCTTGCCTCCTTTGTCATAGGTTAATTGATCATACAAGCATGGGCTTATTTCTTGTTTTTTTATTCTATTCTATTAATCTATATGTCTATTTTTGTGCCATTACCCTATAATTTTGATTCCTATAGCTTTGTAGTATACCTTGAAATCTGGGATTTTGATGCCTCCAGCTTTTTTCTTTTTCAAGATTGCTTTGGCTATTCAGGGTCTTTCCTGATTCCATACAAGTTTTAGTATTATTTGTTGTAGTTCTTTGAAAAATGCTGTTTGCATTTTGATAGGAATTGCACTGAATCTATAGATTGCTTTGGGCAGTATGGACATTTTAACAATATTGATTCTTCCAATCCATGAGCATAGAATATCTTTGTGTGTGTTTATGTTGTCTTCAATTTCTTTCATCAGTGTTTTACACTTTTCAGAGTACAGGTCTTTCACCTACTTGGTTAAGTTTATTCCTAGGTATTTTGTTATTTTTGGCACAATTGTAAAGAGAATGGTTTTCTTGATTTCTCTTTGTCATTAGTGCAGCAGATTTCTTTTTTTTTTTAGATTTTTTTTTTAAATTTATTTAGTTGACGGAGATAGAGACAGCCAGCGAGAGAGGGAACACAAGCAATGGGAGAGGAAGAAGCAGGCTCATAGCAGAGGAGTCTGATGTGGGGCTCGATCCCATAACGCCGGGATCACGCCCTGAGCCGAAGGCAGACGCTTAACGACTGTGCCACCCAGGCGCCCCAGCAGATTTCTGTATATTAATATTGTATCCTGCCATTTTACTGAATTCATTTATTGCTACTAATAGTTTTTTTTTTGGTGAAGTCTCTAGGGTTTTCTATGTATAGTATATGTCATCTGCAAATAGTGACAGTTTTGCCTCTCCCTTACCAATTTGGATAGCTTTTATTTCTTTTTCTTATCTGATTTCTGTAGTTAGGACTTCCAGTACTGTCTTGAATAAAAGTGGCAAGAGTGGGACATCCTTGTGTTGTTCCTGATCTTAGAGGAAAAACTCTCATTTTTTCACCACTGGGTATGATGTTAGTTACAGGTTTTTCATGTATGGCCTTTATTATGTTCAGGTATGTTCCCTCTAAACCCACTTTGTTGAGGGTTTTATCATGAATGGCTATTGAATTATGTCAGATATTTTTTCTACATCTATTGAGATGATCATATGATTTTTATCTTCATTTTGTTGATGTGGTGAATCGTGTCGATTGACTTGCAACTATCGAATCATCCTTGCATCCCGAATAAATCCCACTTGATCGTGGTGAATGATCCTTTTAATGTATTGTTGAATTTCATTTGCTAATATTTTGCTGAGGATTTTGCATCTATGTTCATCAAGGATATTGGCCTATAGTTTTCTTTTTTTGTAGTGTTTTGTCAGGTCTTGTTATGAGAGTCATCCTGGCCTTGTAGAATGGATTTGGAAGGTTTCCTTCCTCTTTTACTTTTGGAATAGATTTTGGAGAGTATATGCTAGATCTTTAATGTTTGGTAGAGGGATGCCTGGTTGGCTCAGTCAGTTAAGCATCCAACTCTTGATTTCAGCTCAGGTCTTATCTCAGGGTCTGAGATTGAGCCCCGCATCAGGTTCCCTGGTAAGTGGGGAGTCTGCTGGAGATTGTCTCCCTCTGACCTTCCCCCATCTCTAAAATAAATAAATAAATATTTAAAAAAATAAATGTTTGGTAGAATGCAATTGCGAATCCATTCTGGTCCTGGACTTTTGTGCTTTAAGAATTTTTGGATTATCAATTCAATTTGTTATTAGTTAGTAATTGCTCTCTTCAGATTTTCTGTTTCTTCCAGATTCACTTTCAAAATATTGTATCTTGCCAGGAATATATCCATTTCTTCTAGGTTGTTCAATTTGTCGGCATATAATTTTACATGGTATTCTCTTATAATTCTTTGTATTTCTGTGGTGTTGGTTGTTACTTCTCTTTCTGATTTTATTTATTTTTTCCTTTTTCTTTTTTGATGAGTTTCGTTAAAGGTTTATCTATTTTGTTGATTTTTTTGAAGAACAGGCTCTTGGTTTCATTGACCTTTTTTGTGTTTTTTTTTAAATTTCTATTTCATTTATTTATGCTCCGATCTTTATTCTTTCCTTCCTTCAACTAATCTTGGGCTTTGTTCTTCTTTTTCTAGTTCCTTTGGGTGTCAGGTTAGATTGATTATTTGAGGTTTTTCTTGTTTCTTGAGCTCTGTATCACTAAAAATTTCCCTCTTAAAACTGCTTTTGCTGCATCCCAAAGATTTTGGACCATTGTGTTTCATTTTCATTTGTCTTCATGTACTTTTTTATTTCCTCAGTGACCCATTGGCTGTTTAGTAGCATGTTGTTTTGCCTCAGTATGTTCTTTTCCAACTTTATTTTCTTGTGATTTATTTCTAGTTTCATACCCTTGTGGTCAGAAAAAATGTGTGATGTGATTTCAATCTTAAATTTACTGAGACTTGTTCTGTGACCTCACATGTGATCTATCCTGGAGGATTTTCAATGTGCCCTTGAAAAGAATGTGTATTCTGCTGTTTTTAAATGGAATGCTCTGTATCTATCTGTTGATTTACCTGGTCTAATGTGTTGTTCAAAGCCACTGTTTTCTTATCGAATGTCTGCCTCGATGATCTATTGATTGATGTAGGTGTGATGTTAAGTTCCCCTACTATTATCGTACTACTGTCAATTTTTTGCTTTATGTCTATTAATATTTGCTTTATGTATTTAGGTGCTCCCATGTTGGGCACACAGTTATTTATAATTGTTATAGCCGCTTGTTGGATTGACCCCTTTATCATTATGTAATACCAAGGGCACTTTTTTAAGATTCCAAATTGATAAGGCATTTTCATAGAGTACGGGGGAGTGATCAGCTTTTGGGGACCTACATTTGAATCCTAGTCTTGCTTGTGTATGTGCTTTTTGTTCTTGAGACTTGCCCTCTTACCTAAAGAGGAATAGTGTTAAATGACACAACCAACAATTCAGTAGCATTTGATGTCCTTTATTCAAAGGAAAACAATTCATGGATTGGGGGAGTACGGTGCCTTACAAACACTCTTCCCAAAGGATTTTGGGCAAGAGCTAGTTTTACAGAACATTGGAAGTGGCAATGCATAAATAGATTATGAATGGCTTAATTGCATATCTGACTTTATTCAGAAAGATGGAGGAAGAAGAAAATAAATATAGAGCCCGAAGTTTGCTTGGCATTTGGCTGAGCAGACATTCAGTTGACCCTTGAAAGAAGCAGGTTTAAACCATGTGTGTCCACTTACATGTGGGTTATTTTGATAAATACAGTACAGAATATACAGAATATACAGTACTGAAAATACAGAAATTCATTCATTTTGATAAATACAGTAACAATACAAATATTGTTAAAATGTATTTTCTCTTTCTTATGATTTTCTTAATATTTTCTTTTATCTAGCTTACTTTATTGTAAGACCATAGTATGTAATACACATAGCATATAAAATATGTGTTAATCAATTGTTTATGTTATTGGTAAGGCTTCCAGTCGACAGCAAACTATTAGTAGTTGAGTTATTGAGGAGCCAAAAGTTATACATGGATTTTCGACAGTGCAGGGAGGGGGGATCGGCACCCCTAACCCCCTTGTTGTTCAAGGGTCAACTATACTATGTTTCTGGTCAAGGAGAGCATTTATAGGAATATAGAAGTTTGGTTTGCTGACATGGCCGCCCAGGAAGGGATGGCTTCATTTTAGAAATTTATCTCAGCAATAGCAAAGTGTTTAGAGGCACAGACCCTGGAGTCAGACTGCCCAGGTTTGAACCCTGACCTAACGGAAAGATCTGGTGTGTGCCACATAGCTTAGGGATCAAATTTAACACCAATAATGGGAGGACAGACTGTCAGTGGATACCTCTTACTATAATGCCACATGAAGAACACAGTATCTTCTGTGACAGATTCTTGGCCAAAAATGTTTAACTCGAATCTAATTAAACCTCTGACTTATAACCAGTTAACAGGAATACTAGACATTGATAAAATAGTATCAGAGAGAAAAAATCATCCACAGCTCTTCTGTTTTCTTGAAAAAGTCAAAGTCAGGGATGCCTGGGTGGCTCAGTCGGTTAAGTGTCTACCTTTGGCTCAGGTCATGATCTCAGGGTCCTGGGATCGAGCCCTACGTTAGGCTCCTTGCTCAGTGTGGAGTCTGCTTCTCTCTCTCCCTCTGCCCTGCCCCACTGCTTGTGTTCTATCTCTCTGTCTCAAATAAATAAATAAAATCTTAAAAAAAACAAAAAGAAAAGAAAAAGTCAGTTGAAGTCATAGGGGAAAAAATCAGGGAATAGAACAAATCATAGTGTGTGAAATGTGATTGGGTGCTTGCATGAAAAACCCAACCATTAAAGACTCTGAGGCTTGAATATGGAATGGGTTGATATGAGGGAAGTATTGTTAAATCTCTTCTATGTGAATATGTTATTTATGTAGGGATGACATGTCATGAGGTTTGCAACATTAACATGGTTCAATGAAATATATACAGAGAGACAAACAGATAAATCAAACATAGCAACATGTTCACAGTTGTTGAAGCTTGGATGGATGTATAGGTGTCTGTTACATTATTCTTTCAACTTTTCTATATGTTTAAAAGCATTCAAAATAAACATTTTGAGGGGAAAAAAAGACAACTTCCATAGCTCCTACCAATACATTTACCTATATACCTGTATCTGTATCCAACCAAATACTATATTTTCACTATGGTTTGCATGATAGGTTTTTATCCTGCTTTTTATAGCCATTATCTCCAGTTTATAGAAGCTCATCACTTTCACCTACCCAAGGGTGTCTCAACAGCAATTTTCCCTTCTCTCTCCCACATACTCTCTGTTGGCCTCACAGACCCTTCTATCTACTAGTGCATTTATCCACTACCTGTTACACTATCCTCAATTCAATTGAATAAGTATTGAATACCTATTATATGCTGGGGGTATGGTAATGAACAAAAAACAAAAGCACTGCTTTTGTGGTGCTTATCCTTTGGTTGATGAAGACGGATAATACAGAGAGTAGGTAAACAAATGATGCAGTATGTAAGAGGGAGTTAGGTAATAAGGAGAAAATAAAGGAAATTAAGAAGGAAGCAGAGTATATGTGTAAGGGTGTCCAGGGTTCCTGACAACCGTATATGGAAGCTTGTACAGACAGAACACCTTGCACCAAACCGTGGGGCTTGGCAGGCAGGGCCTGATTTAGCTATCAGGCCTCATTTTACTTCCCCTGCCCAGGCACCTGTAAACATCTTGCACAATCATATGGGGTACCTCTGGAGATTTTGCAATTTAAATAGGGTGGCTCTCAAATTACCTTAGATTTTCCTACAGTTTGAATAGGGAGCTATTGGTAGTTTGAGCAGAGAATAATATGAGCTGGCTTATGGTTTAAAAGCATCACTTTGGCTATTATGTTGAGAATGGACTATAGGGGGACAAAGGTGGGAAGTAAGGAAATTAGAAGACTAATCCAAGTAAGAGAGGAGGATGTCACAGATGGGATATTAGTGGGGAAGGTGGGGTGGAGTGGTCCTAATTCTAAATATATATATTTTAATAGACATAAAAGGATCTATTGATGGAGTAAATGTAGAGTGTACAAGAAAGTGAGGAGTCAAAGATGATTCCAGGCTTTGGGGACTGAGCAATCAGAAGGATGGCGTTTTGCTTTATCTGAGATGGAAAAGATTATTGGTAGGCCAGGGTTTAGGAGGAAGATCAGGAGATTGATTTTGGAAGTTAAATTTTAGCTGCCTATTAGAATCCAAATAGAAATGAGTATAGAATTCTAGAGTTCATGGGTTTCAAAGAATTTCAAGGCTCCTCAAAAGAGTTGTTGATAATCATTTTTATCATTTCTTCTTCCTTCATTCTTCTGTGAACCTGTGGTGTAACAAGAAATATATTTGTTTTTTGTCCTTAGTTCCTGATACAAACCTCCTTAAACCCTTGGAATTTTCTGAGTGATAGGAGCCCCTTTTGGGCTTGTGCTAATGAAATGACAGTGTGGTGCCCATAGATAACCTCAGGATGGAGCTGGTCATCAGAAAGACCAAGTGATTAGAGGGTTGAAACTTTCAGCCCCACCTGCTGGTCCCTGAGAAGGGGGTAGGACGGTGCTGAAGATTAAGCTCTATAAATACTCTTAAACAAGACTCGATGAACTTACAGGTGAACACATGCACATTCTGGGAGGGTGGTACACGCCAGTTCCTTGGGGACAGAAGCTCCTGCGCTTGGAAACTCTCTGGATCTTGCTCTCTTCATTTGGCTGTTCATCCGTACCCTTTATAAACTCCTTAATAATAAACTAGTAAATATAAATAAATGTATCTCTGAGATCTGTGAGCTGCTCTAGCAAATTAATCAAGCCTGAGCTGGGGATTGTGGGAACCTCCAATCTATAGCCAGTTGGTCAGAAACACAGGTGACAACCAGAACTTGTGATTGGGGTCTGAAGTGGGGGGATGGGGTGACACTTTCGTGGGACTGAGCTCTTAACCTGTGGGATCTGATGCTATCTCCAGATAGATGGTGTCAGAATTAATTGTAGAACACCCAGTCACTGTCCACTGAGAATTAGAGAATTGCTTTGTGATGTTGGAAAAAAATATACTAGGCAACCCATTCCAGACTTTCATCCCCTGTCACTCCTCTGACACTGCTGATGTCTCCAGTGACCTCCCACTGAAAATCCAATGGCAGATTTTCTTCATACTCAAAGAAAGCTATTTTAGCTACTGGAAAATCTGAAATCTTTACCAAGGCACATTATCAGATTCATTTGACAAAGAATATCATTTCATCCTTTTTTGAAAAAATTTTAACTTAATTTCACGCTTTCCTGTTTTTCATTTCTCACAGGACATTCCTTCCTTCTCAGTCTGCTTTACTGGTTTTTCCACATTTTCCCAACGAAAATGTTGGGGGGTAGAGTCCTAGAGCTCAGTCTTCAGACCCTATCTTTTTTGGGGGGAATGGGGGAAGGGAGAGAGAGAATCTTAAAAAGGCTTCACACCCAGCACGGAGCCTGACGTGGGGCTGGATCTTACCACCCTGAGATCATAACCTGAACCAAAATCAAGAGTCCAACATTTAACTGACTGAGCCACCCAGGCGTCCTTTGGACCCTATCTCTTCACATAGATTAACCTCCTAAGCAATCCTAACCAGTCCGAAGTTTATCTCCAGTGCAGATCTCTTCTCCAAGCTCTAGGCGCATGACTGCTGGATGTCTCCATGTGGATGTCTAATCTCAAATTCGAACTTATGGGTCCAAAACCAAACTCCCCCACCCCCCTCCTCTTCTGTCATCTTACACATCTCAAAAATAGCAACTCCATTTTCCCAGTTTCTTAGGTCAAAATATTGGAATTCTCCTTGACTCCCTTTTTTCCCTCGGACTCATATCCAGTACCTCAGACACTCTTCAGATCTGTTTCAAAACATACCATAATCCACATCTACTAGTACCATTCTGGTTCAAGACCATTATCCACTGGCTGAATTAAAGAACTTGTCTCTTAGCTGGCCTCCCTGATTTTACATTGGCTCTTCTACAGTCCAGTCTACTTTTCATAAAGCAGTCAGAAAGATCCTTCTAAAATATAAGGATGCCACCTGCTTAGACAAAACTTTCCAAAGGTTTTCCACATTATTCAGAGTCGAAACCCAAGTGCCTCTGATGGTTAAAAGTGATGTGCAGCACTCCCCCTCCTCCACCATTCCTGACCTCCTACCACTCGCCCCCCCCCCATGCTACAGTCACCAAGGCCTCTGCTTTTCTTGAAGACATTAAGCATGCTTGTCCTCAAGGCTTTTGCACTTGGATTTCCTTCTTAAAACTGTTTCCTCGGGGACTTAGATACTCTGTTCCCTCACTTCCTTCAGACCTCTGCTAAAATGTCACTTTATCAGAGAGTCTTCCCCTCACCATTCATTACAAAGTCCACCTCCCAACCATCATTCTCTCTGACACTTGCTTTGCTGCATTTTTCTCACTAATACCCATTATTTCCTGACAGGTACTTACTTATTTGTCTCCATCCACTACAATGGAAAGTCCTGATGGCAGAGATGTTGTCTGTCTTCGTTTTTTGTTTTTACTATTGAATCCCCAACACCCAGGGAAGTGGCCAGCATATAGTTAGTTCTCAGTAACTAAGACTGAAGAATGACAGTGGTAAGTATGACAAGAGTGATAGCAGAGATATGTGGCGGCCAGCCTCCAAGATGGCTCCCAGTGATCCCTGCCTCTGCTGTTCGTGCTCTTGGAGAAGCCCCTCCCATAAGGAGTAGAGCTGACTGACCTGTGTATCCAGTGGCAGAAATGACAACGTGTGACTTCCAAGGTTAGGTCATAAAAGATGTTGAGGCTTCCACCTCACCCAGCCTCTTGGATTAGTTATCGTCAGGGAAAAACAGCATTGTGTCATGAGGATGTTCAAGGGTCTACAGACAGGCTTGTGGAGGAAGCAACTGATGCCTGCTGACAAGCAGCACCACCTGAGGCAGAACTATCTTAGGAGCAGATGTCAAACCCTAGTCAAGCTTTTAGGTGACTGCAGCTTTGATCAACATGGTGACTACGAATTAGAACCTAGGCCAGAACCTCTTTACTAGCCTGCTCTCAAATTCCTGATCGCAGAACCTGTATGAAAGGATGCGTGTTTATGGTCGCCGTGAGCCGCTGAATCCAGGCAATGTATTATGCCACAGCCACCAGGACCCCTTTGCTGGTTTTCCTTCAGAACTTTGCATTTGCTTTCCCTTTTGCCTAAAACTCCATTCCCTCAGCGAGTTCCATGTCCTAATCTCTGACATCAGGCTTCTGCTAAAATGTGATGCTCTGCAATTATGCACCAAGGCAGCAATGGGTACAGGATGTGTTTGAGATATCCCGGAGGTAGATACAGCAAGATTTAGCAACGGATTGGACATGGGGAGAGCAGAGAAAGGAAGGATTCAAAATGATTCTCAAATTATTGGCTTGTGTAACTACACATTCCTGAATTTAGAGAAACAGGTTTGGGGCAGAGATTATAAATTCAGTGTTGGATGTGCTAAATTTGAAATGTCTAAGAAATAGCCAGGGGGAGATGTTCAGCATACAAACATATATACCATTTGCAACACAGAAGAGAGATCTGGAAATAAAGACCTTGGAATCATGACCAGGTATATAATTTGCAGTGCCCCGTGCAAATGAAAATTTGCAGGGTTCCTTGTTTGAAGAGCACATGAGGTCCACCAGCTTCTAGACCCCACTCCCACCAATTTGTAGGACTGACAGACCATGCCAACCATGCCCTGGCTGATGGTGGAGAAGTGGAGCCAGGTATCTCCCCTTCCCCATGGACTCTAGGCTCCAAACCACATTAACGGGACGGCCTCCAAGATATTGCAACTTCCATGCCAGGATGCCCTTACATAGGGGATAGGCAAGAGGCTCATTCCCACTGAGTCACCCCCTGGGTGGCAGCACTGTGGCACTGCCAGTCTAGGGCAGGGACAGCTGCCTTCAGGCCCTACCCTACAACATCAAGGGTGCCTGCACATGACCCTGACCTTCTCTGTGCCTATGCCTAGGTCTTCTTGGTCCGAGTGGTCCTGGTTTTGGGTAGGGCAAAAAAGGAGGATGGGCAAGGCTAAGAAACTGTCCCAGGGAGGCAGAGAAGCAGTGGGAGGCAAGACTATATGAGAACCAAGCACACTTCCTTATCTCATTGAACTCCACATATAAAACAAAAATTCAAAGATAATGTTATTAAGAATTTCAAACCTGCAACCACTGAGCATTAAGACCCCAAGCAGTAAGTCCTTCTGAGTGCAGGGCCCTCTGTAAATCAAGTGTTCATGTGCTCATGAAACTGGCTCTGTTTGGAATAGACAGTAAAGTTATAAGACTGAATGAGCTCAATAGGGAAAGATGAGAGGAAAAGGACAGGATCAAAGTCAGAGATGCCCCAATATTTAAGGGACGGGCAGAGAAAGAGTATCCTGTGGCCAGGTGAGGGTTGTAATTAATCAGAAGACCAACAAAAGACAAAATACTTGGTCTACCACCCCGACTTGGAAAAGCTTTGCAAATCCAGTAACTTGGCCACATATTAGGCACATTTTATTTCACTAACTATTCATGATATAAATGATCGCTTTCAGGATCAAGGATGTGGTTCTTACATAGGCCTATTACCTTGATTATGTTTGAGGCATTTATGACTCAGCTGGAAAAAAATATTGCATGAGAGGAGCTACAGAAAATAAAATAGATAGGATGAAAGAATGGAATTTACCGATGATAGACTCATGGATAACGAGTAAATAATTCATTTCCCTTCCAGCAACAGTTACCTTTACATATAAGGCCAGCAATGTCTCTCTGCAACATTTATCAAGCAACGCAAATGTAAACTCTAAAATCTACAAAGAATTTCAAATGACTCATGGAACCCTGTTACAAAATCAACCACAAGAGTTTTCTAACTGCTAATAAATTTTGAGCAAAGTCTTAGGCCATAAAAACCAGCCCATTTGGTGAGAGAACTGGGGCAGAAAGTTGATGAGACTTTGAGAGCTTAGAGCTGGTGGGGGGAAAAAGTGATTTTTTTTTTTTTAACAGATTCAGAAATGTCTCTAGAGGTAGTTTATCAAATGGCCAACAGCCCAGATTCTAGATGCTTGGGTTTGAACCTCAGCTCTGCTACTTACTTCCTATGTGTGATTTTGGATTAGTTATTTAATCATCCTGTGTCTGAGTAAAAGAGTGGTAAAAGTTGGTAGGGTTGTTATGAGCATTACGTGACTGAATATAAAACATTTAGAATTGAGTTTAGCACATAAGCAGCACAGTGTACACATTTGTTAAATGAAAATTGTGATAACTGATCATGTCACTAAAATGCCCCTGCAGCTCCTAATTTACTAGGTCCCATAAGCATTGGGGAGAGAGTTTACTAGGAGAAAACAATCTTTTTTTCCTCCTTTTTTTTTTTTCCTTCTCTTTATATTAACAATAATTCTCTCTGGGCACCTGGGTGGCTCAGTCTCTTAAGCATCTGACTCTTGATCTCAGGGTCAAGAGTTCAAGCCCTGTGTTGGGTTCCATGCTAGGTATGGAGCCTACTTTTTAAAAATAAAGAACATTTTTATCTTTAAGATATTGGATATTTTCTTAAAAGTAATTTCCACATGCCTTTTGACGGATATTTGTGGCTGTTTTCCCACTTAGGACTGGTCTCAGTGTTTTCTTTCTTTAATATGGAAACTCAAAAAATAAGTATATGGGAGAATAAACGCACAGGAGATTTAGCGTCATCGTAATTACCATGATAATTCTGGTACATCAGTGGAAAAAATATAAAAGTTTTGATGGGAAGTGTAGGACAAAGAATATAACAAGGATTTCAAATATACCTTCTAAGCCATTTTGAGGAATCAAAATGAACCCAACACCAGCTTCTCTGAAAACAGTTCTGCAGACACACAATCCTAGAAACCTGAAGTTCAAACTACCCCAAGCGTCTTCAAAGTAGAAATCCCTTTGTATTTGTCCTATTGCTCCCTTTGGTCCCCAGGAATGCATTCTTTTAGTCTCTGCCTCAATTTTATTTTAGTGCTTTCAGTGTTTCCTCTGGGTATTATAGTCATTCACACTGCATTATAGTAGCGTTTGTCTCTAACCATAGTGAAATTCTTGGGCTTTTGCATTTTTGATACGGAGGACTAAGCTTTCAGGGTCCAAAAGGACTCGTGATCATCTTGCGACCACTCCCTGCGTGTGCTCAGGCGGGCGGGGGTAGGGGGCGCTTCTCTGGCCTTATAACCTCTCCTTTTGCGGAAATCCTCCGGCCTTTTGTGAACATGTTTTTTTTTAGATCGCTCTCTTCTTTGTCTTTTTTCTTCTATTGCTTATTATCCACGAGTTCTGCCTTTTTCCCCTGTAATCTCCCTGTTCCTTTCCCCTCCAATACATGTTCCCTCACTTAGGAGTCAGAGTAATTGATGCTTGAAGATCTCCTTTGGCTCCACGTAGCCTTAAATACCTTTCAAACGTGCTCGCTTTCTGGGTTCTTCACCTGAGCCGGAGTGCCGGTTTTTCCCCTCTGCAGTAACACATGTCAAAGAAAGCCAGCCCCAGTATGTGTCCATATATGACCTTAGAACAGAGACCTTAGAGAGCTGCCTCGTTTGGAGGCAACGTTTGGGGAACCCTGCCCACTCCCACCCCCGCGTGCTCTCGCCTCCCCCGTCCTCGAGGTCACTCGCGTACAGAACGCGAACGCCGACTCCTCGTGCTCGCGTCCCGACTTCCTTCTGGGAGCCCAATAAACCTGGGGGAAGTTTAATCATTCCGCAGCGAGCCTGGCTCTCTCACTGGGCATGCTCAGTGGCCGGGCCCGGCTCGGGTGGCGAGTGCTTGTCTTGGGCGCAGGGCTCGGGTCGGCGGCCGCTTGGGCTCGGCTTCCAGGCGTGCGGGCCGGCCACTGCAGCCCCTGAGCCGGCAGCCAGACGCGCCCCGCCGTCCCCGCCCGGACGCAGGGCCCCGCCAGAGCCGCGTCGTTCCGGAACCCGGGAGCCCCCAACTTCGCGCCAAGTTCGGGACCGCCTTCTGGGGGAGCCATGCAAATGATGACCAGGGACATTCTGCTAGAAATGGACCAGGAGGAGGAGGACGACGACGACGGGGATATCGGTGAGCGAGGGGTTCCCCGGCGTGGGCCGGCGCCGGAAGAAGTTGGGGACTGCGCGTGGGCGCCGCGCCCTCCGCGGGGGCGGTTGGCGGGGACTCTTGGCCGCTCGGAGGGGCGCGGGCGCCGGCGGAGGGGGAGGAGGGAGCCCACGCCGCGGTCCCCGGGCCGCAATGCGGCCGCCTCGCGGCTCCGCTGCCGGCGGGCCGGCGCCCCCGTGCAGGCCGGGGAGGCGCAGGGCGCGCACGGGCTCCCGAGAACAGCGTCCGGGCGGGCCGCGGCCGCAGCCTCCGAGCAGTCACGCTAGATTCAGGGAGGTCTCCGCGCGCCGAAGTCTTGACTCAGAAGCAGCAACTTTTGGGTCATTTCCTCCCCTTCGAACCGCACTGGGGATTCCGGAGAGCGGCGCAGGCGGGGAGCCGGCCCCAGTTCGGAGAGCAGGGGTGTGACCCACCTGCATCCGCTGTAAAGTGAAAGAAAGAAAGAAAGGATCGGCTCTGGGAGGGAGGGTGGGGGCTGGGTGGGGCGCCCCGGGAACGGATTTGTGGCCGCGGGTGGCGGCCTGGGATCCTTTCCTCAGCCGCAGAGCCCGCGGGGGCAGTGATTGTAGGCGTAAGCCCTGCTCCCCGCGGACCTCAGGACATTTCTGCCAGTCCGGAGGGCCCCTGGAGCTCGGCGGGACGTGGAGGTGGGGGTGGAAGCCAAGCCTGGGTGTTATCATTTCTAGTTAGAGATTAAAATGTTTAGAAGTTGTAGACGGAAAGGAGGCAGAACTGTTGAAGAGTAAAACAACCACAACAACAAACAAAAGGGAGGGGAGGAAGTGGGGAAGGGGAAAAACAATTGGAGGAGAAGGGAGAAAATCCTTGTCAGGGAATGATGACATATTGGGTCCCTCCAGAAGACTGGCAATTAAATTACCGTGCTGGTCTGTTCAGAGACTCTGAGTCTGTTTCCTGCACGCCAAATCAGTTTAAAACGCAACAGTTCCTGCTTATGTCCTGAAGTCCTGTTTTTCTCTAATAACTTTAGAAGTAAGTTAATTTTAGGAGCTAGGTGTGGTTTTTTCTTTATCATTTTTCCCCCAGCTGTATTGAAATACAGTTTACATATAACATTGTGTAAGTGTAAGGTGTACAACGTGCTGAGCTGATACACTTATATGTTGCAAAATGATTACCACCATAGCTTTAACCAACATCTCCATCATCTCACATAATTACCACTTCCTTTTTGTGGTGAGAACATTTAAAGTACACTCTCTTGGCATCTTTCAAGTACAGGATACAGTATAAATTATCACTATGCTGTACCTTAGATCTCCAGAACTTGTCTTACAACTGGAAGTTTGTGCCTTTTCACCAACATCCCCTCCGCCCCATTCTACTGTTTCACTGAGTTCAGCTTTAGTAGATTTCACCTGTAAGTGATACACAGTAATTGTCTTTGTCAGACTTCACTTAGCATAATGCCCCTGAAGTTCCATCCATGTTGTCCCAAATGGCAGGATTTCCTTCTTTCTCATGGCTGAATAATATTCCATTGCCCACATGCAAGAGCGAGAAGGCGGTGAGGGGGGTGGGTGATGGTGGTTGGTGATGCTGGTGGTGATGGTTATATATATATATGTGCGCACACACACCACATACCACATCTTCATTCATCTGTACTTGGACAATTAAGTTGTTTTCATATATTGGCTATTATAGGTACTGCTCACTTAAATCCAAAGAACTTGATAACTTCCTTGTTGACCAGGAACAAATTGAATAGAGGGACTTACACTTCATGGTTCATGGTTACATCTTTCATTCATTTGAGAACAATTTATTAGATGGAGGGAGCCAGTAGTAGTCTTTTTTTTATTAGAAAAACTGAAGCTCACAGGTTGATCTGCGTAGCTTTTTGTGTAGCTCGTTAGGGTCAAACACAGACTTTCTGAGTTGCAAAACCTGTGTCCATTTAGTCCACTTTCCACCTGGTCACTCAGCTGTCAGATAATGTATAATGCTACTATTTAGCAGGCTTTCCTGATAAATCATGATTACATAAAAACATAAACCATAGGAGCAAACTTTTAAAAAGTTATAATAAAGTAGCGCAGCCTGTTTCGTAGGAATATACTTAAAAAAAAAGATTTTATTTATTTGAGAGAGAGAGAGTGAGGGAGAGAGAGAAGGAGCAGGGGGAGGGGCAGAAGGAGAAGCAGACTCCCCGCTGAGCAGGGAGCCTGACATGTGTCTCGATCCCAGGACCTTGGGATCACAACCTGAGCCTATCTCGATCCCAGGACCTTGGGATCACAACCTGAGCCGAAGGCAGACACTTAACCGACTGAGCCACCCAGGTGCCCCTCAGAGAAATATACTCTTGTCTGTTATGGTGAGGTGTCACTGTTTATAATGAGTATTGTAAATAAAGATAAAAACCCAAATGGAAATAGAAGTAAGCTAGAGAGTCTGAGCTTTGTTTGTTCCACTGTGCCGTCAATAGATCTCAGTTTAGAAAGAAAACTAATTTGGTCTAGTCTGTGTTTACCAGATGAGACATCATAAAATTTATCTTCAGTGTGTGGCAATAGTTTTTTCTTATTTTTAAATACAGATGTAATTTATGCTGGTTCTATCGAGTCAAACTGTAACTATATTTAATAAAAAGTTAAATATCTCTACTCCTCTTCACCCCTCCCTCCATAGGCTACACTGATACTTTACTGTGTATAGGCGTGTATGTGTTGATTACGTTTTATGTGTAAGTGTAGGCAACTAATATCTCAGCAGTTTTTGATGGTTATACAAATTCAGTATGGGTTGCACTGATGTTATAACAAGAGCAAATGTTTACCATGCCAATAGAAAGTTTATGTCTTTGTAAAATAGTAAGTCTTTTTAAAGGTTAGCAGAAGTAGGCTGATGGTATATGGCCTTTAACAAAATAATTATAATTTCCAACTATAGGAGAGGAGGTTCTGGTGAAATAAAGATGATAATTTTAACGTGTGCCTCTGGTTTTATAATGCAGGGCTATGTTAAAGCTGTTGACTAACATATTTCTCCTAGTACCAGATTGTCATTACTAATAGTTGTATAATTTAAAATCCACTCAGGTACTGAAGATTTCTATGTAATCCCTCTATAAATATTAACTCTGTAAATCAGAACAGTAGAGTCATTTTTGACATAGTTCCTGGGTAAAACTTTATCATCACCTAATTTGCAAAAGACAAAAAGAAAAACTTTTAAAACTGGATGCGGCCCCCGGTTATATCATGTAAATGTTTTATGTACATATGTGGAAGTGGGCCCTGTAGTAAACTGGCATTTAGGGCCCTTCATTTTTTTCCTACCAGTGGGTTTCTACTTACTTTTGAAGCACTGTTCAGTGCTTTACGTGTAAGGATTGCCTGCTTGTTTGACGTGAACCTGCCTGGACAAAGATGGTGAATCTTACTATGAGCGTCTTTTCCATATTTGCTTTTCTCAGGGCCTCTAGAAATTGTGCCCAAAGGTTTGTGAATGAGGTAGCCTGTTGGCACGAGACCATTTTTGCAAAAGACCCCTTATTTTCAGCTCCAGCAACCAAACGCAGATGTGACACATAGGCAGTAGTGGCAGGAAGTAGGTGGCTTTTAGCCCTTATGCACTGCTGCTGGTGGAGATCACACATCCAGGCAGGTTTCGTGGGCCTGGTGTGCAAAAAAGAGCTCTTGGCTGCCCTACCTCCAGCACCCTCCCCCCCCAGTTGATCAGTGAATAAAATCCACCATTTCTTCCTGTTCACGTAGAAAAGGATGAAACCTCTTTTACAGCCAAAATGTAGGTAGTATATTTAGTGTGCTGATTCTATTTATTCATTTATTTTGCATTTCTGTGATTCAAACTTTGCGGAGAGAGGAAAAGTATTCTCAAAAAAGAAGGGGATTATCAGGAACAAGTCAGATGGTTCAGGCAAAAAGGTTTTGTTTAGATGCTTGGTTGGTTGCTTTGGGTTCCCAGTCTGTTTATGGTAGAATTTACTCTCTGATCCCCACATCTGATGGTCATGTCATTGGTTTTGGGTGGGGGGTGCTGTGGGCAGAGGCCCATTACCTCTGAGCTGTGATGGTCCAGCTGTATCTTTCAAGTGTCTTTATTGGCTCCTTTTTTGATGTCACATTTTTACGCAGACTTCCTGCACAATTTCTATCCCTACAAACTTTGTTTAATCACCCGCGGATCTGATCCTGGCCTCGTTTTGCCTTTTCAATATTAATTGAGCAAACCTGTGCTAGGTGCATGATTAGGTGCGGGGCTGGGTGGTGGAGCCTAAAAATGAGTACAGTGCACCCCTTGGCCGTGGGGAAGTGGGTTCCGTGGAACCAGCCATTATCGAGCTATGTGCACAGCCATGGGAGGAGGTATGGGAGGCAGGGTCCCAGCGGAGCTTGCGGGGCTGGGCGCTGGAGGACCAGGCAGACGGCATGGCAGGGAGGGCAGAGGGAAGTGGGAGTTGCCTGTGAGGGAAGGGAGCAGCCACACCATGAAGAATACTCTGCCTGTTTTAAGGATTTGGGATGTGGAGTGCCTGAAAGATTTTAAGGAAATGAGTGATAGGATCAAATTTGCGTAGAATAGATTTCCCCAGCAGCACGTGGGAAAATGGGGTGGCGAGGGGAGGTGGTAGAGGGAAGCCTTCCTAGTAGTCAGGTTTGGAAATGCCTGCAGTGGCCATGGGAATAAAGAGGAGTGGTCTGAAAGTTTAGGAAAGAGGTGATATCTCTGAGGCCTCAAAGACCCATCGCTTCCAGCAAACAGTGGGACTCTGGGACTTGAGCTGAGTGATTAGGTGGAAAGTGGTGGCAGGTGTGCAGGAGGGGAGACGTTTCTATTGTTCCAAGTCTTATGCTTTTCTCCTCTGCTTTGGCTCAGACCATTTCCCTTCCTTAGTGATACTAGACTTAGCGCCTGTTTTTCAGTGGCTCACTGTCCTTCCAAGCCTCTCACAAACCTAGAAAGCTGTTACTGATTCTCATTGCCCAAAGTGCCCACCAATAAATTGTCACACCCCTTATTTTTCTGTTCTACACAATTAGCATTCACTTTGTATTTTGTTTTTGTTGTTGATTATCTTTATCCCCACCACTAGAGTGTAAATTTCTTGGGCACTGGGACTAGGTCATTTGGGTCTTCTAGAAATCATGCAAAATATCCCAAACATTGTAGACATTCACTGCCATAATTTAAAAAAATGTTCTCTTCCTCACCCTCCTCTAACATATAAGTTCCCTGAAGGGAGGTGTCTTGTGTGCTTTGTGTTCCAAGTTGTGCCCCTCGTGCCTAGAACGGTGCTTGCTCTTCAGTAGAAGCCAAACAAATCATTGTTGAAAGACTCAGTAAGTGAATTGCTCTTTTTAAATAGTTTGAGTAACATTATGCTTGTTGGTTTTATGGCCCTAGTAAAATTCCCTTCTATGGCACTTTGAGATTCCCTGTTATCTGTTCATTGTACATAGTTTATCAGGCACTCTGCTAGGTTCCAGGGTCCTTGATCTCCAGTACCTCACTATCTAGGAGGGATGCAGATACATGAATAGATAATTACAGTAGTCTATGATTAATGCTGTAATCAACATGTGTACCAGGGCCCGTGATGGTACCAAGCACGGAATCTTGCTGAGGGGACTCTTCAGATGCCGTGCCCGAACAGCCCTGGAAGGGATCAGAAATAGATACGTGGGTGGGGCTAGGACACAATGTGTCTCGAGTATTCCTAAATGTGATTCCTCAAGAAATAAACTTTGATGCTGTCTTTATATGCTGTGCTAAGGGGGAGATAGTCTCTACCAGGAGAATGACAGTTAAAAAACAAAACAAAGCGAACTATCCTTAAAGCCTTTCTCTTTGAGTATAGTTTTGCCGACATATATACATATACATATATATATATATACACCTGTTATTTTCAGTTTCAAATCCTTAGTCACAATTTATCTTGTGTTTTAACATTCAAGTCAAAGAATTGCTTTTTAAAATGTTTCCCATCTCCTCTTGTAATTCCCACTGTTCTTTAAATCTGACATAGACACAGCTCTTGAAGAGTTCCACACACACCGCTTTCTTTTTTCTCAAGTGGTTGCAGTAGTCATATATGTTGATTGCTGTACTTTTTTTTTTCTTTTGGAAACCAGTACATTTAGACTAAAAGCTCCTGTGAAGGTTTCTGTCAAAGATACTATTTAAATTCTGACATTCTTGAAGGGAGATTATAATACGTTATTAAGAATCCCACAATCTAGCTTTTTGAAAGATGGTCTTAAACTTTTGTAGTGGTATTTGTAGCAGGTTCGATTAAAATGATTACATTTTAATAAAAGTTTCCACGCTAATACTTTTGGTTTTTGTCTGTTATCATACTTATCAGTTTGTGTTTTGTATTCTAGCTGATACATTTTAAGGCAAAGCTTATATAGTCTTAGGGGGAGAAGTGCTATCGGGCTCACCTTTGTACGCCCCAGCCTGCACATCGTAATGCTTTTCACATCGTAGACACTCAACAAACATTTGCTAAGGGACTGTTGTTTTTAGGTTGTAATGGAAGCTCTGTATGCCGTAAGATTAAAGCTTGATCTGCTTTTCATACAATGTAGTCAGGTCTGGGTCTGTGCGAAAGTCACCAGTTTTACACCAGAGATACATCATTTCCAATTACCTTTAACCAAGGAAACGTACTTCTTGACTGATTGGTAGCTCATATGTAAAGATAGAGATTATGAGAATATGACACAATCGACTCATTGTCTTAAGTCATTATCATCATTGTTATTATTGCCTTTCCTTTAGTTTTGCCTTGCTCTATCACACTGCAACTAAAATTAATTAGATCCATCCCGAGAAGCAGCCGGTTTAAAGAATACTAGATGAAGATATCAACAATGGAATAGTGTGGATATGTCCCGAAGAGCAATTCAAATACTCCTCAGCCAAAGCATCAGATGGAACGTTTGCATGGAAGACGGGTTGAGGGGTTAATAGGCAACTTTCTCTGCTGTGGTATTTATCACTGCCCTGGCTACATGTCTGAATACTCACTGAAAGAACTTGCTGCAGGAAGTTATTCAGCGGCTCAAAATACGAATGAAAGAAAATATACTCTTTTGTGAAGTCCAGATGTTGCTTTTCTATTTAATGCTTTTAATCTAGGACATTGAAACTCTACTATCTCCCACATTATTTAAAAATACAAATACTGGAAATTAAAGGAAAAAGGATATTGATCTCTAAAATTATCTTTTTTATAATTTTAATTTTAACTTTGGCAGAACTTTAGTCATAGGTCAGTCATGTAAATAGATGTTCTTTCACAAAGTACAATTATGCAAATTATAGGCTTGTTTATAAAGCTTGTTTTATATAAACTAGGATTGTCTTGACATAATTGAATTTTTTATGATTTCTCCAGACTATCTAGATATTTGAAAGATAATCTTTGGCTTGGCACAGACAAAATGATAGCTACATCTTTCTTGTGGCGTCCCACAGATACAGCCTTAAGCATTTTTTTTTCTGATTTATGCTTAGTTTTTAAGAAAAATGATTCGGCACTAAATGGTAAGCAAACATTATACATCCTTCTCACATATAAAACTCAGACCTTTGACATTAGTTTAAAATTTTGTTTATATAATGATTTGAAACCACTGCATTAATTTTTCTATCATTTCTTTCTGGTATTACTTACTAAATAAACAAACCCTGAATGCTTAGTTTGTGTAAAAGATAAGATCCCCTTTCTTAAAAAAAAAAAAAAAAAAAAGAAGAATGAACAAGCAAAACCCACCATTGTTTCTAAGTGATACAAGTAATAAGGGAACGGTATAAATTCATTGACCATAGATGCTACCTAGAGAAAGTGGGAGATTTAGAGAGGGTGGAAGGTGAATCCCTGACGAGCGGGATGGGGAGGAAGGACTACGGGAAGTCAGTGTGGATGCAGACGTGGGCCCAGGGAGGGGAACGGCTGGCAGTCAGAAGACCTACGTTTGCGGTTGGCTTTGACCTTCAGAACCTATTACCTGAGGCAAGTTGCTTGGCTGCTCTGCGCCTGTTTCTTCAGCCGGGTGGGGTTGCTAGGAGGATGTGAGGTGTCTCTATAGTGCCCGGTGTGGGCCTTTCACTCCCGCTCCGCAAGTGGCAGTTACAATGTCACCATCCTGATGAATTCATGTATTTAAATGCTACTTTTTTCATTTTTTTTAAAGATCTCACCTCATTTCATTTTATTTTCATTCCAGTGTAAGAAGTGGCTACTCTTCACCTCCGCGATCTGAGTCCTGTCCCCAAACACTGCTGTGTGTTTTGTGTGGCTCGTGCCACACCGTGTGTGCAGTAGCTGCCCACTAAATGTCAGGTTAAGGATGACCGTGACGGCGGCTGTGCTGCAGACGCGTGTCTAAAGATAAAGGAGTTGAAGAATAGCATGTGGTTTCTGCAAAGAGATAATTACTGTGTGTGCTTCCCACCCCCCCATCTTCAGACAGACTGATAATGTTTTCCAAATTCCAGGAAACCTATTTCAGGAGGAAACTCTTTCAGGGAATCTTAGCAAAAGATCCTAAGGGCTGACACTTAGTGGGCTCGCAATCAATGGCTCATAAATGTAGGGACGGCTTTTCCATCAGTACTGCCTGTAGCTTATCCCATTCTCTTAGTCACTGTCAGGCAGCTCTTTCCAAAGTATGTGTGCTCCCACGTGTCATCAGATAATTGTATGTACAAGACATGAGGAGGGAGACATGTAAGTAAGAAATAAATAGCTTTTATTACCAATTGAATATCATAGGAGAACAGAGGAGAGAGGAAGATCAGTGATGAGATTCTCAGTAGTCAGGGTTCTCCATGATTCCACTGTTCCTACTGAAATTGGAAACGTGGAGGATCGGTCAGAGATGTTGCCATTCAGTGGAGGGAGGGCAGTCAGGTGGTACGTGGTGGGCGTGGTCGATGACCTGACGTTAAAAACCTATTTGACTTACCATCTTCCCATCGCCCCCATTCCAGTTCTTGACCATTGTTGTGTGCAGGCAGTCACTTTTGGTTCCTCATTCTCTACATGTCTTCAGAATTGGAAATGACCTTGTGTCTCTGAGAGAGGACCTCCTCGGCCACCTTGTTATTTGAGTACACCTGAACCCCGTTCTTAGAGGGCACTGGGATGCCTTGGGAGTCTACATCCATATGGGTCTGAAGGGGAGGAGGAGACATGGGCCTTACCTCCCCTGTCTGAGGGATCCACTCTCTCCCCTCCAAGCCCTGGATGAGTGTAGGTATTAGGGGTCAGGTGAAAGTGCTCTGTTCTTGAGGTTTGGGTCTGCAGGTGAAAACCTGAATTTGATGAGAGATACTTACACAGGAGATTAAAAGAAAAGGATGACTTTTCCCTTGTTGAAAGATTATTTTCACCATCTGTTATAGATAGCCTCATCTTACCCTGGCCAAGGATGTGGACGGGCATCCTGTACTGTGTCAGGAAGAATTGGGCCTCTCTGTTGGCCTGTGGTCCTTTTAATTTATCCCCCTTGGCTCCTCAGTTGCCCATCATTCTCCTCAGAGTTCTTTAGCTGACCTCTGTCCCAGTGTTCTCCTCAGACAAATTGCCTGAGGTAGAGACTACCACTGTTTACACTTCAGTTTTAGACAGATGTGATTGAAATTCTGTCCCACACATTCACTAGCTGTGTGACCTTGAGTGATTAACAGGACTTTCCCCTCCTCTCTAAAATGGAGCTGATGTTAGAACCTACTTCAAGGATGACTGTATCAAAGTGATATAATTAAAAAAAAAATCTTACTTTGCAGGGCTGTGGTACCCGATACACTGAAAGCCTTCCATAATTAGAAGCTAATGTTGTTAATATTATGGGTAGCAATTTTTACCTGTATCTCAGCCCAGATTTACCTCTTCTGTGTTTCACTGAGGTTTTACCTTTCTCCCAAGGCTGTACCTTCCATTTATATAGCTCATTGTTAGTCTTTGTCTTTTTCATTCGACTGTGAGTATCTTGAGGAGAACGGTCACCTCATCGAGCAGGATAGTGCTTGGCACATGGAAGAAGATCAGTACATTCTTACTAAATGAGTAAATGGATGAAAGATTTTGATTATTGAAGGTCTGTGGTAGATTGCAAAGATAGACCTTTGTGTATAGACCAACCCTTGGGTAGGTTTTTATAACTTTGGAGCCTTAGTTTCCACATCAGAAAAATGTTGTAGAGGAAATATAGAAAGGATAGTGATACTTACTTTATAGAATTGTTATAAGGTTTACTAATATTAATATATAAAAGGACATGGGACATTTCCTGGCACATAATAGGCCAACAAATATTGGAGTCATTTATAAAACAACCAAAAATGGAGAAATACAGTATAAATGACTGGTGTAACTTGTTAGATATTCCAGTAGCTCTGTTTCACAACAGTATCATCCCTTTGAATATATATAATTTTAGTAAAAAAGGTAAGAGAATATACTATAAAGATTCATAATGAAATTTAAATGGTACTTTGATAGCCTTTACACTAAAGAAAATGCAAAAGAAATAAGAGCATTTCTTCATCTAGCAAATTTAAGATTTTGAAAGTATCTCCTATTAAAGGCTAAAGAGTAGCTGTCTTCATATTGATCCTGGGAAATTTTAATAAAGTAAACCCTTAATATAATACACATTTTTAAAAAAGATTTATTTTAGAGAGGGTGCGTATGAACGAGGAGGAGGAGGGGCAGAGAGAGAGAAGCAGACTGGGGTCTCAGTCCTCTAACCCTGAGATCATGATCTGAGCTGAAATCAAGAGTCGAATGCTTAATGGACTGAGCCACCCAGGTGCCCCTAAAATACTCAGTTTTAAAATAAACATGTAATATTTACTTATCGTTTGAATGGCCAGTTATTTTAAGTGGAAAAATTCAAAAATGTTTCATTTGCTCACAGAGCTATAATTTCTCCTCATTAAGTATTATTGAAAGGTTTGAAGTCAAATAAAACCTGTTAAAAGACATGAATATGATACAGAGCAAGACGATAAAACTGAAGACAAGAGCACCTAAAGAAATCGTTACCTTGATAGTTTGAATTGTTGTGAATTTAATGAATAAAATCATCACTACTTCATTTGCAGAATAGGTATTTGCAATGACATTTTTCATTTTGTGTGTTTGAGGTTTGGGAATGATTCGCCTATATCCAGTTGTTAGAACTTAAACACCACCGGGCCCCTTCCAGCAGCATCAGCCCTAAGAAAAGGGAGATGTCCCTTTCCATTTGGGTAGATCAAAGCAAAATGAAAGGAGGAAGGCTGTTTTTATCCCCAACTAGAGTTAAAATTATTTGCTTTATAGTTAAGTGTTCATAGAGGTGACTGTGCAATGAAAGTGGAAGTTTCATCTTTTGGTTACTGCACTTAGAATTGCAGTTCTTGTTGTCCGTGGGTTTCAACCTATACTCCAGATTGCCAGACTGTCTCCTATTTCCTTCCTCCGTTTAAACAGCATTTGGTACCTATGGGGTGCATGCCTCTATAACAAGCACAGTGCAGCTTACAAATCACAGAGGAGATGTGCACACTTCTAACACGCCTTGTCATCTACTCTAAGGGTGAGCAACACAGTAAATGGCTTTTGAGCAATGGGGTAATCATGGTTTTCCTGAGAATTACAGCTGCCTAAACTGTGGCTAGTGGCTTGTTTCATACTCCAAGATACTTATTTTGAAGAGTTCAGTCAGTCTTGACTAAGTTATTTGGCACACACACAAAAATCCCTTTGAAAGCTGATCGTGGAATTTGCTACTAGTGGCCTTCATAAATCAGAACTAGTGCTCTTTTAAAAAGACATGTGCATAGGGACACCCAGGTGGCTCAGTTGGTTAAGCGTCTGACTCTCGATTTTAGCTCCGGTAACAATCTCAGTATGGTGAGATGGAGCCCTGCCTTGGGCTCGGCCTGAGTGTCCTGAGGGTGGAGGCTGCTTGGGATTCTCTCTCTGCCTCTCCCTCTGCCCCCCGCCCCCCCCAGCCTGTTCCCACGCTTGCTCAAGCTCTCTCGAAAAAAAAAAAAAAAAGAAAAAGAAAAAAGACACGCGTAGAGATTTCAGTGAGCTCAGAGCACTGGATTAATGTCTTTTCACAGTCTTTACTGAAGACCTCTTTTGGGTCATGTATTTAAGTCTGAGGATATAGAACCAGAGAGAGAGAACTCCGACTTTGGTGAAGCTTGTTTTCTAATAAGTGATAAAATAAAAACCAAACAACGCATGCAGAAACCCATTCATTTACCTCATGTCTGTTCTGCACCCTCTCTGTGCCAGGCATTGTGCGTGCTCTGTGCTAGGGATTCAGCCACACACAGGAGAGACCCGGCCTCTGCCCTCAACGAGGGGGCTGACCGGCAGGGAAGACAAACAGGCCCACAGATCACCAGCAAATTATATTTAAAGATGGTGGAAAAAAGAGACTGAAGCAGGAGAGTACAGCTGAGACCAGAACCTGGGTATTTCCCTAGCCAGTCCAAGGGGGTGGGCCCTCACTGGAGGATGGCTGACAAGTGCAGCTGGTATTTTCATAATTCTAAAAATAACCCGGCCTTAGAGTGTCATCTTTAAAAAGTAGGTCTTTGAGAAGGCTCAAGATGTATGTTAGATGCGTGTGTAAATTGTCACAAATGTTTCCCGGCTCGCGAGTCCAGGTGTGCGGTGCTGGGCCAGCCCTGCACGAGGAAGCTTTGTTCATTTGGGTTTCTGCAGCTGTTAGTGCGCTTGCGGAAGTGAGCCAGCAGCTCGGTCCCTACGGTGTTGTGCCCCTTTACTCCTTGGTGGGTCGGCCAGACTGTTGGCACTGAGCTGGAAAACCACACGACCTGGTGGGTCGCCCCCTGCTCCCTTAACTCTTCCTTTGTAGCTCAGTGTGGCATAATACTCTCCCTTCCTTCAGTTAAAGATGGGGCTGAGAGGTGGGGCCGCAGTGATTCTGTGCACTTTCCCCCTGTTGACAGAGGAGGAGGAGAGAGAGAAGGAGCAGGTCCACCTTGTCCCCGTGGTCCGCCTTCTCCTCTCCTGACTTGAATGGGGCAGGAAGCTAGCAAAGGGCGCCTTGGATTTTCAGCCAGGAACGGGTTCTCCACTCTTCCTGCCCTGCTGTGTTAGGGGACGTGACTCTTTGGGAGTGACGGACACCACAGGACCCCTGGTGTGCTCCCTCAAGGCCTCTCCTCTTGAGAAATCCCAATACTAGGGCATCACACTCTAGAAGCCCTTAATAGCCAGAGTACCCTGGTGGTAGAGTCCTAGTGAAGATGCAAACTCAAACTTGTTTTGTTTTCAGTTGCTAGGGCAGAAAGAAATGGATGCAAATTCTGTTTTCATTTACTATTAAAAAAATCCTGTTTCCTTTCTATGTTGGGATCTTTCATACATGACTGAAATCCAGCAAGCAAGGCGATTGTATTACTAAACGTACTGTTTTAGCCATTGCATCTCATTCCTTCCAAACTGGGGATGTTTTCTTTATAAATGCCTTTGAGATCAAGTGTAAGAGATACTACTATTAACCCTTTGTCATGCTTTTACTTGAATCCTCAATTCTTAGTAATGTTTGTTTAGTCCTGTGGTATTTTTTTTTTTAACATTTAAAAGGCATGTTTTACATATAGTAAAATTCAAAGCTAGCTGTTTGGTTTGTTAACTTTTGACAGATGTGATAATCCTCACCCAAAACAAGGTAGAGGACACTCCCACTGCTCTTTCAAGTCCTGCCTTCCCCCCCCCAGCCCAGATGAACACGGAATGACCTCCGCGATCAATTAGTTTGCCTGTTCTAGAGCTGCCTATAAATGGAATCCTGTAGAATGTAGTCATATTTTTGGAGATTCATCCATGTTGTTTTGGGTATCAGTCGTCGTCCAGTATATTTTATATATAAGAATATCTGGAAAAATATTTTGAATTAAATCGTGAAGTAGTCCATCTCTCATAGGTAGCAGCCTAATAATGCTTAACCTTTTAATTTTATTTTTACTTTAATGTCAAGTATTTTTTTGGTCTCAGTTATTTTTATAACTCCTTTAGCAGCTCATGCAATGCCTTGCCTGTAATAGGAAATCAGCAAAGGTTTTCTTAAGCTGGAAGGGAATGTGTGAGGAAAAGTAACTCCTATCTCATCTTATAGAAATTCAGACTTTAATCGCCATGCTGTGATTGTGCAACATGCCTGCCCGTTCCTTCTGAGCGTTAGCCCATGAGATTTTACTGAGGAGCATGATACCTGCCCGAAGGGGACTGTTAGTGGATGCTTTCTTTCCGTGCAAGCAGTTCAAGCATAATCATTTATTTTTCCAAAAGGTCAGCTCTTATTGATATTTTTTTACTGGTAAAAATATTCTAAACAGATATTATTACCCTCATTTGGTAACTGAAGAGCTCTGGGAACAGAAAAGTAAGGGGGACCTATCCAAAAGGAAGGAGGGATTCAGCGTCGGTGCAAGATATTAGAGTCCAAAATATTTGTTCAAGCGCGTGTGTTCCAAGTTCCCAGAGAAGTTACTGACGCTGACGTTATTTCCCTTAAGGATGACTCAGAGTTCTTGAGTCTGGTTTCCACTGTTAGTCATCTTCAGGGCTTGGGTGAAAGCAGGCTTTTACTCTGCCTGGATTCCAGGCTTCACAGACCGTGCCCCCCGCCCCACCCCCTCGCCTTGATTCCTATCTCCCGGCTCAGCCACACAGCAGTCTCTGCAACCAATTCTGGCTCCAGGCAAGAAGGATTTTAACTTCAGCATTTAGTAGCAGTCCAGCATTAACCTTGTGTTTGTGTTTCAGTTTTGATCATTTGGCCCGTCCTTTTCTTTTTCTCCCCTAGTTGCCCAAACTCCTTCTCAGAAACATGCTTAGGACCCTAGTCTCTTTATTCTTCAGGTCCCATCTTACTCAGCAATGTCTTCTAATTGTCCTCCTGCCCTGGATGTGAAGTCCTCCACCCCCCCCACCACCCCAGTTAGTGCTCCCTGCCCCTGCTTGTGGCAGACCCTGATAATGGCCTCCCTGTGTCCCCAGATTTAGTAACACGTGTTCTACTTCTGGTTTCTTCTTGAGCTGTTATACCCGTGGCACCTTCAATCTTGGACCCTGAATTGTGATCAAAGTGCCGTCTTTATTTTCAGGCCACTAACTTAGTCATGGTGCGCTGGCTGCTGTAAGCGGGGCTGTGAGTTAAGAGTGGGATCCAGTTTCCTGCAGGAAGAGATAGACTTCACTTCAACCTGACACCTAAGAAAGATCAAGTGTTTACTGGAATGTGGGGAAACCACCTCCTGAGCAGTAGAAATCAGTGCCTCACATGAGACAGTTCTCTTCAAAAGCAGTTCCCCCATGTTGGGGAGTGACGAGTTGAGCGTTAGGGTAGGTGAGCAAAGCTAGCACTCAGCACAGAGTGCTCATGGCTGGAGCTGTGGCCCCCCCCCCCCCCCAGTCTTCAGTGTGAAAAATGGATATTTTCTTCATCTTGTGCATATACTTAAAAAAGTCCTCTAGTCAAAATTTCCAGTATTTGAAAATGTGCTGGGAGTCTCACAAGTTGAGAACCACCCCTCTTGCCTTTGTCCTTCTCTCGCTGCCGCTGAGGGTGTTCCTGAACTAGCCTGCCTGTGTCTCTCCACCTTTCTTGGTTACCACATCCTGTCTCAGGTGGCCCTCCTCCTGGCGCCTGCCCTGGGTTTATTCCCCGACACCTGGTCTGCCCTTGAGGCCGGCTGCATTCCTCCCAGGCAGGCAGGCTGGCTCCACACTGAAGGTTTTGACTGAAGGTCCCATTCTGGCCCTTACCAGGTCAGCTTCTTTGGAAATGAAAGGCTGTGTATGAAGGGGAGGGGGATCTCCTCTGCCTTCAGAGAGGGAAATTAGTTCTAGGAGAATGCACAGCCCAAACAGGCCTAACCTTGTTGTGACGGAACCTAGACATCGATTTAAATTAAAAAAAAAACAAAGTGACAAATGCTGTGAACAGGTAAACCGTAGGGCTTCTTGTCCAACTAGAGCTGGTGTGTGCCGCTGCCATTTGCTTTATGAAGCGTTATGAGCTCTTCAAAATGGATTGAGAAAGGTTCCCTTCTGAATTTTTTACTTGGTAAAATAAGCAAGGTTACAGTGTTGCACGTACCTTTCAAAAAACTCGATTGTGACTTCTGACTTAATCTGCAGCTCGTGTAGAAAAGTATCTATGAATCAATATTGTACAAATATATGTAGAAAATCCATCAACTATGACCTCTGTATACCATGTTAATTGTCCACTAGGAGTGAGAAATAATTTAAATAGTAAAATAATTGTGATAAATTGCTTTGTAACTTTTTAATGCCTAAGTACATTTGTACGTAGGCTTTAAACATAGCCTGCGTAGGAATACATAAACATAGTGTACACAGGAGTCACCTTGACCATGCATTCTGAACTTTTAAAATCACCACTTTCTTAGTATCGTCCAGCATGTCTACCTAGAATAAAGCATTTTTTTTTTTTAAGATTTTATTTATTTATTTGACAGAGAGAGACAGCCAGTGAGAGAGGGAACACAAGCAGGGGGAGTGGGAGAGGAAGAAGCAGGCTCCCAGTGGAGGAGCCTGATGTGGGGCTCGATCCCGGAACGCCGGGATCACGCCCTGAGCCGAAGGCAGACACTTAACCACTGCGCTACCCAGGTGCCCCTACCTAGAATAAAGCATTTAATTTTTTTAAAAAGATTTTATTTATTTATTTGTGTGAGAGAGAGCACGTGCAAGCAGGGGGAGCAGCAGGCAGAGGGAGAAGCAGGCTCCCTGCTGAGCAAAGAGCCCGATGCAGGACTCAATCCCAGGACTCCTGGATCATGACCTGAGCCAAAGGCAGATACTTAACCGACTGAGCCACCCAGGCGTCCCAGCATTTAATTTTTTTATAGCTCTCTCTCCTGATATATAAAGCAGTGATTGAATTCACCTGCTTTTGGTCTTATTAGAGATGTTTATAGATAAGTTTTTAGTTTGATTAATTACTGCCGGTTAAATGGGAGAGATTCAGACAGTACAATTGCCTTCTCATTTGTAGCAAGTTACCTCCTGTAAATGTACAGTGCAGAGAAAATAACTTAAATCAAAGCTCATTTTCTCATAGGAATTATGTGTGAAGGGAGATTATACTAAGGGCCCTTTGTCTTTTGTTTTATAGAAATAATGACAAATACTTTATATAGTTTAATATAAATGCTATACGAAGCTTTCCTGGGAACTTAAAAATTGATGGGACAGGGAAATATGGTAGTCATATAAAATCCTATTTGATTTTTGATGACAGAATAGTAAAGGTTTCTATTCATATTCTTCATGATTCCTGCCTTATTTTTATTATAACCATTAGAAGGCGACTAGATGAAAGGCTTTTTAAAGGCAAAGATCTGTGAGGCATCATTGAGGAGACTTGTGGGAGCCTTGGGCACAGAGGATGATCTTTTTGAGAAACTGACCAGAAATACGCTGGTCTTCCCATAGCTGTTTTCCGTAGTGCCCAAGCACTGGTACTACATGGTTCCCAACTTGGGTTCTGTAGGGCTTCAGGCGTGACCTGGGGGGCAGGAGAGTTTTTGAATCCCCAGACTGTATGGGAAATGTGTTTAGTTGCATGGTGAAGGGAGTCCATAACATTTATCACATTCTTAGGGGGCTCCTTGATCCCAAAGGACTGCATTGCCAGCTCCATAAAAACTGAAGCAGTTACAATACAGATCTCATGAGTTAAGGCTTGTCAGCTGCACAGTGGTGTAAAATTGTTAGCCAACACTGCTGCCTTTGAAGTTAAAAACCTCTCTTTTCCGGTGCTGTCCTCATCAGCAACCACACTGATAATTCCTAAGGTCCACGTGCTTTACAGTGTGTCCACTACAATGGATTTCCTTCGGTAGTGGTGTTGGGGGGAGGACCAGAAAAAGAATAGAGAATTTTTTTTTATTTTTTATTTTTTTTTTATTTCTCAACGTGTGACTACGTTTTAATTGGGAATCTTTGGTCATAGGAGGCAGAAACCCAAATCGAATGGCCTTAGTAATAAAGGGAGTTTCTAAGTGTAATAACTGAAAAGTGCAGAGGTCGTTTGAGCTTCGGGAGCCAGCCTTGCCCTCAGGTTTCATGGGAGGGACTCCCACTAGCTCTGTGGCTCTCCTTGTTGCTAAGTGGCAGTGGTGGTTTCGCACCTGTTAATCCCTTTCCGCCATGTTCTCCACAGGAAGAAAGAGCTCTGGTAATTTCTCCTCCCTACAAATCTCAGCAAATATCTCTCACGGGATTATAAACCGATCCCTAAAATTGCCATTGTGGACATATATTGCAGGGATTGTGGAAGTTACTTTAGCTGCATAAATGACAACAGGGAGTATGCACACTTCTGTTGAACTTTTATATTATTACCTTCTAAAGCCAAAGTGGCAGTGAAATTTATCTGTCAGTTCAGTGTACTGAAATGTATGCTTAATATTCATAATAATCTAATAGTTTTATGTTTGCTTTTCTTAATATAAAAATTGGATACATCAGATATGTCCTATTGCTCTGTCTTAACAAAAAAACTGATTTTGGGGGAGGCCCTCATTAGGTTGGTTGTGTTAGTGGTTCTTTCTAGAAAAGTTATGGCTGCATCTGCTCTTTCACTCTGGTTTTGTGTGGTGTGTGTGTGTGTGTGTGTGTGAGAAAAACATGTTTTTCAATTATTTCTCTGGTATAAAGCAATAGAAAAGGCTCGTTGGGAAGGGTTTCTGATGTTAGCGTGACTAAATTAAAATTCTTTACCCTGCTACTTACTGGTTGTGCAACCTTCAGTAAGTTGTTGAATCTCTCAATTTTTTCTTATTATAAAGATAAAATGAGATAATGTACTTAAAGGACTTAGTATAGTGACTGGGACTAGTAGCTGTTTATATTAGCCAAATTATGCAAATCTCATGACTTCAAATAAAATTATTATGTGTACAAGAACTTAATTACAGGCATTCATGAATGGGCCCATGGCTAATGACTATACCTATAGAATGAATCTGTTCATTCTATTTTGCATAGATTCTCTTGGGTAGGATTCTAGAAGTTAGATTAACATTTTAGTCAAGAAAACCAAGAATATTATTAAGTTGACAGAGATAGCATATGGTACATTAATATTACTAATAAGCATTACTTGTGTTACTGAATTAGGTCTGAAAATATCAAGAGGGAAATTAGCTTAAAGCTCTGAATTTCCGAGTCTGTCTGAGGGTAAGTACACAGTACGTCTTTAATTGATTTTATTCCTCAGGTGACTTTATTCAGTTTATACTGGGGCTCAATTTTCATAATTTTATAATATGAATGAGTAAAAATGAATATAGTCATCTACGTTTTATAATAAATAGTTCCGATCAAAATTGTTGAACCAGTGACATTCTTTATAGCCAAGACTGAAACCTATTGAAAGTTTACTTTGTGGTTTTTGGTTTTCTTGCACTTTCCAGTGTAATCCTTTCTGAGTTCTTCAGGATTTTTTTAACCTGGGTCAATACAGTGCCTGAAATATTTCTACACTTGGGAATTCAAGTCAAAATAAACATTGCTGTGAGGAAAAAGTAATGGGACCCAGGTTGCTGGGCTTTGAAAAAGAAAGCTGACTAGTAGACTCTAATCATGCAAAGAGCCCAGCTGTGGAAATGGGTAAAGAGAGAATCTTAGTGGATTTAGGGAATTCGTTCTTATAATTAACCTAATGGTATAGATTGTTGAATACTTAATGAGGCCAAATACAGACTTTTTCCTAAGAATGTTTAAAAATAGACAAGACAATGATTGGTCTGACTTTGATACAGTGCTGCTTCAAACAGGGGTAGACCAGACAACTTCACATGGGTCAGTTCTTTTTTTTTTTTTTAATGTTTTTTTATTATATCATGTTAGTCACCATACAGTACATCCCTGGTTTCTGATGTAAAGTTCGATGATTCATTAGTTGCATATAACACCCAGTGCACCATGCAATACGTGCCCTCCTTACTACCCATCACCAGTCTATCCCATTCCCCCACCATCTCCCCTCTGAAGCTCTCAGTTTGTTTCTCAGAGTCCACAGTCTCTCCTGCTTCATTCCCCCTTCTGATTACCCCCCTTTCTTTATGCCTTTCTTCCCCTACCGATCTTCCTAGTTCTTATGTTCCATAGATGAGAGAAATCATATGATCATTGTCTTTCTCTGCTTGACTTATTTCACTTAGCATTATCTCCTCCAGTGCCGTCCATGTTGCAGCAAATGTTGAGAACTAGTTCTTTCTGATAGCTGAGTAATATTCCATTGTATATATGGACCACAACTTCTTAATCCAGTCATCTGTTGAAGGGCATATGGGTTGCAGTGGGTAAATACCCAGTAGTGCAATGGCTGGGTCATAGGGTAGCTCAATTTTTAACTTTTTAAGGGACCTCCACACTGTTTTCCAGAGTAGCTGTACCAACTTGCATTCCCACCAACAATGTAGGAGGGATCCCCTTTCTCCACATCCTCTCCAGCAATTGTTGTTTCTTGCCTTGTCAATTTTTGCCATTCTAACTGGCGTAAGGTGGTATCTTAGTGTGGTTTTGATTTGAATTTCCCTGATGGCTAATGATTTTGAGCATTTTTTCATGTGTCTGTCAGCTATTTGTATGTCATCATTGGAAAAGTGTCTGTTCATATCTTCTGCCCATTTTAAGATTAGTTTATTTGTTTCTCGCGTATTGAGTTTGAGAAGTTCTTTGTAGATCTTGGATACCAGTTTTTTATCTGTAGCATCATTTGCAAATATATTCTCCCATTCCGTGGGCTGCCTCTTAGTTTTTTTTGACTGTTTCCTTGGCTGTGCAGAAGCTTTTTATCTTGATGAAGTCCCACAAGTTCATTTTATCTTTTGTTTCTCTTGCCTTTGGAGATGTGTCATGAAAAAGGTTGCTTTGGCCGATGTCGTAGAGAGTGCTGCCTATGTTCTCCTCTAGGATTTTGATGGATTCCTGTCTCACATCAAGGTCTTTCGTCCATTTGGAGTTTATCTTTGTGTATGGTGTGAGAGAGTGGTCAAGTTTCATTCTTTTGCATGTAGCTGTCCAATTTTCCCAGTTCTATCCTACTTTCTAATGAAATCCATTAACCCAGGATTTAAATGTCTGCTCTATGCCTATCAGTGTTAAAAACTAAGAAGGTGCCTAAAAAAGAGTAACCTATATTAAGTAGCAGGTATCATTATAAATATTTCATATGTATTAACACATTTAATAGTTATAACAATGCAATTAAGTAGGTACTATTATTATAATAACCACTTTATGGATGATAAAATCGAGGGTCAGGAAAGTTAAGTAATTCGCCATAGCCCCACAGCAAATGAACTGTGATACAGGATTGGAACTTTGGCTCAAACATTAAGCTGATTCTTAGACAGTCTAGTTATAGATACAAACATGAAAAATAAGGACAGTGTAAATATTTGATTAATGTACTGGGGGATTATGAATCTTATTTCATCATCTGTAGAATCTCATTGCCATTAATTTTGTTCCGTCCACTTGAAAGTCCTCCCTAGGTGGAAAGCTGATCTGGATATGACAGTAGTCCTTAGAGTTAATGGAAGGAAAATGTTTGATAGATACTGCAATCGATCAGGCTCCGTGCTCAGCAGGGAGTCTGCTTGAAGATTCTCTCCCTCTGCCCCTCCACCCCCTTTCTCTCTCTCTCTCAAATAAATACATCTTTGGAAAAAAAAAAAAAAAACAAACCTTCCACCGAGTAGTAAGGCTGAATTTTCTTTTGTGTCTTCAGGAAATATACATGAAGTAGTAAAGAAAATGTATCTCATGATTATGAAACTTTTCAGAATAAACAAAACCAGGAATTTGAGAGTGAGTTGACCTGAAGTAATACGGAGCAAGACCCCGGCAAAAGTCATTTAAACAAAGGGTTGTGCCACTAACTAGTACACGCGGAGCCCCCTGAGTCTTAGATACCATTCCAATTCAAGGCTATCTGGTCTGGGCCCATTTAGCCAGCCTTAGCCAAAAATAAGACTTGCCATTTATAATACCTCCTTTTTATTTTGTGGATCTTTTTGTGAGAATGAAATGATAGAGTAGATGTTAAGCTGTTTTCAAAGATTTTGAATTGCAGGCTGATAGAGAGCATCGTCCCAGCTGCTGTGATGTCCTGGTCCTGCAATGCCTTGTAAATACAACAACTTCTTCGCTTTTGAAGCCGCAATTCCATATCAGAGAAGCAGGAACACAGAAATGCATGATTAAAAAGCTATTATCTGATAATAGGAAAGAGTACATTATACAGGAAATTTGCCTAATTTGTGTCCTGTTCATGTGATGTTCACAAATACTATTTTTTAAGTCGTGATCCGCATTTCATCTCGAGTAATTCTTCTGAGCTTTTTATTCCTTTGGATTACAGTCTGCTATTTTGAATTTGGTTTATTAAATATTCTGCAAGTGTATAAAGGTTTACAAATTCAGAAAATTCTTTTTAACGTACTAGAGCTCTTCTCATTCTCAGGGTGCATTCATGCTTTTGAAAAAAAATATTTTTTTCCCTGAGGGCAAATTCATTGGCAGGGCAAGGCATTCCAATTGTATGGCATTTCAGGGATCTCCTTTTTGTGTGGAGGATAGGATAGGGAGGATATAGGTTTGTCGAGGGAAGAAAGGATATCCATCAGGTGATAAACTTGGTTTACAAAAATCTGATAATATTTCATGTAAATGTGGAGTGAAGTGGCTTCTGGAGGACGTTAGACACTGATGAGTCTCCAAATCATTCAGCCATTTGTGGTCATCTGACCTTTAGATACTTTCAATGTGCCAAGTGCCTGAATGCCCGTATCTTAGCCACTTTTCTTTTTAAATGGCTGCTAGAACTTGTTTCTTGATCTTTGGAATAATTTTGTTTTCTTTATTAATAGTTTAATGAACAAGGTATCCTAAAGACTAAGGTACTTACTGAGAGAACTTCTTACTGAGCAGATCATTAATCTGCAATTTCAGGTTCCTATGGAGCCTAACGAACACCTGAAACGTTTCCTGGAAACAGTTCACACGAAAGGATAATCTTGGGAAGCTCAGTGTTGCCTCTTAGTATGTATTTCAGCCAACTAAGGAAATGAAACTCAAGAACTGTGTAACTAAATCTAATAAAAGGTCATAGGTTGTCTTAACAAGTTGGAATAAAACGTTGATTGTGTAAGTAATGGGAAGGCAACACCAAGGTTTACCTGAAGATGCTTCATGTGAAAAGGGAGTAAAGACGTGGAATCTTCTGCGTCCTGTTTGAACTTAGCACTGTTGTCCACATCCCTGCAGCAGGTGTTGGTCAGACCTTTTATTGCATCCTCTCCAAACAGTACTTCTTCCCCTGTTTCACCCAAGAAAAGTGTTTAAGATAAAGGCATAAGAAAGAAAATATGTCAGAATTTTTCTGAACGTTTAAAAATAGGTGGAAGAAACAACTTCTAAGAACATGTCCTGGTACTTTTGAGTTCACACGTAACAGAATGAAAGGGTGGAGGTGGTTTGTGATGAAATCGAGATGGGCTTTTTGAAGGAACAGAGCTGGGAGCCTGGAGACCTGGTTTCTAGTTTGATCGTGGTTGCTAACCAGTGACTCTGGATGTTAAACCAGCTTGGATCTCCTTTTCCTCAAAGCAAGCAGAGTTTCACCAGCACATTGTTAAAGTCCCTTTCAAATTCTGTGATTCTCTGTGCTGCACGGCACACTGTCTGAAAGCGAAGTGACTTAGAGCACCCACCGTGTTGTTATACTCATGACTCCGCACAGAGATTCGGCCAGGGCTCGGCTGAGTGGCGTTCAGCCGGCAGATGGTCTGGTCCAGGAAAGCTTCAGTCCTGTTTCTGTGATCTTGGCGGGGGTGTGTGGACGGCTGAGCTTGGCTGGGACTGCTCATCGGAGTACCTACACACAGGCTCTTCAGCATGGCGGCCTCGGGGTAGTGGGAGCTGTTTCGTGGCAACTCAGGGTGCGGAGAGTAGCGATCCAGCAGACAGGGGAGAAGCTGCGTGGCCTCTTCGTGGCTTTGCCTTTGGTGTCACAAGCACCATTTCCCTCCTGTTCTATGGAAGGAAGCAGTCATGGGCCTGCCCAGACTCAAGGGGAGGGGATATGAGCCCCCACCACCTATGAGAGGCATTGCCAAGAATTAATGGCCACAGTTGAAAGTTGTTGTCGTCCCATTAACCATGTATGGTAAAGTTTGTTCAACTGTGGTAAAGCTTGCTGTTTTAAATTTAGCCCTCTCAAACTCTTAACAAGAAGGAAAAGTCATGCCCTAGGAGAGAATGCTGATGACCAAAATTAATACTCTTCCTTCCATTCCTCCTTTCTTGCCCATTCTCCTGTAGTTTTTATTATTTAATATTTTAAACATATTTTATTTGTTTAGCCTACCTCTCAGGGTCTCCCAACCACCACTTAAGCCTTTTTTTAAAAATTGTTATTAAGTGTAGTACTGACATCTTGAAAGGTAGAGTTTGAAGGCATTTTCTTTTTTTTATTTAATTTTAATTCAAGTATAGTCAACATACAATGTTATATTAGTTTCAGGTGTACAATATAGTGATTCAACAATTCTATATATTACTCAGTGCTCCTCAAGATAAGTGTACTCTTAATTTCTATCCCCTGTCCCCCCTCCCCCCCCGCCCACTTCCCCTCTAGTAACCATCTGTTCCCTGTAGTTAAGAGTCTGTTTTTTGGTTTGTCTCCCCCCCCCCTTGTTTGTTTTGTTTCTTGAATTCTATGTTCCACGTATAAGTGAAATCATATGGTATTTGTCTTTCTCTGACTGACTTATTTCACTTAGCACAATACCCTCTAGCTCCATCCATGTTGTTGAAAATGGCAAGATTTCATTCGTTTTTATGGTTGAATAATATTCCATTGTGTATATATATATACACCACCTCTTTATTCGTCTATCAATGGACGCTTGGGCTGCTTCCATAGTTTGGCTATTGTAAATAATGCTGCAGTAAACATAGGGATGCATCTGTCCTTTCGAATTATTGTTTTTGTATTCTTTGGGTAAACACTCAGTAGTGCAGTTACTGAATCACATGATAATTATATTTTTAATTTTTTGCAGACCCTCCCTACTGTCTTCCACAGTAGGGGAGGAAGTACTGGCTGCCCCAGTTTGTCGAGAGCATTTTCCATGGGCCTGACATGGGGTGAACTGCACCGGACATTTCCCAACCTTTTCGTTTCCAATGAGTGGTTTCTTGAAATAAGGAAGCTGGTAATAATGCTGGCTTCACCCAGCAGAGCACACAGACAATCACAAAAAAAAAAAAAATTTTTGTAGTTGGAAAACAGTAATTTATGATTAAACAACCACACTGCCTGATGCGATGTATCCTCTTAACATAATTTTGGAGTTAAGTGAATTACTTTGAGCTAATCTCTCCTGGAGACCTGTGTTTATCTTGAACATAACATGTGGTGTTGTAAAGGATTTAAAGAAATTATTAAGCAAATATTACAGGAAAGTGGCCAGAAAGTTCTACACATAAACATATCTATATCTCCAAAGATGCTTAATCATTTTTTTAGAAGTCTAGGGGATTTTATAAACTACTGTTTTTAATAGCTGCCGTTTATAAGAAATGATATCTCTCCATTGTTTCTTAAGGGCACATGCTGAAATTTGGCTGACAATCGGTGTTCTCATTAAATGCTCATTCCACTGCTGTGAAGGAGTTTTGTTACTCAGGCCCAGCAAGCTTCGAGTTGCTGGAACGTAATTACCTGAAAGCAGTGTACTTGGACACAGATTGGAACAGCCTTCACAGTAGCCAATTTACCCTTCTATCAAGTCCAAACAATTCTCACGTTTATCTATGGCTCAAAGTTCACTTATAAGGAGGTGGTGGAGGAAAGCAGCATTTATTTTATTTAATTTTTTTCTAAATGTTGTATTCTTTCATTTCATTATGTTTTTTAAATATCATAGTTTGGTCATTGACACACTTCAATGGAAATATGCATTTCAGCTCTGAGGGGTAAGTTACAGTAGTAAGGATATGATCTTTATAATCTTTTTCTCTAAATTAACTTTGGAGTCTTGTGAAAACCTTCACACAACAGGGAACTATGATTTTTGACCCTTTTAAGTATTGATGTCTTTCTTTTGAGGTTTCCTCTGGGGAAAAAAATTATCACTATATTGTTCTTGCAGACTCTCTGCGGGTGCTGACATAATTAATACTGTATTATTAAAGGCTTATTGTGTCTACTTTTTAAAATGGTAGCTTTCCCTTGTTCTGTAAAAAAAAAAAAAATTCTTTATTGATAGCGAGGTATCCCGTAGAGCAACATAACCTAAGTCAAGATCCTTACAGGGAGTAGTGAACAGTCTATAATTGGCCTGTTTAATATCACATTTATTTAATTGTATAAGTATTACATTGTCACTGGAAGAAAATGAGAATACACATTGGAAAAAATAAAATGATAGCACCTAATAATGTCTGTTAACATTTTGGTTTATATCAAGAGTAAAATAAAAAATATTTAACAGCCAATAAACAGGCACCAACTAATCAGGATGAACTCTGGCCTTCCATAACACATACTGTCTGGTTAAAATTGGTCTTGGGTTGTTGTATACCTCTGGGTGTTTTCCCATTTATAGACATGCTATATGTATTTTAAACAATCAGCGTTATTACCATGACCCCCTACCCCCGTAAAGTGTTTGTAGGCTTCACAGGCTGATTCCACAACTAAATCTCTATATGAGAAATAGAAGTTGAGTCCACAGAATTGAAAAATAAGATTATTTACTTATTTGTGAATTTCCTTTTTACTTATCTTGTTAAACATGTAATAATGGAAGATTTCCATTTAGTAAAAGGACATGTACATCCTTTTAAAAACAGAGCACATTTTAGGAAAAGAAGTTTAGTCTTGCAGATTATCATCTTCCTGCTCGTTCCTACTGGGCTTTCCCATTTGAAGTCCGTAGGCGTCCAGAGCTTGCTTCTCATCTGCCTCCAAGCCCCCTGCCACTGATCTAGTTGTGGAGGAGAAAAAAATAGGGTTCAGAAATCTCTAAATATATGAAATTATTCGTTGTTTGAGCTAATTTATGAAAGGCATGTTGATGCCATTAATAACGATGCAATGTGCAATCGAGGTCCATGGAAGAAGCACATGATTTAAAAAGCCTGAATATTATCCCTAAATCTGCCCATGATTATAAGTTAGAAGATATAGAATATCATTAACAACCTTGATGGTTAACCTTTTGCTCTATTAGAACATGAGAATGTATAATTAAGGTCTTCTCTTCAAGCCATATGAATGCACTGGATTACTTCGAGTCAGTTATTTGAGTTCTAGGTGATCATCAGTATCATAGTTCTCTTACCTAGAGAATGAAAGGTTTGGACTAGATTATACCCAAGAGTCCTCCCAGCGTGCTCCTTCCATAATTGTATGTTAATAACCCTTACAGTGAAGTTAGTAATGTTTGGTTTACACTTTAAATCTGCAGAAAGTCTTCAGAACTCTCCATGTAATAATTCCAGAAATTTCATCAATCTTAGGAATGAGGAGGTTGATGGATCCTGGATGGTACAGAAGGGAGAAGGCAGTAGGGNNNNACTTGTGAGTTATAGCTTGGAGAGCCAGGGATATGTTACTCCAGGATTCTGGAAACCCAGATTGGTAACACAGCTGTCCGTACCTCCTGCAGGTGGGTCAGTAAGGGGGAGAGGGGAATGGGGATGTTGCTGGTGATTATTGCCTGGGGAGGCAGAATCTGCTAGATTATGGTTTTGGTCTGGCGAGGATTATTTTTCCTTCCATGTTTTCACACCGCTGTCATGTGTGGCCAAAGAATCTAGGCCACAGCACTGCATAATTGCATGTTTTGAATGTATCTTGTTTTGACTGTGATCTATTGGGAAATATTTACCTTGGTGGGTTATTTGTTTATTCGCTTATTTTTGTACGTGTTGCTATAGTTTACTAAAAGCCTTAGTTCAGGGGCCACCATGAGAAGGGGCATCAACATGAGTCAGAAGGCTCCTGTGTGAGCATTTCCTGGTCCAGTCCTATGTCTACCCCTCACTAGTCTTGGGCTGGTAATTGTCTTCTATAGTCCACCAAAAGTATGCACAGATCTTAAATTTTAATTATGGTATGCTGAAATAAGGTATTATATGAGTAACTGATTATTAGACCTGAGCACTCAGACCTGAATTGCTTTTTGTTTAATGGAAAGCCCACAAAACAGATAAAAGCTAAAATGATGATGATGATAATTATAATAAGCAGATAATAAGGCAATCCTTATTGAACATATAGCATGTGCCGAGGGCTCTCCTAAGTGCTTCACGTGAATTCCTATGCCCCTCACAACAGTCTGGATTGGTAGGTACTATTATGGTCCCATTTTTACAGGTGAAGAAACTGAGGCACAGAAAGACTAAGTAACTTGCCAAGGTCAGCTGGGAATTGAACCGAGGCCATCTGTCTCGAGAATCCGTGTCTTTGACCCCTAGAAGATAGGGCTACATAGAACTGGGCACGTTTGTTGAAAGCCTCATAGATACTAACAACTGCTTTTAATTATAGAACTTTATCATCACATTTCAAGTTTGTTTTTGGAAAATAATATTAGTACAGTTTAGTCTGGATAATTTGTTGTTTTGTTTTTAATTTGGCCAGCTAAGTGTTTATCACACTTTGGAGTGATCATAAAATGGTGATATTTAACTTTTTTCACCAGATATACTTAGGATTAAATGAATTGTGGAAATTGTCCAAAATCATAAAAACATAAGATTGGCACTAGTCATCAGTCGAAAGTGAAGTAGAAATATACATTATGGCCAAGTTTTTCTATAAACAAATAAACTCAAAATATTCAAATGCACAAAACAAAGTTTCCTGATTCTGTTATTTAATTATGCATTTTTATCTGAATGGCATGCCATAAAATAATCACATTTTAAAGTGACCCTGATTAAGATTTAAGACATCAAATTTTTAGCTCCCTTGCATATTTTATAATTGAGAATGAGTTAATTTTTACTTAAACATGGCATACATAATATCTCTTTCATTGTAAACACTAAAAATTTAAGTTACCATAGTTTTTGCATGTCTAGATTACCAAACTTAATAAAACTTTATTCTTGTTTACTACAGTGTTCTTAATTTTATAGAATCTATTTTCTATCATTTATTCACTTATCCCTTTCCTCTCTCCTTCCTTTCCTGATTTCATTATTCTGGTCTTTGAGTGTTTGAAGTATTGGAAGCCCTTCATCTTGGCCATCTTTGAACACGTAGAGATTAGCCGTCATTATCATGTTCTCTGTCTTACTTGGAGTTTATTCCTCCAATAAAAGCAGGAATGTTGCTGGAGAGGGTGGTAATGGCCATTACTTGTTGGACATTATTCCCAAAGAAACCATCATGAAACCATAGGATTCTCCTCAATTTAGAAAGAATCACCCCCCAGTCATTTCCATAGTATTGTAGTGTCTATGAGTGGTGACTCCCAGTTCGGGGTGGTTGTTAAGAAGTGAAATTAAGAGTCCATTTCTTCCTCCTAGACGGACAGGTCTTCCAGCTCCTTCAGGCCCCAAGTGTCCTCGCTGTAATCTTAAAGTCACTGCATCTCATCTTTTTTTTTTTTTTTTAAAGATTTTTTATTTATTTATGTGACAGAGATAGAGACAGCCAGCAAGAGAGGGAACACAGCAGGGGGAGTGGGAGAGAAAGAAGCAGGCTCCCAGCGGAGGAGCCCGATGTGGGACTCCATCCCGGAACTCCGGGATCACGCCCTGAGCCGAAGGCAGACGCTTTAACGACTGTGCTACCCAGGCGCCCCTGCATCTCATCTTCTGATTAGGATGCCATCAATTTGAGTGTGTGTGTGTGTGTCCACGTACACACGCATACAGAGCGTTGACAAAGATGACAGAAAAGGAGGAACTCACAGTATTTTGCTTTTTCTGGCTTCATCAGACTCTGCCACAGTAATCATTTCAGATTCTGGTGCTTTCCTGGCTTTCCAAACCACATTTACCTAAGGCAGTGGCGGTAACTTATTTTCATATCTGTTTGTCGTTGCATGGTGCTTTGGAAGGGCTAGTGTTTTCCAGTTATTTGTTACTACTGTTAATCATTACAAAATCTTGTTATTACTGCTCATATATAAATCAGGAAAAACAAATTTGATTTCTAGCATTTCAATGTGGTTAAAAAAATTCATGAATAGAGGAAACTTCTTATGCAAATATAAGCAACTGACAGAGAATAAATATGGGCACAAACTGTTGCTATTATAATCATCTTTTGACCTCAGCCACCCTTTGTATAGCCCAAGTAATGACTCTTTGATATTTATTATAAAGCATATTAAATGTCTTGATTAACTGAACCTTTCATTCCTCTTTTTTGTTTCATGTAGCAGTGAAAATAGATTGTTCTATTATCATTCTTGCCAGGAAATTTATAAAATGTATAAAATTATTCATAAATGTATTTTAAACTGGAGATATATTAATTTATTATTGGGTGTACGGAGCAGAAAACATTTCTTTTCACATTTGAATGGCAGGCACATGATTATAAATTCACTTCCTACTGAATATTAATCATCAACTCCATATGGCTGGTGGATAAAACTCTGAGAGGCACAGCCAGGAGATGTAAATTCTTACCCTCATCATGGACTTTTTATGTGATTTTGTTTAATGTTTAAAATCGACTGAGTGACCTTTGAATTAAAAAAAAAAAAAAAAAGTCATTCCTCCTGAGAAGTCCAAGGGCAATATGGCCTCAAGATGGGTAATTATTCCTTCCACTCGCCTCTTGGCTTCTGTGGTTTTGGACTCTCCTGGCCCTCCTTCTACATTTGACTATTCCTTCTTGGTCTCCTGCTTCCTCTGCTCTGCTTAAAACACTGGTGTTACTTAGAGTACCAACCTCAGTCCACTTCCGTTCTTGCCCGTGTTTTCTCAAGGCTTGCTCATTCACACTTGGCATTTACAGGTGCCGGCCTGTTCTTGGACTCTAGACACCCCCCCCCCCCCCACCAGGACATTCCCACCAGGTGCTCCCCGCTCTGTGCTTCCTTCCTTCTCCACCCTGTTACCCCCACCCCACCTGTCCTGGGATCTGCTCAGTGGCTTGACTGCTGAGTCCCCAGCACTTAGCCAGGCACTGGCATATAGTAGGCACTCAGAATGTGCTCAGTGATTTCATGTTCACGTTTGAACTCCTGATCCTCCTGTGGCCAACACCCACACAGAGGAAAACACATCTCTTCCTGTGTTCTCTTTCTCAGTGAATGGCATCCACCATCCAGTTTCCCCTCCCTCCTCTCTCTCCTCACACCGCCCTGTTGCTGCCTTTTCTGCATCCAGTCCGGTACACTGTGTCTTGTTTCTGAGTCCACTCCCTCCCTTCAGTCACAAATACCACTACCCTGGTCCTTGGCGTTCCTGTCTCTCACCTGGACTGTGGCTGTATCTCTGTGTTTGTATTCCAGCCTTCCAGTCTTGTCCTCTCAAATCCATCCTTCTTCACACTGTTGCCAGATGAATCTGAAGAAAACTGCAAACTTTACCAAGACTTCAGAAAGACTGAAATAAAGGCCAGGGGTTTTCTGTGCTCCCTGTATGAGGCAACAGTAGGAAAGTGTTGACGCTTCGTAGGTTTGTTCAGTTTACCACAGTGGGAATCAAGAACCCAAAGGGAGGTTTTCTGAGACAACTGGATAAAGTGAGTCACTTGTCTTATAGAATAAATGCGTGAGAATACATGGGAAAAACTGTAGTGTGAGGTTATCACGTTTGCGGTAAGAGAGCTTGGCGTCGAATCGCAGCTCTGGTACGTATTAGCTGTGTGGCCTTGTGCCGTTGCCCCGACCTTCGCTATGTCTTCCTCTTTAAAATGGCATTACAATAGGAACTAGCTCTAAGAATTTTTGTGAGTTTTAAATGACGTAGTGACAGCATATGGTGCATTTAGTACAATGTCTGGTGCCCAGTTAATGCTTATTAAATATTAGCGGAATCAAAACATGAAAACCACAGCCACATACACATATATACATGTTTACATACTATATGAAGATGAAAGAATAGTATAGTGGTTGTCTCAATATGGTGGGGTTACAGATTTTTCTTGTTTGTGCCTTTTCTCCATTTTCTGTAACTATCATTTGTTACTTTTTAAGTAGAAACCTTCAGTGACTACCCCCGCTTTCCGCAATAAATCCAAGCTCCCTTACACTTCCTTCAGTGTCCTCCGTAAGCTCATTTCGCTTTACTTCTCTCTCCTCATCGATTACGACTTCTACCTACCTTTGTAGTCACCATGAATCCTGAATTACCTTATTCCCTTACACACGGTTTCCTGCCTGCCTTGCTCTTACCCCTGTCTATAACGTCCAGTCCTCACTTTGTCTTATTCACTGTGGCTTCCCCTTTAGGATTTAGCTTAAACTCACACATCAGATTGAGCATTGGGAACGCCGTGTTTTAAGTATTTGCTCTTGTGTCTGTTTTCCTCAGTGGAATGTTTTTCTCCTGAATGAGGACTTTACTAGAAGCTGGAAATAAAAGATGACTAAGTTATAGTCCATGCCCTCAGGTTGCTTATAATTAGCAGGAGGGGAAAGGCATGACAACACATGAAGGTGGTAACTATTGTAGGATCTCTGATACAAGTACCTGCAGAATTCAGTAGGGCAGAGGGAAGGGTGCAGTTAGTCCCTCTTGGAGGGGGCGGTGAATTAAGGCAAAGGGTTCAGGAATGTTTTCATTCATGGGGTGATGCTTAACCAGCTGAGTAGGTGTTTCCCGGGCAGATAACATGGGGGCAAGTGTTCTAGGCGGGGTGTGTGGGAGAATGATGACGAGGTGAGTTGGAGGTGGGTCTTCATGGTGCTTGGCAAAGGGTAGAAGCTCAAAAATACTCAAACTGAACAGTGTGCCCCCTCCTAGTATCCCTGAGATTCAGGAGTTTGTGAATCCCTGGAAGTTGTATACACTATTTTATGTTTATGTGCTTCTGAGAATTTTTCTGGGGAGAGGATCCTTGAATGTCACCAGATTTTCCCAGAGAGCTGCATGGCCTCTGACAGGTTTAAAAACACTCTTGACAAATATCATACCACTAGAAATAGGTGAGGTGAGGGGCAGAGGATGGAAGATGACTTGCAGATAAGCTGTCCCCGCGGGCAGCTCACGGCCATTCCCCTGGCGTCTCCAGGGCGCTTACCCGCGGGGGCCACGGAGGGCCTGGTCGCAGCGGTGCTTCGGGTAATGGTTCCACGCACTCTTTTCTAGCTCCTTTCACCGAGCAGGCTCCTTCCTGTCTCTTTGTTTGCTCCCACTAAGCCATTACAGCGTTCTTTCCCTGAGAGTCAAAGCAACTCTCCAGGGCAGGAAGCATTATGGGGTTGAAAGACTGGGAGAGAATGGAAGCACCATATGTTTTAGTCTGAGAATAAAGTAAGGAGGTGAATATGTGAGGAGAACAAGAAAGCAAATACAGTAACCAAAGCAATTTGGTGGCAATGGTATTAAATAGACCGCATTAAAAGACTGCAATGGCGTTAACCCCCCAGAGACGCTGTAGGTCAGCTCATTCATTCCTCAGTGCCGGCCGGTAAAGAGATGTGTGAATTATCCAACTCTTAGAATCCCGCCTAGGCAGGGCCCGCCCTCTGTGCAGCTCTAATAATACCCTCTCTATACCTTTGTTCTAGAACATATTGCACTGTGGTGTAATTGTTGATATTCTTTTCTTTCATGAGGCATGACTAGCTTATTTTTGAATGGGCTAAATGCTGGGCTCAGTACGTGTTTATTGGAAGAATGAACTTCTAGCCTGAAGGTAGTGGAGTTCACGGTTCGCCCTGCACACACACGAAAACCCCAACCAGCTGAAGATTTCCATTATCCTTTGCCTAAGGAGGCACTCAAGTAAAAGAGCTAATCAAGGAAGAGACCAGATCTTTTGCAAAGACAGGGGCTGCTCTTTTGAAGGGAGGGATTGGGTGCAGTGCGGAATCTGAGGCAGTACCAGATGCTGTCAGCTTGCTGAACGGTTTTGGCAACCACAGGCAAAGCAGCAGACAGAGGTCACTGGAGCAGACGTAGAGGGCACTGTTGGCCACACTTGGATCTGTCTCAGGGGTACCCACCCACCTTCGTCTGTTGCCCAAAGTCAGGTAACCTTCATGATGGTCGTGCCGTTGTATTTTTCAAAGCCGGCGCTGGGATTCGCGAAGCGGGCTCCTCCTGCCTTGCGCAATGCTCAGCCCTGTTCAGAGGGATTCAGAGGCTCCCCAGAGAACAGAATGTGGGGCGAGCTTGCAGAGCGCTCAGGGGAGTCACAGATGCATTTAAAGGAATGGAAGATTGAAAAATTAGAGTGTTAAGGAAGAAACTGAAAGGTGGCTTCACGGTCTCAGGTGTATGAAGTACACAGAGAATAGTGATTCATATTTATAACTACTGAGAAGCAAAGAGCAGGAAAATTGTGTTGAACTGTATCATGAGGGCTTCTGAGTTGGTGGAGGGAATTAGAAGATTATTGAAAATATCTTCCTTATCCCTACCACGTTAACCTTATTAGTTATGGAGAGGTGGTCATTTTACACATTAAGTCATTTACACTGTTGCTTTCCCGGATTAACGCTCACGCTAAAGAAGGAAAGGAAGGGAAACGAGGGGTACCGACTGAGCATCTCCTGACAGCAGGCCCTGGCTTTTCCTGCATCGCTGATTTACAGACGTCGTTCTGTTGAATGCCTGAGAGGTAGCTATTATCATCTCCATTTATTTGTGGGGAAACTGAGACCAGGAGCACTGAAGATGACAGTCATAGATGGCAATCTGAGGGCTATGTTATATGTTCCTTCAGTCCCGAGTCCGTGTGACTGCAAAGGCCTTGCTTCTAACTCATCTGTGAGATGCAACGAACCTCGTGTTTACTGAGGCTGCCTGCCTGCTGCATTCTCTGTGAGGCGTTCCAGACTGGCCCGTGCCAGGTCCTGAGAACCTTCATGGCAGAACAACTGCACATGCATTCCGGATTGACATTTACATGTCCACAACACCGTCTGTGGCTGCTTCTCAGCCTGGGCACAGTGTGCTTACAGAGCAGCCAGTCTGTAACACATGCTTTCTGACATAGCAATAAGAAAAAGTAGAAAAATACATTTCAGTATAATAAATATAAAAGTTGAACTCCAGTGGCATGCCTTCGGATTGTCTGCACAGCGAAGGCACGCACAGGTCAGATGCTGTGTGTTATGTAAGTACGTCAAGGAGTGTAGCCAGGTGAACGATCCCCATCTAAATGAAATCTGGTCACCAGACCTTCCTTTCCCTGACGCTTCCTGGGCTGCATCTTTTTCTCATGCTGTGCATTATACATGGGCAATTGTGGATATTTTGGACAAATACAGAATATGGTAAGTAAAACAAAAATCACCCCTAGCATGACCACCCTAAGATAAACTGAACATGAATGCCTTAGCGTGCTGCGTTCTAGCCTTTCGGAGATGCAGATGTAATTTCATAGAGTTTCGACATGCGGTACCCTGCCTTTTCACTTCTCTTGCCTCATAAGTATTCCCTAATATTGATTTTATTTCTTCATTGCGGTAAAATATACATAACATAAAATTGGCCATTTTATCCATTTTTAAATGTACAGTTCAGGGGCGTTATGTGTGGTCACACTGTTATATAACCATCGCTGCTGTGCATTTCCAGAACTTTTCTCATCCTTGGCATTCTCTTCTGTACTTAAACGTGCTTCACGAACCATACTTAATAGCTGCATGATATTCCACCATATAGAATTTACTTGAGAGCATTTTCTAGCAAACATCTGACAAATACTTATTTTATGCTCACTAGAGGTAGACTTTATGGCTAAGGTAGTGAACGAGATGTGGTTTTTGCCTCTCGGACCCCTAGTCCAGTGACGGAGGTGGCCGTCAATGGGCCGTTGGGGTACCGCAGAGGGTAAGCACGGGGGCTCGGGGCACATGTAGGAAGAGAGCCTAACTTGATGTATAATTTACATAATCTTCCCTTGATTATTGTAGATCAAGCGTGCAGCAGATTTTTTTTTTTTTTGGCTATTAGAAATAGTATTGTGAGATAGTCGTGGGTATAAATATTTGTTCGCATTCAGATTATTTTATGAAGATTCTGAAAAGTGGAATTAGTGAAGTACTCATTGCAACAGGGCAGTGAGAGGTGTTACTTTAGAGCTCTGGTTATTGTTTAGCCACCGTGTCTTTCTCCAGGTTAGAAGCTGCCACCAAACATTTCCAGTGCCTGTTACGACTTGTGAGCTCTACTAAGCTTTTTAAATAAGTGTCTATGTAACTTGTAGGATTGTGTGAAGAGTTGTAGTTGAGAAATGAGTGTACGTGACTGGGCAGGGGCAAAGGGACCATGGCTGAGGTTGACCTGATGTCACAGGTAACATCTGAATTGGCCAGCTGGTTGTATTCCTGTCAGAGGCCTTGGTTTGACTCCTGCTTTAGAGCTGTGCTCCGTGTGCGTGCTGACAGAGTCTGGCTCCCTTCTGTGAAATTCCAGGCTTGCAAACTTGAAGCTCATTATGAAGTAAGAGAAGCCTATGAAAGAAACAGTATCTGTGTATCAGCTAAACTGAAACTTCTGTTCTATTATCAGAGCTGGAAGAGACTTTGGGATATCACATCGTCTTCCCTGTTCAGACTACAGATGAAGACGCTGAGGTTTAGAAAGTTAAGAAACACTCTGAAGGAAACCAGTTGGGGAGATAAAGAAGAGGGATTAAAACCCATTTCTCTCATTTTATCTTGTGGTTACTCCGTAACCTGCCCCATGTTGTCTTAGCCTTTGTTCTCATCCTAGTGGGAATTCTTTTCTTCTTTCTTGTAAATTCCTGATTTTGTTTTCTGGCATGTCCTTCTAAGATATGCTGTTGATTTTCAGTGTTGAATACATGTCCGTGCTGGCTAATGTCTCTCCACCATCGTCGTGTTATGCTGGTGTGTTCGCCTTCCTTATTCTGTGTCGTTCTTAGCCTACTAATTTGTTTGACTGCTGTCTTCATCTTGGCCCTGTTGTTTATTGGAAAGTCTCTGTTGACTCTGGCAGCAGTAACCAGTTATGTTTTATTTCGCTCCCTTTTTGTTAGTCCTTTTGGGTAATTTTGTTGGGTTTGGGTTTTTTATTAATGTTAAGAAGTCATACACCCTCCAGTGATGTAGGAAATGTGGAAACCTGATCTGGGGCCAAAGAGTAAACAGTTTTTAAATACATCATTAATGCTGAGAATAGGAATATTAGCACAGATCTCTGTTGTATTTATTTTATGATGACTGATAGCTAATGATTAGTTGGTAAAGCTTTACCACGAACACACATCTCTATATTTACATAAATGTGCGTATACTTTTTTTTATATAGAGCAAATCTTCTATGGTCAAATTTTCAAAAAAGATAGCAGTGCTTTGTGTTAGACAAAGTGCCATTATTTTCAGTATACTTCAGATCTACATAATGACTCTACATATAGGGCCATCGGCCCCCTGATAATAATTAGGAAAAGGAACTTCAAAAGTCAGGGCGTCAAATTAGGTCAGAGGCTATCAGCCCCAGTATGAAGTGATTATTATGCAGTTGCAAAATCCTGTAGCTTAGATTCTAAACAATTTCTGGTAATCAGTATCTCAGAATAATTCAGAGTTATCAGGTTCTTTCATTTATGAGAGAAAGGGACGATTCCTCATTTATCTTAAGTCTTTTATGTTGGCAATGCCATCCTTAATTAAAAAGGCATTGGCATTTTCATTATGAAGATGGTTTTCCTGGATTTATAGCTGAGTCCATTAATTTAGTGTTTTAAAGCTGATTGGCATTAGCCTGTTAGTTACTTTTATACAAAAACAACTTAAAAATTGATTTTGGAGTGTCTTGATTTTAAAGACTGTTTCAGACATCTGTTCCTCTTAGGTCTACTGGATCGATGTATTAAATTCTGGAGAACTAGGGAATAAATATAGCATATTCCACTTCCAAAAAAAAGATAGCCAAAACTCTCTGTTTAAGGCACTTGAGGAGAGCCTAAGGTGACATACCCTGGCTCTACACCCCGTCCTTGTTCTCTCATTTTCTTCTGTATCTTTCAGGGTGGAAAAATAATTATGATAATGGCAATTTTGTTTTCTTAAGTGCTCACTGTTAATGTGTTACGTCCCATTTAGCATTCATAACAGTCCTATGACGATAGGCAGTATGATGCCCATTTTACACATTGGAAAGCTGAAACTCCCCAACAGATCACCTGATTAACCCCTGACACTGCTTGATTGATTCTTGTCATTTCCCTACCACCTCTTTCCATTCTGCGCGTCACTGGTGGTCCCGTCTGTGTTCTTTATACCATTCTCCTTCAGAAACTCCTTCTAAGAGTCCATTACTGCATAGGGCGAAAGCCCAAACTTCACATCTGCGGGTCGATCCTGACTTCTTTAACCTTCTACCCCACGCCTCCTTACAAGCACCTGCACTATAAGGCTACCTGAGGGTGAACATCTGTGTACTTTCCCACCTCTTTCTCCTGCCTCAGCCCTGGCAAATGCCTGTTATCTGCCTGGCACTCTGTTAGGATCTTAGCTACAGCTCTTGCCTTTAAAACTTCAGTAGCAAGATAGATGTGGACATAAATCACTCCTCCTTAACTTTCACGTGTCTAATTTCGGATTGGTTTAGAGCTTTTGCCCTTGGTGAAAGTTTTCCTAACCATTCAGGGTTGATTCCACCTTCCTCTGAATGCAGCCTTAATGACTCCACCAAATATTTATCTTCAAGTTTTAATTGTATTTTCATGTTCTTGGGTCTTGACCCACTTCTAGGTTATAGACTCTAAAGTCTGTGACTTTAATGTATCTTTGATTTCTAAACTCTAAAGGAAGGATTAATTAATTTGTAAAAGTATATAAAATGCCATAAAGAGATTTTAGCATTGGCTGGGGCACCTGGGTGGCTCAGTTGGTTGTGCATCTGACTCTTGGTTTTGGTTCAGGTCATGATCTCAGGGTCATGAGATCAAGGCGTCGTGCTCAGTGGGGATTCTGCTAGAGATTCTCCCTCTCCCTCTGCCCCTCCCCCCCAAATAAACAAATCTTTAAAAAAATTTAGTGTTGGACAACCATATTTTTAATATATTGCAATATGGTCTGAGACCACATGTTTTAAAATATAAAAAATTAGGTTGGCCCACAAATATGGCATGGCGTTTTTTTGGATTGTTTTTCTGGATTTCTTTAAAACTCTGGCACCAAGATTTTTTTTTTTTTTTAATTAATAATTTTACTGTGACACCTTCCTCTTCATTAGTTATCAGCACAGGAAGAAAGCCTTTTGAACATCAGCCAGGCCTTTTAAAAGACACTAATAAAATATCTTGGTCACTAGTCCTTCAAGTTATGGGACTTGTTAAAAATACCACAAAAGGTAAGTGGCATGAGCAGACTGAGTCTTGACTAAGGAGGTCGGAAGCCCATTCTACTCCTGGCCCACGTCACTGAAGGGGGTAACTCTGATGTAGTCAGAAGCCCAGTGAGCCCCAGTTCCTTTGCCCACCAAATGATGCATCATAGGAGACGTGGTGGGTTTTTTAACCCAGCAAATACTTTTACAGGTGCCTCCCCCGCCTTGTGTTAGTAGAACTGCATCCATCTGTTTATTTATAGATAAATAGGTTGGGTGGCTAAACAACAGAAATGTATGTTCTCACGGTTCTGGAGGCTGAAGTCCAAGGTCGAGATGTTCGTACATTTGATTTCTTCGGAGGTTTCTCTCCTGGGCTTGCCCCTGCCACTTTCTTATTGTGTCCTCACGTGGTTCTTCATGTGTGTGCACCCCTCTGCGCGCGCACCCCTCTGCGCGCG
>NW_024425119.1:36289429-36336707 GCF_017311325.1 Ursus maritimus
CCCTCTGCGCGCGCACCCCTCTGCGCGCGCACCCCTCTGCGCGCGCACCCCTCTGCGCGCGCGGGACCGGGGCGGGGGGGTGGGGGGGGTGGTGTCTCTGCCCATTTTTCCTCTCAGAAGGACACCGGTCAGATTGGATTTGGGCCCAGTCTAACTGCTGCATTTTAACCTCATCACTCATTAAGGTTCATAGGGTCACATTCTGTATACTGGGAGTTACGGCTTCAACATGTGAATTTTGAGGAGACACAATTGAGCACATAGCATCTATTTAAAATAACCTTCATTTGTTTTATATAGAGAGACTAGTATAAAGAAGAAACCAAAAATAGCCTTCCACCTAGTTAATGCCTATTGTTAAAGAGGGAGAGTAAGTACATGAAAAGATAATTCAAACTGTATTCAAGGCTGTAAAAGAAAAATTAACACTCTCCTAGCCCCTTCCTTCCACACTCAGGCAACGTCTGTAAATACATTGACACAAATGTTTGCTATGCAGAGTCCAGGTACATTATTTTCCGGTCTTGATGTATCATACAAAATACAGATCTCCGTATCTGCACACCGTCTGTATTGGCCTTTTAAATGACTACATCGTATCCTGTTGTATATGTTCTAGATGTAACTGGTGACCTATTCATGGGCCTTTAGGTTGTTTCCAGGTACCCCCTCCACCTCCCTTACAGTGGAGTGGGATTCCTTTTAAACATGCATTACGGAAGGAACGATAACGAGCCACCTAATAAAAACAACTGGCCTTCGATTTTCGTGAAGACAGCCTTTGTTTTTCACCTTCCCGTTGACTGGTCCTCGCTAGTTGCTGTGAAAGGTGTTTCCGTCTTCCTTACCCTCCAGCCCCTGACCATATGCCAGTACCTCCTTCCCGCGTACTGTGGAGGGAGGGCCTCCTCATGGCAACGTTAGGTCACATCGCGCAGCTGTCCTTTCTCCTCAGGAAGAAAGGTCTATCTGAATCATTAACAGGCAGAGACTATTTTTAGTTAAGTAAAACAGTTTTTCTTGTAAGAATTGCTGTTTCTGTAGCCACGAGGGCACGTGAATCCTCTCTGGCTGCTTCCACCCTTTGGAGAGGGGCCAGTTTCCTAATGGAATGTAAGCAGTCTTACTGCTAATCAAGATTTACAGCAGAGACCAGGGGACTCGGCGCGCCTTGGATTTGCAGACCCTCTGAGCTGGCAGCAGCAGCAGCTCTGAGATGAAGTGCGGTGCCGAGGCCCCAGTCCTGTTCTCCAGGCCCTCCCTCCTTCCTCAGGCCCGGCCTCCAAGCCACAGGTATCATCTGGCTTTATTTTATAAGCTGTGCTGCGGTGCAGATGTTCTTTGCTGAAGAATTACTTTCATTTCTGACTCATTTCAGGAAATGAGGCAGTCTATCAGAGGTGTTCTTCATTTTCAGACCCACGGAGAATTCATTTTCTCCTGGGATTTCTAACCACATGTGGGCAGTGCTTTATTTACCCAGATGTGAGAAAGAACAGTAATGAATGGCCCTTTTCCAAAGCTGGCCTTACTTCCCTGCAGAACCCAACGTGAAGACCCAGAGGAACTGATGCTCTTATTAATGTCAATATTTCTGAGGTTTTGGTTTTGTGATGCTTGTGGACATGCTGTGTGTATGGGCTTTGGTGCAGGAAAAATATAATTTAGCAACAGATTTAAAAGGTAGTCTGGAGTGTTTCTAATTACTGTTTGTTTAGCTCACCATTGCCTTAATAAGTGGATTTAAGTAACCTTGGGGGTAGGGAATGTAATGTTCATATTATAGGCAGCCATGCAAATCAAATCCTAACTAAGTATTGCAGAGAACACACCATGGAGTCATTTTATATGTATTCTATTGAATTTTAAATTTGGAACAGAGAGCATTTTGGAATAGGCGTCTTCCTACCTGTCATGCATCGGCATGAATTATGCACGTGTCCAAAATCACCCCTACTGTGTGCTACAACCCCATTTAAAATCCATCCCTGGCTTGACATGCAGTTCTTCTTTTAATTGGACACAAAAGAGAGGGAGAAACTTAAAAGCTTCTCAGCCCTCCTCCTTGCCACCCTTCAGTGGTTGTAATCGGAAATGGAAGTATTAAGGGAGCCTAGAACAGTGGTTCTCAACCTTGGCCGCACCTTGGAATCAGCCTGGGAACTTTGAAAGATGGGGACACCGGGTTCCATCCTCAGAGATTCTGGTTTAATTGTTGTGAATGCAGCCTGCCTTGGGATTTTTAAAAGCTCCCCAGGGGGTGTTGCTGAGCACTAGGGGTTGAGAACCACAGACCTGAGGACTTCTCATCCAGCGGTTCCCGCCCTGGCTGCAGACTAGCATCATCTGGAGAGCTGTTGAAAGAAGCACAGGTGTCCCACCACCTGAAACCACATTTCTGGAGGAGGGAGCTAGTATTTTTAGAAGGCTCCTAGGAATCCTGAGCACAGGAACGGTTTAGGGCAAATGACATAATCTAACCATCCCATACCACAGATGAGAAAAAAATGAAAACTAAAAATTTCAGGGCAAATGGCTTGCTCAAGGTCGGATCCCAGTTGTTGCAGGAGCAGGTCTGGGGCTCAGGGCTGACCCTCCTGCCTGACGCCACCCCTTACATTTGTCTGTTGTATTTATTGATGCTTCCTCATCCTTCAGGTGATGTTGCTGCCTCCAAGAGGCCTTTTCTGACTCCTCACCCATCCAGGCTGGGTAAGATGACCTTCCTCTCTGTTTGAACAGCACTCCTAGCTCTCCCCTCGCACTGTCAGCTCCAGGAGCCCAGGACCCTTACCCTCCTTGTCCTTTCTGTAACTTGCTGGCATGTTGTAGGGTTCCGGATCGTTTGTTGAGCTGAAGTTCCTGATTTTTTATTCTTCCATTAGTCCACATGGATTGCTAAAAATAATCCATTTGTTTCTGTATATTGGCTTCCAAAAATAGCTTCTGAAAGCAAAAGTTATTTATCTTTCTAGGGCCCCACTGTATTGTGGGTCAAGATCTCATGCACTGGGACTTTCCAGCCCTATCTTCCAGAACAGAGGTTTTTTTTTGTTTTTTTGTTTTGTTTTGTTTTGTTAAAGATTTTATTTATTTATTCGACAGAGATAGAGACAGCCAGCAAGAGAGGGAACACAAGCAGGGGGAGTGGGAGAGGAAGAAGCAGGCTCATAGCAGAGGAGCCTGATGTGGGGCTCGATCCCATAATGCCGGGATCACGCCCTGAGCCGAAGGCAGACGCTTAACTGCTGTGCCACCCAGGCACCCCAGAACAGAGGTTTTGAGGGGGAAAATTTCAGAGGGCTTTTGATGTAAATGAAAACAAAATTTCAGTGACCTCCCAGGTTGCTCAAGGTACTTACAACATCCAGTGCCTTTGAATCACATCCTTACAAGTGTGTATGGTGGAAGTGGAGGGGAGCATGTGGGTTTACCTAAAGACAAAAAGTTGTATCAAGAAAATAATGCTATTTCATGGCAGTATGTTTTAAGGACTTGATTATCTTCTTTATCCTACTGCATAGGTAACTCTGAGAAGCCACATTATGTTAGCAGAGCTGAGTTAAATCCTTTGGCTTCTCTGGATTCATATGCTAAATTCTTTTCAATTCATATTGATTGAGTTAATTCAATTCAATTAAAAAGAAAAAACAACTATCAGTCTTCTGTCATCCAGGTTGACCTAATGTTCATTCTTGGTCAGTACCTTATTTTTATTTGAGAAATATTTCCAGGTTTGCAGTATTTGTGTTGACTCTTATATGGCTGTACCAGAAATTTGTCTCAGAAGGCAGGTTGCAGCTGGAATCTCTTGAGCTGCATGGCCAGGAGGCTGCACAGAGGGGTCACAGAAAGCAGCTGTTACCTGGTATGGAGAATTTGAAGCTTTTGGAGCCAAGACTGTGAACTGGGCTGAGAGCCGTAGTAGGGCAGATGTGAAGATGACGTCAAGGTGTTGCAGGCAGGAGAGAAGAATGACCGGAGTGTGTGGACTCACTCCGAAGTCTTAGACGTCATAGTTTCCTGCTTTATGATCGGGAGAAGGGCAGCGTGGTGGTGTGTAAGTGAGGCCCCCATATACTTGGGGGAATCTTCCTTAAATAGTCTTGGAAATTTCAGGAGAAAGTGAAGTCATTTAGCTGGAGGTAAAAGTAAAACATTTTAATATTAAAATAATTTTGATTATACTGTGGAATATAAGGCAGAGTTTGCCTGACTCCATTTTTAAGATGAAATATGAAATTTTAAAGCAGCACCTGTGTCCAGTCTCTCCTTTGCTGCTATTTGGGTGAAAAATGAACAGACTGATAAAACTTTTTACTGAGTAACCAGCCTCTCTCATACCAATTTCAGAGGCTCAGCAGTACATTGTGGGAGAGGAGGGCTTATTAAATATGTAAGACACAGTGGTCGGTGTTTCAACCACGTTGTGCCATCAAATCGTCATGACCACCCTGCATATTAGGACTTACACCAGTGTGAGTACGTGTGAGGACGTGTGTATATGCACCAATCCAGCAGGGAGCAGAGCCAAAATTTAAATCCGGGTCTGTCTGATTCCAGAGGCCTTATAATTTTCGAACCAACATGGCCTCTTACGTCATGAGAGTGGCGAAGTCTCCAGAAGAGAGTTTCACAGTCCTGGTAGAAGCGGGCTGACTTTAGCTTTCCTTATGGTTGCTACCTAACGTTCATAAGTTAACATTTATAAGTTCTGTGACACAGTTAAAAGCATGTCTTCATAATGTCCTATAAGGTTCTGACTTTAAAATGGCATGTTGTCATTGCAGTGACACCAGAGACTTCCAGCATCTTCATTGTCACAATTGAAAGAGGGGAAAGGAATAGTCAGTGATGGCCATTTTTGGTCCAAACACTCACAGCATCAGGTAGAATTTGGTAATGCATCTCTCAGCCATCACGCATTTGACTTGAGGGAGGCAGCAAAGCAAAATGGTGGATGATTTGCACTTTGCGATGTGATTCCTGGGTTTGAGAATCCTGGCCCTCTTGTCTGCTCGCTGTGTGATCTTGGGCACATCACCTAACCCTTTTGTGCCTTAGTTTCCTCACCAGTAAGGCAGGGTCATTCATAACTTGATTGAACTTGCTGTTTTAAAAATGAAATAGCATGAGCCATATAAAGAGCTTGGAATACCGTGTGATACAGAGTAAGTGCTTGGTAGATGTTTAGCTGTTCTTAGCCGACGAAAACTAGATGCTATGTGACCCAGCAATTTCATTCCTAGGTGTTGCCTTGAGAAATGAAAACCTGTGTCCACAAAAGACCATCTAGCAAAAGTTTATAGAAGTTTTATTCATAATAACTAAACCCTAGAAACAACCCAAATGTCTATCAACGGGCAAATGGGTAAACTATAGTATATCCACACAGTGGGATAGTGTTGAGTAGCAAAAAGGAACAGATTACTGATACAGGCAACAACATGGATAAATCTCAGAAGCATTATGCTGAGTGAAAGAAGCCAGATATAAAAAGGCTGCATATGATTTGATTCCACGTATTTGACATTCTGGAAAGGCAGAACTGTAGACAGAAATCGGCTCATTGCTTGCCAAGGACCAGAAGCGAGAGAAGGAAATTGACTATGGAGGGGCGAGAGGAAGCTACATGACTGTATACATTAGTCAAAATGCACCAGACTTGGGGTAAACTTTTACTGTATATAAGTTAAACCTCAGTAAACCTGATTTAAAAAAAGAAAAGAAGTCTGGTGCCACAACATAGCAAATAGGGAGAGAAAAGGGGGTTAGAAACAGTAATCAGAAGGAATCAGATATTCTGCACTCTCAGTGGCTGGAATGATTTCATTAATTTTCCTCGCCCAGGCTGTGAGTTAGAAAAGTGTAGAAACCTGTGGAATAGTGCTGTCCTGCCCAAGCGTATCTGATTCTCTGCTGTGAGCACTGGTCTGCTCTCCCATTTCTTTTAAGCCTACCCATGAGAGCTGCCTTTATCTCCTGGGTCACTTCCTGGGAGAATCCTGAAGGAGGGAGGGCTGGCCATGTGATGAGGCATTCATGGAAACAGAGCGTTGGTGTTGTAGACGAACTGAGGCTTGCAATTCCAGAGAGTTACTAAGTCGTCTGAGTGCATTTATGGGTAGGGAATGTTATCTCAGAGCATTGTTCATTCATCATGAGTCATGGAGGCCCTGGCCCTTTATCATGGAGCTCTTGCTTATCTTAGCAGCACTGGGCACAGCTGACCACTCCCTCCTTCCTGAAATTCTTTCTTTACTTGGTTTCTATGATCCTGCCCGGTTTTGATTCTGCTTGCAAACTCACTTGTGTTTCCTGTCTCCCCTGCTGCATCCTTCTCTTCTGAGTCCTGGCCTCTAACTTTGGAGTGCCCGTGGCTTTGTTCTCTGCTTCCCATCTCAGCTCACGACTTAGGTGACACTCATTTCCAGAGCCTTAAATACTATCTGTATGGTGATGACTTCCACATACATATCCCCAGTCCCTATCTCTCCCTGGCTTTTCAGCTGCCTGCTTTCCCGCCTCACTTGGTTGTCTGCTAGACATCGCAAACATGGCATGTGCAAAGCCAACTTCTCATTTGTTTTCTAAACCTACGTTTCTTCCATTGTTCCTCATCTCGGCGGCGACTCCACCCAGTTGCTCAGGCCCCCAGACCCGAAGCCTTCCTGGATGCCTGCCTTTCTTTCACACCTTATGTTGGACCCATTAGCATCTCTCCCCAATCCAAGCACTCCTCATCTCCCGCCCCACACCCAAGTCCGAGCCCAGGCCGCCACCGCTGCCGCCGCCGGCCACCACCACCACCACGGCCGCTGCCACCACGGCCGCTGCCACCACCGCCACCACCACATCTTGCTGGGACTTTGGAATCACTTCCTCAGCCGTCTTCCTGCCTCTGCTCCTTACGTTGTGGTCTGAGTTCACACAACAGCCGTGGGAATTCTTCTGCTTTATACTTTTATACCACGTGCAGTGGCTTTTCTACAAACAATATAAAGTCCCGACTCTTAGCCATCATGTACCGTAAGGCCCCTGCCACCTCCCTGTGCCCGTCTCTTGCTCTGCCCGTCTCTGCTGCAGCCACACCGGCCCCTCACTGTCCCTTGACGTGTCACCCTCCTGCCTGGAGCGCTGCTCTCCTCCCCCTCTCCAGCTGCCCTCACCTCCCAGCCCCTTTCCGTCCAGGATTCGTGCTCTTGCACTTCCTTCAGGTCGCCCGCAGACGCCACCCCGCGGAGCTGGCTGGCCTCCCTGACTCACCTACCCCACAGATCACTGGTACTCTTGGCTCCCTTCCGGTGCTTTATTTGACTCCAAAGCATTTATCCCCACCTGCAGTTAAGTCTGTATTTGTTTATTGCCTCTGTCCCCCAGTCGGTCATAAGCTGCGTCAGAACACCGTCCTGGCGCTCAATAAGGGTTTTTTGAACGACCGAAGGGATAAGTGAATTAATGCTCAGGTACCCCTATATTAAAAATTAAAGAACCAAACACCTTCCTAAACCCTAGTACCCCTCTCCATCTCTCACCCCGTCTCTGGGTCCCTTGTTAAGGTCGAATTTCTAAAATGTTGTCTAATGTACTACAGTTCTTCACTACCCATTTCCTCTTTACTCTGCTACAACCTGCTGTCCTTTCCCATCCCTCTTGTGAAATTTCTCAGGGTCGTTCAAGCTCTACATAGTGCTGCTTCTAATAGAGACATTCTTTTCCTGTCTTATTAGATCTTGCGTTTAGTTTTGAACGTAAGTTCCCTGAAAAGGGACTTTTTCTGTGGTGTCATCTGTTGTATCTTCCACATCGAGCATGGTGCCTGGCGCAGCATAGTTTCCAGAATAGGGGTTCTTAATGTTTATATGTGTCATGTCCTGAGAGGTTTGACGAGTCCTCACTTCCTTTTTTTTTTTAAAGGGGAAAAATAATTTTTTTTGTTTTTGTCAGAGGGTTGTATAATTATTTTATAATGTTTACATAAATAGAAAATGAAGTAACACAAGATTTGTTATGAAGAGCAGCACCCCCCCTTCCATTTTATGTTCCCCAGAGGCAAGCATTTTCAACTTCAGCTGATTATTTTAGTAATTACTTCTGTATCTTTCATTAAATGTAATCATTGTTACTCATCTGTATTTTAGTGTTAGGGATTATCTCTTGATGAAAAAGTGAGTATTTAGCTCGGGTTCATCCACCCCTGCTCCTCTCCCCTCTCACACAAATTTCCCGACCCCCATCCTCCCAGTTGTAACTGTGTTGTAATTTTGGTAAAATCAATATGCAGTGTTTACTTTATTATAACTAATACTTTCCACAGAAGAGCCCTGTAATATAGCTTGATGACTTTTCCTCTCAAGACTACACAGCAGATACTGACTTTTTAAGATCTCTTCATTTTTGATGTACTTATGAATATTCAACCTCAGGTTCTACCCCACTTGTAAATCTCCTCTCAGTCAACCACATCAACAATGTACCAAATTCATCTTTTTGGGGAAATTCCTCTCAGACCCTTCTGATCTTGTGTCTGCCTAGGTTGCTTTCTTGGCCCCCAAAGAGCTAAGGCTTCCCCTTCGCCACCCTCCTGAGAACTCCTTTTGCCGCTCTTCTGTTGGAGCCCCTGGTCTCTGAACTGAATGACTTCTTCTTTCGTGGTTTACTACTTCATTCTGGTGGCACGCAGTGTCCAGTTCCTTATGGAGAAAGGGTGTAAGAGGAGAGGAGTTTTTGAGACTTGCAGGTCTGACAATGCCTTTTGTCTCCCTGGCTTTTAACTGATGGCTTGACTAACTATAATTCTTGAGTAGAAATCATCTCTTCTCAGAATTTTGAAGCCTTTGCCTTCCAGTGTTGCTTTTCAGAAGTTCCTGCCATTTGGATTTAAAACCCTTTGTATGAGGGGCGCCTGGGTGGCGCAGTCGTTAAGCATCTGCCTTCGACTCAGGGCGTGATCCCGGCGTGATGGGATCGAGCCCCACATCAGGCTCCTCTGCTATGAGCCTGCTTCTTCCTCTCCCACTCCCCCTGCTTGTGTTCCCTCTCTCGCTGGCTGTCTCTATCTCTGTCGAATAAATAAATAAAATCTTTAAAACAAAAACAAAAACAAACCCCTTTGTATGAAAACTCTTTCTGGAAATTCCATGATGATGTACCTTGGTGTAGGTCTGTTTGCATTTAATATGCTGGAAACTCAACTTCTTCACTATGGAAACCCCATCCTCCTCCCTCTCCCCACTTTTCTTTAAAGGGAAAATAGTGTCCTTAGTTTGGGGGAAAGATGTCCCTCGATTCTGGAAAAAAAAAAAATGCCTTTCAATTCTGGGAAATTTCTTCTCTTTATAATCATTTCCCCTCCATTTCTCTGATGATGAACACTCTATTATCTGGATATTGGCTATCCTGAATTGGCCCCCAAATTTTCCATCTTTCTTGTTTTCCATCTCTGTCTTTTTGTACAACTTTCTTGGACATTTCCTGAATTGTATCTTTCAGGCCTTCTATTCAATCTGCCATCATTTTAATTTCTAAGAGTTAATATTTTTTATTTCTCTCTCTCTCTCTGATAGTATCTTGTCCTTATTTCATGAATGTACTTTTCTCAGATAACTGAAGATGCTAGAGTTTTGATTTTTTTTTAAATTTCTTCTTCCTGTGATTTTTCTCTCTAAGTTGCTTTGCTGTTCCTCTGTTAGATGCTTTCCCTAATATCCAAAAGTCTTGTTATCCCCTTCTGTTTTAGATTAGCTATCTAAAAAGATGACTTGAAGTTCTTTGATAACAGATTGGGCTTAGCTTCATTCTAGGCTGGGCTGTTTGTTTTTGTTCTGTTTAGGAAATCCTGATGTATTTTTAGGTTTTTTGTTTGTTTTTTGAGCTGACCAGGTTCTCCAGAGAAAAGACCAGTGAGAAAGCCAAGGACAAGGTTGGGGTGTCTCAACGTTCAGCAGTAATTTGTGTAATCTCTTTTCAGTGTGAAATCCCACTCCTCAACTGTGCCTAGAATCCTCTAGTCCAAAGATGCCTTATTGAATCTTTTAAGAAATACATTCTCAGTCTTCTCCTCGGTGGGACCTGGGGGGTTGGAGGCAGTTCCTTTCTTCAAGGAGTGAGGGAGGGAATCTGTGGGTCTCTCTACTTAGACTTTCAGCGAGTTCTCTGCCCCACCTTCACCCCCACTTCCAGAGGAACCTGGCACTGCCAGTCCCTCAGCTTCTTGAGGGTTTATCATTTAATGACATTGCTTCTAGGTAGTCCTGGTTTTGGACTGAGCTTTCTCCAGTGTGCTCAGCCGGTCACCACTTGTCTGTTTGCCCTCCGTCTTCCAAACTTGTGTTACTATCTCTTCTCCTACGCGCTTTATATTAGTTTATGTCCCAGTGGTGTTTGAGGAGGGAGCAGGACTCAGTGCAGGTGGTCAGTACTCCATCTTTATTTATTTATTTTTTAAAGATTTTATTTATTTATTTGAGGGGGACAGCAAGGGGGGAGGAGAGAGAGGGAGAGAGAGCGCATGAGCGCATGAGCAGGGGGAGGGGACAGAGGGAGAGGGAGAAGCAGACTCCCCGCTGAGTGGGAAGCCCATGAAGGGCTGGATCCCAGGACCCTGGGATCCTGACCTAAGCCGAAGGCAGACACTTAACCGACTGCGCCCCCCAGGCGCCTCCTAGTACTTCACCTTTAAATGAAAGCCTCACTTGACGTGTGTTTCTTTGTTGTTTATGAGGCATTTGATCACACTTGTGAAACGGGACTTCTTTGTAAATCATGAATCTCCATTTTCATTGGCTTTAGTTCTTCTCTTAGGAATAGTTGGGGTCCAGTACGGTGGAAAAATTTCCTGGACCAGGAGTTAGGAAGCTCGGGTCCTCTTCCCAGATTTAATACTTAATCCTGGGCATTCTCTCTTGCCATTATTTTCTCACCTGTAAGTCCACGGTATTGAAGTAGGTGATCTTAAGATCTCTTTGTACCCGAAGATTGATTTTCTTTCCAAGCAGTTGAGATAATCACATGTAACTGAACACCAGATTAGGAAACAGAGCTGCAGCGGCCAACTGAAGGAACTGCAGAAGTGAAGCTTTTGCTCGGGTTTGTCAGTCAGTCTCTGGTATCTTTAAAGTCTCAAGTAAAATTGCAACCCACGTTTCATGAACAAGAAACCGTTAAATGGTTAAAAATTCTGAATTTTTTCCCTTGGGCTATTTTCAGCTGATAGTAGTTCAGCTGCAGAGCATACTGGATTCACGTTCTCGACAGGGAGATAAAGTGTTAGTGTTGAGCCAGAGAAACGGGGAAGATAATAGAGAAAGAGGTCTGGTTTGTTTCCTTTTTACCCTCTGGCAGGGATGGCCATCCTCGGTAGCACCCTACCGGGAAGTGTGTCCTTCCTGTCGGGGCTGCGTGTGAGTAGATAAAAGCCGCATCTGTGTTTTCTCTGTCCTCCACGTTGCGGTTTCTTGTTCGATGGAAAGACCGAGTGGACATAGCATGTCACTGTGGTTTTGACTGGCTGGTTTGATCACCACCCCAGCGTGCTCAGCAGCGGTCAGTAGAGTGACTAAGGAGAAAATGTCATCTGTGAGGCCGGCGACCCGGTGGGCCCGAGACCAAGGTGAGGTTCTTTAGGGCAGGGCTTCCCAGACTGGGTTGTACCCCCAGAGCCGCCCTCGCCCCCAGTTACTAATGCAGAACCCCCATGGGGCGGGGCATAGGAATCCTTTTGTCAGAGTTCCCCAGGGTATTAGGATACACTTGATCCTTACACTGACTCTGAGGACCTGTTGCCTCAGGGACAAGAGGCCAGAAAGAAACTCAAACTCTTGAGCGTTTGCAGAGCTGGGGAGAAAAACCACAGAACAGAAGCTGAGCCCTGAACAGCGAGCCAGCGGACACTCGTATCCGTCCCGGAAAGGATTTCAAACTCTCCCTGCTTTCCTCATGTCCCTGTTTCACACCCTTTCCCCTCATTCTTAGTAGGTCATCTCGCTTCTTAAATCACAGAGGGAGTAGAGACCTTCCGGGCACAGTACCTCAACAACTTCTCTCAAAAAAATTGTGTGTATGTGTAATACACATATATACTTACGTTAACACTTCACTCTGCTTCTCTGATGAAGGTTAACCCCTCTGCCTATGCCTCTCTCCATCAGTGACCCCTCCTGTGTATTTTTCTTTCACTCTTTTCCATCAGCATTTGTATGTGTACGAATATGTAATATATGTGATATGAGTACGCATTGCATCTTACAAAACAAGGCACAGCAAACAGAACTATGCCTTCCTCGACTCTGTGGCCAGCCTAGGTTCTCCTGCGTCTCTTTCATTCAGTCGTTCAGCCAGCCAGTCTGTATTTACTAGAGTCAGCTGTGCACAGAGCCCTGGCTGGGCCCTGAGCTTCAGCATCAGACCACACAGACCTAACCCCTGCTCTCATGACGCTTAACGTCTCTTTGTAACCAGACTCCTTTAAGAATTATTCTTCTTACTTTCCCCCATTACAGAAGTAACACACGCTTGTGGTCATAAATTTGGAAGTAGCTTCCTAATGGGAAGTCTCCAAAAGGTTTAATGCAGAAGAGTACTGGGTCAAATTTCATTTTCAGAGGTCACTTAGGCTGCTGAAGGGAGAAAGGATTGGAAGGGAGTGGAAGTTGCTGGTGAGTGATTGGTCAGGAAATTTCTGCTCTAGCCCAGATCAGGGCTGCTTGGCATTGTAAGATGGAAAGAGGAAGACAGTCTCAAGATACATTCAGCACCAAAGGATGGTGAGTGTTTGGCTGTGAGGATGAAGAAGAGAGGGGGAGTCCAGGATGACACCCAGGTTTCTGGCTTGACCAGCTGCATTGAAAGAAGTCGTGGAGAAAGAAGTGTGTGTGTGTGTGTGTGTGTGTGTGTGTGTGTGTAAACATAGATCCTTTGTGAACATTCTGTGAATCTGAGATGCCTGGGAGGTTTCCAAGTGGAGGTGTCTCATAAGTGTTGGGATGTATGAATCTGGAATTCAGAAGAGACCACCTGAAACAGAACGATGCATTTGGAGCCTTTCATCGAAAGCTGTTAACAGGTGCCATGGATAAATTACAGAGGGGCAGGCCATAGGTGGAGGCCTGAATATTTTCAGAAGTTAAGCTCCAGTCTGGGAAGGGAGACCCCACCGCGGGGCGGAAGAACTTCTAAGAGAAGGGAGTCTTCAGAAGAAGTCATGGTCAGCTGTGTCAAAGATTGTTGAGATGTCAAATAAGGCAAAAATATAAAACTGATGTTACGTTTAGCAGCGTGCGAGTCATGGATGACCTTAGCCAGTTGAGTGGCAGGAAGCTAGAGGCTGGGTACACGCCCTAGAGCCGTGGCAGGAGTATTAAGGATTTTGGACTGTGTTGTAACGTAGTTGATGCCGTGGAGAAGGCTGATAAAGTTGTTGTGTTCCCTTCTTATGATCGCCTCTTATCTTCATTGTTTTATTTTGGTTATCAGAGCAGTATGTACTCATTGTAAAAGTTTTAAACATTAAAGTATATGACTGAGAATAACTTCTGTAATTGCATTGCCTTGTAGATGACCACCATTAATAGTTTGAGGTATATCCTTTCAGATTCCTCTGCGTGTTTGAGACCACATATACACACTGATACGTATTTACTTTACAAAAATTGGTTTATTGCCATAGAGTCTGCTAGAGCTTGTGTTTTTACCTGTGTAGTTCAGAGACCTCATCCATGGAGCAGATGATGCATAGTCTTCTGTTGTGTCGTGGTAGATTCTCTGGATATGTGGGTTTTATTTAGACATCTTCGCTTTCTCACAGAGTGCTACACCGAACAAACCTGGACATACTTGTGCGTTCCTGACATATAGTTGTGTCCAGGAATTTCGATGGAACGAGTTCCTAGAATGGAGTTGTGGAGTCAGAGGCATGTGCGTTTGACATTTTGATAGTGCGACAGTGCTCAAGGGGAGGGGCTTTTTCTTTCTTTTTCTTTTTTTTAAGATGGAAGAAATTTGAGCATAAAAAATGTCAACGAGGGGCAAAGAAAGAGTAGGTTGAAGTCACAGGAAAAAGTGCTCAATGTCCTGTTGTAAGAAACCAGTGAGAATGGGAACCAAGGCAGGGAAGGAGGCTTTAGGCTGAGGAGCACGAGGGGGTGGGGAGCAGGGTCCTCGGTCTGTGCCGCAGCCCCAGAGCCTTGACCCGTGCCGGCACGCGGCGGGCCCCAGCAAATACTCGCTGTTCGAATGAATGAACAAGTGTAGTTCGGTTGATTCGGCAATGGAACTTCATAATGTTTCTCTCTCCAAGCATCTAGTTTTTCCACTTCCTCTACAAACTGGAAGGTTAAGATTTCTTAAACTGGCCAAGGAGAAGTTAGAGATTCAAAGGCCCTTCTTGCTTCGTGAACGCAGTTGCCCAGGGCAGGCGGGACTCCAAGACAGGGTGTCTCCAACTTTCACTCCGGTCACCCACAGAGCCTGTTGATTCGAAGGCCCTAATACCCTGGACTCCATCTAATTCTGTTCATCCCCACAACCGCCATCATTCTGTTAGTTCCAGCCTGGATTTTCTTACAGAGCAGCCTCTTAGATGGTCTCTTATCTCCTCTTGTACGTTGCTCAGAACTTGGTTTAGGGACCACTGCCTCTAACCCCCCAGCCGCGTTGGCTCTGGAGTGCTTTCAGCTCCCAGTCCTGTGTAGCATCTGTCCTCCCTGGAAGGTCACTTGTATGTTTTGTTTTTTTTTCTTATATAAAACCTTCATATATAAATATCTTAATAGACATTTTTACATCTCTAAGACCTGTCGTGCTTAGCTCATGTTGCATGCTACATAAATGATTGATATTATTTTGTGTGAAAGCCTGATTCTTATATAAATTTGGTACCCAGAAAGGGAGGACAAGGACAAATGCAGGCATGAGATGAACTCACAAAGGACCAGTAATATAAGACATTTGATCCTGGAACAAGCCTCAGGATTATTACTCCCTAGGGAAAGGCAATCTGCTTTAAGTGTCATTTGTATTAGTATTTCCATAATTAGCATGTTAAATGCGTTTTTTGAGAAAATTTAAATACCTTGCATCTCTAGGATGACTTAGCTATATTCAGATGATCTGTTTATTTTTAAAATCTTAAATAACTGCTTTCTGGAGTAGAAATACTTGAACTTCTTTAGCTGCATCTGGCCAGCTGGAGGATAAGCGCGTGACTGAAGTCCTTGATGGGATTCTAAAAGAAATGGCCTTCCAGGGCATTGCATAAAGAGCTCCCAAATTAGGATTGGAATGTTCCTGTGTGGGTCCGCCTGCCTCCCCACCCCATCACCATGCCCCGCCTCATCTAGTGGGGAGGTGGGGGGGGAGCGTAGTGGGAGGTCCTTACCAGCTGGCAACCGAGCTAGGATTTCAAGTTACAGAATCAAAGTGTAAGGAAAGAGGGAGACACCAGACTTGGTTACTTTTTCCACAGAGCAGAGGGCCTGGGTTCAATCCCTGGGACCGCCTGGAGAGGCTCTTGTTTGTCCTGAGGGATGCTTCTTGCCTCGACTCCTGTCTCCCCACCCAGGGTCTGAGCTTCCCTCAAACAGCCTCCCATTCATAGCACACTGCCTGCGTCCTCAGCAGTTAGGATGGCCATGGCTCCGGCCATCCCTTCAGAAGCGAATGACTGGGGCGGGGTCTGGGCGCCCCACTTCCCCCAAGTCCGCTGGGCTGCTGTAAAGGGTGAACAGGAAGAGGATGGGAAGAGGATGAGGTTTTTGCTGCTAGGGTTACACTTGACTCTCGTGTTTTGGCTGAGCACGAGGGGCAGTGGCCACATATGAATTTAAACCCCTTGACCGTATAGGCATTCAGTTCTGTTTCACCTAACATAATATCCTAACTATTAAAACTAATTCACGTGGAAGGAATTTTTGTCCTCTTGGTCTTTTATTTAACTGGTAGCTTAAAAAATATACACATACATTCAAAATTTAATGAGCATGATTTAGAAATACTTACATAATACAGTAGAGAATGCATAAAAATGAAAAAAACTTCGTGAAGGTTCAAATATATCATTTTCTCCCTCTCCTTATATAATACTTGTAGTTAATATTCGTCTGGTGTTTACTGTGTGCAGGTACCATGCTAAACATTTCACATGCCACAACTCATTTCATCTTTAGAACAACCCCATGAGGAAGTACTCTCATTCCCATTTTTCAGGTGTAGAGTTTGAGGCATAGAAAGGTTGAATAAACTGCTCAAAGTCACATAGTGAGGAAGTGGTAGGTCTGGGATTTCAATTCAGTCTGTTTGGCTCTAGCAGCCAGCCTTATAGAAGTTGGGCACCCATTTGGTAAGTCATTGAGATAATTATGGAGTTCCTAACATGTCCCAGGTACTGTTCTAGGTGCTTGGGATTCAGCTACAAACAAGCTCCATCATGGAACTCACTTAATGTATAATAATGAAGTTATGAAATACTAAAGGAAAGTACAGCAGGGCAAGGTGGCAGAGAACGGTGGCTCTACTCTCGGGCTGTTGAAGTTAGGATTTCAGGGACGGCTTCTCCGAGGCAGGCATATTGAACAGAGGCTTCAGTCGTGGGAGAGAGCAAGCTAGCTAAGGCCAAGGGGCAGTGTAATATCATGGCTACAAGCCTAGCACATGGGCTCCTGGGTTCAGATTCTGATTCTCCTGCTCCTTAGCTACGTGGTCTTGGACCAAGTGCTTGACTTCTCTGTGCCTCTTCATCAGCGATGTAAAGGTAACTATAATACTTATTTTTTCCCTATAAAGCTGCTGTGAGGATGTGAGGATATATAAAAAGAACTTGGCTATACAGCAGGCATTGGAATGTAAGGACTCTGAGTGTTAGCTGGTATTCTCTAGGCGCTATGGAAATGGTGAGAAGTAGTTACTTTCTGGGTCCGTTATTTAACTGGTAGCTTAAATCAAAATCTGGGTAGACTTTGAAAATTCAGCTGATAGGATTTATTGAGGAGTTAAATGCAGGGGTATGAGGGAAAGGAGCCAGGGATGACTCCGGTAATTTGGTATGATTAATTTGGTGGATTTGGGAGCCATTTACTTAGATGGGGAAGACTTGGGGGGGTGGGAGGCACAGTGGAGGGTGGAAATCAAGAACTTGGCTTGTAGTTAAAATTGAGACCCTTCTTAACATGTCCATGTTTTGTACATGTTCACTGTCGAAAATTGGAAAATGTAGACATACTAAGAAGAAAATAAAAACACCTGACATTCCATCACCCATTATCTTTGGGTTGAATTTATCTTTACCCCATACAAATTTAGATCGTATAGTATATATAGGTGGTTTTTTTTTGTTTCTTTGCTAGTTTTATATACTGTTCAGTTTATTGGGAAAATGGCTCATGACAAAGGGGAGAGTTAAAATCTAGGCAGGGTGATAAGAGCCCTAGCACCGTGAAAGGCCTCTACACCTGCCACCACAGAGAGCGGTTATGGACTCAAGCTTTTAGAGGGGTCTCCGGCTAAGGAGGGTAATGTGTATCATCTCTCTAAGGACCCCCAGTGCCTGCACCTGGTGCAGCCTCATGCACAATCGTTAGCAGAATGACACTTCGTTTCCACTGTGGTAGAATGCACATCAGCTGAAACTCACTGTTGTAACCCTTTTTAAATGTACGGTTCAGTGGCATTAACTACATTTACATTGTGGTGCAATGTCCCCACCATCCACCTCCGGAAGTTCTTCATCTTACAAAACTGAAACTCCACACCCATTAAACAGTAATTCCCTATTTTTCCCTCCTCCCAGCCTCTGACAACCACTGTTGGACTTTCTGTCTCTGAATTTGACTACTCTAGGGACTCAGATAAGTGGAATCATATAGTAGTTATCCTTTTGTGACTAGCTTTATTTCACTTAGCATACTGTCCTTAGGATTCATCCATGTTGGAGCATGTGTCAGAATTTTGCTTTTTAAGGCTAAAGTAATATTGCATTGTATATTTTGTGTGTCCATTCATCTGCAGTTGGGTACTTGGTTTGCTCCCACCTGTTGGCTGTTGTGAATAATGCTGCTATGAACAGGGGAATACAAATATTTGAGTTTCTGCTCTCAGTTCTTTTGGGCATATACTATATGCAGTTCTTTTTTTTTTTTTTTTTAAAGATTTTTTATTTATTCGACAGAGACAGCCAGCGAGAGAGGGAACACAAGCAGGGGGAGTGGGAGAGGAAGAAGCAGGCTCCCAGCAGAGGAGCCTGATGTGGGGCTCGATCCCATAACGCCAGGATCACACCCTGAGCCGAAGGCAGACGCTTAACCGCTGTGCCACCCAGGCGCCCCCTGTGCCACCCAGGCGCCCCGACTATATGCAGTTCTATAATCTACTTTTTCACACTGAAGTACATTATTAAAATTTTGTGTGATGAATATTCTTATACAAAATTATTTTAAATAATTGCATTATGAATTATCAATAGCTGTGTCCTCAGTGACTTAAGCAAGGATTGTTTCCTAGAACTAGAATTACAGGATTGAAGAATATGACTTATTTAAAGTTTTTGCTACATTTGCCAAATTGCCGACCAGAAGCTTATGCAACCCGACACCAGCAAAATCTGTATGTGTTCTCTGCTCCTTTGTTAATATTAGGTATTAGTAATTATTTTCTGTCAATTTGATAATTAAGTGGTTTTCCTTTTATGCAAATTTAGGGTTCACTTTCCGGGTTTATTTGTAGCTGATTACTGGGGAAACTATTGACTTGATAAACACTCAACATGTGAGATGATGAGCGATGGTGACGATCTGTGGGGTCCTTCCTAGTCTTCAATTCGAAGGCATTTGTGAGCCTTTTGCTCTGTGTGTATATGACAGGCTGTGTAATTGGGTTTTGAGATCTTCTGTTGTGTGTGCTAAATACATTCTTAGTAGTTAAACTTTCACACTTCCTTACTTAGAATTCAAAAATCTTAAAAGTGCTAAAAAGAATTTTTTTGGTAATTCATTTGGTTGTAAAACCTGACAGATCATAACACTGTGTGTCAACTATACTCAAAGACAAAAACAAACCAAAAAATACCTGAACTCATTTGGTGGAGAAACCTGACCTCAGCCAGCATGAGGCTATTTATATATCTTAATTGTCCCACTTAGAGCGACGGTTCTTATTTTTGGCTGTAAAACATGACTTCGTTTGATTAAGGGGTGCTGTCCCAGGCCCCACTGAGGTGCATAGTAATATATACTATATCCATACAAGTTATTTTCTTTTTAAATTCCAAAACCCAAGGGTTTTGGCATCAGAGATTTCGGATAAGGGACTATGGATCTATAATTTTTTTTTTCTTGCATTTCAATGTTCTCAACCCTCATAGGCTTCAAAAACTCATTTTGAAATCAGGCCTACTCTGGTAGGGTGAGCATGGAGTTACAACTCAATGTGCTTTGAGTTTAAAGACAATAGAAATTTAAGTGTGGTGTCTTCTTCCAACCCTAGGACACTGTATAATCACTATAATCTGGGGACTGACAGGTCAGTGACTAGAGCCAGGTTTCAGCTGAGCTGTAGCCAACTGCAAACTCAGGACCTTGAGGGTCCTGGGAGGCCTGGACCAGTTGAACTGTAAAGTGATAGTAATAGCTTTCCAAGATATTGTTGCAACATATTTCTATAATTAATACCACTTGTCCTTTATGGAGCATAAACTGTCTTAGCCAGGCTTTTAAAAACAACACCAAATTGGTAAAATCAAAAAAAAGTCAGTCTTCAGTTATATGATTGATTATTATTAATGCTATTAAATCTAAACTTTTAGGAACATATTTATTAAAATGGTAAAGTTTGCAGAAATGGAAAAGCTGACTCAAATGCATGTGGAATTGTAAGGAGCCCTAAATAGCCAGAACAACTTTGAAAAAGAAGAACAAAGTCGGAGGACTCACATTTCCTGATTTCAAAACTTACTACAAAGCTGCTGTAGTAATCAAAACAATATGGTACTAACATATGGATAAACATGGACCAATAGGATGGATCTAGAGTCCAGAAATAAATTTCTACATTGATGGCCAATGGATTTTTGAGAAGGGTGCCAAGTACACTCAGTGAAGAAAGAAGAATCTTTTTAACAAATGATGTTGTGACTACTGGATTTCCACATGCAAAAAGAATGAAGTTGGACTGTGAACCTTGCATCACATACAAAAAATTAACTCAAAATGGATCAACAATTTAAATATAAGAGTTAAAGCCATAAAACTCTTAGAAGAACACAGGCGTAAATCTTTGACTTTGGATTTGGCGATGGATGCTTAGATATGACAAAAGCATGCACAGCAACCACAATAGAGTAGATGCTTTGCTGGTGGGAATGTGAAATGGTGCAGCCACTGTGGAAAGCAATTTGATGGTTCCTCAAAAAGCTAAACATAAAATCACTAAATGACTCAGCAATTCCACTACCAGGTATATACACAGGAATTGAGAACAGAGACTCAAACAGATACTTGTATGCCGTTGTTCATTGCATATTATTCACAACAGCCAAAAAGTGGACACAACCCAAGTGTCCATCAAGGATGAATGAATGATAAATGTGGTTTATTACACACACGCACGCGCACACAGTAGAATATTCAGTCGTAGAAAGGGATAAAGTTCTGACACATGCTGCAACAGGGATGAACTTCGACATCATCATGCTGAGAGAAATAAGCCAGAAACAAAAGGGCAGATATTGTATGATTCCACCCACATGAAATATCTCTAGAATAGGCAAATTCATAGGGACAGAAGGTAGATTAGACGTTATTATGGCCTGTGGGGAGGGGGAGATGGGAAGTGACTGCCTAGCGGCTGCAGAGTCTCTGATGTGATTAACAAAAAGTTTAGGAAGTAGTGGTGATGATTGCACAACATTGTGAACAGAATTAATGCCACCAAACTGTACACTTAAAAATCGTTAAAATGGTAATTTTTATGTTTTATGTATGTTAGTACAATAAAAAATGTTTAAGATGGCAAAAGGAACTAATGAATTCAGTTGGAATCTGAGAAGTTTGTGATATACATTGGGCTTTTCTGTAAAAGCATTAGCTAACCTAGTTGGGATGTGAGAATGAATAACTTGATGCTTGTTCCCAGCTCTTCAAAAGGAGATGTGTTTAACTTCCAGGTATATTTTTGGAGCTGAATTATTGGGGGAGGGTTGTGGGAAGAGGGAGAGGCACTGTGTAAGAGGAACTAAAACAACTCTAAACATCACAGAAATATAACGAGATGAAGAAAAGTGTGTTTATCGGAGCTCTTCTCAGGAATAATATTGTTATTTGGGGATGGAAGAAGTCCTTAGAGTTGCCACTAGGGTAGAGCTGGAAGGGTGAGATGCCCAAGCCAATCGCTGAACTGTCCCTCTTTTGTTCCCCGGTGGAGTCCTTTGTGCTGTGGGAAGGAGCGTGTTCCTGTTTGATGCATTGCTGGAGCAGTGGGCAGTGCGGAGGAAAGGCAGAGATCTTCCTTTTTATAAATATTGTCAAAATATTTGAAGAACATTATCTTGGAGGAATACTGTATTGTTAGCCTGCCTTGAGTGTGAACATACCCCCCTGTAGCCCAGTGCAATATGTTTCTGGAAATATAAAAGCTCTGTTATTGTGTAAGTAATCAGACTACATTCTGAGGAATTAAAGAGCACTAATAACTTTTCTAGAATGACAGAGAGTTTATAATTCGTCCCATCTTTGGTTCACTCATGGAGACTCTAATATATTAGGTATTGTTTCAAATTCTGAGGAAACAAAGGAATAAGATAATGGCTTTTCCTCCAAGAGCTCATGGACCAGTGGAGAAGAAGAATGAATCAGGACCATACAGTGTGATAAGGGGGACAGAAACCTATGTTTTCCCCAGATTTTATCTTCTGTGGTGGTGGCCAGTTGTGAGAGAGCAACTACCGTGGGATTATTTGGGTCTCTGTTTAGTGTAAAGCCGCAAATTTTTGTGTAATAATCACTCATCTTTCTCTTCCACATTCTAGAAGACCAACTGAAAAATACTGTATTTTAATAACTAATAATGCAGGTTGAGTTTTTGGGCACCTATAATGACTTGACAGGTTTTACTAGACAATGCAAAGTGCTATGGGAGCATGAAGTTGAGGCAAGTAACTTAACTTGGTACATAAATGGTGACATTGGAATACAAATTTAAAGAAAGAGTAAAATGTGTGTGTGGGGGGCAGTGAAGGGATGTGCATTCCAGATAAAATGTACTTAGGAGGAGTTTAAAAATAAAAAGGATGGGGCTCCTGGGTGGCTCAGTTGATTAAGTGTCTGACTTCAGGTCAGGTCATGATCCTGGGGTCCTGGGGTTAAGTCCCGCATTGGGGTCCCCGCTGAGCAGGGAGTCTGCTTCTCCCTCTCTGCACCCCACCACGCACGTGCACGCTTTCCTCTCTCTCAAATAAATAAATACAATCTTAAAAAAAATAAATAAAAAGGATAAAACTTGGTGACTGACCAAACGTCAAGTAAGGAAAGGGAAAAGTGAAGAATGACCCCAGCTTTGGCTTAGGTAGTTGAATCAATGTGATTATAGTATATTAATCAAAAATAGCAAGCACAACAGGGGAAACTTTGAAACAAGGCAGTTTTTACTATAATGTAGGGAGAATATTAATTTTTCAAATTGCCTAATTTTTTAAATTGCCTGATGGATAGTACTGAGTTTCAGACATGAGTCAATAATTTCCATACCCTACCAAACTTGACATCGTCACGAACGATGTTTTTCCCTTCATTCCTTTTTTCTTTCGCCTTCAGCTATTTCTTCCACTTCCAGAATTATCCGAGAGAGAGAACGAGCAGATACAAGAGAGTGAGAGAGCACACTTTTGCCTTAAGATGGGAAAAACAGAATTCTAATAGAAACCATCAACTCGAATTTGAAATTGCATTCCAGAAATGACTAGAGGATAACATCACATTTTTTTTTTCATTTAAATATTACCGTCATTGAGTTGAAGTGCCAGTAACAAGCTGGTGTAAAAAAATCATCCATCTAGATTCAGAAAAATGAGGAAACATTTCCTGAATCACATCTCTTTTCATTGCGAGTAGCAGCCAATGGTGCATAGGACATTGAGGTCATTCAAAAATACTTGCTGAGTTAATGTTATGTTTTTTTAATGCTTGAATTTATTTTATGAAAAAGAATAGTCAAGGTGAAAAGTCAGGAGGAAAACTTGGTGCCTAATAAGGTTAAGAACGCCAGAATTTGTTAAAGATTGAAGTAAAAAAAAAAAAGCCAATATTTATATAGTACTTAACACTTCTCAAGTCCCTTTTGTCTATGTGTCAGTTAATTTGTTCTCTGCAATGACCTTCTGATGTAGGTATTATAATCTGCACTTTATTGATGAGGAAGCAGATTTGGGGTTAAATGGTGTGCTTGAAGCCACAGACTTATGCTGTGTAGAGGTCCCAGAATTCAAGTCCATGGCCCTGGGTGATAAAACACAGCCATCTCAGCCTTGAAATAAACTCTCCTGTCTTTGTGTTTTATATTTCATTATTAACTTTCTTTTTATTTATGGTGACTCTTTGCCCTCATTTTAGAATCTCATTTAATATGACAGGGTCTGTAATCTTCAGGCTTACAACCTATGGATAATATGGGAAATAGATTTTTCCCTACTTGTCACCAAAATACAATAGATTCTGTTAGACTGAGGCCAGAGAAAGGGATACTGGCACCTGACGACCAAACATGCCTATCACAGGATAATACGGGACCTGTCGGGGAAGCTCAGTTGTAAGTGATGTGGGTAGTAAGACTAAGTGGACCCATGTAATATCTGGAAAGTATGTGGTGTTAGGAAATGGTAGCCCAAGGGTGTAGTTACTTTAAGAATTGTGATGGCTGGGTGCTAGCATTCGGGTCAAATATCAGATGCATGCTGAGACCAGTTTTCAGAGACTTCTAGTCAAGTGGGAGAAGAGTTTCAGGTGCAGGACTGCCTGGCAAATCATTAGACATCCTGCCTGATCTGGTTATGTGAATACATCCTCATTTCAAGGTGAATGGGCCATTCCTCTGGTATTTCTTTACTTGTACACTCACTAGGTCATGACATTCCTGAAGACAGTTTCTGTACTTTTTCCATCCTGATGTTTGTACTCCTGTCACCTAGCTTCATCCTTTGCACGTGTGTGTCCGTAGCTGTTGGCCCGAATATTGTATCTGTTTACTTATTTTGTGGAGGTTTTCCATTAGTTCTTCTAATTGCACTAGCTAAATTGATAAATTTCACTGTACCATTCTATCATTTGTTTTTCAAGATAGGTTGTTGGTTAATATTTATTTGACTCATACATACAATGCCATCTTGATTCGTTATCAGCTTGTATATAGCAATGGGGGCCCCTTGGAAGTATTCACAGCAGCTGAGGAGACAAATCAGTAGATTCAAAAATATGTCCAATTCTGGAATTGGACAGATCCAGATTTCTCATCGTGTCACTTCTGGTGGTTGACTTCAGGCAACTAATAACCTCGGATTTTCATCATCTGGGAAAACAAAGCTAAAAATAGGAGTAAATAAGACTAGAAATTTCGAAGTGCCAAGCATAAAATAACACACTCAGGAAATTTCTGTTTACATTTTTTCATATCTCAGAGTCTGTGTACGTGAACTTAATTTATAGAGTGCTGTATTTTTTTATAACATGCTTTTGAATTGTCATTTGTATCCTTTGCACAGCCCTATGAGATGACAAGGGAAAGTAATTTTATTAACAGCTTCAGACAAATAAACTAAGTTATTGCCTAGGATCATACAGCTAAAGTTGCCGAATCAGGACTTGAACTCAGTCAATCCCTTTAATCCGTACCCAGTGCCCTTTGCCCAGGGTTCATCTATTTTTACCTGCTGTCTCTCATGTATTCACCACGAGTCTGATCATTTCAGTGGCAACTAATCACCATAATAAATACGTCAGGTGGACCCACCCACTTCCGTGCTGGTGCTGATAAAGTGTGATTGCCTAATTCTGATTACTTTTATTGCTGGGCTCTACTTATCAGGCACATTGGAGTTTTTTTTGTTTTTGTTTTTTTTTTACTCATGAATTTCCTGAAAGGTCTTTTTGTGCTTTCTGATGGATAATAGATTGTCTAAGTTATAAAATTATAGATAATGGCTCCTTTTATCACCCACTTTTAATAAGTCTCAAATTAGCTTTGCTCTAGAAATTATCTCTTTTGCAAATGGATAATAAGTGTTAGTTACTCCATTTGTCCTAATAGATAGATGAATAATCATATGAATTGCAACTCTCTGGTGAGGTTTCCACTGCGTTGTTATGAACCCGTTAAAGTGACGAGACCTGTAGATATTGGGCCTTCATTTTGTTCTGCCAAATAAGTCAGAACTAGTACCACCAATGACTGGATTGCTTTAATCTACTATGCTTACCTACATTGATAGTTTTTTAAAATATGCTATTTTTTCACTTTTAACTAATCGTTACGTGATTAATTATGAAATTTTGGAAAAGTAGAATTTTAGTGGATTTCTTTTGACCCAAGCCCTCAATTATTTGAATTTTACCTACAGAAACCAATTGATAGATGTGTGTACAGTGCTTTCCAGAGTATTCCTTCAGTATTTCCTAAGTCTGTGTAGCCTGGCGCTCACTAATGAGCTTAAAATTAATATTCATCATGTCTCAATTTCTTTTTCTCAAGGAGAGGGAGACTTGCTTGCCTGGTTCTTCTCGGTAGCCCCAGGGCCTAACAACACAATGACTGTGTAAGATATAAACTAGGCAGTGAATGTTCCTGGAACTTGACTTGGAATTGTGCTTTCATAGGACATCCGTACAAAATTCCACTGATAGGTCAAGGCCAAAGTTTTTTCATCATATTAGAATAACTAGTTTTCAGGTCTCTAGTCAGCCTTTTGATGAACAGATAACACAGAGGTCACAAAAATACACTTTTCTATTGGAAATACTGAAATTAAATGAACTAATCATGAAGCCATTCCAGGTGGTGCTTTTTTTTTTTTTTTTTTTAATTTTTTTTTAAAGATTTTATTTATTTATTCGACAGAGATAGAGACAGCCAGCGAGAGAGGGAACACAAGCAGGGGGAGTGGGAGAGGAAGAAGCAGGCTCATAGCGGAGGAGCCTGATGTGGGGCTCGATCCCAGAATGCCGGGATCACGCCCTGAGCCGAAGGCAGACGCTTAACCGCTGTGCCACCCAGGCGCCCCCCAGGTGGTGCTTCTGTTGTGTAATGCGAAGCATGCTGACAGTACTAAAAATACATTTCAAAATGGTACATGAAAAATGATTTATATAAGGGAAAAAAATTAACATTTTTGCCTTATTAGAATGTTTTTTTCCCTGATTGTGCCCTGTTTTTTATAAAAAGCCCTCAAAGTGTCACCTTGATTTTGACTATTTTTGCTGAGAAATGAACTTTTCAGCTGTGTTAGATTACCAGAAATGAGAATATCAGACAGTAACGGGAGCCCTTCAGTAGTAGAAGTATAATTATCATATTAGCATCATAAATCATTTGCTTCTCAGAACTACATTAGGTCATGAGAGCAACAGCTGCAGCTTTGTTCTACCTGGATGATGTTTCAGTAAGGCCATTTCTGTTTTTATTCACTCAAATTTACAGTTTCTCCTTTGTGTTGACATTAAGCAGTGAATCTATTAGTTTCCATTACCAGCAGAATGACTAAAACTATAAATAGTTCTATATTTTCTTTCACAGATCCTCTCAGGCTGCGTAGATGCCTTTAATTTGGTAAAACATCTGGGTAATACATCTTGTTTCTTCTCTGGCTTTCTGCAAACGCATACTTCCTTAAGCCTTTCCTTAAAAACAAAAAACAAAAACAAAACAAAACAAAACAAAACAAAACAAAACAAAAACACCTCGATAGCAGCTCTATCCTGTTTTTTGACCTCAGATGCCTAATAGTTAAATTGGGCATCTAATTCTAAAAGTAATCCAGAAAGATGCAGAGTCAGATCGCTCCATCAGATTTACAGTAACTCATTTTTAAAAATATCTGCAGTATTACCTTTCAGTGACTTGCTGGTTCTGCAAAAAAAAAAAAAAAAAAAAAAACCCAAAAAACAAAAAAAACAAAAAACCAATGTATCATAAATACCACATACATAATATTTAATATCTAAATATTATAAAAAGTTTAGGTCTTGTCTTCCTAATGTAACCCAAGCAGCAAAACCCCAATTTAAAGCACAATGTCATAGCCACCAGTCTAAACACATTTTAGCAAGTCCTAGAAGCAGCCTTCAGGAATGTAATTTATCTTGGACAACCGTTGTTCTGATGTTGGAATAAACCAGTTTATTATGTTGCAATTCGCTAAGTGTAACAGGCTGAGCAGTAACTGCCACAGTCCTCTGGGGTTCTCAGAGGCACGCCCCGTAATTTTGGCTTTGGTTGCGGCTCTGTAGGCTTTGGCCCACCCCATCTGTTTCTTGTTTCTGTTTTGGTTCGCATTTCGGGGTCTTCTGCGATTAACTCAGTTTTTCAAGAGTGAGAATCATGTGTTTGTGTTGTCATGGCTCCTGGCATTTCCTTTCTGTTCATAGGTGTACAGTGATCTGAATTTAGTGGACAGGATTCTGAGTAAATCTAAAATCTGAGCTAGATATTGGGATGTTCCTTAGTGATGTGCCAAACCTAAGTATTTGGTAGCGGAATTGTTGGCTGACGTTTGGGTTTTGTTGAACAGCCAGTTAGAGATCTTTTAATCTCCCCACTAAGCTTTCTTTTGGGCCACCGAAGGGAATGTTTTCTGGATTGATGGGGACTCAGCCTTTTCCTTCACAAAAGCCTCTAATGGATTTTTTAAAATTAGCATGTGTTTTAAAAAGGCACAACAAAGCCAAGATAACATCACACTTCATAACATTAGAAGTAATTTCTTAACACAATTTAATGCTTATTCCATGCACAATCTTCCTATTTTCGATAAATGTGTCCTTTATAGCTGGTTGGTCGAAGTTAGGATTTAGATGAGTCCCATATACTGCTAATGGTTGTTGTGATAGTGTGATTCATAATAGGAAATACAAGTTTGGTCTTCCTTACTTCCCAGCAGGAGCTCCTCCCACTGTGGTAACTTCCTAAGTGAGGAGATAGAGAAAGGTGCCTTTTGTTATGTTGATGAAGCGACTTTTGGAAAGCCCCTAGGTAACCACTGGGGGGGGGCTGGTTGCAAGCGGACCCATCAGGAGATTAGAGGTTTGAACATTTCATTCCTACCCTCTGACTTCGAAGGAGGTGGGAAAAGGAAGATTGAATCAATTGCCAACAGCCAGTGATCTATCAATCATGTCTAAGTGATGAAGCCTAAGAGGGCGGGGTTGGGCTTCAGGCTGATAAATGTGTGCAAGTGTGGGGAGAGTGGTGCTTTCGTAGAGAGAGGGCATCAAAGCCCTGGGCCTCTTCTCATGGACCTTGCCCTTGTCCCTCTCTTCTGGCTCTTCATCTGTATCCTTTATAATACCCTTTATAATAAACTGGTAAATGTACGTAAATGTGTCTCTGAGTTCTGTGAGCCACGCTAGCAAATTAATGGAACCCAAGGAGAGGGTGGTTGGAACCTCTGATTTCTAGCCAGTCAATCAGCAGCACGGGTGACAACCCGGGCTTGCTGGGGGCTGTCTTGTGGGACGAGCCCTTAACCTGTGGTCTGAATCTTCAGGTAGATAGTGTCAGAATTCAATTAATTGTTTGGTGGTGTGGGGGAAAAAACACACATTGGAGATACGTTCTTTAGGCTCTTTAAATCTCTAGCTGCCTTTTTCATGTCATGGATTTATGGAAGGGGCTAGACCTGTTGATGAATTATAATATTTGCTTAAATTTATTTAAATATTTATTTAAACATATTTAAATATTTAAGCATATTTAAGTTCATTCAATTCAGAACATTTTCCCACACAGTCTAAATTACATTGTTACCCTTATCAATATTAATAACTCCTTAACATAATCCCACACTTAATATTCACCATTTCCCCAATTTGTTTTTAAGTCTTCTACATCTGGTTTAAGCCAGGATCCAGTCTAGAAGCACACACTGCCGATGGTTGTTTCATTTTCTCTGTATCTTTTGATCTGGAGCAATTCCTTTTATTCATATCAGGAACTTGTGAACATGGTAAGACTGTTGTCTTGCAGAACAACCCAGCTTCTGGGTTTGGTTCCTTTTTCCCTCCCACACTGTGCTGTCTAGCACTGTGACCACTAGTCACATGTGGCTATTAAGCTGTTGAAATGTGGCTATTCCAAATTGAGATGTGTTGTGAGTATAACAAACGCATTGGCTTTCTAAGACTTAGTATTAAAAAAATGTAAACTATTTCACTAATAATTTTTTATATTGAATACATGTTCAAATGATAATCTGGGTATATCAAGTTAAATAAATGATACTACTAAAATTAATTTTACCTGTTTCTTTTTCATTTTCAAAATGTACCTACTAGAAAATTTTATTTGGCTCCCAGTATATTGCTGTCAGATAGTGTAATTCAACAGATTTTAAAACAGAAAATTGCTACCTCAAAATGACTCCACATCAGTTCTCTGAGATGTAGTTGCAAAGAGAACAATAATAGGCTAAAATGTTCCTTAGCTAGAGTTTTATAACATGTAGTTGCTGTGTCCTTCCAAGTAGAAGCCGAATGATTTTCCATAGTTGATCTAGCCTCCAGCATTTTAAGACCAGATATCCTACAAGCATGGCATTGTCCAGTAGACGGAACAGCTACCAAAGATTTTGAGCGTCCCCGACAGCAAGGAGTGTTAAGTAACACAAACCTGGGGCTGTGCCACAGATGCTAAATGCAGTTGTTATACCAGTGCTGGTGATTTCAAAGCAAAAAAGTATATGAGCTGGGGCGCCTGGGTGGCGCAGTCGTTAAGCGTCTGCCTTCAGCTCAGGGCGTGATCCCAGCGTTCTGGGATCGAGCCCCACATCGGGCTTCTCCACTGGGAGCCTGCTTCTTCCTCTCCCACTCCCCCTGCTTGTGTTCCCTCTCTCACTGGATGTCTCTGTCTGTCAAATAAATAAATAAAATCTTAAAAAAAAAAAAAAGTATATGAGCCAATGAAAGTCATGCTTTGTTTATTTGTTTATTTTTAGTGTTGGACAACCTTGAACAGACAACTGTCTGCAGTTTTGGATCGCTGGAAAGTCAGCCTGATTTCCGAACCCCAGAGTTTGTAAGTACTACTACTCCATCTTCAATTTGTTTTGGTTAGCTAGAGAGTTCTCACAAAATGGAGAAGAAGGGTTTTTTTTAATGAAATCTTGCCCTCAGTGCCTCTAGATGTGGCACAGGTCTCAGGGGCGGGGCTGTGTATTTACAGCTCTGGTTCTCTGGGGAACAGGTTACTGAACTACAGTGTCTCGGTTTCATGCTCTGTAGGCTTATTCTTCGTACTGCTTTGTACCAGCAAATGGGAACCCTTTCTGCAGTATATCGTTACTTCCAGAACTCCTCCTTCATTCATGGGTAGCCTTGCTATCAGCGTCTGCTGTTAGTGACTCTGGAAACCAGTTTTTACTGAGCACTATACAGGTACATTGACCAGTCTGATTCCCATTTCATCCTGGAGCCTTCAGTCATACGACCTATACAGATGTATCTTGTAGGGTTAGGACTGTTTTGTTGGTTGTTCCTACCAAGAGGGGAACTAAATGCTCTCGCTAAATTAGACTCATTAAAGATTAGCCATGGTTCTCACCCTCGAGGAATTAAAAATCTTATTAGATGCTACTGTGATTTTATTAATGCCTAGTTTAAAGAAAATTAAGCACATAGGATGCCATGTGCAGAATGTCCTTACTAAATAGATTTTATATGAGTCTCATTTGAAGAGGGGGATGGGAAGAAGTGTTTCTCTGACTCATGTACCATATTACTGCACCAGATGTGAAGGAAAAGCATGCCAGGATCCACCTAGATTTACTTATTTTTGCCCCTTGCTGCAAATGGCTTGTCTGCCACTTTAGCAAGGCAAAAGTCTTTTTTTGGTTTTATTTTCAAAGTGTGATATACAGTTGCCACACCAGTAATTGGCAGAGCACAATTGTATTATTGATAAAGACAAAAAAAAAAAAAAAAAACGAACCCCAAAACACCTCATTATGTTCTTTTCCTCTTCTCACTCATTCTTTATGGATTGCTTACTCAATTCAGCCAAGAGTAAGGAAACCAGGCAGTGCTCTGGACTGAAAAGGGATGGCACAGGAAACTATATCCGCAATGCCGTTTTATTTCACAGTGTGGGACTCCTGTGGCGTACTAGCAGATTGCCTACTGTGAAAATCACTTGGATATAATAGAAAGACCTTGTATTCAATGACTTCCCTGTTACGTTCAATGAGATTTTCAGTGAAGGAAAATTGTGAATGCCCACCAATGTATCCTGTATCTTACTTAAAATAGCAGAGCAGTTTCGTGGTTTTTTTTTAACTTCTACAGTTAGAGCCCCAAAGCAGAATTGACACAGATATTTCCCATTTGAATATGACATTGATATGGACTCATGGAGCTGGCCCTTTCTGGTTTTATTTTCTAACTGCTGCTTGTTGATGCTCTTGGAGCACTATTTCTAATCTAAGAAGAGCTTTGTGCAATAACGTGCTGATGTGCTTGGCAAACACCTATGGAGTTCGCACTGATTCCCTGGGTGAAAATAAAAGTATTTTCCTCAAGAACAGATTTTAGCGTATTAGGCTGTTTGAGATTGGCATGCCTCAGCGAGGTCTTTGCAGCAGATCGTCTACACTGGTAATTACACCGGTAATGTTGTTCTACCTTCAGTGTTCTCTTCTTCACTACCTCATTTTCCTTTTCAAGGGGTGAAGACCGGCAAGTCTTAGAATGACAAGGACTAGAACTTAAGGATCATAGAATATACTTATGTTTTCGGAGGTTTAACAATGGGTCTGAGAACACCCAAGCTGAAAGGGGATTTTTAGGCTAAATCCCCATATTTTTCTTTTTCACTGTCATGCCTCGGGACTATCGAGAGTCATTTCTTGAGACCACATGAGTGGAGTTAAAAGTTGTGAAGCATGGTTTCCTTCGATGTGTGGTTGATACAAGATTTCTGTATCCAGCTGTTATCTTTCTCTAATTGCGTGTTCATAGCGTGTTTAGGGAGTCTGTGATGTTGTTGTGCTTTTTAGATGGTTGCACACCCGATGCTCGTTGCACGCCCGGGTGGCAGGGGCCGCGTTGGCAGCTGCTTGTGTTGTCTCCCCAGGTCACTGTGGCCCCTGCACTTCCAGCTCCCTCGTCCACAGATATTCCCCCAACAGCTGCCTCCCTGGTAAACAAACAAGGTGTATAAGGTGCCTTGAGAACCAGTACCCGAGGGACTCAGGCACGACTTGTAAGGGAAGCCTTTTCTCATGGGCAGAGGGCGACAGCATCCGTGAAAACGGGCGGCTCCGGGGCGTAGGCAGGTGGATTGGGCAGATGCCAGGACACAACCAGGTACGTGGATCCCACCCAAACATTTAAATCCGAAACCGGGCCTCCAGTACGAACCTAGGCGCAGAGGGAGCCTGGCACCAAGCAAAACTGAAAACAGAAAGAAGATGGAGGAGAGCAAAAGGAGCCGAAATATCAGCGCTCTGATTTTCTCCGTCTGGCATTTGGAGGTGCCGAAGTAAGGCGAGGCGGAGCGCACGTGTGCTCAGGCCTTACTCCCGAACAGCCCAGATTTTACAAGGATCAAGAGCCGAGCGTTTTCATACAACGGAGTGTGTTTATATAGTTTGGCCGACAGGGAGAACAAAATGCTTCTCGTAATTAGTTTGTTTCCTTCAGGATTTCTGTTTTCCTTTCCTTTGAAACAAGGCCTCCGCGCAGTGCTGGCTGAGTGGCCTCGCTCCCCAGCGCGGTAAGAGCACTCGAGTTTCCCTGCGCAGCTCGGTGTCTGTGATGTGACCAGTCAGGCGAAGCCGGTACTGCTGTGGCGTCTACGTAAATTGCGGACGAAGAAATGCGGCTGCAAAGCCCCGGTGTGGCTTGTTCTCGGCAGGGCCCCCACACTGCCGTGCCCAGCTATCTGAAACGTTCAGGGGCGAACCGAGCTGGACATACCGTGCCTGTGTTCTTGCTTGTGAGGAGCAAGGGACGAGCTGCAACGGGACACAGCCCCACCTGGAGGTGTGGATGGGGCTCGCGGTGAAAGGCGCCTGGCGAAATGCTGACTTTACGGAGAGTCACTGGGTGATCTCGTGGTGGTAGGAAACCAGCTCGATCCCGGTTCGGTTTTTTTATTTAAGCGCAGTGAAAATCTGTTTATGATCTGCTTTATTAACTTAATATTCTATCCTGGATAGTGCCCCACACTGTTGTTTCTCCAGGTGTAGTGAGATATAATTGACATGCAGCACTGTGTTGGTTTAAGGTGTACAGCTCCATGCTATTTTTTTTCTGACATTATTGTTATTGTCTCTAGCTTCTCTTCTCTTGTGTCGATGAACTATAATTAATCACACTGTAATCTTCAAAGCATTTCATCCAAGGGGGATCTAGTCGAGGAAACGGTGACATAGCCAGATGCTCTGGAACCCTGTGATTGGTGGCCGTCATTTAGAGACATGGGTTCCGAAAATAGGCTAGGTTCATAAGGACAAGTATCAGACTCTGGAGAAGGGATTTGGCCAAAGGGAGGCTGAGGACTGAGTATGAGAGACCCAGATAACTTTGTAGAGTTCAGACTTTGAAGCAGAGGCTGCAGAGTGAGGCCGTCTGGTTAGAACTGAGGATGGGGAGCCATCAACATGGTGATGGAGCCGATAAAGGTGTTTCTGCAATGTGGTAGCTTGCAGATGCAGGAAAACCCAGCTTCCCCTGGTGCCCTCACTCTCAGGTCTGTTTAAGAGCAAAGGTGATCTGAGGCGTTAGTCCAGGGACTCATCAGTCCTGGCTGGCCCAGAGGAGCCCAGGTTCATTCCAAAACCCAAAGAGTGGGGAAAAAGTAGGGGAAAGGTTGAGTAATGGGTCAGGGCTCTTTCTAGAAACCCTGACTCTTTTGGTATTGACCCAGGAATCTGGGTGCACAAGGGGTGAGGAATGGGGTGTGGGGTGGAACTCCAGTGGAGCACTGGTGAATCTGCTTGTAGCTAGCTGGATGGAAACCAGGCTGCGGTCAACACAAAAACACGTGGAAGGAAAGGAAAGGCTAAGGAATTACATTTTATGATCCGAGTCTTGCTAATAATATCCTCCTTTGCATCCTTTCCAGAACTTGAGGTTTATGTCTAATTGTCCTGGCTTTTAGAGGCAGGAAGATTCTAACCACCTCTTGTTTCATGCCAACTGATGCTGTTTTCCTTGGTTTAGCTTCTGCCAAATTTGCAGTAAATAAAAAGAGTTTAGGCTCACAAAAGAGTATTAGGATTATAATAGGCTAAACCAGGGAAGATGATGAGAAACTACAGGATCAGAAAGACTAAGCTTGAGACATAGACTCAGGAAGATGAGGATCAAAGTGGAGCAGAAATGTGACCCCTTCGTTCGACATTTGTGGTTATGCGGAAAGAAAGAGGTCTGAAGAGTCTTTATCCTGTTTGGGATTTTGTGTACCTGGCTCCCTTCCTGAGGGGAGATACTACTTTACAGAAAATACTGTTGATTTCCTGAAATTCAAGTTTGACTGTCTTTAACTAGGTGAAAATATTATGTGATCCCTAAGGGTTAAAATATTAATCTACTATTTGAGGCACTATAGTGAACAATAGAAAAAATATCCCTGTACTTGTGGAGCTTACATTTTAGTGGGGGGAGCATAGAAGACAAAATAAATAAGATATATAACATGGCACAACATGGTAAGTCCTTTAGAGAAGAGGAAAGTAAGGATTATACGTATGTGTTGGGGGCGTGGGGCATGCTGTGGTTTTAAATAGAGAGGTCAGGGCATATCTCAGAAATAGGGTATACAGAAAGTGACAAGTGAAAAGACCTGAAAGCTGGGGTGCTACAGTAAACTGGGAATCTAGATGAAGGGTATTCTAGGCAGAAGGAATAGCTTAGACAAAGGTCTTAAGGTAGGAGTTTAAGATAGGTTTGAAGAAATGGAAGGAGACCAATGAAATGTGAATATAGTAGATAGTAGGGACTTCATAAGCCGTTGTAAACACTTCGGTTTTACTCTGAATGAGTTGGGAAGTAAGGGTAGGCCTTTGGAGGATAAACTGGGGGGTTTTGAGCAGAGGAATGACTTGGTTGCCCTGCCCTGTGTTTTAACAGGATCACTTTGGCTGTGTTGAGAATAGATTACAGAGGAATAAGAGCAGAAGCAAGGAGACCTCTTAGACTTTTCAGGAACCCATGTGAGAGGTGGTGGTGGCTTGGTCCTGAGGGTTAATTACAGTGTTAGCGAGACATACTCAAATTCTCAGTATGTTTTGAGGGTAGAATCAGTATGTTGTTGACAGATCAGACATGAGCTGTGTAAGAAAGAGCAGTCAAAGATGACTCCAAGGTTTTTGACCTGGGGGACTGTGGAAGGAGCAGTTTGAGGGGACAATATGCAGAGGAAAATAAAAATTCTGTCTTAAGCATGTGAAGTTTGAGACATCCACGTGGAGATGTCAGTATGCAGTAAAATAGATGGGTCTGGATTAAAGAGAGGGGTCCAGCTAGAGATGTGAGGGTTGTCAGCACACAGGTGGTGTTTGAATCTGGCACTGACTGAGAACAGCAAGGGGTGAGATAAAGAGACCCTGGCCTGAGCCCTGGGGAGTCCATTGTTCACTGGAGGAAGAATCCGCAGAGGAGCCTGAGGACGAGGGGCCGTGCAGTTGGAGGAAAGTGAGCAGAGTCCCGGGAGCCAAACGAAGAAAGTGTAAGGTCGAAGGGAATGACCAAATCTGTCGAGGAGGATGGGAAATTAGATTGAGCAGTGTGAAAGAGACCTGGACAAGGGAAGTCTCAGCTGAGTGGTGGGATACAAAACTAGAGGCGACTGAATACAGCATGGGAGAAGAGGAATGGGATACACGGCATTTAGATTACACTTTCAATCTTGTATTTTCTGAACATGAATGCAGAACAAGGGGTTATTATGTATTAGGATGAAGGGCGGTTTTTTAGTTAGTTAGTGTGAAGATGGCAGGAGTTGTCCCCACCCCTGGCAGGGTTAGGCTGTCCCACGGGCAGTGGGCGGAGCTTCCGCCTGCTTTGCAGCCTGGCCTGGATTATCCTTGTCTTCTGCAGTAAGAGCTGTGACAACATGCTAGTGTTGGCCAGTGTCATCCAGTGCACAGAGAGGGACGAGTTCTCCCACCGGGAGATGATAGCCAGCCTGCCCCTCTGCAGCCATCCCATCCCGTGCGAGGTGCTAATCATCGGGGCTGGGGACGGGGGTGTCCTGCAGGAGGTGGTGAAGCGTTCCTCCATGGAGTCGGCCTGTGGTCCAGTGTGAGATTGACAAGGACATCGTTCAGGTCTCTCAGAAGTTCTGCCAGGCATGGCTGTGGGCGGCTGCAGCCCCAAGCTGACCCTAAACATGAAACAGGGCCAGGATGCCTTCGATGTTATCATCACTGACTCCTCAGACCCCGTGGGCTCTGCCAAGACTCTCTTCAAGGAGTCCTATTACCAGCTTGTGAAGGTGGCCCTTAAGGATGATGGCAAGTGTCATCTGCCAGGGCGAGTGTCAGCAGCTGCACCCGGACCTCATCAAGGAGATGCAGCAGTTTTGCAAGTCGCTCTTCCCTGTGGTGACTTCCGCTTACTGCACCATCCCTACCTACCCCAGTGGCCAGATGGGCTTCATGCTGTGCGGCAAAAGTCTGAGCATCAACTTCCGGAAGCTCACGCAGCAGCTGACGTGGAAGCAGGTGGAATAGCAGCAGCTGAAATACTACAGCTCTGATGTGCACCAGAAGGCCCCGTCCTGTCTGAGCAGCCGCCCAGGTCCTGAAGGATGTGGGCCAAGCCCGGGTGCTGCCCAGGACCTTGAGCCGGGGAGCCTCTCGGACGCCTGGGCGTGACAAGCGCAGGACAAGATCCCCTGCCCCACCGGCATGTCCACCAAGCAAGTCTTACAGGCCCCAGAATACTGCCTGGCGTGCCCTGCTAGGTGGACTGTCTCTCAGTGTGGTGTTCAGCCCTCAAGCCCATACCAGCTGTGTACAGAAAAGGAAAAAAAAAAGATGTCAGGAAATTCTGTTTGTAAGGTGATGGATATTAATCCAGTAGGGAGAGAAAATATGATGCAGGGGTAAGAAGGAAGGATTTCTGGAATGACATCCTTGAGAAGGCAAGAAAGGGATGGAATCTGGTCCATAAGTGGAGAGGTTGGACACCCCTCATGGCTGTAGAGACCGTTCGTTCCTTCTTAGAAGTAGGAGGGAAACCAGTGTTTGGGACCCAGGTGGAATTAGTTCGGTAATCTTGCTAGTAGGAGCTTGTTGAAGTTTTTTCTTGATTGCTTCTTGTTTACCAGTGAAATGAGAAACAAGACGTTCGCTAATATTGAGGAAGGCAGAAGAGATGAAGAGACCTAAAGAGAGAGGAGAAGGTATGAGACAGTCATCTGAGAGTGAAAGCTCTGAAAACTGTAGTCTGATATCCTGGTAGCAATAAGAGCCCACTTGAGGTTCGTGGTCATGACAGGTGTGTGCTTTCCCCATTCAAGCCCAGCTTTGGGAACAGGTGTACAATAGGCAATGAGTTTGATTTAACCAATTTGGGGGTTTCTTCAAGTCAGTTCAGTGAAGGAAGACAAGGCTACGAGAGTTTCAGGGTGTTTGCAGTAGAGTAGAGGACCAGGGCCATGAGCAGGATGAGGCAATAGGATCAGGAGAATTAGACCTTAATGGGGTTTGGTAATTTGTGCAGTTGGCGTATTGGAGAGAGTGAATTGGAAGAATAGGAAGAGGTAGTTGGAGAGCCAGGATCTTTCTAACTAAGGGAGGAATTACAGTAACCAGTACAGACAAGGTCTGGGATACCAGCATTGACATGAGGGGCTGGGGCAGGGTGGAGTTGCCAGGACAGGGTGTTGGAAGGTATGGAGGTGGAAATCCCCAAGAATGATGTCAGAAGAAATGTCTTGGAGAGGTTGACAGTGAGGCAGGGCTTAAATCTCTAAGGAATGAGGGGTAGTGACTCAGGGATCAGTAGTTGACCAGAGAGGTGAGAGAGAAATCTGAAGAGTGGCAAGATAGAAGACGTGAGTAGTGGCGAGTCGTTTTGGGTGTTGCGTAGGGATTCAGTCATAGCAGGGTTTCTCAGCCTCAGCACCACTGGCATTTGGGGCTGGATTTATCTTTGTTGTGGGAGCCGCCCTGTGCATTGTGGGGGTGCTTTGCAGCAGCCTGGCCCCTACCTGTGAGCTGCAAAGGTCCCTCTCCCCAGCGGTGACAACCACATATGCCCAGACATTGTTAAATGTCTCCTGGGGACAAAATTGCCCTCATTTAAGAACCAGTGAGTTAAGTGAATACTGAAAAAGCATTAGGGTCACTGGTGGCCTTATATAGAGCTGTTTCTAGGGAGTGCTGGGGATGCCACTCTAATCTAGTTCGGAGTGGATTATGGAATAAGCAGGAGAAAAAATAGGAAATCCTGACCTGTCTTTCCAGGAGTTTGACTTTGAAGGGCTGGAGGGTGAGAGAGCAGTGAGTGGAAGAGACTGAGAACCAAGGATGCTGTCCTTCTGTCGGAGGGAGGCCTGGACAGATTTAAATATTGATGAGAAGGATCTATGTGAGGGGAACCATGGACTCTAGAGAAAAGAGTGGCTTCGATATGGGCTGTGGAATGGTTTGTAGATGGGGAGGAGTCCACATTCGATGGAAGGAGCAGTGTCTCCAAAGATACAGGAGCAGCAGGTCGATGCTACTGGTTTATGGCTTTGTTGGAGAGAAGCAGAGGAGTTCTCATCCAGCAGCTTCCATTTTCAGCTTCCGAGCGTGAAGAGAACAGGGTGCTGGGGCGGCGGTGGAGTGGGGAGGGGTTGGCACTTTGAAGCAGTCGTGGAGAGCGGGAGGAGCAAAAAACCAAGCTGGCTTGGAAAACCGAGGAAAAGTACTAGGCTGTCTGGGCAGTGGGGAGGGCCTGTGTGGGGCCAGGGAGTCTGAATTTACAACAGTACCCATCTTCCCTGCTGTGGTTTCTCCAGCATCGCTTAGACACTGAGAAAGCAGATCGCACGCAGGCTTCCGCCCGAGTTGGGGCTTTGCTAGATGGTCATGATGGAAAGTGCAGAATATTGGCAAGCGTGCTCCTGAAATGATGACCTTGGGAAATGTAACCTTACAAAAGGAGGGGAGGGAAGGAAACGCGAATTTACAGATTGGTTAGAAAAAGTCATGGGGCCTCTGAGGTCATTATGAAAGGAGGAGATATTAATTGTGGTCAGAAAGGGGGAATCCCTGGAAAGAGAATTTTTTCAAGTGATGACAAGGTCCAGGGTGGCACCATGGAAGTTCGTGCATGAAAGGGGGAACATCACTGCTGTCAAGTTACTAAGGGCCAGGGTGGCCCAGTCATGTCTGTGGATGCAGATGTCCTTCTGGATGAGGGAAAACTTGGAATGGAGAGAGCAATGTGAGCCAGGGGCCAGATTTTCCATGGACCAGGAGCAGCAGCTGGCAGGTAGGAAATAATAGGCTCTGGGAAACTCTCGGGGTTTACTCTATTTGCATGGACCAAAGAGGAGCTGCTTTTACTGGGGATTAATGGTCTGGAAGCGACCTACAGAATAAGATGAATGTCAACCTTACTTCCTTGCCCTGAGTGTGAAAGGTACGAAGGAATAATCAGAGCCAGCTGCGCATAGATCTGCACAGTTTTGTTTGCAGGCTTTGTTTCAAAGCGATTGGTCAAGTTTTATTTCAAAGTGGCTTCCAGGGTCCGTTTTAATCTTCATCTCCTCCCTCCCCCAGAAATCCAGACTTCATTTTGGTTATTTCTGGCTTAACTGGCCCCAAGGCAAATGAATTGGTGTTGGGGCTTTTGAGGGAGATTATGGTTTATTTTATGGGCAGTCCCGAGTCTTTCTGGCTAATCTCAGAAACCCACCCAAAGTCCCAAGGTCTGCCTCAAGATCCTAGGATCTTCAGGACCTAGAAGACTGGGAATAAGGCAGGACCCTTCTGCTCAAGCATTTCTTTACTTGGATTTGTACTCTTGTGTCTTCTACAAAGAAATAGGACGGCTTTGCTTTGTAGCTTTTGGCACTGAGTTCACCAAATGAGAAGAGAAAAGGAACTCACCCAAAAAAGGAAACCAAACAAAGGAACATGGGTTTGGCAAAAGAATTCTCTCTCAAAAGAAGAAATGAGACCAAAGATAGGCTAGTAAGGATGGCTGAATTGGCCCATTTGCTATGGTAGGAATTCACATGGCACTTCAACTTTGAAAGCATTTCATGCATCCAAGAGCAAAAGGTGAGGGAATGTGTACTTTGCCTGAATATGGAGGGAAGGGGACCTACTCATTTGCTTTATGTGGCTGATTCAGAAGCTACATTTGTGGATTTGTTAGGATTGGAGGGTAGGAGCAAAAATAGGCAGGCCAGCATGCAAAGTCTCAGTCAGAAATTTGAGTCACTTCTTTGGAATGCAGAATGTATTTTCCCAGAGAAACAGTCATAAATGGTGATTGCACTTCTAGGCCCAGCCAGGCCAGACCAGCTAAGGCCAGTTTAACTCAGAGGGTTAACAAAATTATCGTTCTGTACTAATGATCCTCTGGAACACTCCAATTTTATTTTTTCCATTATTACTAAAATTTTAGAATAAATGTAAAGTCCAGAGTGAGTGTGTTGAGTGGAAGCCTGTGGAAAAAAATGCTTAGCATGGTGAGTGAAAAAGAGAAGCATTGATTTTTGAGTTTGTTAGATTTCGAAGCAGTGATCTGTCTAAAACTTGAGGAAGATGATTTAATGGTATGAGAAAACAGACGGAAAAGAGCTTATCAGTTTCTATAGTCCTTTGTTCTTTTCTGCTAATGAAGGGCAACTTTATTTTTATTTTATTTTATGTTTTTTAGATTGAAAATATTCAAGCCCTGGGAGAGAGCTATAGAATAAGCCATGCCGCATGAGACTGTTGTAGAGAGGAATATCGTTATTCCAAAGGAGTTTAACCTTCTTAGCTAGAACGATTATGTATCAACCAGGGTATTAAAAGAACATGTGGATTTGCTCATGGGACCACAGTTGGGAATCTGGAGGTGACGTGGGGGCCAGGACAAGTACCAGAATCGTAGAGGGACAAATATAATAGTTTTCTGGAAGGGGTGGGGTTAGAGTAGAAGTTGGACCTAGACTGAATTCTGATAAATGGAGACATTGACGCTGGAGTATTCGTGTCCAGGAAGATTACAGAATGAGATTTTCAAGCAGACGGTTTGTGAGTGCTAAAAAAAGAAAAGGTCATCAGGAGCCAACACGAGTTCAATAAAAATAAGTCATGTCAAACTGAGTACATTACCCTTTTTTTTTTTTTTAAATGGGGGTGATTATAATGGTAGAAGAGAAGAAAGCCACGGACATTTTTGTGTTTTTTTAATCGAAGTATAGTTGACACATTTTTGTGCGTTTTGATTTTAGCAAATGGTGTGAAAAAGATTGCATTTAAATACAGAATGAAGAAATGTGGACCTAGTGAGAGTACACTTCTCTGGGCGATTGATCATACCAAGACTGTGGAACAATGGCTAGAAATCAATTCCTAGAGGAGACAGAAATCAATATGAATTAAAGTAAGCGCCTGCTTCCTAATTCACAAATATCTGCTGCCTAAGTACGGATTGTGAGAGCTGAGGCTAATGACTGATCATGTGGAAGACTAGGTATTTGCCTAATTAAACTTAGTATGAATCAAGCATGTAATCATAATGTCAAAAAGTTAATGCAAGTCTCGGTTGCATTCATACCTATACGCCCAGAACAAAGAAAGTACTAGGCTTCTCCCGTTCAGTATCAGTAAAGCCACCCACTGTCTGGGTGCTCCATTTGGGGGGGGGGGGCATGCTGATTCTAGAAAATCAACATAGTAATGGATCCTAACACCTAGGCAAGAGTATGACATCAAATTTAAATATTTGATGATAGTAATTGGTGGATAGAGTTGAAAAATACAATATTAAGACCCATGAATAGAAGGTATATATAGGCAGACATTTCATTTCAGTAGAAGGACCTTCTCATATTTGAAGTACCTTAATTCCTTGGAGGAGTTCAAATATAGACGGACTGGGAAACAATCTAGGCAGGCGAGGTGTGCTTGAACCAGGACGCGTCGGCGGGGATGAGAAGGAAGGGCATACATGTTTTATGTGTAGCAGGACTTTGTAGCGGAAGGCAGACAGGGAATGAGAGAAAGACAGGATGTTCCTGGGAATATACCACCCTAGTAAGTTGTATGTGGCTCACTGATGAGTCTGAGTTGCTTTTGTTGTATTTTTTCCCCTCCTGTAACCCGTCGTCATCATCAGCCAAATTTCCTCCTTGTAACTGTTCATTCTACAGCTTTTATTCCCCTGTTTTCAGAAAGCCTGGACTGAAATGCCATGTGAATTCTTGCCCCACAAAGTATCCCATTTGAAATTCAGTGAGCTATCCATTATCTGGGGAAATGTCAAAATTAATTTGACAAAAACAGGCATGAGGAAAGCAGGGAGCCCTGGGCATTCTGAACAAAGATGTGATATCAGTATTTACCATGGAACTCATTTGATTATAAGTCGCCTAGAAGCATGCCACAATAATGGCCAGAGAAGCCCACAGAAGCAAAAGAATTGAGTTAAAGTTGAGAGGCTGCTGGTAAATAACCTGACTGTGCCATGACCTAAAAAACAGCATTAATGGAAGAAGTTGTAATAAAAATTTAAAGAGAAACACAGAACTTGGCAGAAATGCATACACAGAATGAATTCACAGGATTCCTGGAAAATTGAAAAGGAGAGACCTGTGGGATTTCAACTGTAGCTGCCTCCCCCCCACCCAATATTTTGAATTTGTAATTAATTTGGAAGGCTTAAGGGCTTTGGAAAGATGATTTAAAATCCGTTTATTTCTGGAGTCCTACGGGTTAACCCTAGCTTTCCTTATTTTGGCAAGTAATAATAAAAAATGCATCTTTACTATAAGCCTCAAATGTATTCCTTAAGTCTGTCTCTGATAAAAACAAAACTAAACTAAAACAAAAACAAAAACAAACCCAAACCACTGTAAGATATGCTTTTACCCAGAAAACTCTAATGGCTCCTTCAAAAGGAAAATGCATTTACAGTTTCTTCTCCCAAGTCACTTTTTGAAATGTAGATTAATGTGACCTGACAGACTGTAATAACTACCAAAGAGCATTTCATTAATTATAATGAGCAAACCAATAATATAGATCTTTACAATGTTAGTATGAATTAGAATATATCAAGTCAAGACCATACTTGTGGCTGGACTAAAATTTGACTGCTAAGTCCAAATCCCTTAAAAGCACATAATGAAAATTTTGACAGACCATTCAGGGATACTAATGGTATCACCAGCATTTCATGGTTTCTCGGTAGTATTAAGTGTTTTTAAAAAGTAAATATACTGTTTGTGAAATAAGAAGAAGGCTGAAGAAGAGAGAGGTGAATGAGAGGACATACTTCTGAGACTTTGAAAAGTGGTTTTACTTTAAAAAAATTTTTTTTTCTTCTTTTGGAAAAGAAAGTCATTCTCAAAGTCCCCCCAGGAAGCTGAGCACAAGATGGAATTCCAGGGAATTAGAAGCCCTCTGTCCCTGTGCAGTTCTGCTCTCAGCCCCTGTGGGCAAGTTGCTTTTTCTTTTAGGACCTCAGTCTCCTCGTCTAAAAAAAGCAGAAAAATCAGATTTCCTCACTGGGGTGTGTTCCGTGACTGCACAGTGATTGGAAAGCATTTCAGCTATCTTAAAAGCATATTCATGAAATAATAATACGGTAAGAAGTCTTCTCTAACATTTATGGATGCTTATAGTTGGCAACACAGATTGCAAGTACGGGGATAGCCAGCCTCAAAGTGACCACAGCCCTGCATCGCTCAGCCCCGCCGTACCCCTGCCTTTCCCCTTCAAATGAACTCAGGCTGTGTTGGCATCAGGAATGGGTTCTGTTCTCCTTAGAAGAGCACAGAGGGGCATTTTTCACTTATGCTTCTGAGGAAAGTAGTTATAGGCGTTAGATATCTACCAAATTATCAGTGCGGTGAGAATTAATCCTACTCAGCAAAATTATAAAATACCAGCAGTACAGTCCATCAATAAATAAATATGTCAGGCACTTACCAACACTTGCTAATAGGATTTTCAATTGAACTAGAAATAAGAGCTGCTTAAATTATGCACTATTTTGAATAAACCACCATCAGCTTCACTAAATTTTGCTTTAAAATTTTCATTTATTCATTCATTTAATATTTATTAATCAGTGTGCTTCAAGGAATACCAAGCAGTATATCTCAGTGTTTCCCCTCAAGGCCAGGAGTGGGTGTACTATTGCCCTGTCCCCTGCACATTATCTTATTAATTGACAAATGTTAGTCCTGCAACTGATGCTGATTAGTTGTTTGAATGAAAGATGATGAGGCAGTGTGCAGTGTGTAATGAGTTCCAGAGGCACTTAAATGAAAGTCTAGAGGAGTTCGGTTAGGATGGCAGTTCTCGACTCTGGTTGTGCCTCAGAATTCCCTAGAGAGCTCTTTTAAAAAGTGATTACTTTTAAAAAGTCCAAGCTGACCTTCATGCGCTAATCTTGCCCTTGGTTAGAATCTGAATATGATTATGTGGAGTTTACAAAGGTGACTCTAATGTGCAGCCACGTTTAAGAACCGTTATCTTTGAAAATTGAGGTTTGTAATTCTGAGGGAGGTGATGGTATATGGCTCAGCCCTGAAGGGTACGTTTCACTTGGTACTGAAACCTGTACTGGAAGGTATTCCAGTCCAGAAAACAGAACAGTAGGAAATATACCTACGTACGCACACGGGCATATACATTCAGTTGTGCGTTTACATATGCGTATGTATGTATCTGTACCGATATAACACACAGATTTATTGAACAGATTTAGCTGAAGGAATTGGTTCATGCAGTGTGGGGTCTAATCCATAGAGCATGCTGGCAGCAAGGGCAGGCTGGAAACCCTGGGGCGGGGGTAGTTGCTGCAGTCCGTAAGGGAGAACTTCTTTTTCTCAGAAAAGCTTAAGGATTTTTTTTTTTTTAAAGACCAATCAACTGATTAGGTGAGTCTCACCCAGGTCATTGAGGATAATAACCTTTCCTTTTGTTGTTGTTGTTGTTGTTGTAGGAAATATTTTAATTTTATTTTTTTAATTTAAAATCAGTGAGTCAACATATAGTACATCATTAGTTTCTGATGTAGTGTTCAATGATTGGAACGATTTTCATCTTGGGTAAAACAATGATCTTTGTAGGAGCATTTAGCGAGAAAGTTGCCACACTTTTTGTTCCACATACACATACAGACAGAGATACATGTAGGTATACATGTATACATATAGAGAGAAAGAGAAAGCAAGAGGGAAAGACTTATTCTACAAATTAGCTTGCATGGTTGCAGATGTTGAGAAGTCCCATGATCTGCTGTCTGCAAGCTGGAAACCCAGGAAAATCCAGTGGCATAGTTTCAGTCTCACTCCAAAGGCCTGAGGACCAGGAGAACCAATGGCGTGAGTTCTGGACGAAATCTCAAGGCCAGAAATCTCAAGGCGGATGGTGTAAGTCCCAGTCTCAGGGCAGGAGAAGACCGGTGTCCCACCTGAACAGTTGGGCAGACTGAATATTTTATAATGCAGCTGCTACTTTAATTACCAGTTTGTGATGTAAATATTTAAGATAATTTAAGTCATTAAGAGTGTTTTTTAAACGGCTTGTATCATACATTTTATTTGTACTTTTTAAAAAGATTTTATTTGAGAGAAAGAGAGAGAGTGAGAGAGCACAAGCAGTGGGGAGAGGGAGAGGGAGAAGCAGACCCCCCACTGAGCCAGGAGCACGACACGGGACTCGATCCCAGGACCTGGGATCATGACCTGAGCGGAAGGCAGATGCTTAACCGACTGAGCCACCCAGGTGCCCTGTATCATACATTTTATAATAGAAACACATAGTTATTATAACCTTTCCTTTAAAGTTAACTGACCGTACATGTTAACCACATCTGCAAAGTACCTTCACAGCAGCACCTAGATTAGCGTTCAACGCATGACTGAGTACTGTCGCCTCGCCAAGCTGACCACAAACCTAACCGTCACAGTGGCCATAGTACAGGAGAGTATCCTAACCGCATGAACAAGGGACTGGAAGTGGAAGTGAGTAAGGTGTGTCCAGTTTGTATCGAGCGTAGAGTTGATCTAGGGTAGCAGGAGGAGATGAAGTTAGATAGTTTAAGGCCAAATGTAGCAGTATTAGACTAAGGGTTTGGACTTTTGAGCTGAAAAGACAAAGCAAAGCTATAGCAGCCCTGCCCAACAGCATTTTCTGTGATGGTGGAAAAGTGCCATCTCTGTGATGTCCGACACCATAGCCCCTTAGCCACGTCTGGCTGTGGAGACCCTTGAAGTGTGGTGTTGGTTCAAGACCTCTTCGGGACCTTCCTGGGTAAAATCTGAAACTGAACCCATGCATAATGGGAAGGAGAGATTGAAGAAAGAGTCCGGAGATGGTAGGTTTAATAAGCAAGGGAATTTAGCAGGCTTTTATCTTGGGCGGCCTCAAGGCAGTTAGATCTCCACCCCGCCCCCCCACCACCTGCCAGAATCTTAGAAGTTTATATAGAGGCCTTAACTGTGTTCAGTCCTATATATCGACGGGATGGTCTGAATTCCACATCACTATCCCAAGGCTATGTCCTTGGGGCAGCTTCTCGGAGCAGGGAAGGCGAGTGGGATGCACATTCCAAGGACAGAGGAGGGGGTGCGGCGCCTCTGATTGCTGGCGTCCAGCTCCAGGGTCCACCAGCGGTCACGTCCTCTCGATGACCTACCCTACCATGTGACTAGCGACACAGAGGAACCGAGTTTGTAATTGTTTAGTTTAAATTCGTGTGCATTCAGTAGCTCGCGGGCGAGGTACGGCGTTGGACGTGCTGCCGTAGCGCGTGCACAGGACGGCTGTCTGGCGGCAGCGGGCGCGGGCGCGGGAAGGAGAGCAGGCAGGCAAGCAGTCCAGTCAGTGGACCAGTGTGACGGCCCCGGGGGCGGGGGGGGGGGG
>NW_024425119.1:36336717-36498622 GCF_017311325.1 Ursus maritimus
GGGGGGGGGGGGGGGGGGGGGGCGCAGTGCGGGAGGACACGAAGGGAGACAGCTGGGAAGTGAGGGACAGAGGACCCAAAGATAATCTTTTGGTTGGCCCCTTCTTCACCCTCTTGCTTTCCCCTCCTCGTCCACCGCAGCCCTTCCTGGGGGTCAGATTTCCCCAGCTCATCTTTTCTCGCTGGCTCTCCTCCCTCCCTCCCTCAGCCTCCGTTCCCACAGAGCTCTGCAGGAACAGCTCCCAGCTTCCAACTGACAGCCTTCGCTTTTCCCCCTCAACCTCACACCTTGGCATCTCCGCTCGGAAATCTCACAGATTCCTAGGAGTCTTCCCCTCCTGACTGTGCTGCTCTTCCAGTTTCGTGTGTTTCAGTAGATGTACTCACCGTCCTCTCAGTTGCTCAAGCCAGAAACCTCAGAACCCGCCTGACATTGTTTCTGACCTGCTGTGTCTACGTGTAAGTCATGGTTTGTCTGTCCTTCGTCTTCATTTCTGTTGCTACCCCTCGGACTCACGCATTACCTTTCTTCCCTGGACTCTCAGTCTGTCATTACCACTTTGCCACCCATTATCTGTTCTCTAAGCACTTCCTGGAAAAGCAGAAATCAGATCATTTCAGTTCTTCCGTGGTGTGTAATGGAATCCACCCCCCACCGTTGCTTTATCTGTAATATTACAAAATATCACAGGATAAAGGGTTAATTAATTTCAGTTGATTTATTTAATAATATTTATCCATTTAATATTTCTATAACCCTATTAAGCAGGTACTATTGGGAAATATCACTGAAATATCCCTTGGGGCATATATTCTAGTGAGAGAAACAGACATTAATCAAATAATTACACGAATAACGACACAATTAAAATTGTGAGAGGTGACATTCAAGGAGGCATCTAAGGTGCTCTGAGAGTATAAAAGGGGACCTAGACTAGCCGGGAAGGACAGGGAAGGGTTTGGTAAGGAGTTAGCCAGGGAAAGGGAGGGATTCTAGGTTGTTGGGGCCACATGTGCCAAGAGAGGAGGGAAACACTTTACTTCAATGGAATACAATGTAACCATTAAAAACATTAATGGAATACAGAACCTGACAACTTCACTGGGACAGAATGTGGTCTTACATTTTCTAAGCCATGTGGAGCAGCTTTTGGAAACCAACAAGACTGAACCTTTATAAGACCTGAATAAGATGGTTCTGTTAAACACTTTTTTTTCCCTAAAGATTTTATTTATTTATTTGACGGAGAGAGAGACAGCCAGCAAGAGAGGGAACACAGGCAGGGGGACTGGGAAAGGAAGAAGCAGCCTCCCAGCGGAGGAGCTCGATGCGGGGCTCGATCCCGTAACGCCGGGATCACGCCCTGAGCCGAAGGCAGACGCTTAACCGCTGTGCCACCCAGGCGCCCCTGTTAAACACTTTTGACTTGAATGTGATCTCAGGTCAATTCGGCAAGTATCTGTTGACTTACTTTCCTCGGGGTTATAGGTTGAAATAAAAAACAGGTTTCTTTCCTTCATGTTATAATCCAATAAAAATGATTGTATGTATACATAAAAATAGCTTGACATATGGGAATTTTATCATACTATTATTATAATTTATATAATACAAAACTAAGAGTCAGAATGAATAGTGATTCTAAAGGTTTCGTATTTCTACACGTCACACTCTTAATGAAGTGTGGACCCCAAATAGCCTTTTTTATGTGGGTATATTGATACTTACTATAGTAGAACTTAAAACTGAAAAAAACTTAAATGTATTAATTTATTTAAACATAACCAATGATAAACTCAATATACATTAACATAAAATATTTTCATGAAAAATAAGTATTTTCTTGAAACAAAAACACTAATAAGGGTGGCATTATTTTATATATTTTATAGATCTCTTTAAGAGAAGGCAGCTGAATTTTTATATCTACTTCTGCAGTTAAAAGTTGCAATATGTTGTTTTAGTTGAAGTATATGAAGTAGATCCAGCCTTAGATAGGTAGTCAGAAAAGAGGAGTTTTTAAAAGTCTTTTCAGGTAATTGTGGATATTCTTCTTTGATACTACATTAAAACTCAACAGGTAGTAAGCATCTTAAAGTTTGGTTGTAATATGGAATGTGAAACCATATCAACAAATTTGTTGTATATTGAAAACCTGTCTTGCATTTTGAATGGATCTTTACCCAAGCATAATTTTTATCACTGTGCATAGAACAGTTGAAAATATTGGTTCACTGAGTTAAGTAGCTCTTACAAATGTTGACCCATTTCATTATACAATATGAAAAAATGACATTTGTTAACGCACACCCAGTCTCATCAGAAATGCTAATGAATATTGGGAAGCTGTCAAGTTCACAGTGGTGAATACAAGTTGTCCTAAATTCTAATACTTGGTTCAATTTTCTCATTAGCAATAAATATTGTCAGTTGTTTTTCCTGAAATGACAGTTTCACTTTGTTCATTTTTGGAAAAATATCTGCCAAATACCCAAGTCTAGATAACTGAATTTTGTGTCAGTCATCTGTCAAGTAAAAATGGTATCTGTGGAAAAAACTGGCAGCTCAAAAATTATACAAGCACTTTTCCTCTAGACAACTATCAGACTTGAGTGTGCATCACAAGTGCTTTATGGGTACTTCCATTTCTTCACACAGAATATTGAAAAGCCGTTTACTCCAGGGTCAGGATTTAATAGAGTTAGTCATTGTTACAGCTTCATCAAGAACATGTTTAAGGGAAGTGATTCTTTATGTGGTGGTGAGGAATATAATGACAACTAGTACGGTTTGGTGCTGCTGCTGGGTAGTGCTAAGACACTAGCAATTTTACACCTGCCCCATTGCTTTTGCACCATCATTGCAGGTGTGAACACAGTGAGGAAGACCGATAACATCTTAGTATTATAAAAATGGTTGTGACCCCCTGGGCCCCCTGAAAGGGTCTCAGAAATTCCCAGGGGTCCTCAGAACACACACATCCACTGGCATAGACAAGTAGCATGGTGACGGAGAGAGAAACGGGAACTTACTGTGAGGAAGACTTCGTGAGAGAAGAACTGAGTTAGACCTTGAAGCAGAACTAAGGTTTGGATAGGTGGGAAGGAGAAGGGAAAGGGAGTTTAGGAGGGGAAGTCATGTGAGTAAAGGACCAGAGGCAGGAAGCAGCATGACGTAGCCAAAACACTGATGAGAAGGATGGTTGAGTCGGAGGGTTAGGAATGGGGAGTGATAATAAAATATGGGATATAATGAGATTATGAGGGATCTTGAAAACCCACTGGAAACGTTTACACTTTTTCCAGAGGTCATTGGGAGTAACTGAAGGTTTTTGAATCCTGCGACTTGAACATGTTGGTTTAGGACCATCCATTCGGTAGAAGTGTATAAGGTGAATTTGACAAACAGGACAACTGGATGCAAGGAGACTGATTGGAATATTAATTGTAATCTAGTTTGTAAGGGTCAAGAATGCAGGCTGGAGAGATGGCAATAGATGGAACAGGGTGAAATGTAGACTAATTGTTTCAAAGGTAGAAGCAATATGAGAACTAAAGAAGAAAAAGTCAAAGGTTACCAGCATATTGTATGTTATAACCCCAGCTCCTTGCCAAGGACATTGTTAGGGAAATGGACAAAAACCAGGTGTTTCTATATAAGGTCTCACATGAAACTTTTTCCTCCCCCCCCAAAATCAGAATGCTTCCTTTTTTTCTGATAAGAAGAACTGGATCATTGAACACATTTCCTTTTCGCCCTGCTGCCAGGAGGCTTTGTGCCAAATGTCATGTTAAAATCACAACAGTTACAATTGTCCTAGTGGTTAGTACATTTTCTTCCTTCTACTTTCTCTGGCCCTGATTCTCTATCTCTATTTACAATTCATTAATCTTATTATTTTCATTCTATTTGATGCCAGATGTCATAAGACCTCTTTTGAAAGAGATTGGCGGTGGGAGAGTCTTTTAGGGCTCCTGGTACCTGTTCCAGTGCGAAGGGGCTGTGTTTCCCACCCCTACACACACTAAGCAATTCTCCGACACCAGTTGGGTACCAGAGAATTCAAGTCAATTCTGACACTGTCTACTGGGAGATAGCATCAGATTCCAAATGTTAAGGACTCAGTCCTACAAAATTGCCTTCCACTCCCCATTTGAGACTGCAGTGGCCAGCCCCCCAGGCTCTTACCAGTGCTTCTGACTAATGGGCTACAGATTAGAGGTTCCAACAACCCCCTTTCTAGGTTCAATCAATTTTCTGGAGCAGCTCACAGAACATTTATATATAATATTTACTTATATTTACCAGTTTATTAAAGGACATGAGTCAACAGGCAGATAGAGATACGTGGGGCAGGGTACCAGGAAAGAGGTTGGGGCTTCCACGTCTTCTCCCTGCGTCCCCATGGGTTCACCAACCCAGAAGCTCTCCAAACCGAGTCCTTTTGGTTTTTACGGAGGCTTCTTTGCATAGCCATGTTTGGCTAAGTCATTGGCTGATTCAAACTCCAGCCCCTTTCTCCTCTCTGGAGGTGATGGAGGGCACTGAAAGTTCCCACCCTCTACTCACATGGTTGGTCCCCCTGGCAGCCAGTCCCACATCCTTGGGTAGGGTCCAAAAGTCATCTTCATTAATAAGACACCCATTTCACCTTTATGACTCTGAAGCATTTTCAGGACACGTGGATGAAGACCAAATATATCTGAGAAAGAGATTTTGGTCATCTGAATAACAAAATATATATTTCTTGTAAGTCATTATATCACAGGGAGAATACAGTGTCATGAAAATATATATAACCCTTCACATATTTTGTTCACTCATAGGATAGGGCATTCTACATCAGTCACGTTTTACTCAGAACCTTAAGAAAGCTAAAGACTCTGACGTCCAAAACCAAAGCACCAAGTTTGAATTTCAAAGAAATTCGATAAATTCAGTTAATCTGGTTGTCATACCACAAAGAACAGCCATTCCTGTAAACTGCTTGTGAGTTAAAGGAGAGAAAGTAGTATATTTCTATAAAACATTAGCCAACTGATAGGTGTTGTCACATTGCTTTGCTTTGCTGGGCACAAGATGCTCTGATTTCTTTTTCTTCCTCTTGCTTTGAATGAGCTTGTAAACGCCAATTCTCAGAGAAGTAGTCTGAGAAGATTATGGCCAATGGATACGTGGGACATAACAGTCCATGAGGGAGTGAGTGTTGATGACAGGACTCTTGTGCTGCAAACTCTGAGCAGCTGAAAAGCTAAAAATAACCCAGGGCAGTTCTGAGACGAGAAGTGGCAACATCCTGTGAAAGATGAAGAGCCTCTGGCAGTGACGGATTGTAACTTTAAGGGAGCCTGCTGAAGACGAATTGGACAGGAGCCTAGGAAAGATCTTGACTTGTTGCCTTGGTTACACCCCCAGTTCTACCTTCTTCCATAGCATCTTCAGCTTGACAGTCTGAATAACCAGTTTGAAACTCCGTTTTCTGTTCATTCTCAAATTATAATCACCTTCTCTGAGGTAGGATTTTCTTTCCAAAGCACAATATTTCAGGGACTAGTAATCTGGGTCACAAGTAACTCAGGTGACTGAAAAAGGGGAATAGTTCACAGCAATGGATTTGGTGAATGAGAACTACCAGTAAATATTTTTGAGTCGTAACCAGTTAGTTTTCTTTTTTTTCTTTTTTTTCTTTTTTTAATAAATTAACAAGATCTTTTTATTGCCTTGGGTCAGTAATGACGAAGTGAAGAGATTTGTTTATATGTTTCTCTCATTACATTCTTTTTTTTATAATAATTTTTTATTATGTTATGTTAGTCACCATACAGTATATCCTTAGTTTTTGATGTAATGTTCCATGATTCATTATTTGCGTATAACACCCAATGCACCATGCAATACGTGCCCTCCTTATTACCCATCACCAGCCTATCCCAATCCTCCACCCTCCTCCCCTCTGAAGCCCTCAGTTTGTTTCCCAGAGTCCACAGTCTCTCATGGCGTAACCAGTTAGTTTTCTGAGAACTGAAACTAGATAGGCAAAAGCCAGCTGAAATATGGCTGACTGACAGGAATAGGAGGGTAGGTGGAGGGGAAGACATGTGGTTATGAAGTCATGTGAAAACTTGTTCCTTAAGGCCGATGATCTTAAAGTTGTGGATAGAATATTATGAAAGTCCATTAAATCATCAAGGGTCTGGTCGTAGCAATATTATTTTGGTTCTCACAATTTCCAGAATATAAGATTGGGAGTTATTTCTTAAAGGTCCAAAAAGTGTAATTAGGACAACCATCTTGCCTAGGTGGGAAACCTGTAGAACATTTTTCCTCAAGAGGTAGTACAAACTGAAAATGCTAATAGATTCAAAACATGTTTAAGAATGTTAAATCCATAATGTGATATGAAAGCAAAAGCAGGACACTTTGGGGATATTGAAACCTTAAGAGGTTAGCCTCCAGGAGGATAATCATTCCCTCTCAGAAATATCGTCTTATGCCACTTGACTTGTTTTATCACATCTATCACTTTATCTTTCATCAGACTTTATTGGGAATATTTACAGCTTAACCTCACCCACATTTCACCAGTGTTACCATTATCGGATGCGAACTGTGCAAACTGGTGATGGCTGCTTTTGGAAAAGTATGAAAACAACCGCTGTGGGCATTTTCACACTTTTTTTCTTTTCCTTTGTGACTTTTCTTGTTCCTCTTCTTTTTTGCAGATCACCTTTAAGGAAGCTAAGCAGAGCTTTTAAAATGGCTGGAAAGCCTATGGAAAAACAGGAGAGAAAAAAAAAGTGTAGTCATGCTAATGAAAATCCCAATCCCAGTTCTCACCTTGGGGTTAAGGAAAAGGTTCAAACAGAGCCCCTCCCCTGGGAGAAGGCTCCTTACTGAGCATCTCCCTGCAATCTTTCTGAAAGCCTGTTATCTACCCTACTTACATAATTCCTTTTAAGGAAGTTTTACTTTAAAAAGGTCATTAAAAGTTCTATTTTCATATTTCCTCAAGCTTGGTTCAGAAATTTGAAGAATATATAAAGTCATATGAGAACTTCATTTGATAAAACTACTGTTTCCTTGGCATAGGCTGAAGGGGAATATTTAACAGTAATTATGCTTAAGGCATTATGCCTTTATACTCACCCAGCATCTGAAATGTGATGTTCTAATAATAGAACTCTAGAGTTTATTTTAACACAAGCAAAAGGAAACAAAGGCAAAATGCATATACCAAATCAGCAAGCCGTTGGCATGTGAATGTTCCATTGTGTGTATAACCAAAAAAACCAGAAGCAGCAACAGCATTTTCATGGCACAATCTATTTATATTTATAGGTGAACTACACCTATCCCTGTTGAGAAATGACTGAAACCCGCAAGTTCAGCAGCTTGGGAACTAGTTATAGCCATTTACTGATATAAAACAGCAAGATTTTTTTAGGAATTTGTACATCAATTTTTAACTTGCAACAAAAATCATTTATGAACTAAGTAAGTATTAAGTTCTAATTTTTTTTTCAGAAATTTTTGAGTCAAAATATATAAGTGATATTTGGCAGTTACACAGGTGGCATATAAACTATAATGAAAAGTATGTCAGCTTGGGGCAGGGATCTCTAAAACATAGTATCGCACATTCCAGTCCAATGTCTGAATTTCAAAAAACATGTCAACATTGTTGAATCCAGAACTGATGGACAGTACCCGAAAATATTTCTCCCTTTTCCTTTTGGGACTTACTTGATAATTTTATGGGCCCCTTCTGTATTGCCGTTCACCCACTTGCCCCATTTGCCTGCATGGTCTTTAGGATCTCATCAGTAAAACCCGAGAGAATCTACTGAATAGGAATTAAATAATAATATAGTTCAGTTAGGTCAAGAATAATAATTGGCATTTCACAAAAGCAGTAATTCAGTTGGGCAGTACCCATAAAAATGTTGGCACTCTCTAATTAAAAAGTGCAAATGAAAAAAGTATTTTGACTATCATGGGGAAAGTGAAAATAACAAATCTAGTGAGGGTGGGAAAAGGCATTTTCATAGTCTGCTGGTGCAAGTGTTCATTTATTATCAATATTATGGATGACAATTTAGCAACCTATATATCCAAAGCTCCTGAAAAGGCCATGCCACTTAAAATCTGCTTCTAGAATTTAGCCTAAGGAAATAGTAATTGAACATGTGCACAGATACATATGTAAAGGATGCTCATTGCATCAGTGTTTATAAAAGCAGCAAATTGGAAACAATTTATGTGTTCATCAGCAGAGGAAATGTTTATATTGTAGTGATTAAACATGACACAGAGCTTTATATCAAGCTAGAAAAATGTCTATGATGGATGTTTATAAAACAGTATGTAGGGTATAGTACCATTTTGGTTAGAGAGAGTGTGTGTGTGTGTGTGTGTGTGTGCACGCACGCGCCTGTGCGTGCTTTTACCATCAGGGGTGAGAAAGGTTATTTTTATTTTAAGAAAAAAGTAAACTGAGCTTGTGCTCCATGCAAGGCTCAGCAGAGAACTCACGGTGACCAAGACGTGGCCACTGGCCTTCCGAAGTTAATAGTGTGGTTAACAGCGTGGGAAAGGAGACCGATTTGTACAAATATTCTGGGTCACTCTTGAGTACACCTTGATCATTTAGGATCTTTGTGGAATATCCTGACATGCTTGACTCTAAAACCAGAGTCCTTGCTTCTGGATACACCTTCCTCCTGGAACGGACCCTCTTTCCACTGACTTCCTTCCCATCAACACTCCTGAATGCCTGAGTCCAGTCAAAAACGTGCTTGCTCATCCCCTAGAAGACAGCAGTTACTAAGCTGACTTCTCGTTTGGCTCCCTTGTGCGTCCGTGTGTTTCTCCTTATCCCTGTTAACTAGCAGGTTCCTTCCTCTTCTTCCACCCTGCTTGCCACAATACCAGCCTTTCCACCTTCAGCATTAAGCCTTCCACACCGCAGCACTTGGCATTTTTCTTTCTACTTTGCATTTTCTCACTATTACTTGTTTTCACAGGCTGAGGAGGAGACCTAATAAAAGGAAAAAATTTGTCTTGGTTGCTTCTCTCTTTACACAATTGTGTAGAGCAGAAAAGTTCCATTATTACATATGCTTTGAATCTCCCCGAATTCTCCTACAGTTAGGGAGAACACTTGAGAATATATCTCATAACTGTATGGCATGTAAATAAAATTTCATTGTGCTCCGTATTTCGTGAGATCTAAATATTTACATAAAGGCTTTTGCTTCTAAACTTTGGTCTCCCTGGAACTTGTTATGTGCATGGATTCAGGGTTTACTGAAAAATAGAAGATCCAATATTTTCACTTTAGTTCTCTTCTGTGATTAAAGTTTGCTTTTTTTTTTTTCCTATTGTGTCCTTGGAGTTAATTTAGCTTTGTTTTACTGGTCTTAAAGACTGCAGAGAGTCACCTTTTTTCCATATTCACATTTCAGTGTGAGTGTTTTGATGCTGTTTATTTTTCATAATGTAATTCCTTAACCATTATTGTTAGGCATTAAACCCTTCTGGCATCATGCCTCTTATGAAGGTTGAGACCATTACCCAAATAAGCTTGAACTACTCTCCAATATCACAGTAAATGACAGCCATATCAGGCAGAAAGACTATTTGGAAGTTCTGGAGATACAATCAGATATCACTTGCTGTCCCAGGCAAGTTTCAGACACCCTTACACATAAATAAAAGTTTGAGCAAAAATCCCAATCGGACAGCTTTTTATTCAGATCTTGGACAAATAGTTTAAATTCAGCATTTTAAGCTCTGGGAATAGATGCCTCTGTTGTGGAATGGGACTTCCAGTCTTGTTTTTGCAGGGTTGAGGACCGGATTTGTGGACGCTTGAGAAGGATGAGATTGGACAAATGTTCNGCAGGAAGTTATTTCATGGCCTTGCCGAGTGCTGATAGCAGGGGTTCCGGTATGATGGGCCACTCACCTAGAACCAACCTGAACACCACAGAGCAATGCCATTCACGCAGCGGTTTCCCAGGTCCTCTCTTATCTCAGCCCTTCTTTCTCCACCTAGAAGACAGACCTCACCATCATATGACCCTTCATATACCTGAAGCATCCTAGTCAAGAAGTCTAAGGCCTTATTTCAGCCAGAGATGGCTTGGGAGAAATTTTTCCTACCAAATAGTTACTAGAAAATGCTCATCTTGGGACTTGTTTTTCTGTCCACCAGGACATTCTTTCTCAGTCTCTTGTCCTATAGTACAGAGGTCTCAACCGGATTCAGGGACTGGTACCCACCCATACGTCTTAGTCAATAGCAAAAAATTTTCAAGTTCTTAAATTCGTAACTCTAGCTTAAAATCCCTGGGCACCTTATTTTGCTGCTTGCATTTTGTTATCCTGAATTGGTTAAGGAGAATCCCACCCTCTGGGGCTTCTTGTTGAAGGAGCCGCCCCAAAATAAAAGAAGGAAAGAAGCCAGCTGAGAGGAGGGAGGCCTCGATAACATCATTTGCACAAATCATACCTGACCTCCCTCCTTCTTCCCTCTCCTCTCCTTCGCAGCCAAGCTCTTAATACTCGGACCAGCATGTCTCCTCTGCATCCCAAGTGTGAAATGTCAAAGGCAGCAGCCGAAGACAGAGGCGGCACAGTGGTTGGCAGTGAGGGTTTTGATCTAATGACAAATGTACGTGGGTGGTTTTTTTTTTAACCCCTGCAGCCTTTAACTTAAAGTACAACATTAGGTCAGGTGGCCAGCAATGAGTAAATGAACACTAGATTGGTGGAATTTAGTATCCTCGGGACTAGTGAGGGCACTGGCTTTTTGTATCCTTTGGGGTAAATACCCGGTAGTGCAATTGCTGAGTTGTAGAGTAGCTCTACTTGTAACTTTTCGAGGAACCTCCATACCGTTTTCCAGAGTGGCTGCACCAGCTCGCATTCCCACCAACAGTGTAAGAGCTTCCCCTTTCTCCACATCCTCGCCATGTCTGTTGTTTCCCGTGTTTCTCATTTTAGTCACTCTGACCGGGGTGAGGTGGTGTCTCATCGTGGTTTTGATTTGTGTTTCCTTGATGAGGAAAGACGTCGAGCATCTTTGTTGGCCATCTGGATGTCCTCTTTGGAAAAATGTCTGGTTTCAGGGTTTTTGTGTCAGGGTCAGGACTTGATCAATTCATCACTGAACAATCAGTCATTTTTAAAGAAGTTTATCAGTATTTATCCTGAGAGATTATTAAAATTTTACTTCATTAAAGCCAAACTTTAGGAGAGGAATTACTTTTTAATTCTCTGTTATTTCAATGCCCTGTTGGGTGAGTTAGGCCTGTAGTAATTATTACTGAAAAATCCACCCTTTAAAAAAAAGTACAGTTTTGTTTGTAAATCAGCCTTTTTCAATTTAGGCCAGATTTCTTGTTTGTTACCTGATCTTTCCAGCCCCGCGTCGAGATTCCCCCTTCTTCCCAATTGCCTGGTAGGCAGTCTTCTGCCAAGAGATGGGAAACCTAGATTTCATAGCAGCAGAAAACTGGCATCCTTTTCCCTGGCATTGCATTCCAATAATACCATATCAGAGTTTGACCTACTTATTTCATACAGACAGCTGATGCCAAGTCGGTGAGGCTTTCCTCCAAACAAAGGGCCGTGGTCTTCTGTCGCACATGCAAGACGTGCGTGCAAACCAGGTTACGTGGGAGCTGCCTGCCAGCCCGTGCGGCCGAGCAAGGGCCGTGCGCGGGAGAGTGCCCGGAGCCGTGTGCAGATGTGGTGCTCATTCCAGGCCTCATTCTTTACATCTGCACTTGAGTGACTCCGGCTGGATGCCACCAAAGACAACAGCACGTGGGCTACAGAGAACAAGTGGCTTTTGTATGCTTTTCAGACGTCTGTAATGATGACCAGGTTTTTGTGACTCTATTCCACTCCACCCCGCCTCCCCTTTGCCATTCTGAAGAAATTACTCATTTTTTTCCCCCCTCTGCACAAAATTTTCCTCTAGCAGCTGGCCTGGTTGTCACCAATAGTAACATCTTCATTGAAAGGAAGAGAAATGGAAGGAGCTTAAAGGACTTTGTGGCTGAAATGAAAAAGACAGGGCTTTAGCATTTTTGTATAGCTTTAAACCCTTTTACAAGTGATGGGTGTTAAATAGCTGAAATTGTAAATAAAAGAATTGAGTAGTGGTACCAGCCTAAGACATGGATGTGTCTGTTGTCCTGGGCCCTCCATGTTCCAGCTGGGGAAGTCACACTGTCTGTGGTTAGAATCCCTGGTTAAGTGCCACTGGCATGAAGGTGTGTTGAGTTAGGTTACCGCGGGAGCTCGCACTCCACAGGTGAAGTGACCTAAGTGGGAGGGGGTTTGACTGCTAGCATGAAACCTTCTTCACCCGCTCCCTGGTGGAAAAGAAAGGAATGGCAAGATCTACCTTTTCAAAAGTATGAAGAAATGGAAGAAGGGATAGGGGTAAAAATAGGTGATTTTTGTATGAATTGGTGCTAAGTACAGAGAAGAATTAATCGCATTTAGTGATTAAGTGGTTCTGCCGAATGGCTACAAAATGCAATCTCCCCATGAATTTTTTTAATGAAAAAAGTTAAAAATTTGAAAGTATTACTTATCAGTTAAAAAGTAGTCTGATTCTTAAACAGCAACAACATTCACAACAGCGTCCCCAGAAACTGTGTGAGAAACACAAACCCAAGTCTTTGCTTAGAGCAAATTAAAATATTTCTTTTCAAATCTACATGGTAATAAAGATTGCTTAAACTCCATTAGGTCTGTGTTGTGCCATTATTTCTTTATTTTTAAGCCATAAGGCTTTTAAGCTGTAAACTAAATTGTTGTTGCTGGGGTCATTTGTTTATTTGTTTTATTTGCTAGGAGTGAAGGGGGTGTCTTTTGTGGATTTGGGAACAAATACAACTATTTTAGCTTTTGTGTTTATCAAAGCATCATCTGGTGTATGTTTAATGTTATAGAGTGGTACCTTCTATAAAATGGTGAGGTCCAGAGAGCAGTCTTGAAAAATGATGAAAAGGTTGGAAATACAACCTAAGAAGGATGAGATTTTCAAAAACGGTGCTTCATCTTAGATTTGTCTTCTTCCTAAATGAAGAAGAAACTAAACTTCAGTCCTTCAGATAGGCACCTGTGGCTGCCGTGTTTACTTGCAAAGTGATATTCCTTTGCTGTTCGAGGAGGGAATAATTCTGAAATGATTGTGTTTACATACAAAATACTGATATATTCCCATGTGCTTGGAGAATAATCCTAAACTGCTCAATTCAAGGACTTCTTTCACCAAGAACATGCTAGGCTTGCAGAGGTCATGGTGACCGTGACCTCTTGGTTAAGTAACTAGCAATGAGCTTTTTTTTTCTCTGTAAACACACTGATGTACCTATTAAAATAGAAAATAAGCACAAATGGACACTTAAAAAATGATATTAAAATTTGTTTTCCCACACAGGAAGAATTTAATGGAAAACCTGACTCCCTCTTTTTTAATGACGGTCAGCGAAGAATCGACTTTGTTCTAGTATATGAAGATGAAAGTAGAAAAGAAACCAATAAAAAGGGTTCAAATGAAAAACAAAGAGTAAGTTTTTTGTGCTATTCTCCTTTTTATTTCTTATTATATTGCGAAGTGGAAAAAAAACAAACAACCAAAGTGCTATTTTTATGTAAGCAATAAAGTGAAACTGGTGTTTGAGAGATCACGTACCAAACATACCTTCATATTTTCTCTGCTCATCATTCCCTCAAGGCATGTTAACAAAAAAAATTTTTTTTTTTTTTTTTTTAATTTGAACCAGAAACTTCCTCAAGCGCTTAACCTCCGTGGGTCTCACAGCTGAAGGCAGACTTTCTTCCAAGGAATTGTACTTCCTATTTGTAGAAGAGATTTACATTAAAAGCATACTTGGCTATTTGCTACGAGGTGGGAGGGGAAGGCAGCTAATGATTAATAACGACAGCAAGCGTAGGAACAGCTAGTATTCAGAGTACTCTCACGGGTGGTATGAGCCTCGAGCAGGCATTGTCTCACTTCCTTTTCAAAATAACCTGCGAGGTGCGTTCTGTTATCCTACCATTGTCGATGACAGAAGTGACCCCGAGGTGAAAAGATTGCCCAGGGTCGCCGACTCTAGGATGGGAAATAGTGAAGCCGTGCTTCACGGCTCTTGTCTTGAATCGAGAACCCGTTCTAGTCACATCTCCCATTTCCTGTCCCTTCCCTTCCTTTTTATCCATTGCCAGCCAAGCTGCGTCTTCATCCCTTTCCTTTCCTTCAAGCTCTTCTAAGTAACAAGACTATTTTTATCTTGAGATAGTAAACCATTTAGCAGCCCAGGGTTATAACAAATGCCTGGATCTTCTTTACCTGAACCGAAACTGTATTAAACTAAACAGGACAGAAAGGAGAGAGCATACATGGGTCACTGTTTCCCCACTCTGAAAAGAACTCCCTCCTTCTTTGTTTTTTGTTTCTTTGTTCTCACATCTAGGCTATTATATACACACAACTTTAATTGTCCCTTTCTGGACTTTTTCTCTGAAATGCATCATTCCTAAATCTGTTGATTTCTGCCCATTCTTTTAAACCAGCTGATGAAATCTGCTTAAAATGAAGCAATCATGCCCATTTTGTTTTGTTTGTTTATTTTGGAAGAGGTGAGTTTCGAGGTTTGTATTTGCATGGTATCACAGAGTAAACCCAGGCATTGGAACTTGACATTCACTTTCTAATTCTGCCACTCCAATTATTTGGAGTAATTCTAGCTGATATAACCAACTAGCCCTGAATTACAGTGGCTTGGCACAATAAAAGTTTACTTACTGCTCACGTCAACTCAGATGTGGCATCCCTGTTTGGCAAGATGGGTTTAGGGGTATGGGGGGTGGGAGGGCTCTGTCCTTTGCAGTCATTCAGGGACTCAGGCTGACATAGAAGCTTTGCTATATTCAACAGGTAGTTTCTAAGATCATCCTGGGCATTAACATAAATAATAGTTTGAGAGGATAAAGTACTTGTGGTTTTTACCACTTTGCCCTGAAGTGACAACATCAATTGTGCCACATTCTATTGGTCAGAACTGAGGAAAGTGGAAAATGTCATTTCTGACTGGAATGCCATGCTATGGAAGGGGGAACATGAATCTTTGGTGGACAGCTGGCTCGTCTTGACCACAGCTGTTAACTGGCTATATGACTTGAGTGAATTTTCTAATGAGCATCCTGTTTTATTATTATTTTTGAGATGCATGTAATTTTTACATTTTGACTTCTTTAAAACCAGGATGTGTCTTACAAATGACATACCATAATTTCATTGGTTGAATTTTTCCTATTGCTATATGAAATATTGGTTCATCACACACTGATGGCATCTTAGATTTAGGAAGTGGGTCACAATCCATAGGATTGTGGTTAGGATTAAGTAAAATATTATATAGAAATGTTATATAGATTGTTAGCACATATTAGATAATAGATATTAATTCCTATACCTTTTTTTCCAGTTTTCTTAAAACAATGTGCTAATACAAAAAGGCATGTCTCCTCTTTTGTTACTATATAATGTACGTGTGTGTGTGTGTGTGTACATATGTATATATATATGTATAAATTTACTAGAGTAATATAGCTTAGAATGTTTTATCATTTTCCTGTGGACACTAAAATATATTATGTGCAGTCGTAGTCACCATCAAATATTCATTAAGCATCCATATGCCAGTGGAACTGCATCAAGCACTATATAAAGTAAGTTAAACAAATCTAATCCATTAAAGTGTAAAGAAAACAGTTCCAGTTTTAGACAAGAGCTTCACTGCCATGGTGAAGGGGCCCTAGAGCTGCTTACATTATTAATAAGTGCTGCATTTGTTTTACACAGAAACATGGGTCCCAGGGTAACTCTCATAAATCAGGAGGAAAAAAAATCATCATTAATTTGGCAATCTCTGAACTCAACGGATAGATGTACCATGATGTTGGTTTTAATAAGCCGTGCTTTGAAGCACTTTGAGTCTGCATTTGTACATATTACTTAGATTGCATCCGAGTTTAAAGCTCAGCTTTGGAATCACATTTTTATTAATCAGAAAAATATTTGTGAGTTCCATCATATCCTCTGTCAGGCCTTATTCAGGATTTAGGACTCCACCAAAGAAAGGCAGTTTCCAAATCCTGCTTTCTTTGAGAGAAAAAAAAAAATTATGTCTAAATCATAGTGATTTCCTAAAGTAACATCAGGGTAGACTTTGCCAGTGGCTGATCCAAAGAGTATCATTAAGTACTTTCTAGAGGTGGAGAAAGAGAGAAGTGATAGGGCCACAAAACATAGAGGAGTAAAAGGCTACGTCTTCCCATGAGCAAAAGAGAAAATATTTTTTCTAGCCAGATCTCTTAATATCATGTCACTTTGTTCTCCTGTATTAGTGAAACTACTTCAGGAACTTCACACCTTCCTTTAAAAAGAGTAAATTGTTTACATTTACATTAGACATGGGGACGAACTGTAAGTTGTTTCAGTAATACATGCCCATTTAGCCTGCTGCTGTGGCACTGAATCACTTTGAACGTTTTTTTACTGCAAGAAGCAGGGAAACCAAACTCAAAATGGCTTAAGTGCTAAAGGAAATAATTTTCTCACTTAAGAAGTAGCCTAGAGATAAAATCTTTTCTGGGTTAGGTAATTCATTGGCTTAAAGAGGTCATCAGGAATCGAATTCATCCCATCCTTCTGTGCTGCGATCCTCACTATGTTGCTGTTCTGAAACTGACTTTACCTTGTTACAAGGTAACTCTTGTACTTCAAGGCACCGGGAGGTGGCAATAGGGAGTGCCCTTTTTTAAGGGAGAAGAACGCTCCCCCTAGGAGGGCCCTAAGCAGATTTCCCTTCACAGTTCACTGTCTATCACAGGTCTGTTCCAAAAATGACTGTTGGCAAGATGAATGGAATTACTTAGCATCATTAGCGTAGACAAATGAAGATGAGTCTTTCGTCTCTGAAATTGCCTGATCACCCAATACCTGAAAAAGCATCAGCCTTTTCTTAACAGTGAAGAAGGGGGAAATGACTGTTCACTAGGTAGCCAGCGGTGTCTGGCATAGCACATGATTAATTCCATCTAAATATGTTCGATGTACATTGGGAAGAGCAAACATGTTCTAAATGAAACAAATTTCTGTATTTTTCTCCAACTGTTTCTGCTCAGTTTTGTTAGTAATGTTTCTTCCACTTCCTTTTGCTAGACCTGCAAACAAGTGGCAGAATCGATCCATTTTGAATTTTGTTTTGTATGACACTTGGTGTCCCTTCAAATGGATGAGTTCATGACCAAGTAAAGGTATAATTCAGGTGATAGTAAAGAGGGTGTAGGGGTCATGGTAGCACAAAGACAGTATAAGCAATCCCGAGTAAGTTTATTTATTTAACTTTCTATCTGCACAATCCATTCCTAAAAGTTAATGGAAAATGTATTTCCTTGAAGTTGATGTAAATTTTATATATGGAAATATAAATTTGTATTTCATATCTGACTTTAAGAATTCTTTAGTAGGTGGCAGAAGGATCTGGCCATTGGAAATCATAGCATAAGAAGTTTTTAAGAAATGAGCAATAATTAAATTATATCCAAAACTTCAAATAATATGAGACAACTAACTAATTGGTTACAGATCCTGTGAGCTTTTAAAACTGTTGTCTATTGTTTTAGATGAGTTATCATGAGGCTGGAAATGTTCACCTAGAAATGGATGAGATCTCTTTGGACATGTTTCAAAGTTCATCAAAAAGTTCTAGGACAGTGAATACATTACATCACTCCATTTAGTGAGGTCTTATATTTTTTAGTAAACTTTTATAACAGTGTCCATGAAGATCTTGTACTTTTTTTTTTTTTTTTTTAGTTTCAGGTGTGCAGTTTAGTGATTCAAGACTTAAAATACCCAGTGCTCAGCACAAGTGTGCTCCTTAGTCCCCATCACCCATTCATCCATCCTTCCACCCACCTCCCCTTTGGCAACCATCACTTTGTTCTCTATGGTTGAGAGTCTTTTTCATGGTTTCTCTCTTTTTTTCCCTATGATCATTGTTTTGTTTCTTTTTTCTTTTTCCAAAGATTTATTTATTAGACAGAGACAGCCAGCGAGAGAGGAAAAACAAGCAGGGGGAGTGGGAGAGGAAGAAGCAGGCTCCTAGTGGAGGAGCCTGATGTGGGGCTCAATCCCAGAAGGCCAGGATCACACCCTGAGCTGAAGGCAGACGCTCAACGACTGCGCCACCCAGGCGCCCCCATCGTTTTGTTTCTTAAACTCCACATATGAGTGAAATCATATGGTATTTGTCTTTCTCTGGTCTTGTACATTTTTATTAACTATTCTTATTTTAAAATTTTGTTGATATTTTCAGAAGCATTTTAAACTGTGGTTTGCGGTTTATTGTATATTAAAAAATTTCATTGATTTTCATAAGTTCTACCTAGAAACCTTGATAAACTCTTTTTAGTTCTAATAGTTTCCAATGCATCTTTTAAATTTTCTCAAAAAAAGACCATTTATCTATGAATGATGAGAGCTTTGCTCTGCCTTTGCTATTTTTATACTTCTTTCCTTTTCTTGTTGAAGTGCAATGGCTAAGACCTTTTGAATAAAAACAGTAACGCATAGTAGTCACCAGTATAGTGTTCCTGATTTTATTGGGAATGTTTCTAAAATTTCCCCAAAATATCACACTTGCTATAAGATTTTGGTAGTTTTCTTTAAAAAAGCTTAAGGAGTCCCCTTCTAGTCCTGGATTGCTAAGAGTTTTATGATAACTGGGTTTTAAATTTTATCAAATGCTTTTTTTTTTTTAATATCTGTTGAGGGATCACATGGCTTGACTTCTCATTAAGTCTTACGTGTATTACATGTATGGTTATTTGTGGGTAGTAGACGGTAATTAACAGTATGGATAACTCAAAAATAATTTATTATTGACTTCAGCTTGCAACATATAATTTTCCTAATCATTAGCTCCCTACGTATGCTAATGCTACCTTAACATAGTCTATTTATTTATTTAATTTATAATTCATTAAAAAGTATTTGAGGCCACTTACAGAAATAACATCAAGAGTAAAAGTAGTTAAATGAGAAACACAGAGTGACAGATGTAAAGTCCAGGAAAATAAAACGAAGCCATGTGTCAGAGTAATAAACAAAATGATTTTTTACGAACCATAGGTCCTGTTCAGGAGTTAGCATTCAGCTGTAAATTTGCTTCTGAGTTTCCTAGTAGCCAGAGAAAATGGGAAATGTTATTAATATGTTCTAAAGTTTTAACACAATAAAAACTAAACTGTCCAAAAGAAATGTAATGTTCTGAGGATCTCCCAGAAAGAAATGTATTCCCTGGAGCCTCATAAAGGAGAAGACATGATTGAATAGACTGAACATTGGCATATCTTCTCCAACTTGAAGAAATAAAAGGATGGCAGAAGGGGATTATAAAGCATCAGAACAGCATAAAATATTTCCTGGAAATGACATGTTCACCACAGGTAGTCCATGAATTGGAAACTTGAGGCTTATATTAGGATAGGTTAAGAAGAAATGATGGTAACCAGCATTGGCTGGTTTTACCTTCCCAGATAACTTTTGGTAGGTGTCCTCTCTTCTGTTTTAAGGGGCAAAATCCAGTCTAACTTCAGTTTGCTAGCATTTTAGACTAAGGCAAAGAGAATCTTTATATTTTTATCTCCCTTCTTTACACCCTACTTGCTTATACTAAGATTGTAGGTTAAAAGGAATAAAGTAAATTAGAATCAGCAGTTTCAAATTACAGCTACAAAATGTGTTGCTGGTATAAGCATGTTTGGTTTTATTTTTGAGTACTCAGCACAAGAGCAATGAACCCAAATCTTGTTTCTTATTCCTTGAGTGGAAAGTGTCCTTGGGCCCAATCCTTAAAACAGACAAAAAGGTCAGTGAAATCCTAAAAAAGTAAAACATGATTATTCTATTTTGTCTCACAAAGATCTGGAGAACAGAAAATCCTTTCCTTTCTCTGATTGGTCCTTCTGAGGTCTGGCCTTAGGTTTGAATGAAGAAGCTGTCATTTGCCCTGGGGGTCCCAAACAGTCACCTGTATCTCACTTTTTAAAGGGTACAAGATTAGGAAAAATCAACTATACTACATTTTCGTAAGGAATAGGCTTGAAAGGGATAAATAATCACAAAAGAGTAACTGCTGTGTGCGTAGAGAAGATACGTCTTAACAGTTATTTCTTAACTTTGATAAGAGGCATCTGCTTTACTGCTTGAAAGGAGATTGTTCAGGCAGCATCCTATACCTACGGAGTCAGAATCTGAGTCAGCATCTCCAGGAGTGGGGCCAAGAAAACTACTTTAAGCAAGTGCTCCAAGTTGTTTGTATAAGTAAGTAAGTTTGGAAAACATTGCACTAAAATGTTTATAGTGGTTATCTCAGCAGTGAGTTTAAGTTGCTTTTTCTCCCCTCCTCAGAAAATTTCTGTTTTCTAAGTTACCCATGGAGAGCATTTATTTCTTTTGCAATTATACCTAAAATGTTAATTGAAAAGGGAAATTCAGTGGATTTCAGCTAATAGTCACTTCCATTCCATGCTTGTCATTTAGAATGCTCATCTTTTTTCCATCCCCTAGAGAACACATATTACCTACTTGAGTGAATTCCTCATCAGATCGGTCCACTAACATTAAAGGTTTTATCACCAACATGTGAATTTAAATTAAGTCCCAGTTAAATTATTCATTCCACTTACTGAACCTTTTTGAGCACATGATATATGACTAATAAATAGTACTTAGAGTAGACAGTAATTTTTTGTACAAATTAAGTACCTTTAACTTATTCCTCATTCATCTTTGTAGGCTTAACAAAGATTGGCAAGTTGAAAAATACACTGACAATACCATCAGTACTTTGCCTAACAAAGCTGTAAGAATACTTGAAATTAATCTATGCATATACTTCATTAATCCCAACCGATTTGTGCTTTATTATCATTACAGTGTGTTCAGTAATTTTACTTCATAGGCATTACAATCCTTGTTTTTTTTATCCTGCAAAAGCTGGGTGACATAAAGAAAATGGTAGATTGGTGTTTACAATCAGTATTATTGCTGTCTAATTCACAAGCCAGTCCTCCGCACAATGACTTTATTAAGCCAAATGAGATGTGCAATCTAAGGTGCTTAGGGGCAGAAAGCTTCCTTAGTTATGCTGGTCTGTCCTTTGTGATTTTGATTGCTTTTATTCTTTATTTCTCTGACAGCTGTATTAACCTCTCAAAAGAGGTAAGAGTAAAATTTCAGTGTCTCGGGTGGGATAGGTACTCTTACCCTTTTTTACTTTGAACCCCCAGCACCATTCTCCACCAACAGTAATAGAATCACACCCATCTTTTTCATGATGTACACAGGTCCTCAATAATTACAGTCATTTTGGATTTACTAGAACTAGGTTAAAAAAAAAAAAAAATCCAGGTTGCATTGCCAATGAATTTGTTCCTCTAGAGACAGAAGAATTTACAGCACAACCTAAGGTATGACTGGGAGTTTTTCAGAGCCAAAGAGCCTCATTTGGTTATTTTGTGCTGCTAAATACAGACCATAGACTATAGAACATAGTGTAGGTTCATAAGTGTGAAGTTTTCCAATAAGGCACATAGATGATTTTTAGTTAAAAAAGTGTGTGACTTCATATTCATTTTTTCAACAAATATTTATTGAACAATGGCTATGTCAGTCAATATGCAAGATTAATTTTCTTTCATTTTTAACATGGAAGACAGCTCTACCCTAATTTTTTTAAATGTCAAGAACACTGTTACTTATCTAAGTATAAATTCTACAAGGAAGTGAAGATAATGATTTCATATTAAACAGATTGAAGCAATCTTTTCTTAAGTAATCAGTCTTTTCCTGATCTGTGCTTGTTTGACAAATACAGCACATATGCTAATTTACTTTAGCTACCTGACAAACCAAGAAAACTGGTTTGATCAATTTTTAAAATATTCCACTAGTTCTTTGTGAATTGCCTTGCCAAAGGAAAATAACAAGAACTGTCTTATTAAAGTAACTCCAAGGTGATAGATTAACATGTTTAAGCAAATAAAAATGTCCTATCCTTGATTCAGCTGTTTAAGTATTTATAGTGAGTGGTAAAATAGAGGGCATTATACACCAGCTCCAAGGTCTACCAATTATCTTGAGAGAAATCAGGTAAATATCACAGGAGTTCTTTATAAAGAACTAGATAAGAACTAAAATAGGATAAATGAGTACAACCTTTCTGGAGGGCAGTATGGCAGTACATATTAAAGAACTTAAAATTGCATATGCTCTTTGATTTAACAATTCTGCTTCTGAGACTTTATCCTGAGGAAATGATAATGGTTGCACAAAGACTGTTCTACAAGGATTTTTATAATAGTGAAAATTAGGAGCAACCTAAATATCCCACAAGTTGAGATTTGTTAAATAAATTATAGTACATCTCTCTGAGAGACTATTACCAAGCCATTAAAATGAGATGGAAGAAAAGTATTTCTAAGGTTTTCTGCATCTTTGATACTCACATGTGCTATACACTCCTGTCAGTGACCTCCCTTATGATACACAGAAATGAGGGAAGAGTGAGGAGATATAAAGATGTGTTCACAACCTTCAGAGAGTGAGGAGGATACACACACACGCTCTCTCTGTCTCACACAGATATATACATTTATCAGATATCAAAGAAGGTAGTCTGAGTATCAGGATGACCGAGTGGTATAGAAGAGTCAAGAAGAGGGAGAGCTGAGTAACTCAGCAGTAAGATCCATTTCTTGGAGTTCCAGTAAAACAGTGTCATTGGTGTCCCACTGAAGGATTAGGGGGTCACTGGCCGCACAGTATGGAGGCCAAGTGGGTTGGGGTTGCCTATTTTTGTTCAGATATCTGGCATTAAAAAAGAAGAGGTGAGCCTCTAAGTTAGCCTGTAGGGGAGAGAGGGCTTTGTTTTTGTTTGTTTTGTTGTTTGTTTGGGGTTTTTTTAAGGAGTACGGGAAGTTGAGCATGTTTGAATGCAGAAAAAGAGGATATGGTAATGACTAACATGTCCCTATGGCTTATTATGTGTAAAACATGATACTGTGGACTTTTATACCCATGATCACATTTAATCCCTGAAAGAAACCTCTCAAGATGAAGCTATTTCTTGTCCTGTTTTTGAAATGAAGCCACTGGTGCTTGTACGATTTAAGTTATTTGCCCAACGTCACAGAATCTGGATTTGAGTTTTGACTCTGAATCTAACTATTATGCCATTATTTTCCAAAAGGAAAACCCAGACTGAAAGAGCTGAAGGGGCTATTTGGTAGACTAAAATCTGAAAGGAGACAGTCCCATGAAGGCTCTAAAGAGTTGTAGCCTCAATTTAGGAATTCCATAGAGAAGGAGCTGTGTGTTACTTACACTGTTGAGCATGTCACAGTCATGGTGATGCAGCTGATACAACCAGGAGTAGTTTGTGTTTCGTGTGTTAGGTGACAGAACTGCCCTCCTGTGGGGTGGGTTCATTTGCAACTCTCTCAGCCATCCCGCTTTGTCATCTAGTAATTCAGACTCCAGGGTGTCTGGAAATCACTTCATGCTCTGGACGCCCCTGAGCTATCTGGTCTAGTACACTCCAGAATTAAACTCTCTCTCTCCTTCTCTGGCATATCCTGTAATACTCATAAGTAAAAGTTCATGGGACATTTTGCAGGGCTCAGGAAAGGGGAGCTTCGTTGCTACACTTAGTAATTTGTATTCCTCAATCCTACATAACAGGCAGCCATCGGTCCACTATCCACTCCATTCATTCATTCATGCATCAGACATTCATTGCATGTTTATTCTATTATAGGTCTAAGTGCGGAGGATATCAAGAGTAAAAGACCTCTCTAGAGGCAAGGATGATAATTGAAGAGTAGGTAGGGCCATGGAAGGATTTAGTATTGTTAAGGATGGGAAACATTTTAAGTGTTTGTTGGCTGGGAGTAAGAGTAATGAAGAGGAAAGAATAGAGAAAAAGAGAAGGTATTGCCGAAGCAAGCTCAAGAAGAGATATGAAAAGGATGTAATCTTCTGACCCCAAGAAAAGAGATGGTATCTAGCTGTTGATAGGTAGGTAGATAGAGACCTGCAGGAGTTCACATGAGTGTCTGCCATTTTCTGTGCAAGGAAGGAAGCAAGGTCTCTTGCAGAGTGTGCTGGTCTGGAGTTGGGTGTGGAGTGCAAGGAGCTCCTTGAAAGTTTGGAACAGCTCCCTGGTGGATGAGTAGGGTCCAGAAAGAAGACGGCTGTGTATCATAGTGGACCCAACTGTAGTAGTAACCATGAATTTGTAATAAGGCCAGTTAACATAGTTACGTGATTTCTTTCTGCCAGCACTTAGTTATTAAAATAGCCACTTAGCCACTAGAGAAGTTCCTCTTTTGACTGATTCTCCTGCTCTTCTAACTAGAAAGACATTTGTCTATAAGAGTGAATGTCCTTGGGCCTGAGCCTTCACATCCTAACTGAAATTATTCCTGACTGACTTCGAAAGGATACAGAAGACCCAGTCATGGATCCTGCTCAGGAGACAGTCTGGGTTGCCCCTTGTACAGACTCAGGATGAGTCATCTGCCCTGAAGGAGATGAAGGCGGAGTGTCTCGTGTACTCAGCACCCACTCCCTCCACTGCACGGTGATGGAGGTTATAGGCTAACAACTCTTTCCTAGTTCATGGTTACTGAACCAGTCAGGATTCTTGCTGGCAAGTAACAGAAATGAGCTCTAACTTAAGCAGACAAAGAGTTTATCAGAAGAGTGTCAGGGAGCTCACAGGTTCTCCTAAAGGACTGGACAAATAAGTCTGGAAACCAGGCAGCTAGGAGCAGTGCCCCAAATCCCACTGCAGAGCCACTGTGGGAGAGAAAGCATGGTGCTGCCCAGAGCCATAACCTCTACTTCTGCTATCTGCCATAACCTCTACTTCTGCTATCTCGGAAACTGGCATTCGCTCTCCCAACCACTCTCAAATGAGTTCTGCTTGGCCCAGCTTCTTCGTGTCACTAGCTTCTGAGTGAGAGTCTGGAGTGGTTGGTCTGATTGACAAGCCCAAGCTCATGTGCAAATAGCTGAACTTCGCAGGAGACCAGGAAGGAGAATGAATGTGTTTTTCTCTTCTGTAGTGTAGGGCTCTGGGGAGAGCTGAAATGTCAGGTGGCCATAAAGAACAGCAAATGCCTGTTCCACTCTCATGAAACACATGAGTAAATGTTTTAGTCCTTCTGTATCAGAAGAAGGTCTTAGGTCACTGGATGCTGAGTTTCTCTGTAGTCCCCCCCCCCAGCAAACTATTTTAAATTATTTGAATTTTCGATGCTTTGAAGGATGCTCTTAGGAATGTTTGTAGAAGGAGTTAATAAGCATTTGTTGAGTATAGGCTTTCAACAAGCACGTGTTGGGCATATGCTCTGTGCCAAGCACCATGTTGAACATTGTTCACAGGATCAAAAATGATTTTATTTTGTTACTTGCTTATTTATTTGTTTATGGGGGGGCAGGGGGAGAGGGAGGGAGAGAATCTTAAGCAGGCTTCAGGCCCAGTACAGAGCCCAACGTGGGGTCCATCTCACAGGCCTGAGATCATGACCTGAGCCAGACGCTTAACCTACTGAGTCACCCAGGCACCCCTCAAAAATGCTTTGAAGCAGTAGGAAAGAAAGAAGCCATCAGGCACGAGAACTGGACTACCATGCAAGAATCAAAATGCAGGTTAGGATCTAGAGTGAAGAAATACTACCTGGACAGAAGCAGGAGTCTGAAGCCGCTGCCCAAGCTGAGGCTGGGGCTGCGGCAGGTCTGGCTGCTTTCTGATGTTTAGGGGAGCTGTAGCACTTGCCGATTTTTCTCTAAGTGACTACTGCATGCTCAAATTGTAACAAGCAATTAAATGTATTACATTTGTGAAGCTCTTAGACAGCCTCTGGCATGTTGTAAGTACTGTACCACATGATTTATTACATAAATAAAAATTAAAGCAATAGTCTGTTTCTGGTACTTCCACAAAATATGTTAGGGATTCCACTTGGACTCAAATTTAGCCAAATACTAGGTGTATTTTTTCACCTTTTGGCCTCTCGCCTTTTTCATACAGCACTATCTGCTTTCTATTTATTAGCTGCTTTCCAGGTTCTAGGCATTTTGATAGCACTGCAGCTCAGCCCCTCCTCTGCCCCTTGACAATCAGCGAATCATGAGTGGCGCTCCCTGGGCAAAGTGGTCGTGACTGCTGGATCCCCTGGATTACCCAAGCCGTGATCCACTAATTCCTTTATCTTATTAACTGCTGAAGTTAAAAAAAAAATTTTTTTTTTTGGTCCAGCTTTTTTGGTTGTCTTCAGTGGGAGAATTGGTCCAATTAACCTTCTGTGATGACTAGGAATGGCAATTCTAGTTTATGTGCTTTATGTGGTTTAAATCGTACAATCCTCGAGAACCTCAAAAGGCAATTAGTGAGGGTTTCTCCATTCTCTAGAGGAGGAAAATGAGGCACAGAGAGTTTGTTTCCTGCCAAGGGTCAAAGAGCTGGTAAGTGATGGGACCAGAATTTGAACACAGGCAGTCTGGTTTTAGAGTTTGTATGCTTAACCCCTGTCTTCACTCGTTTCTGTGCTTTCGTGAAGCAGTATAGCTGTTTCATCACCAAAAGCATTCTTTTAAAAGGTTAGTAAGTTTCTACTTTTACATGCTTTCCTTACAACTTAGGACACAGCTTGACATAAGCCTAGCCAGGTAGAATTTAATATCAATAAATACAGTACATTCTGCCTCTTTTCAAGTGGCCATGTGGCACGGACAGATCGATTATCAATCAATTATTTTCCTGTTTTTGTAGATTTAGATGTTTATATCTTCATGGACATTTTAATCTTGCAGAGAGAAACATTCTTTTGAATTTTGCCAAAATTGTTTGTTGTTTGTCGAATTTATTCAGGGCATGTAGAGTTGAAATATACATATCCAAAATTTGTATGTCTGATTGTCTAGAATGCCAGATCTGGGCTTTCACTCTGGTCAATGACATCAATGAATGGGACTCAGCTCCATTTGTAAGCCAAACCACTTAAAAGTTAAAAAAAAAAAAAAAAGGTTTTGGAAGTGTGCCAAAGCCAGAGACTTTTATGCATCCCGAATGGCCAGAAACCCATGGGGACAACCAAGGCCTTCCAGAGTGCTAAGTGAATGCAAGTACAGTCCATTGCATTTCGTCAGGAATCCAGCACACCCAGAAATCACCAACAGCCAGAGGAGCACCTTTCTTGCTTATGTGCCATTTTGAGCAGATCTGTCTCTTCATCAGATTCAAACTGGTTTGGTCTGGTTTTGTTTTTCTTAAAAAAGACTTTTTCTGTCCTTGGCAAAACTACAGGGTCTAACATATTTTCCAATTTCTTTTGACAGAGAAAAAGGCGAGCATATGAATCTAACCTCATGTGTGACGGCCTGCATTTAGAAGCAACAAGATCGGTAGGTGTTGGACCCTTTCCAGCCCGGGCTAACCGTTGATCTTGGGAAGCTGCATGTCATTTGGAGTGCTGGAGTGGCATTTGAAACTTGTAGCTCTAAGGATGCCCTAGTTGTAGGCTGGGAGGGGAATCCATGAAAATCTGCATTTATAGGATGTATGTTTGTTTCTGATCGAAGTCAGCATACCTTTTTTAATAGCCAAAAAATGTAATACTGAATGCATGTATAAATGATTGCTTTCTTCTTTTAAGAGCTTTTTAAAAAGATTTCTTATTTTACAACCAATAGCTTACAAAAAAATAGAGAATATAAGAATAACAAAAATAAAAATCTCCTATATTCTAATTATGCATAAATAACCTTGTGGTCCTTCTAAACTTTTTTATTCCTCAAAATATATGCACTTTTCCCTTTCAGAAAGGGGGATTATTATTTCACAGTTTTATAATTTGCTTTTCTTTCCGTTAATATGTAGTAGATGCATTTTTATATCGACATCTTCTAATGGACATATAACATGACATTTAACAGATATATAATACATTAAAGAGTCCTGTTCTGGGTTAGAAATTTTAAAATTATCATTAAGATAACACCTCATTGAATATTCTAGTGTTTTTATTTTTAGTTGCCGATTTGGATGGAGTGATGGGCAAATTAACAAGTTTGCCTTTCTTTGTTTAAAATAATAATAGTTTTATGAAAGGAGTATGAAAAGGAGTTTAATTACTTGCTCAATAATTTGAGCCAAGAGAGGGCGCCTGGGTGGCTCACCTGGTTAAGCATCTGCCTGCAGCTCAGGTCATGATCCCAGGGTCCTGGTATCAAGTTCTGCATTGGGCTCCTAGCTCAGTGGGGAGCCTGCTTCTCCCTCTCCCTCTGCCTGCCACTCCACCTGCTTGTGTGCTCTCTCTCTGTCAAAAAAATAAATAAAATCTTTAAAAAATAATAATAATTTAAGCCAAGAAATTATCTTTAAGGCAAAAATGTCTGATGGCGTGCAAGTCTGTTTTTATTTTATCTTCATTTTTACCAGTGTCCTGAGTTTTAACTACCAGCAACGTAAGAAAAATCTATATGTGTTTTAAAATTATGAGAACAATTGGTTTGGTTTTCTGGTTTGTGTTTTTATTCTTCCATTGTAGATTTTGGATGATAAACTTGTATTTGTAAAAGTACATGCCCCATGGGAGGTGTTATGCACGTATGCTGAGATAATGCATATCAAATTGCCTCTGAAACCCAATGATCTGAAAACCCGGTCCTCAGCCTTCGGTAATTTCAGCTGGTTTACCAAAGTCCTCCAAGTGGATGAAAGTATCATCAAGCCAGAGCAGGAGTTTTTCACTGCCCCATTTGAGAAGAACCGGATGAATGATTTTTATATTCAGGATAGAGATACTTTCTTCAATCCAGCAACCAGAAGCCGCATTGTAAGTCTAAACCAAATTTAGTTGCTGTCTTAGAGTAATTTGGAACCTGCTGTTTGAATAATTAGTGGTGTGGTTTGGTTGGTTTAGTTTCGTTTTTAAAAGCTGCCCTCCATTCTGCGCCCCCGCCCCCCACCCCGGAAAGAAAACAGGTTCCTAGTAATAGTAAACAATGATTGGTTCATGACACAGTATAATGCACACATTTCTATTTTGGAATTTTTTTTAGGTTTACTTCATCCTCTCTCGGGTCATGTATCAAGTAAGAGACAATGTTAAAAAGTTTGGAATTAACAGACTTGTCAGCTCTGGGATCTACAAAGCAGCTTTCCCTCTCCATGATGTAAGTCAAATGGCAAAAATGAAATACTCTAGTGTGAAGAGAGAGGGGGTAATCTTCTTAACCTTGAGTTTCTTCTTCCATACAATGAAGATGCCTACTGCAAGATTATAAGCTCATTTAGGGCAGGAACCAGGTTGTTCAGTTCACTGTTGAATCTCGGGCATAGAGAAGGCCGTCAGTTTGAATGAGTTAATAAATGGATGATTGAAGCAGTAGCCCCCCGCCCCCATAATTCATGTGTAAAGCAGTGCACATTAGCAGTTAAGAGCACGGGCTCTGGGGCTTGCTTTCCCACTTTGTAGCTGGATGACCTTGTAAAAGTCATTTAGCTTCTCTGTTCCTCAATTTCCTCATCAGTAAAGTGGGGATAATAATCATACTTACCTCATAGAGTTATGTCATAGAGTTATGAGGATTAATTAATCCATGTCAAATGTTATGACCATCCCTGGCATATAGGAAGGAGAATATAAGCCTTAGCTATCTTCATAATTACTGACAGATGTTATTATCAACCAGAAAAGTATTGGTTCTTTTTCAGCAAAACACATGTTGGATCTTCTCACTTACCATTTTCTGTAACACAGGCTTTTTCCCCCTGAAATATCATTTTCTTAGTGTGTCCTGGAATATCACAAGGCTTTTAAAAAAGGCATCTGTCAGGGTTCTCGTCATGATGGCAATACTGCAGAGTGTTGACATTTTTTAAGGACTCCGTTCTGAGATGACAGCAGCTCCTCAAATTCAAGAGCACTTCTCTAGCCGATAACATCTCTCATGAAATGAAAATTTTAAAATGTGACTGCTTCAGACCCTTAATGATTCCATAAATGCAGGGATATTATATCTAATCTCTTTAAATAAATTCTGTCATTGAAATAAATTAAATACTATATTATAGTGTGCTATCGCTTTGTTACATTCACTATCAATTTATCGGAATCTCTGAGACCAAGAAAGCCAAGACTGAGATTGATCATTGCTACTGCGTAGTACACATACTTGTGGACGACGACATTATTGAAACGTACTGTATACGATAATAATCTAGGGCACTAAAGAGCTACTTGATGCACATGTGTAAATAGCAGAGAGCTGGGTGGAGAAGCAGGTTGGTGAAGAGACCCAATAGGGCAGCCCCTGTGTTTTATAGTTGTGCCCAGCAAAATTAGTGATTATAGCCTGACCCAAACTTTGGGGACACGTGCAAATAGCTGTTATGAATATTAATCTGGGATGCCAAAGTTCAATAGTATTCAGTTGGCATCTACCCAAGCCCAGTTCTTTTCCACTAAAGCCTCTTTCAATTGCAACAATCCCATATCCAGGCTAACGAATGATCTCCTATGGCATTTGGAAGGGAAGTGAATGGAGGTCAGGTTCTATGTTAAGGCTTACCTGGTGATAATCTGGTTCTAGTACAAGAGGAAGGAAAGTGAGTCAGATGGGAAGAGTGACTGAATTTTAGTAGAGACAGGAAGCTTTGTTTTTTTGAGTAAGGCAAGTGTGTATCATACTCCTTTGTTGTGTATATTCTGCATGTTGTCACAGAGTAACTGTTGAATTGGGGGACAGAGATACCTGGGGTTTAGAATTGACTTCGGTACTAACCAGTTAAATCCCTGGTTCCCCCGGGCATCCAAGGAGGGCGCTGGATTGTCAGGTGTTCCTGCCTTGTGGCAGCTTTGGCACTCAGACAGCCCAGTTTTTAACTTTTTAGGGCTGGCACACTTGTAGGACGTAAAGCATCTCTGGGGCTCCCACCAGGTACCTGAGGTGTTCTCTAGGATTATAACAACCAAGCATTCCTCCCCACCCACATTTTTAAGTGGCCTAAGCAATTAATAATTTCACCTGTTTAGAATCACTAAAAATTAGATGATCCATCCATCCCTTCCAGCAAATGAGGAGCCCTTATTCAAATACACAGATGCCTATGAAGTATGAGTGCCATATTGAATATACAGATTGGTGAACACCTAGTGATTTTATGCTACTCGTTTGCTTCTGCTTCACAGTGCAACTTCAGCCATAAGTCAGAGGATCTCAGCTGCCCGAGTGAACGGTACCTTCTGTACAGGGAGTGGGCTCATCCACGAAGTATATACAAAAAGCAGCCCTTGGATCTTATCAGGTGAGGTGTTGCAGAGAGCATGCCAGTGGGGGACTCAAGGTTGCTCTCTGACATCGAGGTGACAGTATTCAAAGAGTATTGCCAATGAGGGAAGCTCACCCAAACCACTGAGCTTCATTGCCTAGAGTTTTTTATTGAGGCTTCATTATGTAGGCATGACTCACTGAATCATTGCTTATTTGACTCAGTCTCCAGCCCCTTCCTTTCCCAATATCCCATGGCTCAAAGCCCCAACACTCCAGTCACATGGTTGGTCTTCCTGGCATGGCCAGTCCCCATCCTGAGTCATCCCATTAGCAAACTACGGGCCCTCCATGAGTCACATCATTGGCATAAACTGTTAGGTGGGGTCCCAGGGGTTCTATGTGAGTAACAAAGACACCCTTGGGAAATTCCAAGGGTTTAGAGGTTACCTCCCAAGAATTGGGAATAAAGACCCACCATATTCTCTATTACACAGGAGTAAATGTTTGATTTAGCTTAAATTGTATGGTAAGAGATGCAAGTTTTCACTGCTTGCCTGTATCTGCTGTTAGATACTGTTTCACCATATCTAACAAGTTGTGATGATTAGCTCAGTTTTGTTTTCTGAAAGCACCAAGGCCAGCTGCTCTCCAGAAACTTCTGTTGTTTGGACAAGGCTGCTGGAGAGAGAGAGAGACCAAAAATAACTAACAAATAAAAATAAGCAAAGAAGTAAACAAAATTTCTGATTGAAATGAGGAGACACAGTGATGAGATGGGGTAAGGGGAAGGAAGTGAAGAAAGTTACGTTTGAGTAGGCAACATATGAACTAAGAACTGGATAGTGAAAAGGAGCCAGAATTTTGTGGAATTGGAAGAAGTCATTCTGGGAATAGGGGCAGCTTGCACAATGGCTGAGAGGCACAGGGACATTTGCAAGTGTGAGGAAATATCGAAGACCCGTGCTAATGAGAGAAGAGAATGATGGGACACAGGTAGAAGGGGGATAGCAAGGGGCGCCTGGGTAGCGCAGTCGTTAGGTGTCTGCCTTCGGCTCAGGGCGTGATCCCGGCGTGCCTGGATCGAGTCCCACATCCGGCTCCTCTGCTGGGAGCCTGTTTCTTCCTCTCCCACTCCCCCTGCTTGTGTTCCCTCTCTCGCTGGCTGTCTATCTCTGTCAAATAAATAAATAAAAAATCTTTAAAAAAAGAAAGAAAGGGGGGTAGCAGGAACAAGGAAAAGAGTTTAGACTGTAAGTGCTACTAAAAGCAGTTGTGATACTTTACTCAAATAATTTTATCTCATTCACATTTTGCAAAGATAATGTGGGGAGTGGATGACAGGGGCCCCAGGAAGCAGGGAGAGCAGGTAGGAGGCTGTCGGAGTGGCCGGCCAGAGGGGAACCCGTAGCAGCACGGTTGGAATGGGTGGTAGAAGGGGAGTCAGCAGGACCTGCTTATGGGTTGAATGTGGAGGGCGAGGCGGGGAGAGTCAGGTTTGCCCCAGGTTGGCCTGGAGCCAAGCGCCTGTTCTTTCTACCATATCTCAGTGCCCATTGACGTGGGAAAACCGCTTGACCTTAAAAGTGGGAGTTTTAAAACACTGAAGAGTTTTTGTTCTGCTTTGTTTTACATTATATTATGGGAAATTTCAAACATATACAAAAGTAGAGAGAACAGTACAGCAAAACTGCCTACGTCCGTCTCCCAGTTCCAATAATTAAGAACTCCTCGCTAGTCTCATTTCATTTTTCTCTCTACCTCCTTCCCATCCCTTTCCAGTGGAGCATTTTGAAGAAAACCCCAAATATTATTATATTTCATTAATATTTCATATAGTTCATTGTCTTTTAAATGCAACCTGAATACTTAAAAAAATCATCAAAAAGCCATGCTCAGTTTTTCTTGATTGTCACAAAAACTACTTTTTTTTTTTAACACTTTTTTAACAGGGATCCAAAGAAGGTCCAAATGGCGCAACTAATGTATTTCTCAGTTGTCTTCCAATCTATGGGTTTCCCGTTTCTTTCTTGCTTTCCTTGCAACCGTGGAGGGGTTTCTTCATGCTCTTATTTTACTGATTTCATCCTTCCTTGTGCTGGTGTTGAACTTGTTGCTCTTCCTGTGTATTTGGTTTAGTTAATTTGGAAGTTTGATCTGACTGAGGTTCAGCTTTGTACAAGAATAGTTGATATGTGGGGTTTCATACTTCTTCCAGAAGGTACATAGTGTGCTGTTTCTTTGGCATGTGGTGATAACAACCATTACTGATCATTGCTTAGAGTCATTTCCTAAGGGATTTTATTTTGTTATTTCATTTGGTCATACTCTAATTTCTTCATTTTTTAACTGGATTACAATCATAAAGAGGCTCTTTTTGTCTCATTAACTCCGGGTATCCTGCAGGATCAAATTTTAAAAGGGGATGTTTGTACATATGTAAACCTTTGGAGCTGACATTCATGTGAGATTTTCTTTTATGTTAGACCTATAGCATCCGATGGCAGGGTGATGGGTTTGATGGGTTCTTAATCTTTCTTTATGGGGTTGTGGCTTTTGGTTTTGGTTTTTTGGTAAAGAGAACAATTTCCCCACTATTTTCAGTCTATTTCCCCAGGAAAGTGCCTTTTTTTAAACTATTCCCTGTCCCTGGTCCACATGTTCCCTTCCTTGCTCACCACTAGTAACCCTTTGAGCATTTGGGCTGTTAAACCTTCATCTGTGGTTCCCAGGGACTACCAGAAGGGAAATGAGTTCTCTCCCAAAAAGCAAACCAAACAACCCAGAAAAAGCAACCTGGGGGAAAAACTCCCGTTTTTACCCTCAGAGTGAGAAAAGAAATGATGCTATCCACAAGACAAGGACAGGAGTGCTATAAAAAGGATCATTCTAAGGATAAAATGTAACTCTTAAAATTAAAAGTGTAATAGAACAGAAAAACCCTAATCGTAGCATTAGAAAATAAAGTTGAAGAAATTGTACCGAACACAGAGCAAAAATATAGAGATAGGAAATAAAAAGAAGGGGGGAATAAAATTTAGAAGGTCGGTCCAGGCGATGCAATGAACAAATAGTAGGAGTGCTAGGAATGAGAACAGAGATGACGTAGGGAGAAAATCAGAGCAGTATCTGAAGGACCATATTGAAGAACAGTAGAGAGCATGAGGGGGTCACTCACATCAAGCAGTGATGTCAGGAATCAGGAAGACAGCCGAAGGTGATGAGCTGAGAATAGATAGAGCCAGCACATGCAGGCGATACCAAGAACCGATAATCAGCAAAGCCAAGAGATGATGGAAGAACCGAGAACTGACAACCACTAGAACCAGAAGAGGCCTGGAAAGGCTAAAGACTGATGAAACCTCTCTAAAAAGGGAAGACTTCTGCAGCAGACTGTCAGATTCTCCAGATTCGGTCTCTTTCTTGTCTGACCACATTTGGAAGGCAACGGTTCCCAGTTGGTGTCTGAACATAACAGAGACCCTGCCCTGCTTGCACATAGTAAGCACCAAGTGCCGAGAGTTGACCCGGACTGGACTGAGTCCTCATCTCAACTGCACGCTCATGGACTGATTGTGTTTGGTTCATTAATTTCTCACCCTCGTTGTATCTTGTCTGTTGTGTGACTTTGTGTCGTATCTTGTCCTGTGTAACGTGTATGAAGCCAAATCAAATGCGTAGTGAAATGTCACTGAGTTTGGAGTCCCGAACCTGTTACAATTGTGCAAATCTTGCTTTATGAGTAAACAAAGCTGCCATTGTGGAAAGACACAACTTGGGCCTATGCACCTTGATAGCATGCTCGGGACAAGAACTGAATGTGATAGGCCTCCAGATGGAAGGAGCTTACTGAGTGCTCAGCTCAGGACATGAAAATAGAGCCAGCCGGTCACCACAGCCTGACATCAAGTCACGACAACAGGACACCTCAGGACACTAAAGACAAAAAGAAGATGCTGAGAACCTCCAGAAAGAGAAACAGACTCCATTTGAAGGAGCAAGACTCAGGATAACACTGAACTCCCCAACGACAACACTGCAGGTAGAAGAAAAGAGAGCAATAATTTCATATTTCCAAGGGAGGTGATTTCTTACTTTACAATTCCGTAGTGGTCAAGCTGTTAATAAGTGTGAGGAGTTTTCACAATTTAAATGTGCAAGGTAATGAAGGAGGTGCTCCACGAAAGAAGAAAAAAACATGGCTTCAGTAAACAGGGATTCCCAATGTGAGAGAGGCACGGAAAGATCCGAGAGGACAGCTTTGTGGCAGGGCTAGAGAATCATTAAACCAGGTTGGAGAAGGTCTGATGGGATTTATTCAAGGGGATGAAATCAGTAGACTACCTCATGTGTTTGAAAGTACTGAGAAATTACATGTTAGGTAGAAGTCTGGGATTGAATTGTTGGTAAGCACACAGAAAACTAAGCAGTGAACCACCGTGACAATTACTAGAACTATCTGACCCCCTACTGAGTATATACTTACAACTTTGATCAAAAAGCTGAATTTCTAGAAATTGGTGTTAAGAATTGGGATGTTTTTGGCGGGAAGAGAATGATCAGAATATCCTATTTGAGGGGCGCCTGGGTGGCTCAGTCGTTAAGCATCTGCCTTCGGCTCAGGGCGTGATCCCAGAGTCCTGGGATCGAGCCCCACATCAGGCTCCTCCGCTGGGAGCCTGCTTCTTCCTCTCCCACTCCCCCTGCCTGTGTTCCCTCTCACTGGCTGTCTCTCTCTCTCTGTCAAATAAATAAATAAAATCTTAAAAAAAAAAATATCCTATTTGAAGGAATATTATTGTATTATTCCCAGCCTTTCAGCAAAAACTTGGAGGCAGGTTTCTGTCTGAGATTCAAAAATTCTTTCTGATCTTCTTGCCTCCAAAGTACTGTAGATATCTTTGGAAGTAATGAACTCCATGTCATGGTAAGTATCCAAGCAGGGACTGCCTGACTAGCTCTAAATGAAGCAGAGTATTTTTACTATTGGGGAGTTGGACCAGTAACCCCTAACATTCTTTCCAATTTTAAATGTGGCATTTCCAGTGTGGATGGTTGATAAGAACATATTACAGAAAGCCTGAGAGCCAAGACGTTGCAAACCCATTGCCAGGCTTTTCTTTCTCAGGCACTACCCTGAGCCTGTCATTGGCCTGAAGTCTACGACCCAGACAGCAAAGCCCCAATCACGGAAAAATGCAACACTTTGTTCCTCCTGACTCCTGATCGCACGTCTGTGTCAGCACTTACTTATCCCCAGGGATGTGGCCTACAGCCAAGCCTGTGACCTGTGAAGCTGACCACTGGTGCAGCCCAGGGATGTTCCTGTCTGAAGGAGGTCTCCCAGGACTTCAGGTCTTCCTCAGAGCTGAGTCCCCCAGGCTAAGCCCAAGGACCTCAGCCCAGCTCCATACTGAGCTGGAAGTCTCATAGAGGCCTCTAAGGAAGCTAAGAGCTAAGTAAATCTGCAGTTTCTGTGGACCAGTACTGAGCCAGGAGTGAGTCAGTTGAGGGAGGTATCAGCAACAGCAACACTCAGCTAACCGTCATCTCAGTGCGCTGTCCTCATCTCTCAGCTCTTTCTTAGTGCCGAACTGTATCTGTCTCCCTTTCAGGAAGTCTGGCATTGCTTCCCACCCTGCCTCCTTTCTTCCAGCTCTGCCTCTCGGGACCCTTCCACTGATCAGTTTTCAAAAGTAGGAGAAAATGGAAGTGCTAGATATAAAGAATGCAGGGCAGTGGATTCCTCAGTCATGGTCCGTGACCTCTTATCAGTCCTTTTTTTGCATTTGTGATGTATGTTACATTTCCTCCAGGAAGTTCTCTAGATAAGCAAAAGCAGGTAACTGGGAGCAGATTGATCAGGTTCATTGTTTCATTTGTGTTACAAACAGTCTTTTGAAGAATGTATCAGATGTGTTTGTATTTACAAAGCCGGAAGGTGATGGTCTCTATTTGCTTACTATGTAGCATTTTTCTTTCCTTTGCCCCCTTCTGATTGGCTTTGCTTCACCAGGCTCACCTCCTGACCAGTACTTCTGTGATACGTAAAATACTTGTTTCATAGTGGCGTTTGGGGAGTTTATGAAAATGAACAATTTTTTTAAAGATTTTATTTATTTGTTTGACAGAGAGAGACACAGCCAGCGAGAGAGGGAACACAAGCAGGGGGAGTGGGAGAGGAAGAAGCAGGCTCCCAGCGGAGCAGGGAGCCTGATGCAGGGCTCGATCACAGGACCCTGGGATCAGGCCCTGAGCCAAAGGCAGACACTTAACGACTGAGCCACCCAGGCGCCCCGAAAATGAACATGTTTTAAGTAGGAATTGAGTAAGAGGTTTAAGCTTAGAGCCTCCAGTATTTAAAATCAGAAATTAATGTTAGGATGAAGCTGCAGAGTGGTTCCGTGTGTCTTCTAAAAACAATTTCTGTCTTTCTTCAGGAAATATTACGGAGAAAAGATTGGCATCTACTTTGCTTGGCTAGGCTACTACACTCAGATGCTCTTTCTGGCAGCGGTAGTCGGCGTGGCTTGCTTTCTGTATGGATACTTTAATCAAAATAACTGTACATGGAGGTAAGTTCTGTTTATTCCTTGTTACCGTGATGAAAAGTTGATTAGGCATAAAATTATTTTCAGGGTCTTAGACTGTTTTAGTAAAAGAAGACTCATCACAGAACACTTACTGCTTTGGATGATATATTCCTTTTGTCCTGAGTATAATAACTAAGTGAAGTGGAAAAAAATTTTTTTTTAGATAATGCAGCCCAGTTTCTGACAGGAATATTACCCTTAGGAAACACTCCAATTTTTTTAAGACAATACTTTGCAAAAGAAAGGCGGTCTGGAGGGAGGATCGTCCTTGAACTTCTGCTCCCCAGAGGAATGCTTCACTCAGCCCTTCAGATGGGAGCCAAGAGCAGCTCTGATTTCTTCAAGATTTCAAAGGCAAAACTTGAAAAAAAAAATTGGTGTTTTTATGCTTTTAGAAATGACTTTTTAATATATATTAGGAAATAGATGTTTAAAAATTCAAGTAAACAATACTTTTGGTTTTGTTTTACTTTTAAAAAATTAGGCCTTAGAGTGTAACAGAAAAAAAAATAAGTGATAAACAATTAGTTTGTGCTTGATGTTAGCATTAAAAGACCAGCTGCACTGTCTAAAGGGAAAAAGCAGGGATGCCAGAACACTGAATTTCGCCATCACTGTTCTGAATTGTGTTATTCCCCTGCTTTTGGTAGTTTCAACCTTTAGAAGGGAGGCGACCCTGAAGCAGGCAATTTCTTGTGTTCACCTGGCCTCTCTCCAGCTGTGACAGCCAGATCAAAATTTCTGGGCACCAGCAATGAGCTCGCTGATGACCAGATTTTTCTAGCCCCAAGCATATCAGCCTGGCTCCCGAGGCAGGAAGCTTACACCGCAGCTCTGATGTATAAGCATAATTACCCATTCTATTTAACGGAGAATTCTGAGCGTTTTGTACCCATTATGGCTTCTTAGCTAGAAAGCTGCAGATGGTCTTTGAAGTACTCTCCTCTTCGCTGAAAATAAGAGTTCAGGGCCAAAGGCTGAATGTTGATACCTTTTGCCTAAATTTGTCTTTGGCTTCTCCATTGTTTTGTATACTGTTCCACGCCCCCCCCCCAAAAGGGCATCTCAAAAATACACTTTCAAAGTGCAAAAGTAGCATTTTTATAAGGGGCTTGCATTGTGGCTGTTCTCATTACAGGTCATTTTATACAAACACTCTTGACAGTCACAGCACATGTTTGCTACTATTTCACACAGATTAGTTACAGAAATCTGGGGGAGGGTCTTGAGGATATACTCCCTGTGCTCAGAACTATTGGGACTTTAATTACATATATTAAGTATTTTTAAATTATTTAAAATACATGCATTTAAATATTTTCAGTTAAGTTCATTACATGCTGAGTAGATTCACAGGAATAGAAAATGTATTTGAGGTATAAGGGATAATGATCCCTTACCCGTTTAAGAAAACAGAACGTTACTGTCACCTGGGAAGTGCTTCCCTCAGTTGCATTCCCTCGCTTTCCACTTTGGAAATCAGAACTACACTAAATTTTGATTTTTATCATTCTTTACATATATTATATGTTCTTTGTCACATTTCATTTTGTGTGCTTTTGAAAATATGCGTGTGTAAGTGGAGCATGCGATAGGTATTTTCTATAAATCTTATGTTTAAAGCTTATGTCCCCCTTTAAGCATAACAGCTTTATTGAGATATGATTCACATACATAAAGTGCGCCCTTTCGAAGTGTGCTGTTCAGTGGTTTTAAGTAAATTCAGAGTTGTGCAACCATCACCACTGGCTAATTTTAAAACATTTTCATCACCCCAAAAAGAAACTCCATCCCCATTAGCAGTCACTCCCTAACCCCCCCTTCTCTTAGCCCTTGGCAACTACTAATCTACTCTCCGTCTCTGTGGATTTGCTAATTCTGGACGTTTCACAGAAGTGGAACCGTACAGTATGTGGCCTTTTTGTGACTCTTTCACTTAGCATCAGATCTTTTCAAGGTTTATCATGTTGTAGCATGTGTCAGGGCATCATTCCCCTTTGTGGTTTAATAAAATGCCATCGTATGGAGAGACCACATTGTTTATCCGTTCAGCCGTGTCAATTTAGGTTGTTTCCACTTTTTGGCTGTTATTACTTATTCTGCTATAGACATTCATGTATGATGTGAACATTGTTTTCAGCTCATTTGAGAATATATCCTCCCCCAAAAATGGAATTGCTGGAATACATGGTAACTCTATGTTTAACATTTTGAGGGGCCACCAGAGTATTTTTCAAAGTGACTGCACTGCACCCCTGTACTTCCACAGTAGCAATTTATGAGGATTCCAATTTCTCCACATCCTCATCAGCACTTGTTATTGCCGGGTTTGCAAGTACTTACGTATTAGTCATCCTGGTGGGTATGAAGTGCTATGGCATCGTGGATTTGTTTGTGTTTCCCTAATGGCTACCGATATTGAGCACCTTTTCATGTGATTGTTTGCCAGTTGTATATCTTCTTTGGAGAAACCTCTGTTCAAATCCTTTGCCTCTCTTAATTGTGTTGTCTTTTTATTCTCTTTTTTATTTTATTTTTATTTTTATTTTTTTTAAAGATTTTATTTATTCGACAGAGATAGAGACAGCCAGCGAGAGAGGGAACACAAGCAGGGGGAGTGGGAGAGGAAGAAGCAGGCTCCCAGCGGAGGAGCCTGATGTGGGGCTCGATCCCATAACGCCGGGATCACGCCCTGAGCCGAAGGCAGACGCTTAACCGCTGTGCCACCCAGGCGCCCCTTTATTGTCTTTTTTAAACTGTTCTTTATCCTGAATAAAAATCTTTTATCAAATATATTGCAAATATTTTTTCCCATTCTGTGGTTTGCCTTTTCACTTACTTGATGGTCTCCTTTGAAGCACAACGGACTTTAATTTTAATGAAGTCTAGTATACCTAATTTTTTTCTTTTATTGTTTGTTTGTCCTTTTGGTATCATATCTTAGAAAGCATTTTTATCCAAAGTCATAAAGATTTTATCAGTGTTTATCATCTAAAAGATTTATAGATTTAGGTCTGTGATTCATATTTTACCAGGTGTGTATCCAGGGGTCCCAGCACCATTTTTGAAAAGCCTGTTCTTTCCCCGTTGTCAAAAACCAATTGGCTATAAGTGTAAGAGTTTGTTTATGGACTCTCCGTTGTTTTCCATTGATCTCTGTGTCTGCCCTTTTTGCAAATGCATACTATATTGATTACTGTAGCTTTGTTAGTAAGTTTTGAAATTGAAAACTTCAAAACTTTGTTTTTCTTTTTCAAGATTGTTTTGGCCATTTTGGTTCTCTTACATTCCATGTTAATTTTAGGGTCAGCTTGTCCATTTCTGCAAAAAAAGCCAGAATTGCATTAAATCTGCAGATCAATATTAAGACTTCTGATCTGTGAACGCAGAATATCTTTCCATTTATGTGGGTCCTCTTTAATTTCTATTAATAAACTATTTTATAGTTCTCACTTTAAGTTTCACACTTCTTTTCTCAAATCTAAGTATTTTATTCTTTTTATGTATTGATTTTGTGTCTTACAACCTTGATGGGCTGGCTTATTAATTCTAATAGTTCTTTAGTACATTTTAATTTTAGCACATTTAATTTTAATATATACTATCATGTCATCTCGAATAAAAATAGTTTTACTTACTCCTTTCCAGTCTGGAGGCTTTGAATTTATTTTCCTTGTGTGGTAGCCATAATTAGACTCTCCAGTACAATATTAATCTTAAGAGGGAAACATTGAGTCTTTCACCAGTAAGGATAACATTTGCTGTGGGTTTTTCATAATTGTTCTCTATCAAGTTGAGAGGCTGTCTTCTAGTCTGAGTTCTTATTTGTTACTCTGTTAAAATGGCATATTACATGGACTGATTTTTGTATGTTGAACTATCCTTGCAGTCCTGGTCATGATCCTTTCTATGTGTTACTGGATGTGATTTACTGGTATTTTCTTGAGGACTTTTGCATTTGTATTCATAAGCGATAATGGTCTGTAGTTTTCCTGTGACATCTTGGTATGATTTTGGTATCAGTGTAACATTGGTCTCATAGAATGAATTGGGAATTATTCCCACTTCTTTATTTTTAGAAAGGTATGCGGAGCATTTGTGTCAGTTCTTTAAATGGTTGATAGAATTCACCAGTGAGGCCATCTGGGCCTAGGCATTTCTTCATGGGAGTCTAAAAAAAATTTTTTTTAATTACTAATTCAGTCTCTTTGCTTGCTATTGGTCCATTCAGATTTTCTATTTCTTCTTGAGTCAGCTTCAATTATTTACTTCTTTCTAGGAATTTATTTCATCTAGATTACTTAATTTGTTAGCATATAATTATTCAGTGTTCTCTTATGATCCTTTTTATTTTTTAAGGTCAATAGCAATGTCCCTCCTATCACTTCTGAGTTTAATGATTTGAAACTTTCTTCTTTTTCTCGATTAGTCTAGCTAAAGAGTTGTCAATTTTGTTGATCTTTTCAAAGAACCAGCTTTTGTTTTTGCTGATTTTTGTTTTTCTCTGTTTCATTTATTTTTGCCTTTCATTTGAATGCTTAATTCATTTACATTTAATGTCATTTTTATTTTCTGTTTTATGTCTTTTTTCCCTATTCCTCTATTACTACCTTTTTTGTGTAAAATAGCTATTTTCTAGTATACCATTTTAATTCCAGTTTTTTTGTTTCTTACTCTTTTTTTGTTGTTGTTATTTTCTTAAGTGGTTGCCCTGGAGATTGTCATTATATCTTGTTGGAAAGCAATTTCATTCAGTTTTAATGCCAACTTAATTTCAGTGGTATACAGAAACTTTGCATCCGTACAGGTTTTTTCCCTTTGTACTATTATTCTCATACAGATTACATCTTTATGCATTATAAGCCCATCAACACAGTTTTATAATTATTGTTTTATGCAGTTGTCTTTTACATCAGATAGAAGAAAATAATTACATGCAAAAATATATTTATAATGTGCTATTTACCTGTGTAGTTACCTCTACTGAGTGAGTGCTCTTTATTTCTTCAGGTGAGTTTGAGTTACTCTCTAGTGTCCTTCCATTTAAGCCTGGAGGACTTTCCTTAGTAGTTCTTGTGGAGCAGGTCATCTAGCAACATGTTCATTCAGGTTTTGTTTATCTAGGAATGTCTTAATTTCTCCATTTTTTTTTTTTAAAGAATAGTTTTGCTGTATATAGAATACTTGATTGACCATCTTTTTCTATCAGCACTTGGAGTATATCATCTCACTGCCTTCTGGTCTCTATGGTTTCTGATAAGAAGTCAACTTTTTATCTTACTGAGGAGTCTTTGTACATGCTGAATCACTTTTCTCTTTCTGCTGTCAAAATTCTCTTTGCTCTTGTCTTTGGACACTTTGAGTCTGATGTGCCTATGGTTGGATATTTTTGAGTTTATCCTACTTGGAGTTTGTTGAGCTTGCTGGGTGTACAAATTAACGTTTTCATCAAATTTAGGAACTTTTCAGTTGTTATTTCTTCAGATATTCTTTCTGCCCCCTTCTTTCTTTCCCTTCCTCCTGGGACTCCTAGTATGTGCATTTTGGTATTGTTGATGGTGTCCCACCTGTCTCTGAGGCTGTGTTCGTTTTTCTTCATTCCTTTTTCTTTCTGCTCCTCAGACTGAATAATCTCAGTGAACCAGTGTTAACTTAGCTGATTTTTTTTCCCTGCTGGTCATCTGCCAAGGAACCTCTCTAGTGAACTTTTCATTTTAATTATTATACTTTCGTATCTCTAGATTTCTACTTGATTCTTCAACAATTTTATATATTGATACTCTCTGCATGATGAGATGTTAACATAGTTTAATTCTTTAGGCAGAGTTCCTCTCAGTTCTTCAATCATGTTTAACTGCTTATTTACGTTTTTGTCTAGTAAGTCCAATATCTAGGTTTCCTTAAGGAACAGTTTCTGTTGACTGCTTTTCGCCCCCGCATTATGACCCAAATTTTCTGTTTCTTTGTGTATCTTATAATTTTCTGTTGAGAACTAGGCATTTTAAATATTATTATGTGGCAGATCTAGAAATCCAATTTCCCCTCTTAACAATTGTGGCTATTGTTGGCATCACTGCTGCTGTTCATTTAGTTACTTTTCTGAACAAATTCTGTACAGTCTTTATTTTTCGTTTCATGTGACCATGAAGTCTGTGTTCGTGAGCTTAGCTGTCAGCTAATGACTGGATGGTGATTTCTTTAGATGCTGGGAACCAGTCATTCTTGGAGCCTTTGCCGAGCAGCTCTGTGCGTCTGTGGGGAGTGCCTTCACCATTTGGCCGCAGTTTGCAGGTCTTCCTGAGCCTTTACTTCCCGCTTATGCGGAACCTCAAAGCCAGCCAGAGATGAGGGATTAAGGTTTCCTCAGGTCCTTCCTGGCCACCTGTGCTGTCCTGCACATGCGCATGGCCTACAATCCTAGGGATCTATTGGAGCTTTTTAAAGCCCCCTATAGGTATCTCATTCCCCAGTGTTTCCTTTTAAGTTTTTTGATTAGCGTCTTGTTAGCCCCTCGTGGTATTGCCACCTCAGGCAGTTGTGATGTTAGTAATTCCTTCTAATGCTTTCAACAGACACTCTGGGGATAGGATCATTTGTCCAGTATGTATGAGCTCTGAGACGGGTCAAAAATGACAAATCCTGATAATGGAGCTTTTCAGGGAGCTTCCGGACTAGTCAAATAGTGACAGTTCTCTAGGAATGGGGTTTTTTTTTTTTTCGGTAGCTTCAAATCACTTCTGCCTCCTTCAGTGGCTACTAGGCTGCCATGGTGGTGGGGCTGTTGTCGTTTACCTCCACCATTAGGTTAAGGATATGGGGATGGGGATAGGTCAGGTTAAAATGTCACAAAGGTCACTATCTTTCTGGAGATTTAGCTCTTTTTACTTCTCAGATTGCCGTAAGCCCTTGTTTAATTTCCAGAGTTCTGCAGAAGTTACTTTTCATAAATTTTGCCAGCGTTCTCATTGCTTTTATGGAGGAGCAGGTTTTCCAAGATCTTTACTTAGCTATTCTAGAAGTGTTTTCCCTGCTAGTTTGTTTTTAACTGAGTGATTTGCAAGGCTAACGAATTCTACAACTCCAGTGCCATCACATAGGACATAGGAGTCCATCGGAGAGGCTTCCCCAAGAGGCACTGCACCCTGTTGTAAATTTGTTGCTTTTTCCTTATTAATTTGTAGGCATTCTTTAAATACTCTAGTAAACAGTCCTTTGTCATTTTCATGTGTTGCAAAACTTCTACCAGTTTGTGGCTATTTTTTCTTCTCCTCCCTTTGTGGTCTTTTAATGAAGTTCTCAGTTTTATAAGATTTGGAATATATCAGTATTTTCATTTATGATTTATACTTTTTGTTTTTTCATTAGTGGAGTTTCTCCTTACCCCAGTGTTATCTAGATATCCTTCTATTTTTTTTTTTCCCCTAAAAAGTTCCTACTGCTGCATTCCCATTTTCTACCTGGAGTTGATTTGTATGTGATAGGCTTTAGGAGTTCAATTTCACATTTTTCCATATGGATATTCGATTGCAGCAAACGTCACTTCTCACTATGCAGAGGTCTCTTCATAAACTCTGTTTTTTCTTGCTCAATTCTTCTTAACCTATGCCAGTAGCTCCTTGTTCTTTGTGAATGTCTTCAGTGGTCTGAGGCTTTTGCTCTTCTATTGAATTTATGGTTCAAATGGAGGAGAAAGAACATCTTCAGATATTGATTCTTCCAAATTATGAACATGATAACATATCCATTTATATAGATCTTCTTAACTCTTTCAGAATGGTTTTATCATTTCCTCTATAAATCTTATTCATCTGGAATTGATTTATTCCTAAGCTCTTTATATTTCTTAAGATATGGAAAAATGGTATTTAAAAAAATTAATTTCTAATTGTTGCAGATCTGTAAGGGCATAATTCCTTTTTCTGATCCTATGTATATTTTGTATATGGATTCTGTGTCCAGCATCCTATCTTTGTTTTTCTTGACTTACTGTGCCGGCAAGGCCCTCCACCTGAAAAGAAGTAGTGATAAGAGGATACTTTACCCTGATCTAATGGAAATACTTTTAGCATTTTACCATTAAGTATAATGTTTTTTATAGGTTTTTGTTAGGTTCATGAAGTTCAGTTCCTTTCCTAGTTTTATGAGAATTTAGTTTTATTTTCTTATCACAAATGGATGTTTGATTTTATCATGATGCTAGAAAGGAAGTCCTAGTCATTAAAATTTTTTAAATTTTATTTTTCTCTTTCCTTTAGCAAAGAAGTTTGTAATCCTGATATTGGTGGCAAGATCATCATGTGTCCTCAGTGTGATCAACATTGTTCATTCTGGAATCTCAATATTACTTGCGAGTCCTCAAAGGTAATTTTTGTTACTCCAAACATTTGCAAAAAATGAAAGATTTTTTTTTCTTCTAATAATTTTAGCACAGCCTAGAGTTATTTTTTTTTTCTGTGAAATTCAGAAACGTAATTTTCAAATAAACTTCCAAACATTCTGAAAGGTAGCCATAGAATGTATGTGTTTATTCCTCTTTCACAAATAGGAACTGAGATGAAAAGCCTTATCTAAAATCTTCGGGTGGGTCAGTGAGGAACTGCAGAATTGACTACTGGAGTATTTGAAGTAATCAAAGCAGAAATCTCAAAACCAGCTTATCTCATGAATACTGTGTAATAGGTTTACTTATTATATGTATTTTCCTTAATTCAAGTGAGTAGAAACCTGATATTTGTACTTGTGTTTTTCCACTTTCAAGGTGTGCTGAGACTATGCTTGGTTTTTTAAAAACCCTGATAGTCAGATTTAGGCTTTATCTGTGAATATGCGTAAGGAAGGCTTTGTATATAAATGAGAACAGATATTCACTTTGTCCCAAAACATTCCCACAAAACACATCTGGTTCCCTTAAACAGGCTGATAAGCTTGAGCTACATGACTTGTTACAATCCAGGAGGTTTAGGACAAGTATTGAGACTAGAGGTAGCTTACTGAAAGGCGTGCCGCAAACTCTAGCTGGAAAGAAAGATGGCCGTCTTGCTTTGGAGAATTTTCCTGACAACTTTCACCTACTGTTCTTGCATGTTATGATCTTTTCTCTATTCCTCTTGTTCCGCCGTGAAAGCTTAGGAATCTTGAAATGACTTCAGAATATTCTAACCTCTCTAAGTCTTATTTAAACCACATACATTCCTATTATTATGTCACTTAAAGTTTATATTTTGAAAGATTCTTGAATTTATTATCACTTTTGACACAACAACCCTGTGAGGTAGGCAGAACAGGTACTCCCTCCATTGTATAGATTAAAACACCGAGGGTCTGAGAGATTAAATAATTTGGTCAAGGCCACCCACCTAGTAACCGACAAAGCCAGAAATTGACAGTAAATCTGCATTTCTTGCCTTTACTGTGTTCCTCACCAGCTGACAGTAGTCGCAGCCAATTCACTCACAAATTGAGCACTACGTTTGAAAAATGTTCCGCTACTTAATTAAGATGATTGCAGGGTATTGTCGACACATGGATTTTTACTCTTAATTTATGAATTAAAGTAGATTTCATTGCCTTTCCCCCAGAAACCAACACAAATTCTAGACTATAAAAAAATCTGTCGTAAGTCCCATAAAGTAGAAAACTTGAAGCTAGCAGGAGGGAAGCTGTCTTCCAGTGAGGTTGACTCATAAAGGTCACTAGTTCATATTCCTGGACACTGCATTTAAGGCAAATGCCAATGATAATGCCGGAGGCAAACTATAGTCCACAAAGTACAACTGGAAATTTCATTTGCCTTAAGAAATTCTCTTTGAAACACCGCACCCCCATTTCTTCTCTCAGTTCTTCTTTTCTACTGACCCATCCTTAAACGTGTGACTTTCAAATATGTCCCTGTATACATTTCATTGTTTTGGAAAAGAATGAATCTTTTATTGACCCTAATTGCCTAAAGAATCCTTTGAATCTTGTTAGAGTGATTTATTCTTTCATATGCCTCCTTCCCTTTGTAAAAGAAGTACATTTTTAAAGTTTTTAAAAGGAGAAAAAGCAGCCTTCCCTGTCTTCCTGTTGGTTAATTTAATCATTTCTTCATTCATACATTTATATATTCATTTCTGCCTCTTTCTTTTGGAAAGAGATAGGGTATTCACTAATGGACATGAATGCTAAAAAGGTTAATAAATTAGAAATAGAAAATTATGATCAAGGAAACGAGGGAACAGTTATGGAAATAATGAGGATTAATGTTGTTTTTGTGATTGAGCATTAAATAAGGTTCTTAGCTCTTTGGCTGGAAAGATAGAAGGGAAATGTGGTAACTTAAAATATTCTGTTCTCGGAAATACGTTGTTGTAAAATTTTGATTTTGTCCCTTTGCAGGAAGAAACACGACAAATAGTCACTTTTCTAGATCTTCATTGGTTCCTCTGCTTTAAAACATCATGCCCTACATATGCAACCAACTCTTTTCTTTCCTGTTCCATGTGATCAAAGCAGAATGCTGACTGGGCCTGCTCTTAACACAGCTGTGTTTCCCCATCTGTGCCCTCCTGCCAAGCAAGCTAAGCTAAGCTTTTTACCAAGAAAGCCCCTTACTTACCTTGTCCCCTGATTCCCGTTTATGAGGTACATAGAGAGGCCCGCCATCTTGTTCTTTCTGCTAAGTCCTCAATCCTCACAAATGTGGCAAAAATGGTAACTTCATCCAGACCACCTAACTCCATCTCGTAGGAGTGCAAGGCACATCCCTTATCTTGACCCAGGCAACTGGGGTGATCTGGGCATTAGCGGTAAACCTGCTTTTTTTGCTACTCCTTTTTTTTTTTTTCTTTCACGCTGATAGATAAGCTTCCACTGGCTTTTTCTCAACATGGTAGGGCAAAGAATTCATAGGTAGGGTTTTTTCTTTCTATAGTAGGTACTCAGGTATCAGGGCAAGTAGGGAGGGATCAGATAGAGAGGCTGGCAGTGATTCCTAGGAGTAGCATTGGACAGAATCTTCAGGAATAGCCTTATTATAACACATGGAACAGTTCTGCATAGGACTTTCCTTACAATAATTTTCACTGAGGGATAAGGCATAACATTAAATGGAGCTTTGGTTCCATAAGAGTCAGATTTGAAAGATTTGAAATATTGGCCATGGAATGCCAGGACTAGAGGAATAGGTGGGGGGCATTGTTCCCCAGAGTGACCAGTCACTTATTCATTCTGCCTTCCTTGAGCTGATTTTTGAGAGGAATAGTTGGGTAACAGTTGGGATTGTGCTTTCTGATCAGGGCCAGATAGAGGATTGAGGGGCATCTGTATGCTTTGGAAAACACATGTACAAGACAATGGTTGAGTGGATATTCTTTTATGAAAATAACATATTTTCACATAAATGAAAGTTCACCAACTTTACATCAGTACATAAATGGCAACCAAAAAAGTTACTTAAAACAAAGAGTTTTCCTTAGAAGCAACTTTGAATTTTCTTTAGCAATTGAAAAGTTTGGGTTGTTTTTTTTTTTAATCCTGTAGCTTCTTTTTGTACGCTATCTTCTTTACTCTTCATATGATCTGTATGATCTGTCGTAAAGTTGATATTCTTCATGTCTGCCACTTTTTCCCATACCTTTATAGATTTTTTTAGAATATGTAAAAATGCTCACTAGTGAAAAATTAGTAATTAATTGAAAGATTTTCTGGGAATCCTGAAAGGGAGATAGGTTATTTGTATACTAGCAAAGAAAATGAAATTTAGCAGAACTAGTGAATAAAGCCTTCTTTGTACAGTTGTGTCATCTGTTCATTCATGGTTGTACCCATTGTAATGTCAGCAACAGCCCCTGTGCCTCCTTAAAGCTCATGGAAGCCTCTGTCATTGATGGTAGAAAAGCCATCATTGGGTTTGGGGAAACAGAGCTCTCCTTGGGCAGAGCCATCTCAGAATAAACCTTAGCCTTGTGCTCTTCTTAGCAAGAAAAGCAAGAATTCAGTAACTTACGCTTTGACCAGGTTGAGATGATGATAAGATGCAAATTGTAAATCCAAAAGTTGCTTGGAGTTCCTTGTATTTTTAGAGCTGTAGTACTTCAAGTTCACAGTGACAGCTTATAAGAAGAGGCCAGTATTCAAAAGTCTGTTAGAGACTTTAAACCGAATGGGATCTTAGCAGCTATGCCAATTTCTTTATCACGATATGGAAAGATTCTATTGGAAAATGCACTGTGGTAAATACAGCAAAGGCTGTTTGCTTTCAAAACAACAAGAAATCCCATCTGCAAGTATGTAGTAGATGTGGTGATTGTTAAACTAGGTATCAGCTTTAAGAGAAATTCAGACTGTAGAATACACAAAGCGTTGTGTATTTTCCGAATGCTAGTGAGTAGAAAACATTATTCAGTTATATGTCACTTTTTTATTTTCCAGAAATTGTGCATCTTTGACAGTTTTGGAACCCTAGTGTTTGCAGTATTTATGGGAATATGGGGTAAGTTACTTTATTTTTTTTTCAGTTTATTTTTGCATCTTAACATTAAAAAAAAAAAAAACAAAAAAAAAAACCCTGAGATCCTACAAGCAGCTAATTTAATATCATTTCACAGTTTGATATAAGCTATCAAAGTAACCCACTTTTAGGACCTTGGATTGCCTAAGCTTCAGCTCCCCTAGAACTCCATTTACAATCCTTAAGGCCGTTGTACAAGTTACCGCCTTAAAAAAACTATTTCAAAGAGTGGTTGCTTAAAACACACATTTATTATTTCCCATGATTCTCTGCAGCAGCTGGGAGGTTCTCCAGTCATGTGCTGGCTCAACTGAGGTGTGCAGTGAGCCAGCATCTGCACTGCGATAGATGGTCTGGCAGTCGCCAGGCTGGTTTTGTCTGTGGGGCTCACCTGGGCTGGCTCGTCGTGCTCCACATGATATCTCATCCTCCAGTGAGCTAGTCCAGGATTCTTCACATGGTGGCTTTAGGCTTCCAAAGAGAAGCAAGAGAGGGCAAGCTGCAATGCGCAGACATTTTTTGAGCCTGCATTTGCCTCAAGTTTGTGAATGTCCCATCAGCCAAAGCAGCTCATGGCCAAGCCAACAATGTGAGGAGGTGGGAGACTACCCAGGGGCTTGGATACAGGGAAGCATGGTTCATTGGGAGCCATTATTGTAACAGTCCCCACACCTGTGATCCACCAGGACTTACATGGGGTTGGGACTCAGGGGAAGCCACACAGGAATTACAGGTGAACTTCCTTCTTTATATTCTTTTATATGAGTATTTATTAAGTATGTGTTACTCTTATAATAGTAAATAATAATAAATTCTGTTTAATAAGTAGAACAGATATAGTCCTGAAGAAAATAATTCTTATGCAGATGGTTTAACACTCTAGTAATATCATTTATTTTGAATAGCATTGTTGTAATGAGGCAATTATCGTTTTCTCTAAATGCAGATATTTAAATGTTCAAGTAATAAGTGTTCTACCATAGAAGGAAAAAATTCCATTTTCAAAAACAAATCCTTTCCAATTTTATTATGTAAGTTAAGGGGGAAATAGAGCTCAGGTTATAGATAGTTGGGGGCAGAAAGTGACTCAAGTCTCTCATTCTTGAGAAGACAGCACATGAACACATGCAGCTCACAGTGCTTTACATGTGTCCTGGAGAGCGTTTCTTTTGCAGGGGTTGTACCTGTTAGAAGTCACCAGATAGACCACAGTTGATCCAATGTTCTGGACACTTTTTAGAGATTAGTTGCCACTGGGATAAAGCAAACTTTAAGATGGCCAAACTTATCTACAAAGTTACTGTCCTTCAGACATTTAGCTGTGTTCTGGCTAGAGACCAAACACTAGCTAATATTTGGCATATAGAAGAATAAAGACCAAATTCATGGATTAGAATCCTCCGTACTCCTCTATTGTAAAATATGTCATTATTCCCTCCGGTAAGAGCACAGGTACTGAGCACATGGGTGGTGCTCACTTTTACCTATTGTGCTAATAACCTTTGTCTCGGCACTGATTTGTAACGTATAAAATTCTAACATATCTGTTGAACTCCATATACTAATGGATGTCGACAGCCCTAATTTAGAAAAACTTTTTTTTTTTAAGATTTTATTTATTCACTTTAGAGAGAAAAAGAGAGCACGAGCAGGGGGAGGAGTAGAGGGGGAAGGACAAGCAGATTCCACAGTGTGCAGGGAACCCAATGCAGGGCTCGATCCCGTGACCCTGCGATCATGACCTGAGCCGAAATCAAGAGTCAGATACCACCCAGGTGCCCCAAAATACATTTTAAATAAAGCAAAAATATAAATTAATTTTGGCACTGGAACGACAAACCTCCCATGTCCTAGCTAACTCGCTTTCTGTGACCATTAACTATACCATGTTTATAGAACTGACTTAAGCATATTGAGCTGATTTTATGTCATCAGGCTTTAGAATGCAGAAAACATCGCAACACTGCTTGCAGCAGCATATGTGTATCTTCAAGGTTATGTATGTATGATGAAGTCTTTACGTGTCTTATATTGCCTCTCCTGCTCCGTCTGCCCTATGAGAACCGCTGCCGTGAACCTTGTTACAGAAAATCAGAAGGTGCAGAACCAAAGAGGCGGGAGGATGATGTGAAGTCTTTATATCACCACTGTTCTTATTCTCGTAGCATCTCTTGTGTGCACACATCTGTTAGAGTATTTTTACTATGTTTCTGCTCCCTAGGAATTATAAAATTTGAGGGTCGAAAAGCTTTTGTAATAAATGTAGTACAAATCATATACTCATCTGAATAATGTCCACCCTTTGAGGCCCAGCCAGCCCACACGTTCATACTGACTCAAGTTCTAAACACCAACCCAAGGGTAAAGTGCCAGTTCTTAGCACATCCACTTCTCCTTACTGCTTGTTACTTCGTACCTACTTCTACTGGATTCTCCGTGGCTCCAGGCTCTTGGCTGCATGGCTGCATTGTTAATTTTCACCTTTGAGTTCTGGGTGGGGCCTAGTGATTTCCAGGAAAACACCAGACCCTTGGCTTATGGGGAGCTGGGGAATCGGGAAGGCAGTAGCCTTAGCCAGCTACACCCGGGGATCAGGAAATAGCTGCTGCCAGTTAGTTCCAGAACTGTACCGGTCCCGCTTCACCCACACCAGCAAAATAAGGCCGTTCCTGCAACCACCTCTACCTCCATTCAACTCAGTTGTGGTTTAAGTGACACACACAGGCATCTGATGGGACCCCTAGCTGCAAGAGAGTCTGGAAACATGTATTTTTTAAACCTAGTCTTTGGTTGGGAAGTCGGAATAAAGGGTGAGCAAGCTCAACTACCTCACTCAGCTTTGTGAGTCAAGAGGTCTGAACGGTTTCAAGGCCCAGCCGAATGGCTCGGCTCTCCAGCAGCAGACCTCCAGCAGCTGGAGCACTACCGCGTGCTAGGGAGTGCCCCTGTCCTTGGGCAGTGCTGGCTATAACCACCAATGCTGTGTGGCTGGCTTCTTCGTGTGATGCCTCCTTCCTTCACATGTCATGATACCGTGATTGAGAGGACAAGCTGTGCTGGATTCCCAAGATCCTCGGCCGCTTTCCCTCTTCTCTCATTACATGTTGACATAAGAGTCGTAACTGTGTCTCTCAAATCAACCTGAGCCTCGCAATGTGTGGTTTGCCAGAGAACGTAAGTGCAGTGCTCCCCTCCAGAGGGAGAAAGATCGAAAGGCACAGAACAGGAAATTCCTGTCTGACATGGCACATAGTCACCTGAGGTCCTGGTGCCCTCAGTCTGGGACACAGCAATGTGAGTCAGCAGTGATGTCGTCCAGGAGCACTCGAAAACCACGCATGGTTATAATACAAGACCAGGGTCTTCCCTGGACCCTGCAAAGTAAAATGCAAGGGTTTCGTAGACGGCACCTTCCGGCGTCCCATGACAGCCTAGCAGCAGGCAGCCTGAGGAAGTACCACGTGGTGAGTCAGCACAGCTTGGGCTCTGGGGCCAGGAATGCCTGGCCTCCCACACTGTCACCTCGGGCAGGTATTTTAACCTTTCTGTGCCTCTCTCTCTGTGTCTAAAATGAGGGGACTAATAGCAATTGCCACCGAGGGGTGGGAGGGCTTTTACATAGATGATGTCATTAAGCTCACAACAGCCCTGTGAGGTGGGTCCTACTGCCCCTGTTCTACAGAACGGGAAACGGGGGCTCAGAAAGTTGGAACAGGTTTACTGGTAGTCACACATTGAATAATTGTCAGAGCCAGGATTTGACCTCGATACCAACATCCAACTTATTCCTACTCTCACTCATCGTTCCTGGAAAATTAGTAAAGTCAAAGCAAACCCTTCTGGGAAGTGAGTGCTTTACCCATTTCAGCTGCCTTCACCACTGGGGCATGCTGAGTTCCTGCCACTCACAGCCCCGCCCCGAGCCAGGATTGCCTCCTGCGTCTCTGACTGCCCCCCGTGTGGTCTGCAGGACGTCGGCCGGCCTCTCTCTGCTGTCTCCTCCAGCGGTTCTCAACTCGGACTGATAGTAGACCTTTAAAGCAAAAACAAAACACGGTGCCCATGCCTCATTCTAGTCCAATAAAGTCAGAAACTCAGGGGTGGTGCCTGGGTTCAGTGTTTTGTTTTTAAAGCTCCCAGATGCTTTTCATGTGCAGCCCAGGTGAGAGCTACCCCTCTACACCTCATTTAGTGATCTCGTCCCCTTCATGGCCTCAGTCACTGCTTTACAAAGTTTCCGGCTCAGCCTAGATCTTTCTCCGGAGTTCTAGACATTTACCTACCATTGGACGTCTCCCCTGTGGCCCAGAGGCACCTGATTAGAACCAAGCCTGTTGGCTTCACTCCTCTTACTGCCCTTCTTATTGTGGATAATGGCATTAGAATTTAGGGCATCACTTAAGCCAGAAACCTGGTTGGCATCCTAGACTTCTTCCTGCCCTTCACACGCCTCACACCTGCATCTAAGCGTCCTACCTGCCAAACATACTGTCTTCTCTCTCCTCCCACCCAAGCAGACCTCGTCACGTACCTGCTGGCGGGTGTCCCTGCCTGTAGTCTCTCTAGAACACCTGCAGTGTTTACGAGAAGGTAACTTCAGGCATAGTGTCCTTTGTGATGTGCCCCTGCCATCTCTCCTCCGGCTGCCCCACCCTCCTCATGACACTGGGCACTCACTTCCAGATATTTGCTGTTTCTGGAAAGTATCTGACTCTCTGGCTTCCTTGCCTTTGCATGTGCTGCTCCCTCAGGGGACGTGGCCTTAACGTCCCACCTTCACCTGATCAACTCTAACTCCGTCATCTGCAGGGGTCCCCTCCTCCAGGACAGCCACACGCTGGTCACATGCTGTGGCTCTGCGGGCCCAGAGCCACCTCTGCTTACTTTGATCGTAACCGCATCACCAGAGTTCCTACACACCTAGTGGCTCCTTGAAGCAGGGCCTGTGTCTTTTCCCTCTTTATTCTTGGCACATAAAAATACTTGTGTGTGGACCAGTAGGAAAGCCAGGATTTCCATAGAGGAAGGGCATAGGGGTACCAGGCTGACTTAAAGAAGGGTCTAAGGGATTTACCCTGAATCTACATTTTCAATCAACATTGAATGTTGTTTCTACTTATTATTTTAAGTTACAAGCTTTGAAAGATAGTAAAGATTCCTAAAAATTATTTTGTTCATACTTCACACAGGGTTGAGGAAAATATCATATTTCCATATTTAACTTAGGGTGTCTTGGGTGGTGGTAAGTAGAGATTTGGGGACTACTAAAGTGCCCCCCTCAAGCCTTTAAGAAAGAAGAGAAGGGGGGGGTAAGGACAAACAGGCTGAAGGATGGATGGACCAAAAATTGTTTTTGAATTATGGTAATTTGTGTTTTTTAGTTGGCAATAAAGTGCTAGTAGCAGACGGATGCCTTAGCCTTAGACACACTCACCTGCCTCCTGACCGTCATGTTATTACCCTTCCCGTGGCTGTAGTCTGTTTTCACAGGTTGAATAAATTAGCAACATCGCCTTTAAACGAATTAACTTCTCTCTTGTAAACATTAGTATCACCTATAAGTTAGGCTTTACTGACTGTATATAAAAGCACTGTGGGTAATTATAATAATTCATACAGATTTCTGAAACGTCAGTCACCACTGATGAACCACGTGCTCCTGTTCTCTCTCTGTTAGTCACCTTGTTTTTGGAGTTTTGGAAGCGGCGCCAGGCAGAACTTGAGTATGAATGGGACACCGTGGAATTACAGCAGGAAGAGCAGCCCCGGCCCGAGTATGAGGCCCAGTGTACCCACGTGGTGATCAACGAGATTACTCAGGTAAAGAGAACGCTATGGAGATGCGATTTGGTCTGTTTATACAGTGGTTCTCAACCGTGGTGGCACATCTCATCCCCTGGGGACCTTGAAAAGCCTTGGGTCCCATCACTATATACTCTGGTGGTATACAGTGGCCTGGGGTATATCCTGGGCACAGGGATATTTTAAAGCTTCTCTGGGGATTCTAATATGCAGCCAAGGTGAAGAAGTATTGCTTAGAACAGTGGGCATAGGAGATAAATGTGACACCTTCTTTTATAATAAAAGTAAAATTGGGGGGAAAATGAGACTCCAACATAAAACATAGAAGAAAAGATGCGTTGGTCTGTGTCCTTTCTTTCATGTCGATAAAAAACGCAAAACAAAAAATAGACCCTATGACATAGTTGTACAAGGAAGGACGCATTGGATTTTATAGTTGATTCTCAATTTTTCACATGCCCCTCATCGTTACGACCCCTTCTTCATCCCAGAGGAGCTGCCCTTAGTGTTCCCCGAAGGCTTAGTGACTGCTCCACCTTCTGGTTGGGATGCGCACCAGATTGTGCTGCGTTTATCCAAAAGTTGAAGAAAGGCTCGAGGAAGAAGGGAAACATTCGTTAGGTCCACCTATGTTTAGGCCTGTGCTAGGCATTTTATATAATTGGAAAGGTAAATTTGCTTCTGCTACCACTGCTGCAAAAATAGAAAAAAATAAAACTATACATCTCTCTGTATAGATATTCCAAAGCCAGTGAAAGATAATTTTTTGAATCATCTGCATTATTGCTCCTTTCCATCAACACAGAAAATTTGGAGCTGATGGTACTTGCAGTCGTCAGCATAAGGACAGTCAATTCTGAATACGAATAATTCTTGGAAAGAAAATGCTTTTACCAAGAGCATGGGAAATGTCCCCAAGTATAGATTTTATCAATTGAATCACAGATTTATAGAATGCCAACACTAACAGGGACTGGAGGGAGCAGTTCAACCTCCTCATTTTATAAATGGAAAAAAATGAGGTTCAATTATCAACAGAAGGTGACATTTGTCTTTTACAATGTAACAAGCTTCAAATAATTCCCATTATGAATTGTTCTCACTGTTTACTGTGCAAGATGATGAGGTCAAACCATGTGTTGTTGAGAGACTATACATTCAGAAATGAAAGCAGAAACTTAGATAAAATTAGGTGTTGAGGGGCGCCTGGGTGGCGCAGTCATTAAGCGTCTGCCTTCGGCTCAGGGCGTGATCCCGGCGTTATGGGATCGAGCCCCACATCAGGCTCCTCCGCTATGAGCCTGCTTCTTCCTCTCCCACTCCCCCTGCTTGTGTTCCCTCTCTCGCTGGCTGTCTCTATCTCTGTCGAATAAATAAATAAAATCTTTAAAAAAAAAAAATTAGGTGTTGAAAACACCTTTTAAATGCTGGGAAAAAAGCTTATGGAATATTGGCAATATAGAAAAAGTACTGAAGAAAAGACAATGTGGTAATTTAAAATTGCCAATAAGTTAAATTTCCATTGAAACATGGCTTGTTAAAAGATTGAAGATGAAGGTTCGTTTTTCTTTATTTTTTTCCCTCATGTTCCTTTCGTTGCTCACGCGGCCTCCGTTGCTTAGAGAGCCTGTAGTGTGGTAATGAAGTGTGGGGAAGGAGACTGCCTGCAAATCCAAGCACAGCAACTCACTAGCTCAATGATCTTCGGCAAATGAGTCAACTTCTCTGTGCCATAGTTTCCTCAACTATAAAAACGGGAATAATAGAGTTGCTTCCTCACGTGGTTGTGGTCAGGGTTAATTGAGTCAGTGTGCAGAGCCTACTTAGAATAGTACCTGGCACAGAGTAAATGTTGCGTCAGTATTTATAGCTATTACCACGCTACAGCTGCTCGTATAATCCAGGTAAATCTTGAGAAGTATTGATCTCTTTAAACTTAAATATATTCGTATGGGCCATGGAAACGCTAAAAACTCATAGCTCTACCAAATTAATATATAAAGCTCAACCAAGAAACACATAGTGTATACCTCGTATTTGCAGACACCCATGGAGCTTACTGTCACTGTCGCCGTGTCTAACGTCAAAGACGAGCTCAGGAATGTATCTCTACAGCTTAGCATTGTCAAGTGCCCAGGCTCCCGAGCTAAGGTCATGGCAGATAAACAGTTCCTTATTCATGCTTGCATTTTCAAAACACCATTAAAGTGAGCACTGCAGATGCCTTGTTGTGCGTATATTTGAATTAACAACAACAACAACAACAACAAAATGCAGTTATGAGGAAGGGGGGGCTATGTTTGAAAACTAATTAAAAAAAAAAAATTAAGCCTAGGATTTAGAGACCAATCAGGGGAAAAAGATCATTTCACCAGAGTACTCATTTGATGGACTAAACCTTTTTTTTTTTTTTAAGGAACAAGAGCGTGTTCCCTTCACTACCTGGGGAAAATGTGTCCGTATAACCCTCTGTGCAAGTGCTGTCTTATTCTGGGTAAGTCTGTCATGGACGTTTTCATATGTAATTGTAAATATCCAGGAAGCTCAAGGGAAGCTGGAAACTATGTGGTCTCATAGAATTGTTTCCAGAGAACCACTCAGCCACCGCATGGAACAGCTCTTAGTGTTTCTCTCCTCACCATGGCTCTTCCGGTTCCTTTCACCTCATCTGTTTAAATCAGATGAGTGGGTCTGGATTTTCCAGCTTCTGCTGAAGAGACCAAATGGGAGGCATTAAGAATTGTAGAATTTTTCAACAGTAACAACTAAAATATAATGCTTAGGATTAGCCTTAAAAAGATAATAGGAACTATCAAAGAAAACATAAAAACTACTGAAAGATATAAAAGAAGACTGAAACAAATGATTGTAGATAAAAGATAATATCTTTAAAATATCAGTACTTATAAAATTAATTTTGGGTTTATTATTAATAAAGTCATATTAGTAATATAATAATTAGTAATACGTTGAGAGTTTTATTGGCTCAAGAATAGCCAAATTAGAAAAGAGGACATGAAGCCCAGATATGGGGCCTCATATCCATAATAATTTAATAAATGAGATGGGGAGGCATTATAACTTAGTGGGATAAGTAAAGATTATTTAATAAATGGCAATGGAGCACTTGTTAGCTCTTTGGGAAGAAAATTAAGATTAAAACCATACTATGAACATATATTGTAATTCCAGAAATATTTGAAAGGTAACACCACAAACTAGAAATAAATACTGATGAATATGTAATCTCTAGATATAAAAAGACTTTCTAAACATGACAGCAATGGAAGAAGTTTCAGAGGAAAATCTTTAAAGATTTCCACACATCAGTAGCATTCTAAGCTTAAACAAAACAGAAGAAATTTTTGGTAACAACTAGGGCAAAGGGCTAATACCTTCAGTACTAAGAAGTCCAGATCACTTCTAAGGTAACACCAAAAATCTCAAGAGCTAAGGAGGCAGAGAATAGGAATACCCTTTCACAAAAGAAAAAATACCGTGCCAAATGTCAGATCTCAATATTAATTAAATCAATGAGCATTTTTTTTAATTTAATGTTTTTTTTTATGTTAGTCACCATACAGTACATCCCTGGTTTATGATGTAAAGGTCGATGATTCATTACTTGCGTATAACACCCAGTGCACCATGCAATATGTGCCCTCCTTACTACCCATCACCGGCCTATCCCATTCCCCCACCCCCCTCCCCTCTGAAGCCCTCAGTTTGTTTCTCAGAGTCCATAGTCTCTCCTGCTTCATTCCCCCTTCTGATTACCCCCCTTTCTTTATCCCTTTCTTCCCCTACCGATCTTCCTAGTTCTTATGTTCCATAGATGAGAGAAATCATATGATCGTTGTCTTTCTCTGCTTGACTTATTTCACTTAGCATTATCTCCTCCAGTGCCGTCCATGTTGCAGCAAATGTTGAGAACTCATTCTTTCTGATAGCTGAGTAATATTCGATTGTATATATGGACCACAACTTCTTAATCCAGTCATCTGTTGAAGGGCATCTCGGTTCCTTCCACAATTTAGCTATTGTGGGCAATGCTGCTATGAATATTGGGGTGCATATGGCCCTTCTCTTCACTACGTCTGTATCTTTGGGGTAAATATCCAGTAGTGCAATGGCTGGGTCATAGGGTAGCTTTTTAAGGGACCTCCACACTGTTTTCCAGAGTGGCTGTACCAACTTGCATTCCCACCAACAATGTAGGAGGGATCCCCTTTCTCCACATCTCTCCAGCAATTGTTTCTTGCCTTGTCAATTTTTGCCATTCTAACTGGCGTAAGTTGGTATCTTAGTGTGGTTTTGATTTGAATTTCCCTGATGGCTAATGATTTTGAACATTTTTTCATGTGTCTGTTAGCCATTTGTATGTCATCATTGGAAAAGTGTCTGTTCATATCTTCTGCCCATTTTATGATTTATTTGTTTCTCGCATATTGAGTTTGAGAAGTTCTTTGTAGATCTTGGATACCAGTCTTTTATCTGTAGCATCATTTGCAAATATATTCTCCCATTCCGTGGGCTGCCTCTTAGTTTTTTTGACTGTTTCCTTGGCTGTGCAGAAGCTTTTGATCTTGATGAAGTCCCACAAGTTCATTTTATCTTTTGTTTCTCTTGCCTTTGGAGATGTGTCATGAAAAAGGTTGCTTTGGCCGATGTCGTAGAGAGTGCTGCCTATGTTCTCCTCTAGGATTTTGATGGATTCCTGTCTCACATCGAGGTCTTTCGTCCATTTGGAGTTTATCTTTGTGTATGGTGTGAGAGAGTGGTCAAGTTTCATTCTTTTGCATGTAGCTGTCCAATTTTCCCAGCACCATTTATTGAAGAGACTGTCTTTTTTCCACTGGATGTTTTTTCCTGCTTTATCAAAGATTAATTGCCCAAAGAGCCGAGGGTCCATTTCTGGGTTCTCTATTCTGTTCCATTGGTCTATGTGTTTGTTTTTGTGCCAGTACCATGCTGTCTTTGTGATCACAGCTTTGTAGTACAGCTCGAAATCCCCACTGTGGGGACAGTGATGCCCCCAATTTTTCCTTTTCAACAGTTCCTTGGCAATTCGGGGCCTTTTCTGGTTCCAAGGACTATTTGTTCCAGTTCTTTGAAAAATATCATTGGTATTTTGATCGGGATAGCACTGAAAGTGTAGATTGCTCTGGGTAGCATGGACATTTTAACTATGTTAATTCTTCCGATCCATGAGCATGGAATATTTTTCCATCTTTTGTGTCTTCCTCAATGTCTTTCAAGAGTGATTTATAGTTTCTAGAATATAGGTCCTTTACGTCTCTGGTTAAGTTAATTCCAAGGTAACGTATGGTTTTTGGTGCTATTGTAAATGGGATGGATTCCCTAATTTCTCTTTCTTCAGTCTCATTTTTCGTGTATAGAAATGCAACTGATTTCTGAGCATTGATGTTGTATCCCGCCACATTACTGAATTGTTCTATAACTTCTAATAGTTTGGGCGTGGATTTTTTTGGGTTTTCCATATAGAGTATCATGTCATCTGCGAAGAGAGACATTTTGACTTCTTCTTTGCCAATTTGAATACCTTTTTTCCCTTTTTGTTGTCTGATTGCTGTTGCAAGGACTTCTAGTACTATGTTGAATAATAGTGGCGAGAGTGGGCATCCTTGTCGTGTTCCTGATCTTAAGGGAAAGGCTTCCAGCTTTTCCCCATTGAGGATGATATTTGCTGTAGGCTTTTCATAGATGGTTTTTATGAGATTGAGGAATGTACCCTCTATCCCTACACTCTGAAGGGTTTTAATCAGGAAAGGATGCTATATTTTGTCCAATGCTTTTTATGCATCTATAGAGAGAATCATATGATTTTTGAATTTTTCTTTCTGGATAAAATCTAAGACACTGATAGATTTGTGAATGTTGAACCACCCTTGCATCCCAGGGATGAATCCCACTTGGTCATGATGGATAATCCTTTTAATGTACTGTTGGATTCTGTTAGCCAGGATCTTGTTGAGGATTTTGGCGTCCACATTCATTAGGGAAATCAGTCTGTAATTCTCCTTTTTGATGGGGTCTTTGCCTGGTTTGGGGATCAAGGTAATATTGGCCTCATAGAATGAGTTTGGTAGTTTTCCTTCTGTTTCTATTTTTTGAAATAGCTTTAGGAGAATAGGTATAATTTCTTCTTTGAATGTTTGGTAGAATTCCCAAGGAAAACCATCCAGGCCTGGAGTTTTGTCTTTTGGAAGGTTGTTTATCACTGACTCAATCTCTTCATAATTAATTGGCCTGTTTAAAAAATCAGTTTCTTCCTGTTTCAGTCTTGGTAGTTTATAGTTTTCCAGGAAGGCCTCCATCTCTTCCAGATTCCTTCCAGATTCCTTAATTTATTGGCATAAAGCTGTTGATAAAAGTTTCTAATAATCCTTCCAATTTCATTGGTGTTGGTTCTGACCTCTCCTTTTTTATTCATAATTTTATTAACCTGCGTCATTTCTCTATTCTTTTAGATAAGTCTTGCCAGTGGTCTGTCAATTTTATTGATTCTCTCAAAGAACCAGCTTCTAGTTCTGTTGATCTGCTCTACCGTACTCCTGGTTTCTAATTCATTGATTTCTGCTCTAATTTTGGTCAACTGCTTCCTTGTGCGTGGATTAGGCCTGTCCCTCTGTTGCTGTTCCAGCTTCTTGAGGTGAGAATATAAAAACTGCATTTTAGATTTTTCTATTCTTTTGAGTGAGGCTTGGATGGCTGTGTATTTCCCCCTTACTGCCTTTGCAGTATCCCATAGGTTTTGGACCATTGTGTTTTCATTCTCGTTGGTCTCCATAAATTGTTTAAATTGATTTTTGATTTTCTGGTTTATCGAATCATTCCTGAGCAGGATGGTTCTTAGTCTCCAAGTGTTTGAGTTTCTTCCAAATTTTTCCTTGTGGTTGAGTTCCAATTTCAGAGCGTTGTGGTCTGAGAATATGCAGGGAATAATTTCAGTCTTTTGGTATTGGTTGAGACCTTTTTTGTGTCCCAGAACATGGTCTATTCTTGAGAATGTTCCATGGGCATTAGAATAGAATGAGTATTCTTTGGTTCTGGGGTGTAGTGTTCTATATATATCTATGAGGTCCACCTCGTCGAGTATGGCATTCAAAGCCCTTGTTTCTTTGTCTATTTTTTATGGGTGTTCTGTCTATTTCTGATAGTGGAATGTTGTCCCCTACTATTAATGTATTTTTATCTATATGTCTCTTTATTCTGGTTAAGAGTTGGCTTGTGTATCTTGCTGCTCCCCTGTTGGGGGCATATATATTTATAATTGTCATATCCACTTGTTGGATACATCCTTTAAGAATAATATAGTGCCCTTCTGTGTCTCTATAGTCTTTAAAATCCAATCTGTCTGATATGAGAATTGCTACCCCACCTTTCTTTTGAGGTCCATTTGCGTGAAAGATGGTATTCCATCCCTTTAATTTCAGTCTGAATGTATCTTTAGGTTCAAAATGAGTCTCTTGTAGACAGCAAATGGATGGGTCATTTCTTTTTATCCAATCTGCAACCCTGTGGCCTTTTATGGGAGCATTTAGGCCATTTACATTGAGTCTGAATATTGAGAGATATGATTTTAATGATGCCATGTTGCCAGTAAAGTCTTTGTTTATATCGATTGTGACTTTCTGTTCTGTATAGAACCTTTTTACCTTTATAGAACCCCCCCCCTTAATATCTCCTGTAGGGCTGGTTTCGTGGTTACGAAATTGGTCAATGACTGGCAATTCTGGAAGGTCTTTATTTCTCCATCAATTCTGAATGACAGCCTTGCTGGATAAAGGATCCTTGGCTGCATGTTTTTCTCTGAAAGAGCTTTAAAAATGCCCCCCCCCAACCCTTTCTCTCATTCCAGGTCTGTGTAGACATGTCTGATGTAATTCTGATAACTTTGCCTTGGTACATGAGAAATTTCTTTGCCCTGGCCGCTTTCAATACTGTATCCTTGGATCTTATATTTGCGAATTGCACTATGACGTGACGTGGCATAGGTTTGTCATGGTTGAGCTTGGGAGGGGTCCTCTGCCTCTTGGACATGAATGTTTGTTTCCCTTGCTGGATTAGGGAAGTTTTCAGCTACAATTTGTTCAAATATCTCTTCTAGACCTCTGTTTTTCTCCACCCCCTTGGGGATGCCGATGATTCTGACATTGGAACGTTTCTTTGAGTCAGTAATCTCCCGTAACCTACATTCTTGAGCGTGGATTTTTTTAAGTCCAGATTCTCTTTTAGCTTTGTCTTCTACTAACCCATCCTCCAGTTCGCTGATACGTTCTTCTGCCTCATTCACCCTGGCCGTCAGAGCCTCTAGTTTTGACTGCATTTGGCTCATAGAATTTTTAATTTCTGCCAAATTCGCTCTCATTTCTGCCCTTAGAGATTCTATATTCTCATTAACATTTTCATTAATACTTTTTTCAAGTCTACACATCATTTTGACCATTTTTACTCTGAATTCCATTTCTGATAATTTGGTTATATCCGTATCCATTAGTTCTGTGGCAGAGGCCACCGACTCATTGTCTTTTCTTTGCTGGGGGGGGGGTTTCTCCTTCTCATCATTCTGATGAGGAGAGGTTGCGGGGTTGTCCAGAGCCCAAATTATTGACCGGGACCCAGGCCATGTGCCTTTGTTTTATAGGGGTCTTAGGGATGTGGGCTTCTTGAGTTTTCAGCCTGCCTTTTGGGGGAGGGGCCTGCCACGCCGATACTCAGGCAACCCTGTTTGGGTAGAGTCTCCGTGTCCCCTGCGAGGGGGGATGGGGGCGGGCACGCTGTGAACCAGTATTTCTAGGCTTTTGTTCTCTGGCGGCTTCCCCTGGTGGTTTGCTGTGCCTCTTCTGAGAGTCAGAGCAGCAGTGGCCGAATCTCAGCCTCTGTCTCAGAACAGAGGGATTGCGGCCCGTTCTCCACTGATGTTCTGGCCACTTTAACTCTGTTTCTGTTGGTGCTGCTCAACCCTGCAGCGTCCCGGGATGTGCGCCCCACACTCGGCGTCCCAGCCGTCACTTCCAGGGCCGGCGCGTCTCTGTCCTTTGTGTTTCTAACACTGCAAGCCGCCCCCGTGCACTCCGGAGCTCCCGGTCTCAGTCTGGTTCCAGTGAGCTCACCGGAGCTCCAGTTTACAGTCTGGTCACAAGTTCCCCGGCTCACGGTCCCAGTCTGCTCTCTCGCAGGTGCCGTCCGCGAGTCCGCCCGCTCCCCCGTGCAGGTGGCTACCGCTTCCCGGCACCCGAACGTGGGGACTCCCTCCCCCTTCCGTTTATCTTCCGATATCTGTGCGCGGCTTCACAGCTCCCCGCTTCGTACCTCAATACTCAGCGCTGGAGATGTTCATTTGTAGAGATCCAGATGTATCTTCCTGTGTCTCAGGCTGATTCCGTGGATGTTCAGGCTGGTCTGGTACCTATCCAGCTCGACTCAGGGGACCGGCTGAAAAAGGGGTCCCCTACTCCTCCGCCATCTTAAAATCAGTGAGCATTTAAATGAGATACAGTGTTTCACCTCTCAAGTGAGAAGGCTCAGTGTTTGTGAAGATAAAGTGCAGTGATCAGCTACTCTCATACCTAGGCTCTGAGAACTTCAAGCTGCCCTGGCCTTCTTAGAAAGCAGTTTGGTAGTAAGTATCACAAGTCAAAAATATTCATGTGCATTAATCTAATTCAGCTTTTAAAAACCTTTAATAAGGAAATATTTCAAAATGGTAAGAAAAATCAGTAAAGATTTAGTCACATATTTATTTATTACAAATATATACACTTATTTATGTTATTTATTTGTATACATTATTATATATAAAAACATCTCAGCCAAAATATCCTACTTCTAATCCTTCATACAGTAGAATATGGAATAGCCATGAGAAAGTATGTCCATGAAAATATTTTATGACATGTAAAAATGTTATGGTTATGGTAGGCTTAAGGAAAGGATAAAATATATAAAATGATCTTTAATATGCATTTGAATCTTTAATATTCTGAAGGAATTATGCCTACATATAAATAGTACATCCATTTATTTTATTTTTTATTTATTTTGATAGGAACCATTCAATTATAGGTGATGGAAAATCAGTCTCCAGCTGGTTTAAACAACAACAACAAAATGAGGGTGGGTGGCATTTATTGGTTCCCGTAACTAAAAATCCAAGGTCTGAGGTATGCCTTCCATGAAGGATAGATAACTGCAGCCCAGATGAGATCATGGGGTGTATATTTTGTTCTGCCTTCATTCTGTGTCCAGTGGTTTCCCCCCTTGGTGATTGTAGGCACTACCTTATGGTCTCAAGATGGCTGCAGGATTCCAGATCTCACATCACATGCAAGCCAACAGAGGTTTCTGTTAGCAGCTTCTTCTGACAGAGCAAGCTTCTCTTTCCCATAGACACTAGTGGATCTCTTCTCACATCCCACTGGCTCTTACTTAGTTATTTGTCAGTCCTTGAACCAGTTGCTGAGGCCAACAGGATGAGATACCTATTTGTCTCAAACCAGTCAGGATATACCTGCAAAGCCGAGGGAGCAGGGGGACAATCCAGCCCAAACCATAGGACTGAAAATTAAGGAGAGGTTATTCCCCCAAAGCAAAATCCGGGTCTGCTTCTAAGACTGGGAACAGATCCAAGGCAGCAAAAGCAACCAGTGTCCACCATGGAGTAATTTCAAATGTTCTGTAATCATAAAGTTATAATCAGAAAAGGTTCATAAGGAGCTTGAGAATGAAAATCCTCCTGTGAAGAAATATTGAACTATCAAGTGCCCTGAAGAAGTATGGAAACATATCAAGTTTGTAAAAGCTCTGAAATGAGTTAGAATTCATTTCCTAACCCATGTAGGAGGCAGTGCCATGTAGATGCTTGACTCTGGAGTCTCCGAATATCTCAGTTCTTTCAGTTACTAGTTGCTTAATTTGGGTCAAAATCTTATTCTCTGTGGGGGTTTTTTCCACTGTTAAGGATACCATACTACCTATCTCACAGGACTGTTGTTGAGGATTTTAAAAATACTATGTGTGAAGGGGCGCCTGGGTGGCACAGCGGTTAAGCATCTGCCTTCGGCTCAGGGCGTGATCCCGGCGTTATGGGATCGAGCCCCACATCAGGCTCCTCCGCTATGAGCCTGCTTCTTCCTCTCCCACTCCCCCTGCTTGTGTTCCCTCTCTCGCTGGCTGTCTCTCTCTCTGTCGAATAAATAAATAAAATCTTAAAAAAAAAAAATACTATGTGTGCTGAGGTGAAGAGTAAGCATTTAAAGAATCTCAACTATTATAATTAAAAAATTATTATGGAGATTTTAAAAAAATATATGCAGTTTAAATGGCCTACATTTGTTATGCACAGAGAGGAAGGCTGGGTACATCTTCGCTAATACGTTTTTCTCGGCCTTGGCTAATTTTCACATGTACTCACACACACAAACATGTCATTCCTTTCACAAGTATTAAGGCCTAACTGTGAAGGGAAGGAGATAATGAGAGAGATTAGAAGAGGAAATATCATGCCTTCTCTACAACCTGATGGCTTTAAAAGTAAGAAAAACATCTTGTTAACACTTCAGCCGCCATATTCACAGCTACCATTTATATGATACTTTTCCTGTGTGTGGGCCTTAATGTTCTAAGTGTTTTTATCTGGAGTAACTCATTAAATCCTCACAACAATCCTATAAGTTAGTTTCCATTAGGATCCCTCACTATAGGGGCAAAGAAATTGAAGCCCCAAAGGTTAAGTAATTTGCACAAGGTGCCACAGTGTGAGCAGAGCTGGGATTCAAATGCAGGAACCTGGCTCCAGGAGCCCACCTGTAACCCCTCTGGTTACTGCTCTCCACAGGTGAAAACCCGCCTCCCTCTGTTGCTGCAAATAACATGACATGCTTTGCTTGGCCCTGAAATGCACATTCTTTGTAGCTTTTCTCCCTGGTAACAGTCATCACGAGCAGTCAGACACATCGAATGCATGGTTTGGAGTAAGTCCAAGAAAGTAGATGTAGGGAAAACAATTTAAAAGGGGGACCTTCAGTGTGCATTATTCAGGGGCCAGAGAAAACCTGCCTAGTGAGGAAATGACACCCTACCGCCCACGTACAAATTGGGCTTCAGGTGCGCCCCCACTGACACGGCGTCTGTGCAGTCAAAAATACGGCAGATGAGTGAAATGCATCTTGTGCAAATGCAGGAATGAATAACTGCCAACTTCAGATCTTAGATCTAAAGGGTGAAAAGTGTGTGAAACTTTCATCAGCTGAGACCTGCTATCCTTTCCAAATTCCCTCCAGGCACGTCTGCAGCCTCCCTGGTCCTGTTCAGAATCTCACCTCGTGGCAGGTGACTAAGACAGAAGCTAGCACCTACTGACCCTTGAACCAGTGCTAGGTTCTCTGTTGGAAGGAAACATATCCCCTTAATGGACTGTAACTGAGCAAAAACGTTAATGAATACCGTAAAGAACGCCGTGATTGTGAGAGAGAGGTGTCCGCTGGTTCTGCTCTTCCACTTCTCCTCATCTGAAGATTTTTTTTTTTTTTTAATCTTCTTTTTTAGAGCCGGTTGGTGTTTGGAGACAAACTGCATAGAAAGTACGGACTTCCCATGTGCTGCTCCGTCCCTGTGCAGTTTCTCCCATTGCTCACATTTTCCCTCGGTGAATACACTCTCTTTTGACCTTCATCATTCCTGTCCCTTTTTTTTTTTTTTTTTGAAATTTAACATGCTTGATTTCCACCTCTCTCGTGGTCGTTGTGTGAGAGCCCCATCACTTCCCACATGCACCTTGTCCGTTCACACAGGGGGTTCATTTTTAAGTGTAAAACTTCTAGTGAATCTCATGTTGCTGTGTTCATTTTGCTTCCAGATCCTATTGATCATTGCCTCCGTTATTGGGATCATTGTCTACAGGCTGTCAGTGTTCATTGTATTTTCTACCAAACTTCCCGAGACCTTGAATGGGACAGTCTCAATCCAGAAGTACCTGACTCCGCAGACAGCCACGTCTATCACAGCTTCCCTCATCAGCTTTGTCATCATCATGATTCTCAACATCATATATGAAAAAGTTGCCATCATGATTACTAATTTTGGTAACGTCCTATTATAGCTTAGGTCATTTGTAAGACATTTTTAGAGCCCAGTGAAAAATAGAGTCTGTCTCTCTTAGGCATTTCAATTTTAGCATGTTACAACTTTTAGAAAATTTCAAGTGTAAACATATTTTTTCTAACCTGTGTGGGAAATGAATTAGCTACAGCTTTGCATTCACAAAGGGGACAAAGCAAAGACAATCATTATAATGTCCAAGCTCTGTGTAAACAGATCAGTGCTGAATAATATTTTCAATTACGTTAGATCACGTACCCTATTGTTGAAAGTAAATAGTCTCTTTATTGCAAATAAGTGGAATAGGGTCATGGTTCCAGTGGCAAATATGCTCCTCTTTTGCTGAGAGGACAAGTAATCACACTGTTGCATGGCTTCCCCCCATGCTGTTCGTATTAATACCGTTCTGTTCTCATCAACTCCGGCTTTTGTAATAAATGTCTCTCTCTCTCTCTGGCTTGTATCCCAGGCAGCTGGTTAGTGGTCAGAGCTAAGCGCTCCCCACATGCTGCATATGCCTGGGTCATTCTCCAAACGGTCTGCTCAGCGGTCATCTTCTGAAAATGATCAGACTGCTTTAAATTTCTAAACTAGAAGGATGACCTGTTTTGTCTTCTCCAAATGCTTGTAACAAGTTCCCCCTTGTTTTGTTACAACAGCCCTACCTTATCGCAGTTCAGGAAGACAAGAGAGTATCATTTAGCAGTCTGTTCAAAAATAATTTTTTTGTCCACTCAGACCTGAGAGAGGACAGCCTTGTCCATTCGGTAACACTGGGCTCATAAATTTTAAGGAATCCTTGACTATTCTGTGGGGGATATTGTATTCTTGGCGGAAGGGGGAGGGGGGACTCATAACGATGTGTAAATTTGGAATTATCACAGTAGCTATATTAAGGAATTCAAAACAGCTTAAACAGAAACAGTGTGAATTGTATTTTTTTTTTAAAACATGTTAACTCATGTATCAGTGTCTTTGATGAGGGTCTCAAAGCTGTTCACAATTTTAAAATCTTACCTTTATTTAACTCCAGAACTCCCGAGGACCCAGACTGATTATGAGAACAGCCTGACCATGAAGATGTTCTTATTCCAGTTTGTCAACTACTATTCTTCGTGCTTCTACATCGCATTCTTTAAGGGCAAATTTGTAGGCTATCCGGGAGACCCAGTCTATTGGCTGGGAAAGTACAGAAATGAAGAGGTACGAACTTAGAATTGGGTTCTCTTGACAATTTAAGCTGCTTCGTGTTTTCTCCCGGGTGCCCAATGAAGAGTTTCTTCACTGTATATTCTTGAGATTCTCTTAGCCTCCCCGGAGTAAATATCAGCAAAAAATAATGACTCAATTTCATGTTAGACCCATCTAGAATTTAAATGGGATTTTCTTTGTAATATTCCAGTGTGACCCAGGTGGCTGTCTCCTCGAACTGACGACACAGCTGACAATAATCATGGGAGGCAAAGCAATCTGGAATAACATACAAGAGGTGTTACTTCCGTGAGTATGAAGTTGTGTAATCTTGGGGCTGTGACTGGGGGGAGAACAGCCTACCCATCCAAAGCATTTGCCTGTGTGTTCCCGCAGGTGCATGCCCACCTCTACAACGGAGTAAACTCTATTAAAGGTCTCCAGACAAGATGGTCCACCCAACAGTGTAAATGAATCCAGTGTTTAATAATTATGTTGCAAAGAAAAAAAACCTATTTAACTTGAATCCCATCTGCTACAGTTTATGCCTATTAGCCCATTGTTGGTAGCAGACTGATCCTAGTTCTTGGAGAGATGACCTTTGTTGGGGCTGTGAACTGAGTATTTCCCCAACTTGTCACAACTTCCTCCTCCCTTATAGTATGCTTTAAAAATCAACAGTAGTAATTTGTTGAGTTCCTAGTATGTGCCAGTCACTGTATTAAGTGCTTGATAGATCTTTCTCATTTAATCTTTCAGACAATCCTTATTTTTATCTCGCATTTTTATGCAAATGAAGATTCTGTGGCTTAAAGCAGTTAAATGATTTACCCATATTCCCATTATCCATAAGAGGCTACCATGAGATTCAAATTCAAGATCCCAGGACTCCAAATCCATGTGATTTCAACAAGAGAAGTTCTCTTGCAGTCCTAAGGCACAAGATTACGTAATGTTTTAAGAGATAATCATCTAAAATAATAACCACAAATGTTTTGACTTGCTGTTCTTTCNCTAAAAAATGAGGGCAACAGATGTTAGCCAAGGTCACACTGTCCTTTTAAATCTTCACTTAAGCCCTATCCTGTATCAAAGTGAACAGTCCAGTGCTATCTCAATTTCTGCACACTTTCAGCATGCTTATTATAATTCTTTTTTATTGCTGCTGAACAGATTACCACCAACCTAACGGTAATGGGAAGACAATGAAAAAAACACACAAAACAACAGAGATTTAAGATCTTATAGTTCCAGAAGTCACAAGTGTGACACATATTTCAGTGGGCTACAGTTAAGGTGTTGGCAGGCGCCATGTTCCTTTCAGAAGCCTCTAGGATGAATCTGTTTCTTTGCCTTTTCTAGCTGCTAGGAGTTGTCCACATTTCTTGGCTTATGGCTTCTATTCTCATCTCAAAGCCAGTGGTGTGGCTGTGCGTCTGACTCTTCTGTAGTCACGTCCCCTCAGCTCGCTCCCCCCTCCCTCCCTCCCTCCCTCTCTCTTCCACTTTGACTGACTCTGGTGATTATATTTAGGCCCACCTGGATGATCCAGGAAAATCTATCTTAATGTCAGCTGATTTGCAACCTTCATTCCCCCTTACCGTGTAACTTAACATATTCGTATGTTCTGGGGAGTGGGACGTGGACATCTGTTGGGGGACCATTTTTCTGACTACCCCACATACCTTTTCAAGATAATTTCTGGCTCTGAATTCCTGTTCTCATAAAACTTTTGATGTCTCTTCTGTCTTACCTCCCACATCTATACCTTCTGCTTATGCCAACCCAAATGCCAGTTGTGGCCCCTCTCCTCAGTGTCCTCCAAAACCACTCACACAAGCAGCTTTTACTGACATTTGGGACATGGAGCCAGAAATCCAAACAACTTTAATTTTGAAATAAAAAATCCCCATCTTATAAAAGTCTTTCTTCCCACTATTTAACTGGATTTTTCCCCCATCACCCTTCTTTGTAGGTTCCCGGCTCTGCTGCCTGTCTTCCCCCCACGACATCGTACCTCCCTCTCTCTCTTTCTCCTCCCTCCCCTAACTTCTCCTCTCTCTTCCCTATTACCAAGTTCCTGTTCATTCTTTGTGGAGCATTCAACCTCTTTTTTTTTTTTTTCCTGTCTTTGTAGAGCAGAAACCTCTGCGTTTCAATGTGTCCTTCCATGTTTCTTCACCAGGCTTCATCCTCCACTTTCAATGTAAACCATCAGGGTCTATCTCTAAGTGTCTCTAAGACACTCCTCTTTCCCCTCAGCTCTCTCCTCACCTCTCCCCCACCTCGTAAAAAATGGATTCTGGTCTTAGCTGTAAAATTAACATTTTGGGGCCTTACTAGGCAGCAAACAACCCTTATCTTCACTGAGTTCGTATTCAGTTTTTCCAAATGTATAACAGGTCATGCACAAATATTGGGTTTCTGTATGAAAATAAATACCTCAAATAAAGGAAAGGCTTAACTCGGATTAGTAAAAAGCAGTTTTCTGAAGGAAGTAGGCTAGTTATTTAAACTGAATTTTGATGACTAATTGGTTGTCAGTGAGCTATTTTCTGATTCTAAAAAATAGTGGCTGTTGGGAAGGACGGGTAACGTATGTTTCCTAAACTGGTACTGAGAAATTCGTGTGAAATGAAACTTGTTCACATGAAATACTTACAAATAAAGGATGTGCATAGTGTCTATGGTCTGTTTATACCTGCACTTCAAGTGAGGCCATTGTTGCAGATCTTAGTGAGCTAAGCTTTTTGTTCGGATATTTCTACTCCTGGCCTAAAATACTTAAGGGCAGTACGTTTTGAATTATCTTCTTGTCCGAAAATCGGGAATGCTAAATTTTAGCCCCTTGAGAGAGTGACTCGGGCTCTTCTCCTCACTCTTCATTGTGGATAGGTGCCACTTTCCCTCTTACTGTTCCCACACAAAGTGAAAGATACAGCAGTTACTCTTGCTGCCCAAAACTACCCCCACCCCAAAAATATACAGGAGGGGAGAGAAAAGCCGAGTAAGTCAGTAGCTGTTTTCACACCATTTAAATATGTCAAAAGTTACATAGTGAAATGAATGTCCCCATAAACTTGCCTTCTTCCACCCCCCACACCACTTGAGGTCCTTGGTGAGGATTCCTGGAGCATATGAAGAAGGCTCTCTGGAGCTGTGACCCCGGTTCCCTTGGGGGTCCCACTGGCACCTAAGTCAGTACCTAGGAGTTAGCAGGCACTCACCAGCACCAGTCGAGTGAACGAGTGACCCATAGCCTTCAAATACGTAACAGCAGCAAAGTAACACAGTTGTTCGTTGGACCCAGAGAAGAAGCTCAGAGCCGTCTGGCCATCCCAGCCTCACTTAGTATTTTGGTATTTGAGGCAAACCCAGGAATTTTATTCTGTGCTTGACAAAAGGCTAATACAATTGCTGTATTAAGCCACTAACTCTGGAGAAATTTTTATGATAAAATGTTAGGGAAAATAATTGTAGTTAAATATCGAGAATACCAATAGCGTTGTTCTTTGGTGTTTAGATAACGGATGGCTGTAATGTTCATCCGTGATATGTTTTCTGTAGTTTTCACAATGGGTATGCACTCCTTAAAATAAAGAAAGTAAACTATTATAAGAGAAAATATCCCTTCTCAAGATCTGATTTGTACCAAAGACGTACAATAAGAGAACCCTAAATAGAGCTATCCCTCACTATCCACACTGACCCTTTACTTTCAGGAACAGTAAAGTAGATTCAGATAGTGAAGGATGCATGTATTCAGAATTAGCAAGTGGGAATACTGTGGGATATCCTTAAGGAGAAATGGCAATTATCTGTAGCATGTGGGTTGCATATGATAATGAAGGAACAAAGAGAAAATGAGGTGTCAAGTGCTTTACACCATGCTTTACATGTAATAAGGACTTAGGGAAGGGTAACTTTTTACAGTGCTGTTCTGTTATTGCTAGTATGCATGGTAAATTCCTAAGAAAACTATTTTGTAACCCCTGCTAGAGGGAGGAAGCTTCCAACTGTGGCCAGGGGAAGACGTGTCTGGTATCAGTATTTTTAAAAAGTTCTCTAGGTGATTCTCATGTGCAGTCAAGACTGATATCTCTGCACTAGATTCATAACCCACTAGAAAACCTAAAAGACCAAGGACAGTGATGGATGGATGACAGCCCAAGATTTCCTACTGCAGATAAGTGGTTCAACTCAGGAAGACTGAACAAGAGGTTCAGAGTCTGTAGCTCAGAAAAGAAAGCTAGTCAGAAAGACTTCTTTTTTAAATATCTATCTATCTATCTATCTATCTATCTATCTATCTATATATTTTTTAAGATTTTATTTATTTGACAGAAAAAAAACACAAGTAGGGGGAGCAGGCGGAAAGGGAGAAGCAGGCTCCCCACTGAGCAGGGAGTCCAATGCGGGGCTTAATCCCAGCACCCTGAGATCATGACCCGAGCCGAAGGCAGACGCCCAATGACCGAGCCCCCCAGGCACCCCAGAAAGACTTCTAATATGACCTGTTACAGGTGAGGGAAGACAGTACAGTATAAGTGGGGAACGCTAGAGAAGCTGGTCATGCAATTGGTTGCCAGGACAGAAGTTTCGTCCTCAGTCCAAATTGTAATGGATTTGGAGCCCCGAGAGTAGAAGAATGCTTCTCTGGGGCATGGCGAGGATTCCGTCAAGAGGCTGAGGCTGGAAGTCTGAAGTAGAGCAAAAAACCCCACCAAAATAAGACAATAGAAACGAGGAATCTCGAGTTTGGGTGTCAGGAAGGGTGATGGATGATGCCACCTGTGTCGCAAGGCCCCTGTCATGTTCCCAGCCTCGCCTGAGACTTGACTGATTACAGAGCTTTGGGTTGGGGACAGGAAGTAGCACTAGCCGCATCCAGGTCATTCTAGGTGCTGACGTGAGATCCACTGATCCAGACAGCATTGTGTCCCTAAGCCAAGATTCCAAGTCACTGAGGCTGCGTTTACCATCGGCCTCAGCCAGTCAGCCGCTGTGGGTCAGGAGAAAATCCTGGGAAGGGGGTTTTGATGTGTTAGGAAATGTGCTAAGTACTTGATCTGTTCGGAATCGTTTAATCCTGACAGAAACCTTGGGCAGTACAGGTTTTATCACCCTAGCTTATCTGAATTTGACCGAAGTCGGATAGTTAAGCAATGAAGTGTGGATTCGGATTCAGGGGTGTCTGAGCCCGTGTCCCCTCTACTTTCCACAGCGTCCTGCTGTGTTCCTAATGTCACAGAAAAGAAAGAAGTGGGGAAGATGGTGAAGCCTGGGGCATGTTCTGTTGTGGAGTGGGTTCCTCCTCGTGAACCTGGGGGAGTGGTGGGTAAAGAAACCAGTCGCCCTGGGACACCTAGCACGCGACAGGCTGTTAGTAATTCATCTCTCCGTGCGGGGGTGCGTGTGCGGCATCCAGAGTTGTCTTTACAGTGGGGTGAAGGCTTCTCATTACCCGAATTGGAAGATCTGTCTGAGCGTGTTGTTGAATCATCCAAAGCTCAGCCCAGATGTTTGTATTTGAAGTTTTGCTGCTGTGCTGCTAAGGTGAGCTCCGCAAGGAAACCGCACGCCAGCTGTTGCTCGCGGGGACAGCGGTTCTTTAGGCTACAGGTGCACACTTCGTTTCACTGCCAGCTTCAGTTTCTTTTCAGGAAAAATCGCCATGGAGGGGGGATACGTTAATCTGGGGGGCTTAAGAAAGAAAATAACCTCAGAGATAGCAGACCACTCCGTGGGGCCGGTGTCCTACAGAGCAGAGCTGGCTGGGAACAGCCCGCACTCTGCTCTGTGACTTTGAGGAGGCATTTTTGCTTCTCAGGTCCTTCATTTATTCAGCTTAAAATAGGGTCTTGGACCTGTTTCGTCTAAAATGAAAATATATCCCCTTCCTCTCAGAAACTTTCAATGGCTCCCGGCTTCCCCCAGAGTAAAAAATGCCCAAATCCTCACAGTGGTCTCTTAGGCTCCCCAACGCTCAAAACCACCAGAGGAGTTTCTTGTTAGCCCAGGACCCCACCAGGCTCCCTGCTGCTCCCGCCTCTGGGGCTCTGTAGTCCCTGCTTCCTCTGCCTCCTTCATATTTTTATTCAAATGTCACTCTTCCTGAGCTCGTCCCTTTCACCGCCCCTCTCCCCCTACCGCAAATGCGAACAATTTCAATTCCTTGTTCTGCCTCATTCTTCTCTGTGGCATGCTCACCGGTTCACATACCATATCTGTATTTTATTTTCTCTGGTGATTTCATACTGGAAAGACCATTTTGGATAATAGCAGCCAAATGGGCGGGGCGGGTGGAAAGTAAAGTTAATCAAATGAGAGAAAGGATTTCTAAAAATTAACTGCCATATGAAAAGGAGCTGGGTGAAAAAAACGGTAGCAGTTACAATTTTAATAGCTGGTACATCTAGTGCTGTTTTTCAAAATATTTGGGGGTAGGGAGGCAGAAAGAAAGTGAAATTTAGCATGAAAACAAGCAATTAATTTCTTGGGAGGACTGTGTGTTTAGCTTGAGATATCTGCAAAATAATCTGATAATATTCTAATGTATAGTTTGATCTTTTCGGCAGCTGGGTCAAGAACCTAATTGGACGATGTCGCACAGTGTCCAGTGCAGAAAAAATAAGCCCACGATGGGAACAAGACTACCACCTGCAGCTCATGGGCAAACTGGGATTGTTTTATGAGTATCTTGAAATGAGTAAGTCCTTAATGAAGTTTTAGGTGACATAAATTATATTGGAACATGTTTGGGATCCCAAATAATTACCTGGCGTATTGAAATGGAAAAAAAAAAAAAAAAACAACACACGTTTTTCTCCACTAGATAAAAGTACACAATTAGGCTTTCAAATAAGGTGACTGTGTGTATCTTTGCCCGTAGTTTTTGTGCAGAGCTAAAGGTTTATTACTAAGCAACGAGATGGAATATTCACTGAAGTACGTCGTCACCACTCGCCGTGCACTCTACCCATGCTGTCTGAGAATGAACTCAGAACTATTATTAGAGGTGATTCAGCTTGGGCTGGAGTCCACACAGGCACAGCTGTTGGCCGATACACTTCTGAATGAGTCATTTAATCAAGCCTGGACCGAAAGCCTGTAGGAGCACGCTGTTTCCAGGCAGGAAAGATCACAGGGTTCCCCCTTTCACACCTCCCACCTGCTTTTGACAGTGTATCTATTTCTTCTGGCCCAGCACTTCTGCATGGTTCCCTGAGTGACCTCATGACTAGTCACTGGCTTGAACTTAGAACTAACATGTTGCTGGTTTAGAATTGAGATTTAGGACAGGTCCCTTCTTTCATGAATGCCTTTGTCCATTTGTGCAGTATTTGTTTGGGCTCTGTTCCTCTTCCATTGGACTTGATTCTGAGCTCTTGGGTGCCTTTAAATGGACACAACTCAAAACTTTATTTTCAGAGGAAACACTGTCTTTTCTATTATGCATGACACACTTGTATCTGATAGAAGGCTCACTATTTACATGTTTTGTATCTGTGCCCTTTCAGCTAACCATGGCACTGAATTACAATTTTTTTAAGCTTAGGAGAATAGAAAAGGAGGCACAACATTTTTGGTTGACAGGTCTTGCTATTTATGCTAGGGGTTTGTGTGTTTGCAAAGATACCCCTTTGTGGTTCCTGTTTACAAGTCTGCAGATAGAGGATGGGTTTATTAAATCACGTTCTATATATAAAATAATTGCTTTTAAAAATATACATTAGACATGGAAACACATCTGCTTCCTTCTATGAGTGAAAGGTTCATCTTGTAGCTTCTTCAGTCAACAATACTTTGCAGCCTGGAGTTTGATTTGAATTTCATTTTTGCTTTTAATGTTATGTTTCGTGACCAGGTTCGATTAAGGGTATAGCTTCAGTACATAATGTAGAAGCTATATTTATTTATTTATTCTGTTTATTTTCAAAAGGACTGCAAGGCAATTACTTCTGACTCCAAAATGAGTCATAACTGTAAATATTTCTTATTGGAGCTATTATCAGCATTAATAACAACATTCTGGGGCAGAATATCATTTGTTATTTTAGCACCAAACACATACCTTGGAAAAAAAGAGTTATTTTTCTGTAGTTGACTAGTCCAATAAATAGTGTCACAAGAAGAAGTTATCGGAAAAAGTTGTGCTTTGGGGAGAAGTTGGCATGACTTTTAGAGTTTCATAGTCTCATTAAAATTGTTGCCAACAAAATAATTCGGCCTCTTCCTAACCTACAAGAAAGGTTGGAATAACAACTGTTAAAGACAGGTTTTTTTTTTTTTTTAGATTATTAAATTGTTTTCCTATTATCTAATATCTCATGAATTAGAAAAATTAATCCATTTTTGAGAGTAGGCAGTCTGATCTGTATTCAACACCAGAGCGAAATCTACTTTTTGTTTTTTTACTTCGTGAGAGACAGAATTGCCAAGTGCCTTTTGAAGTATTTTCATTCCTCTAAAATAAATATAGAGTGCCTCTGGTGATGGTCTGGCCACCACAGCTCCCTCCTTCTGGTTTTCCCCAGATTCATGAGTGACACCACCATCTACCTTTTTAATTTTGCCTTCTAGCTGTGGAAGGGAACCAGCTTCTGGCAGACGATGCTGGAACCTTATACCCAGCCACCAGCTCTGTTCCCCTCTGCCCGATGGAGGGGACTAGAACTCCCCTCGGCCTGAAACACCCTTGTCTTCTCTCCCTGAGGGACTCCGGCCAAGCCTCAGCAGTAACCCTCAACTTTTCGCACAGATCTGCTGCTCTTTTCTCTAGGCATTAACAGCACTTGATGGCATCTGGCTGTGTGCACGCCTGTCCCTACCTACCCCCAGACTGATTCCCCCCAAGGTGGCTACCAGACCTTTGCATCTTTCAGCACTCAGCTAGAGCACCGCTGTCTGGACCTGGTACTCATAAATGTTTAAGTGACCTGAGCTTGGAGTTTCAACACACATACAGTTGTTAGTTGAGTTTGTGTTAACATTGCCCCCACCATCCTGGTGAAGTTCTTTATGGCAGGTTGTTGGGGTTTCAGTTTTGAGTGAAATTTCTATTTATTTATGTCCACCATCCTTGGAGATTAAGAAAGTAACCCTGGTGTGTTAGCCAGAATTGCCTCCCCAGGTGTCCATTCCTAACTTCTGAGAGTTCAGACACAGGATGTAGAGAAAGAGCCTGTCAGTCGAAAATCCGGAAGCCATAAGATGACATTTTGTACTTCTAGCGCTGCAAGCATAGACACTAGTCTTTTGAGAACTTAGTGATGGCTTCCCAGGGGGCAGGCGTCACAGATTAAATGCAGTAAAGTGACAGAGTGGACCCTGTTTTTCTCTGGCCCTGCCTCTTCTACCCTTGTTAACTTGACCTCACTGTCTTCCATCTCCAAGCTAATTTTTAAAAGGATCTATTAAAACAAGGACCTTCATATATTATTTTCTCTATTTAATTTACTATAATTAATATCAACACTTCTTCAGCATCTTCTCGTGCCCACCCCTTTTCCTGTCTCTCCAGTACTAACCCCATGTAAGCACCCCCTACACTGTCCAGGACTCAGGCCTGGCTTCCGCCACTCCCTCATCACTACTGTTTCTGCCCACTGACGTTTCCTCATCTTTGCAGGCTTCCTATCTCTTTACTCATTCACTCATTCATCCACTAAACATTTAGAGAGCACCTGCTGTGCCAAACACTGTATCGACTGGTGGTGATACCGAGATAAGTAAGACAGGGTAGGGTGCCTGCCCTCACAGAGCCAAGGAAGGGGTAGTGAATACCTGGTGGATTGTGAAGGAGGTGAATGAAGATCAGACTTCCTAGAGCAGGTGATATTTGAACTAGATTTTGAAGGATGGATGGAAGTTGTCTACCTAAAGTAATTGTAAAGGGAATAGACATTTCATACAGAGAGGTAGACACATTTAAAAGTACCAGGGCATGAAACAGCTTGGCCAGTTCAAAGAGTGGCAGGTAAACAAAGTATGGTGAGAACAAAGCATCCGTAGGTGGGAATATCAGGTAAGCAGGGCTATGTCATAATGGGTCTTGCATGCTTGGCCAGGGAACTAGAACTTACCCCCCCCATTTTTTTTTTTAAGGTTTTTTATTTATTTATTTGTCAGAGAGGGAGAGCACAAACGGGGAGGGGCAGGCAGAGGGAGAGGCAGGCTCCCCACTGAGCAAGGAGCCCAATGTGGAGCTCGATCCCAGGACTCTGGGATCATGACCTGAGCTGAAGGCAGACGCTTAACTGACTGAGCCACCCAGGCGTCCCTAGAACTTACCCTTAATGAACTTATCCTTACCCACCAGAATATTTGTAAGCAAGAGAATCATATGTTTATGCTGAAAAAGATCAGATCATTCTGCTGCAGAATGGAAGGTATTTGGAAGGAAAAGGGTATTTTGGGAGGCTACACCAGGTTACCCACCCAATTGGGTAATCCCCACACCTAAATCGAGGCGGTAGGCATAGGAATGGGGATCAGGGAGACAGATATGGTAAGTGTTAAAGAGATAACTAGACTAGCGGGTGAAGAATAGAATTGTTGAGATAATTTCCAGGAGATTGAGTATGCAGGTGGAATATGAGGAGAAGAGCTGGTTTCAAGAAAATGGTTAGGCATTGGATATTTGGAGTGTGAGGGAGGGGGTCTGTGGGACGTGTCCGTAGAAACATCCATGAGAAAGTTGGATCCACCAGGAGCTGGAGGAGCAGTGGGGAGGCCATGGAAGTGACTCAGGCATTCCAGGCACAGAACTGATGAGGCCCTGGGGAAAGGGGCATTTAAAGGGGAAATGGGGCAGGAGATCCACGAAGAGAAGGAAGAATAGCAGAACAGTTGGAAGAAATGTAGCAGAGGGTTGTGTTAACATAGAAGCTGAGAGGGTGATAGTTACTTCGGAGGGACTTGAACAGTGACCGAGAGGAGCATGATGCAAAATACGCCGGCAGGGTGGGGAAGCGAGCGCCCAAGCCCGCACTTCATTGCTGGACAGCGCGGAAAGGTAGAAGCCACACTCTGTGGCTAGGAAGCATTTAAAAAACATCGTGTGCACACTCACGTGTGTGTATGCACACACACACACACACACACACACACAACCCTACCTTGGCTTTTTAAAATTATTTAAGTAAAACAAAAACCAAGGGGGAAAGGATATGTTTGGCCGTGTGATCCAGCACATAAGGACTGAAAATGTGCGCTGGCTTGGGAACAGGCCGTCACTGCAAAGTGAGCGCAGGGAGGGCCTGGCAGGAGGTCGGTCTCTGAGGAAGGAGGGAGTGGTGGAGAGATAGTCAGTTGAGGTACGTCTTCCAGAAACTTGACTGCAAAGTGAAGAAGAAAGCAGAGAGAGTGTTAGCAATACGAGGTCATGAAAAAAATTTAGGCAAGGATTGTTTTTGTTTTTTGCCTTGCAGAATCCATAGGTCTTTTTTGTGTTCTTCATTTCAAAAGTTTAGAAAGTTCTTCTCGACCATTAAAACAGGTTATACCATGTTGGTTTTTCTGGTACATTATTTTTTAATTAATCCATCTGTAATTTGTTTTGGAGTCAAAAGCGGGGACTCCATACCAGTTTTTCCAGTGGTGTAGCTAATTGCTCTAATACTTAAAATGACTGATTTGAAGTATCACTTTTTATAATATAGTAAAATCCCATGAATATCTGTATCTATTCTAATTCATACTATGAATGCACTAGTTCTAAACTATTTTAGTTGCCATTGCGTAATAATACACATTAGCATCTCTTAGAGCTGGTCCCATCTCAGCCTGTCAGTTCAAGCACCCTCTTCAATATCTGACTTGTGTAGATTACTTGAAAAGCTTTAGCATCACCTTTCAGCTTTTTTTTCTAAAAAGTCTATTGGAGATTATTAACTAAATTTGCATTAGAATCCAAAATTCTATTTTAGAGGAAAAAACTGATAAGTCCCCCAACTTGAGTCTACACAATTAAGAGTATGGTACACCCTACCGTCCATCCATTTATCATTATTTGTTTTTATTTTTTAAGTCCATTATCATATCAGTGTTAACATTTCTCACTAATTTATTCCTAAATAGTCTGAACTTTTCTTGCTATTATATTTTTTTTAAGGATTTTATTTATTTGACAGAGAGAGAGAGCAAGAACAAGTAGGCCAAGGGGCAGGCAGAGGGAGAAGCAGGCCTCCTGTTGCACAGAGAGCCTGACGTGGGGCTCGATCCCAGGACCCCAAGATCATGACCTGAGCTGAAGGCAGATGCTTAACCGACTGAGCCACCCAGGCTCCCCTTTTATTGTTATTATAAATGGCATCTTTACTGTTTGGGATATTTAACTGGGCTAATTACCAGTATAGTCCTAAATTCTGGCTTCTCTTAAATAACAAGATCTGGCAACACTGGACCCTCGTTCCAGTGTGGCAGCTGTGAGTAGTCCTTTTCACTGGGCTCCGCACTTGCCGGTGTACCACAATTGACTGTGCCCACTCCACACGTGGCCCCTGCAGGCACACGATTCACATAGGGGTAGGTGGTACATAGACACAGCAGCACAGCACCAAGCACTGATGTCAATGTGTACGACATCACCAGCTCCATTCCTTGCCTGCCTTTGCGGAAGGTGGCCACTCCTGCCTGGCCTGCGGACCGGCCAGATCTCGCCAGCCCTCTCTCTCCTCCTTCTGAAACATACCCTGGCCTCTCAGACCAGAAGCACGTACCAGTTCCTTCTACCTACATACCCCTCCCTAGTCTTGCCCTTCCTGGCCAGATTGGTCCCTGCCCCTTTTCTGAGCTGTAGCTGTAAAGGGGCTGTAAATCCTCCTTCTATTCACAGCCTTCGGTCCATATCTATACTAGTTTACTTGAATTTTTTTTTAGATCTCTGGCCTTCTCATTTCTTTTTTTTTTTTTTTTTTAAAGATTTTATTTTTTTTCTTTATTTGACAGACAGCCAGTGAGAGAGGGAACACAAGCAGGGGGAGTGGGAGAGGAAGAAGCAGGCTCCTAGTGGAGGAGCCCGATGTGGGGCTCGATCCCACAACACCGGGATCATGCCCTGAGCCGAAGGCAGACGCCCATCGCCTGCGCCACCCAGGCGCCCCTGGCCTTCTCATTTCTAACCTTTACCCCCCTATGGTACAGCTTGCCCCAAATCTGATGTCCCATCTATAGTGACGCCATATAAATTACAGACAAGGAAGAAAAGAACTTGTAAGTCATCACTTGAATTTTTACTTACTGTGACCACATAGACTGCAACAACTTCAAGATAAAAATTCCTAAAGAAGTGTATTTTGCCTTATTTTAGGACACTTTCATCACATACATTTCCGTGATTGATAATAATATTACAGATTCTCTGTGTGCACTGCATTGCATTTGCAGACTCGGAGCTTGCTCATGTGCCTGTCTCCAGCATCTCTCCCCCCACATTCTCTAAGCAGAGCCCTCCCGATTTCCTAGTTCTTATTTCTTTTTAACTTGTTAGATGCTTCCACAGTATTCCTGTTCTTTTTTTTTAACCCTAAATCACGAATCGTCTTCCAACATTCTATTATTTCAACAGAGAATAATATACGTAGAGTGTCCCAACTTTACTGCCAGCAAATAAGTTGATTAAAGATTTTAAATATATTATTCCTACTAAGTGTATACGTATAAAAGAAACCGGCTATAACTAGTCGTCTTTCCAGAGACTTCACATGTGTCTTTTGTTTGGGTTCTTTCACTGTTGAACATTGTTTTATTACCATGGGTGTCTTTTCTCTTTGGGATTTAGTTTGTTGTTTGCCTTTTTCTGTATAAGAGTAAAGGAAAATATGTTGTCCTTCCATCCACCCACCATTCCATGATGCGTGTCCATTCCATTGACAGTTATTCAGTTTGGGTTCGTCACCTTATTTGTGGCCTCTTTTCCACTGGCCCCTCTGTTGGCTCTGGTGAACAATATATTGGAAATAAGAGTGGACGCATGGAAAATGACTACCCAGTATAGACGCATGGTTCCAGAAAAAGCCCAAGACATCGGAGCATGGCAGCCCATCATGCAAGGAATAGCAATTCTGGCTGTGGTGACCAATGTGAGTAAACCTAGGCTTCATAGGGTAAAGATCTTGAAAAGTCCAAAAATGAATTAGTGTTGCTACCTAAAGAATCAAATGTTTGCTTTTTTTTTTTAATGGGAGGGAGATGCCAATTACTATCTTCCATATAAAAACAGTTGTTATCACTGATATTTTTTAATGTTCTTATTTATATTAGTATCATGACTTATAAAGTCAAGACCTCTTATGGGAGCAGCTGCTAAGAGTGACCATTATACTACTATTGTTCATTTGCTGAAGTTTTTATTCAATAGAAACATGGTAATGGTAATAACAGTAAGTACCACCTCTCTTAATCCTCACAGGACTATAAAAGGAGTTGTCCAGTAGTGCTTTTAAAACAGAGAAATCTGTCCACTTATAGTTGGAGGACCTTAAAATAAGAACTATCATTCTACCATATTTTACCCTATATTCCAAACTATCAACTTAAAATATTAACTATTTGATGATGACGTACGCATAAGCACGTTGCGTTCCATTCATGTGTTACCTTCCTTGCCTCCTAGAGCCAGAGGCTCTTCAAGGAGGGGGGCTTTAGGTTGGGTCCCATCTCTCTCCTCCACCCCACCTCTTGGCCTTTGCTAGCCACTCGCTGGTTATTAGCTAGTAAGCAGCCTCATACCCTGCATGTGTCCCAGCTTGAGGGAACAGAACATGGTCCTTTACAACCTGTGTAGACTTTGGACCAGTCTGAACAGTCAGCCCCTCTCCCTCTCTCTCCCTTTTTTAAAACACAGACCAACAAGGGGCTTTCAGGGAGAGTAAGTTCCATAGCAGCCCAGTGGGGGAATGACCACCTTCCCTAGAAATATCCTTACAACTAGGGCTATTTCCTCTTATTTCACTGCCCATTTTACCCTCAGATCACAATTCCCAACAAGATGATATCCCAGTTTTAATTTCTTTGTTAAGCCACACTTGCCCTGAGTCCGTGGCCTTTTCCCATTAGCACTTGTAGAAACAGAAGAGAATTCATCAGTGCCTGTGGGTCAGGCTCCTGGTCAGGCTCAGTACTGCAGACACAGGTCAGACCCAAGTCCCAGCTCTCAGTGCTGCAGCTTCCCAGGGCCAGGCCTTAACACTTCAGAGCTTCATTTTATCATTTGTAAATTGAATAATTCCTTACCGCATATTTTAAGAATATTATATAGTGGGGACTTCAGTGAGTTCATGCGTGGAATGCACAGAGCCTGGTCCTCACGCAGTGTTAGCCGCTGCTGTGTTATTGTCTCCATCACATCATCAGTATCTAAACTAGAGGCACAAGAATTTGACAAAGTGTCACTGAGCCATGGTTACAGTTTTACACAATAAGGCAAATTATCTGGAACCCCAAGAACCCTTAATTTATCTGGATCGTATGCTATCCCTGGTTTTTGGAGAAAGCTGCAAATTGCACACAGAAGACGACTGCTAGGTTCTATCATTGTCCATTCACCCACGTAGCCCACACCTTCAGCATCCCCTGTGCTACGAAATGAAGACTGATGTGCAGAAATGGGACAGTGAGGCCTTTCAAGTTCCACAGTCATAGAGGAATCTGTCACATGCAGTATGCTGCACAGCACTAAGCAAGGCAGGGACGTGGCCTTGTGTGCTTTAGGGACGTTGGAGCAACAAGGTTTGAAACTAAAAGCGTTTTTGTTTGACCTCCAGCTAACCAGAAAATTCACATGACTCCCACTCCCCATTCCTCAGCAGTCCGGTTTGATTGTGTTAGACACCTTCTCCTAGTACCCCCAGCATGGCTCCACTCCATTGGCACAAATGGGGTATTGGCCATGTTGCTAAGGCTCGTGTGTGTGTGTGTGTTTGTGTGTGTACAGACACAAGCACGTGCATGCCTCTAATTGGTGCTACTGGTTCTTATCCAGTAGTTGTTTTTTCTTATCACTCAGGCATCGTTTTATTATACCCTAGGAAAACTTTTTAGGTCCTTGATTGAACTACAGACGACAATCCTTTTTTTCCATATTATTAGGATTTGATACAGGCTCTGTGTGTGTGTGTGTCTGTAAGAATGAAACATGTGTATTATTCCCTCACATACCTAATGTATGCCTCTACCATCTACGGGGCACAAAAAGGGCCCACTTTCCATAATAGGAGAACTTTCAACTACAGGAAGAAGAGAGTAGCCACCAGGGATGAGAATAGACGTCAAGCAAGAGTTTGGCATGAAGTCATTCAGCCTAAAGCTGCTGGTGCAATGAATAGGCTGAGTTGACATGGTTGTCTCAGGCCACAGTATCGGCCGTTGAAGACCGATTTTAATTTATTTTGATGTAAATGGAAAATTGCATTCAGAACAGCACGGGAAGCGAAGCACCTCGCGTTTACTTGCATTCTTGCAGTGCGTCTCAAAGCAGCTCCATTCAGGAGAAACTAGTATCTTGTCAGAAGACAAGAGAATTCTCTTCCTTGTTGGACTGTTTGTAGCTTCCTGAAGCACATCTGCAGGTGATTCTGTAAAAAGCTATGGTTAAATAACAGGAAATGTTAAACTATTGAAATCTGGAAGAAGTAAAATATTCTTGTCTTACACCTCCCCCCACCACCACCACTGACAGGCGCACACGCGCACACACACACACAGACACACACACTCCACCTCAGAGGAAATGACAAAGCTGGTTCTACCAGTGGGAGTAATTTTGCAATAGAAAAGCCCCTTAGTTGTTTTTCTTGCTCTGCCTGAGATCTTGTTTGTTGGCTTGTGGTCTCACTGCATCTAAACCATATGTTCAAACGAATACTATTAAAAATTGTGTTGTGCCAAAAACATGTCTTTCTGCTTCAATAAATGACTGAATCATTTAGTTTTGTTTATTCACATAGAATTTAAGTATATTCCTTCTTCCCTCTTTCAAACCAGTTTTATACATTGGAAAGTTTAAAGTCCAAATTAAAGAATTTTAGAGAAAATTCATGTAATTCATAATAGCTTTATATCCTGATAGAGGTCTGCCTGACACAGACCCAGGTTTAAAATTGATCTAAATTTATTCCTTTAACCTGGAAACTCTAAACTTTGTTATTTGAGCATGTATAATGTTCAGAACTTTGTTCAGTCTTTTTGCAGTTTAGAGGCTTAGACACTAGATCTAATAAAATAGGCATACACTTGACTGTATGAATGGAGCAAACCCAATATAGTTTCTTGCTACCTACATTTTAAAATTAATAAATTCTTGCTCTGTAATGAAGCAACATATGTAAGTATATCCAGAGAGTTTAAAATCAGACTATGGGTTGACTTGTATAAATAAATCAAGATACTCTAGGGAAAAAAATATGAATTTGAAGGCCATTATTAGATTAAGGAAAATCTATTTTATGCAATTTATATTCTAAGAGGCAAGTGATTTAAAAATCAGTTTTATATCAATTATAAACTCTACAAAGGAATTCTGTAAGGCCAAAGTATTTGCATAATATTGACCCTAATATTACGTATGCAAAATGGCCTTCTAAAACCTAAAAGAAAGATTAAAATTATCTCAAGTCAAGTTCCAAGGTTGAGTTGTATAATATTCTAATTTTTGAACATCTAATTTATATACAATATATATAAGCAACTTGAGTTAATCCAGGATACCCTGGTCTACAATCATTCTTACTGTACTTGAGAAACATAATAGGCAACTCGTAGGCCTTTGCTTTTCAACTGCAGGTGGACTTCTGGACAGCCCTTGTGTGAACTAAAAACCAGGAGGAAGTAACTGTTGTTTAAAGCAGCTGCTCACAGACTTTAGGACATTCACTATCTGTATCCATTTAACAGAAAGGATTAAAGTTTCTGAGTCTTTCATTAAAAAAAAAAAAATCAACTGATGAGCACCCGATTCTGGTGTGTTAAGCATAGCTATAAAGGCTCGAAATCAATGCTCCCTTCTTGTTTTCCTCCCGTATAGGCCATGATCATTGCTTTCACGTCAGACATGATCCCCCGGCTGGTGTATTACTGGTCCTTCTCTGTCCCCCCCTATGGGAACCACACCCATTACACCATGGAAGGCTACATCAACAGTACCCTCTCCATTTTCAACGTCGCAGACTTCAAAAACCAAAGCAAGGGAAATCCAGACCCTAAGGCTGTTATCCCTACCACCTGCAGGCAAGTTCTGCTCACTTGTTTGAAAACGCACTTCATCTTTAAAGGACTTACTGTCATGTAATTCTAAATAAAATTGCTGGAGACATTTTTTTCCCCCTAGCTTTCTTTTCAGCCAAACTTAATACAGACTGGGGTCAGAATTTACAAATCAAACCATAAAGCATGATTTAAAGATGGGAGTTGCGAATGATTGCAGGGAGACTGATCCAGGAGAAAAGTCTTGTTTCCATCTTAGAAATGAATGAACTCCTTGAGTTTCAGTCGTAATGACTGATCTGTTACTCAAGCACAACCGGATGTACTGAGTGACAACAAAGTAGCACTCTCACTCCAAGAAATGCAAAGATGAGAAACGCAAAGACCTCAGGCTCACCTGGCAGTATGCGTGAAAGCGTTCCTTAAGGCCTCTCTGCATTGATTGTAATGGCGGGTACGGTCAACTGTGGACAGTAAACATCAAGTGAATCACTACTTGATAAAGAAGTTTGCTGACTATAGGTCATACAGTTTGTTTTTTTAATCAGAGTCTGAACCCTAAAGGAGGATTTAAATCTCATTTAGTTCAACTCCTCAGACCCTTCTGTGGTTCAGAGTCTTGGCAACACAACCAAGAAACCAGAAATAAGCCCCAGATAAATGTTTCTAGAGCCTCTTCGGAATCCCACATTGAATCTTCTTACTCTGAATTGACGTAATTCTAAAGAGTAGTTAAACTCTTCCGGGTCTGTTGGGTTACAGGCAGAAAATTTGAGATGTGCTACCCGAGGGCGATACGAACAGCAGTAGCACATAGTATCTAATGAGGAAATTAGGTTGGAAATTATAACGAGCTGATGGGCATTCCTCTCTACAGGGAGAGAGAGCCCATAGCTGAGTGAAGCCCGAGGATACCATTATATAAATAAATTTATAAACTCATTTCTGAAAATACGCTACTTCGTTTTAGTGTTATACACTTTTGAGAAAGCCGGAGTAAAACTCTGACAAAAAAAAAACGTTTAATACTTTTGTTTTTACACATATGGAATATGTCATTACCATCATCTTCCTATTTTATGTTAAGTATTACTGGACTCATTATTTCAGGATTTTGTAGCCAAATTAAACTCTTGGAGAAAATTTGTAGGACATTTTATAGAAAATTTATAGCATTGCATAAATTATGACCTCTTTTGAAAGGGCCCCTTGCTTACGGTACTTAATCAGAAAGGATCTCCTGATATCCTTCTGTTTGGTTTCCAGGTATCGTGATTTCCGGAACCCACCTGGACACGAACAGCAGTACAAACACAACATCTACTACTGGCACGTGATCGCAGCCAAGCTGGCTTTCATCATTGTCATGGAGGTGGGAGAAGTACACTTGGAAAGAGTTTATAAGGCAGTATATTTGCAGACCTTTTATTAGCATTAAGTGTTGCCAACTCTGACTTAAAATACATTCTTTTCTCTTGCTAGTAATTATTTTAGGACATCTATTAATCAGATTTAACATGGGAATACCCATAACGCTCTCATTAATGAAACGAAAGCAGTTACCTGCTTGAAAAAGTAAAAGGCATGCTGTGTACTAGGGGGACTCAGTGCCTCAAGGTTTTTTTTTTTTTTTTTTTAATTCGGGGCACTGGGCTGCAGGCTAGACTGTGAAGGGGCTTATTGAAGACAGCTAAGATGTGATCTCTGCCCCTGAGAAACTTTTATTGCTGTCATAGTTTTATTTGTATTATTATGAAGTATTTTTACTACATTTTCATAATATACCTCTAAATAGTTTTCTTTTATATCCCTAAAATTAACTAGCTCTTAAAAACGACTAAGGCAGCTATACATTTGAAATGGCTCTAACCAACTTTACCTCTGACACTGAGGGAGTAACTGCTACCACACCGTGAAGCCTCAGAAGTTGCTTGATGGCTGTGGTCGGTTAGGATTACACTTAGCTGCACAAAACACAAAACCCATCTATAGTGGCTTACAAGAGAGAAAGACTGATTTTTCTCACGTAACAGTTCACGAGAAGTAGGTGGTTGCTCCTGAGTCAAGAGCAGCTCGCTGACGTAAGGACCGGATCTCTGATTCTCTCAGTTCTCTTCCTGGCGTGTCGTGTGTGGTTGCACTGTGAGCGCTGCAACTCCAGACAGAGCACGTGGATCTGGACAGTAAGGAGAAAGGAAGGGGATGCTCGCCATATCCCTTCCTCTTTGTCAGGAGAGGAGATGCTTTGCCACAAGCCTCCAGGGCAGACGGCCACCTGCGTCACCTTGGGTGGCACCGGCGCACACACGGCTCCTCCGAGCAGCAGAGTAGGCTGAGACGGGAGCTATCGGGTTTGCTGTGAACAAAATGAGAATCTATTAGCAAGCAAAATGTGGGGTAGGGTGCCTGGCTTTGATCAGTTTTCTAGTATTGTTTTTTTAAAATAGCTACCACACATTAACAGAAGAAGAAACAAGTCATCATTAGCTCCCCATCATTAGTAGATTCCTGGAGTATCTGGTACACCTGCAGGAATCACTAGTTTATATTCAAATACGTAGTTGCCAAAGTATTTCGACTTCCACTTCTGATATCATGGTTGACCAGATATTCCGAGGGGCCATTTCACTACAAAACATTCAGAATCAGCTTAAAATATAATTTCCTTTGCATTTTTGAGCTCACTAGAAGGGAGGAGAATCTACAACAAGGGGCAGAAAGGTGATGGCTAAACTAGAGCAGTGAGCCCCCCCAAAGCGCAGGAGTGCTCTGAGAATGAGTGCGGTCATCAGCACCTCCCTCTAAAGGCTCAGGGAGGCCAAGCAGCCAGCCAGTCAGCACAGAGGTGGACAGGTGAGCTTGAGACTCTTGGATTCAGCCAGGGACCTCCAGAAGGGCTAAATTTGTCTCAGAGCAGAAGGAAATGCATATGTTATCTGGAGAAAAGGTGTCCTTGGTTTAGACCACAGTTTTTTCTCAGATTGAAATAATCAGATATGAGCTTCCAAAGATCAACAGTAACAAGGGGAAATAAGAAAAACCACAAGTGAGATTTGGGGGGGGGATAATAATTTGGGCCCTCAGTAACTTCAAAAGCATGCATTATCACATTAGGAATATAAATTAAATGTGTATGAAAATGTTTAAACAAAAAATGAGTGATTCACAAATGAGCAAACAATAGGACACTAAAGAATTACAAGGTAATTTTGAAAAATATATAGTTGTTGAAATGAAAAAGCATATGGATTGAACAGAAGCAAGAATGAATGAATTGGGAGAGAAGTCTGAAAAAAATTACTCCCAGCATATCACAGGGAGAGAAGAAAATGGAAAATACAAAAAAAGAGATTAAGCAATTTTCAAAAAAATTCACAGAAGGAAAAAAAGGATACTAGAGGAGAGGCAATATTTGAAGAGTTAATGACTAAAATTTTTCCCACGAAATGAAAGGTATCTGTTCACAGACCAGGAAGTACAGCAAACATCAGACAGAAGAAAGCAAGCCATGCTTACGCAGATGGTGACAAAAGTGCAGCTCATTGAAGATCTTAAGAGTAACCAGAGAAAAAGGACAGATGACTGATAAAATTAAAATTGAAATGGAGTAGACTTTAACAGCAGCATGGAAGCCAGAAGAGAGTAGTCAAATATCTTCAAAATGCTAAAGAAGGGAACTCTAAACCTAGAATTATAGCAAAACTTTGAGTAATTGAAAAAACCTTACCATAGAGAAAATGCCAGCCCATATGGTTTTGTAGGAGAGTGATGCCATACGTTCTAGAACAGATCATTCTAGTTACCTCCAGAGATCAGAAAAAGGAAACGCTCTCCAACTCCTTTTAGATCCTAAAATCAGACAGGAATAGAAAGGGGAAAATTGTAAGCCAGTCTCCTTCGTTACACTGATGCGAGGATCTTTCTAAAATGTGCCGATTGAATCTAGCAATATATTTAAGATGACATCAGACCACATTGGTTTATCCCAGAAATGCAAGGATGGCATAATGCAGAAAGTCCACATCTATAAATATAGATGGGAAAAAAAAAAGAAAACCTCTCTTTCCTATATCGTCAGCTTTTGCCTCTTTATAATTTCCATCATTCAGACACACTCTCTCATCTCAAATATTCTCCACCCTCACATTACCCAACTTATCAGGAGCATTTGACACAGCTGATCACTCTCTCCTTCTTGAAGTTCCTCCTCACTTGGCTCCCGGGAATTTTTTTCTTACTTCACTAGGCAGTTCCTTCTTAATTTCTTTGCTAGTCCTTTCCTTCTCTTCTCCTTAGTGATCCTGGGCCTCATTCCTTGGGTGCTGTCTTCTCTCTCCTCACAGCCTCGGTGATCTCACGCAGTCTGTTGGGTTTAAATGCCATCTATATGCCAGTGACTCACTATACATATATCTCCAGAACCCTCTCTCCTGACCTCAACCCACAAATCCAGCTGCCTACTTGACCTTCCTGCTTGGATAGCGAACAGAGAAATCTGCTGCCCCAAATGCCCATATTTTCTTCAAAGCACTTGGAATATTCTCTCTCTGCCGCCCTAAACGTTCCACCCCTCTCAGTCATGGCAATTGCATCTCACTGGCCGTTCAGGGCAAAATTCTTGGGAGTCCCCCACGTACCCCACATACAGTGCTGTTGGCTGTCCTTTGACAGGACACTGCAGATCTGACCATTCTTACTAACTCCGCTTCTCCAACCAGGTTGGAGCCACCATCATTCCTTGACTGAATTAGGGCCACACAGTCTCCTAACTGGGCTCCCTGTTGTCTTCACATCTCACTCAGAGTAAAAGCCAGAGTCCTTACAGTGCCGTGCACGCCTGACACACTCTAGTCATGCTCTGTTACCACACTCTTGTCCCTTCTGTCCTCCTCACTCATGTCCTTCCAGCCCTGCCGTTCCTGAAGTACGGCCAGCAGGCTTCCACCACCTAGACGCTGTACTGGCTGTTCCCTCTGCTCGCATGCCTTTCCGCCTGATTTCTGCATGGCTAGTTCCCTCCCCTCCATAAAGCCTTGGCTCAGGGAGGCATACCCAGCCTGATCTGTGTAAAATCTGTCTGCAGTTGGCCTCCCACATAACACAGAAACTGCCACTCTGCCTTACTGCTTTCTCCATGCTCGTATCACTTCAACACCGTGTACAATGTATTGATTTTTAATGTTTACTGTACAGTATCTATGTCTTCGGTAGGTCAGAGAATTTTGAATAATGAACAAATAAAAATGTGTTCAACATCGTTAGTCATCAGAAATGTAAGACCAAAATGAAAGTCCATTTTATACTCAGTATATTGGTGGGGGGGAAAAAAAAAAGAATTGATGACTGCAAGTGCCGGCAAGAATGCAGAGCAGCTGAAACCATCACACGCTGCTGGTGGGCGTGGAAGCCGGTTTAACTACTTTGGAAAATACTTTGGCACCATTTTGGAAATTTGAATATTCATTTAACAGAGTCTTGACAGTTCCACTTGTAGGTCATCCCCTTGAGAAACTCTCACAGATGTCCTCCAGAATCCAAGTGCAAAAACATTCTCAACATCATTGTTTCTAATACAAACACGAGAAACAAGCTCAGCACGTTTTGATGGGGGAAATGGATAAATTACAGTGCATGCAGACAGGAGAATATTATGCAGAATTGATAATGAGTGGACTATAGTTATGCACATAACACTGATGGATTAGAAATTCGTTTTGAATGAAGAAAGTAATTTTTAGGGGCACCTGGGTGGTGCAGTCCATTGAGCGTCCGACTCTTGGTTTCAGCTCAGATCATGATCTTGCCATCGTGGGATCGTGCCCGGTGCTGGGCTCCATGCTCAGCACGGAGTCTGCTTAACATTCTGTCTCCCTCTCCTTCTGCCCCTCCTGTTCTTGTGCTCTCTCTCTCTCTTTCTAGTAAATACAGAAATTTTTTTAAGTAATTTTCAAAAGACCATATTACAGTATCATACTGTATTATAAAGCTCAAATCAGGCCAGACTAAACAATAAATTATTTGGGGATATAAACATATTTTGTTAAACTGGTTTTCAAAAATGAAATGTTATGGATATACTTACCCAGGTAGGACATAGTGCTAACCTTTGGGGGAAGAGACCAGCATTGGCAGCGTCGGGGAAGTGTTATTAGATATATTCTTTTCCACGTATCAAATAGTATTCTTGAAATTTTTAAAGTAACAAAATGTAGCTCCTTGTCAGAGCCATGTAGTGTAGAAGAGGCTGGTTGCGCATGTCCCGATCCCACCGCCTTGTCCAGATCTATTGCTCGGGTGACTAGCAAAATCCACGAAAGGAACTCTGTGTTCCCCTCCATTTCTTTGTGATTGACATTTTTCTTCTTCTCTCCCACAGCACCTCATCTACTCTGTGAAGTTTTTTGTATCCTATGCCATTCCGGATGTATCGAAAAGCACGAAGAGCAAGATCAAGAGAGAAAAATACTTAACCCAAAAGCTTCTTCGTGAGAATCACCTCAAAGATATGACAAAAAATATGGGGGTCATAGCTGAGAGGATGGTGGAAGTGGTGGATAACAATTTACGGCCAAAATCAGAATAAGAGCTTTATGTTCCGAGAAGCACTTTACAGAATTTAACTCTGTCAAAATGGATTACGAATCACTAATGAGAATGTTTAAGTTAAAACACTTTGGCAAATAGGAGTTTTATTTGCCATTTTCATATAGATTATTTTTCAGTTTCAGCCAGCCGTGCAGGACCTGGGAAATGTAAAACTTAGATCAAGAAGTACATAAAACTAATCACCTGGAAAACCAGAAATGTTACCCTCTTTTGATAAATTGGAATTTCTGTAACACAGAAAGTGTCTCGTGGTGTGCTTAAAAACCACCCCTTCCGAAGCAGGATGGATTTTTGTCCCTCCTTTTGATTATTTTCATTCCTTTCTGTTCTCAAGCACGTGCTCCCCTCTTAGACAGTGTGTCATTTCTTCCCTTCGCCAGATCTGTCCCAGAGCTATCTTTCCCTTCCAGTACTTTCGCTAAAGACTAGACATGCTAGCTTTTGTGTGATTAAAAATAGCTAACTCGGAATTCAGTTTGAATGCTGTATTAAGTGGCAAATAGACCCCGGAATTCACAATATTTAGCACTATTAGCACATCCCTACAGAGAATGAAATCTCAATAAGAGGAAATAGTTTCAGTCTTCATTTTGCCTGTCTTTCCTATCTCAAAGAAATACTCTTAATGGATTGGAAGAAAGATAGCAAGGTCCTGAAGTGTATTTGCACTAATCCACAGTGACACCCTTTATCTTCCAGGAGCACTCCTCGAATCTTCTGTGCCTCATCAGTGTTGACTGACTGCTTTGCAAATCTCAAGGGAGTAAAATGACACAAGGGGGGAAAGTTACAGATTCAAATGGAATTGTAACTCCTATTGATCAGGATAATTAATTTACCTCTTCTAAAGCTCTGTAGTTTCTTGAAAAAAAAAAATGAAATCAACGGATTAAAATTACATTTTTATCAACATAATAGTCTAGAAAGATAAGCCTGTCCATTTCCCGCCAGTTGCCCTTTATTCCTCAGATGCAGGAGGGAGAGCCTTACAGCTCCCAAGCACCACCGGGAACGGCTCACTGTCCAGCCCTGGTGACAGGACAGGGCTGTGGGTGCTTAAGCCAACAGCAGGTGCCCACACTGTGAGGCTCACCGGCGTTAGCCACTTGGGGAGTGCCTTTCAGCAGGGGTCCTGCTATCCGCGCGATCAGCATACTAAAGCATCTGCCATGGTCAAGGTGCTTCCCTACAGCCTCCATTCCCTGGTTCCTAGCCCACTAACTGGTTTGTAACTTGCACGCACGCGGGGGGTGGGGGAAGAGGAGGGAGACAGGAGCAGACCCAGATCACTCCCAATCCAGAAAAGAGACTCCGGTTTTGGTTTGAGCTTCCAGCCTCCCTAAAGCCACGGTCAGGTCACAGCCCCTCCTGTCAGCTGGCCGTAACTTCCTGCTGAACGCCTACGCCACGCAAATCTTGCCTTCGGTTTGTTCAGTCAGCAATCTTTACTGTGCTTTACTGCCTTTCAGGTGCAAGGCCCTCTGGCAGGCTCTGGAGAAGACCTGGGGCCTGCACCGCTCGCCCTCGGCTGGTGCCAGGGCAGTGCTGGGTGTAGGAGGGTGTCTGGCACTGGGTTCTTGCTCGGTGGGCCCCCACCCACTGCGGTGCTGCTAAACACCCACGTGCCACAGGAGCCAAGCCACTCAGAATCCCAGCAGCGAAGGAAAAGCAAAGCTGTTTCATGAGCAAAGTTCAGAGGCTTGTTATAAGAGCAGCTTAACTCAAGGTCACAACACTAAATGCATGCCGTGAATGTTTAAAAAACAAAAATAGTATTTATGTAGGATCCAGCAATGCAGTGTTCTGGACTTCTGAATTGTCCCAGTGGATCAAGGACAACATTTCACTACCTTTCTTGGTCACGTGAACAGTGTGAACAGAGCGCTCACGGCGAGCTGCATGAGCTCTGACCACGCAGGGAGGAAGAAAGGAGTTTCTTCGCAGCTGCTCATTCCGCACAGCCCAGACCGGATGCATCTGGTCCTTTCGCTGCTCACCTGCGACACTGCTCCTGGCACTGGTGTCACTTCCTCTCCTCTTACCTCTGCTCTTCTCCGAAGCCTGGGACTATGTCCTCGTGTCGGGTTTGGCAAGTACTCACTGCTTATGGGAGCATAGAAAAGGAAGCGTTCTTGCCTTATCTCCTTGTATACACAAAACTTTAAAAGAATTGTGCATTTACATTTTCATAAATCATCTTTCATAAATCATCGTCATAGTTTAAAATGTGCTTTTGCAGACAAGAGGGGAAAAAGCCTCTACATTTTTAAAGGCAGAAAATAGAATGTATGACACTGCCAGTATTCCCCAAACAGCAAAGTAGTGGGAAGCCAGGGTCACCCATGACACCGACAGTGTTAACGCAACTCCAGTGCTGACTTGCCGGCGGCGAAGAAAAATGTGGGGCCGCGTCTGCAGGCAGGCACGGGCTGGATCTGGAAGTGTGAGCAGAGCAGCACCCCAGGAAAAAGGGTGGGGGTGACAGTGCCCCCACGAAAGGAAAATCTGGCCCTCGACCTGCCCGGTGTTAACCACTAGAGAACTTTGAGTTTTATATCCTTTTGTAATGCCTGTGAATTTTAACAGATTGATGCATTAGACCAAAATACTCAGGGGATTTTTCTTTAAGTATCCCTCAGATATGTCAGGTGTCAACAGAAAGGGAATGCTATCATTTTGGTTTGAAAGCTAGACAAGGCCATCTTGTAAACTGTCACCAAATGCCTTCCCTTTTAATTACCCGTGCGTACATCTTGAATTTCAGAAAACATTAGCTCACAGTGGGGGGCAGAATGTGCTCTGTTATTGAAACACTTCTTGTACCATTTTCTCATTGTGAATATTATATTTTAAGATGTTTGAAAAGTTAAAATGTATGAGCAGCTTAACTAAAGTAGAACGGAAATATTCATGATGCTTTCATACACTGCGGCATAAGATGTAAAGTTTGTAATGTTTTGTGAATTTCTGTGCATTTTAATATTTTATAATTATAAGCATTTTAATAAATTCATTTTTCAAAACAACACTGTGGTCTACTCTATACTTGTCTTCATGTTTTTAAGAAGGAGAGCAGATAGATCGATGTACATATCTATACACACACATATATTTGTATGTATCTGCTCTTTATCAATTATGTATCACCCAGGTAACAAATGTGTGCTTTTGTGTAGCTGATATCTAAAGTTCTATTTTTCACAGCCTCCTTACTTTGAAACATGATTTTTCTGGGAAAAACGGGGTGTGGGGTTTCAGCCAGGGCTGCTACAACTCAGTTGTTGGGATTGAGCCCTGCCCAGGGCACCAAGCCTGGAGAGAAGGTGGGAGCGGAAAACCAGCCCGCCTCTGCTCACCACACCTCGTGTGCGGGAGTCAGGCTGCATCTGCGAGGAGGGAGAGGCACGTTCTCCAATTGCATAAGGTTGGCCTCTGCATGCTCAACTGCAATCGCAGGGGACAGCGCCACCCAGAATGGGCAGGTCTCTAATGATCCCAGAAAGGCTCTGTTGGAACCTGCTGTGCCCCTGCGTACAGAAAGGAGAAATTATGGAGAAGAAACTAAAGCAAAATCTCATAACAACTGACCTTTTAATCCTGGACAACATATCCAGATTTTAACTCTGTTTTGGTTTGGGGAACTTTGGGGGGTGGTTGTTTTGGTTTTGGGGTGTTTTCTGTTTTGTTTTGTCTGTTTTGCCAGCTTAAATCTCATTAGGTTTTCAAGAAAACTCTAAATCAAATATAACCCATAACTGGACCAATAGCAAGAAGCCTTTTCTGATCCTTACGCGGTACCCTTGGGGCCAGGACTAATGTTATTCTTATTTTCAAGTCTTTTAAGTCCAGCAAAGGACGGGCCAGAATTTCATTTCTTAAGCTTAGTTCCCCCTCTCATTTGCAGGGGATGATGAGATCATAAATACAGTTGACCCTTTAACAACACCTGTTTGAATGTCACAGGTCCACTTTAAGATTTTTTTTTAAGATTTATCAGAGACTGCAGGCCAGCAGGGAGGAGCAGTGGGAGCACAAGCAGACTCCACGCTGAGCGCAGAGCTCGATTTCAGGACCCTGAGATCATGACCTGAGCTGAAATCAAGTCGGTCACTAAACCCACTGAACCACCCAGGTGACTCTACACAGATTTTTCTAATAAAATTTTAATACTTAACAGTACTATAAATGTATTTTCACGTCCTTGTGATGTTAACATTTTTTCTCTAGCTTTATTGTAAGAACAGAGTATATAATATATAAAATATGCATTCATTGGACTTCAGCTTCTGGTCCAAGATCACACTGTAGGAAGACCCTGAACTCATGTCTTCCACAGACACACCAAACCAACACCTGCTTATAGAGCAATTCCTCCCGAAGAACTGAGGACTGACCGAACAGCTTCTGCACAACGAAAGGCCACAAAGAGAATAGCAAGAGACACAGAGACATGGTAACAAAGGGAACCACCACCCCCATTGCAAACGGCAGTGAGGAGCAGTAGTTCAGAGGGACCATGAGCAGATTCATCTGCCCTTGAACACAGGAAAAAGGCCACTGTTTACAAAGACAACCAGAATATACAGGCACCAACCCTAGAGCCCTGTCAAATGGGAGGGGAGCTGCTGGAACTCTCTCCAGGTTAGAGGGACTGGTGAGCCCCGTAGTTTGCATTCACCCTTTACCTTAGTAGCACAGACAAACGCAGGGTCAGGGTGTCAAAGCCAGCCTCAGAAAGGCCTGGACCCCTAGCCCACACCAGCCTCAACTGCACCAGGGAACAGAAACAAAAAAACAAAAATTCACTGCTTAAGTCAACTAGAATATAAAGGATCCAGCCCTAGAATTCTGCCAAATGGCAGAGGAGCTGTTGAAATTCTCTCCAGGTTGGAGGGACTGGGTTACATTCTTTCTCCTCCACCTGCCGCTGTGGACAGGAGCAGAGTCTGGGCACACTAGCAAGCCTACCACCTCAGTGAACCCCAAGCCCACACCAGCCCCAGCTGTCCCACCAAGGTGGCCCCCTGCTTGAAGCGCACCAGTCCACCCCTGCTGGGCACTCACTATAGCTCCAGCCATCTCACCAAGGTGATACAGTTGCAAAACACCCCAGAATACTCCCAGTTCACACCACTTTGGCTCTACATGACTTGCCAGGGCACCCCCAGCTCTCACTTTGGCTCCAGACAATTTACCAGGGCCCCTTTAGTGCAGAGTGCTCTGGGACCTCCCCCCCACAACCATGCTCTAGCCACACCACTGGAGTGCTCCTGCACCCCAGGAACCCCAACCCACATCCACCCTGGCTCTAGCTGCCCTGCCATGGCACCCTCTACGTGCAGCATCTCAGGACACTCTGGCTTACACTTCGGCTTTGGCTATTCTGCTGGGACACCCCCTGTGCAGAGAGCCCCAGGACACCCCAGCTTGCACCTAATTCATCTTCAGCTGTCTTGCCAGGGTGCCCTCTTCACAGAGAGCCCCTGGACCTTCCAGTCTGCATCCATTTCAGCTGTCTGGCCAGGTTTCATTCTATAGAGAGCCCCAGGACTGCCCTGGCTCATGCCCACTTCACCTCTGGCCATTCCACCAGGGCAGCCCTACCCCCAGGCCACAACAGCCAGCCAACCAGCCAAAGTCCCCAGGCACACAGTTTACACAGGGATGACCACGTACAAGATCATTCCTTCTAGTTTAGGAGAAGTAGCTATTCTGCCTAATTTATAGAAATAAACATAGAAAGTTAAACAAAATGGGGAGATAGAGGAATATGTTCCAAATGAAAGAACAAGACAAAACCTAAATGAAATGGAGATAAGCAACGTGCCTGATAAAGAGTTCGAAATCATGATGATAAAGATGTTCAATGGACTAGAGAGAAGAGTAGCTGAACTCAGTGAGAACTTCAACAAAGAGAAAATATAAATATTTGAAGAAAATATAAATATTGAAGAATACAATAACTGAAATAAAAAATACACCAGAGGGAATCAACAGATTAGTGAATGCAGAAGAACAGATTAGCAATCTGGAAGATAGGATAATGAAAAGTGTCCAAGCTGAACAGTATGAAGAAAAAAGTTTTTTTTTTTAAGAAAAAAGAAGTTTTAAAAATAGGTAAAGGTATCTCTTGGACAACATCAAGTGAACATTTGCATAATAGGGGTCCCAGAAGGAGAAGAGAGAGAGAAAGGGGCAGAAAATTTATTTGAAGAAATAACAGCTGAAAACATTCTTAACCTGGGGAAGAAAACAGATATCCAGGTTCAGGAAATACAGTGCATTCCAAACAAGATGAACCCAAGGAAGTCCACACAACAATCTATTAAAATCAAAATGTCAAGCATTAAAGACAAAGACAGAATTTTAAAAAGAGCAGGAGAGAAGCAACTAGCTATGTACAGGGTAATCCAATAAAGCTATCATTAATTTTTCAGCAGAAACTTTGCAGGCCAGAGGGAGTGGCATGATATATTCAAAGTACTAAAAGGAAAAAATTTACAACCAAGAATACTCTACCTCGCAAGATTATCATTTAGAAAGGATGGAAGGAGAGAGAAAGTATTTCTAAGACAAAAACAAATAATTTTTTTTAAAACCCCAAAAATAGTTAAAGGCATTCACCACCACTAAGCCAGCCTTATGAGAAACGTTTAAGAGACTTCTTTAAGTAGAAAAGAAAAAACCATAATTACAAGTAAAAAAGTTATAAAAGAAAAAAAAATGTCATGAGTAAAGTAAGCATACAGTAAAGGTAGTAGCAAACACTTATAAAGCTCGTATAAAGATTAAAGAGAAAAGTGGTACAATAAATTATACCTAAAAAAAATTAGGTAAGGGGATTAGTAAAATCAAAAGATGTAAAATATGGCAACATATACAACAAAATGGAGGGGAAAGTAAAAATGAATTTCTTTTAGAACGTGTTTGAATTTCATTGACACCTTCAACTTAATAGAGACTGCTATATACTTAGGATGTTATATATGAACCTCACAGTAACTACAAACCAAAACCTATAATAGATACAAAAAATAAGGAGAAAAAAAGGCAATCAGAACACTAAATTAAGTCATCAATCACAAGGAAAGAGAGGAATAAAAACGGAACAGAGGAGAACTATAAAAACAACCAGAAAACAATTAACAAAATTGCAATAAGTACATGCCTATAAATAATTATTTTAAATGTAAATGGTCTAAATGCTCCATCAAAAGACATAGGGTGACAGAATGGATTAAACAACAGCAACAAGACTCATCTTTATGCTGCCTACAAGAGACTAACTTCAGACCTAAAGACACATACAGACTGAAAGTGAAGGGATGGAAAATGATATTCCAAGCAAACTGTAGAAGACAAAAGCCAGGGTGGCAATACTTATATCAGACAAAATAGACTTTAAAACAAAAACTGTAACAAGAGACAAAGAAGGGCATTACATAATGATAAAACGATCAATCTAACCAAAACATAACAATTGTAAATATCTATGCACCCAACATAGGAGCACCTAAATACATAAAGCAATTATTAACAGATACAAAGAGAGAAATTGACAGTAATATAGTAATAGGAGACTTTAATACTCCTTGTACATCAATAGCTAGATCACCCAGGCAAAAAAAAAAAAAAAATAAGGAAAGAGCATCTTTGAATGACACATTAGACTAGATGGGCTTAACACTTATATACAGAACATTCCCACCCTAAAACAACAGAATAAACATTCTTTTCAAGTACACATAGAACATTCTCCAGATCACACACACAGGCCTACCTCAAACAAAACAAAACAGAAAAAAAACAAATACACACACACACCCCAATAAAATTTTCAAATGATCAATCTAACCTCACAAATAAAGGAACTAGAAAAAAAGTAAAAACAAAGCTCAAAGTTAGTAGAAGAAAGGAAATAATGAAGATCAGAGTAGAAATAAATGAACTAAAACAAGAAGGAAGGGAGGGAGGGAGGGAGGGAGGGAGGGAGGGAGGGAGGGAAAAGATCAATGAAACCTAGAGCAGATTCTTTGAACAAATGAAATTTATGAACCTTTAACCAGACTCAGCAGCAAAAAAAGAGGACCCAAATAAATAAAATAAAAAATGGAAGAAAAGTAATGATTGACACCACAGAAATACAAAGGATTATAAGAATCTACTATAGGAAATTATATGCCAAAAAATTGGACAACCTAGAAGAAATGCATAAATTCCTGGAAACATACAATCTCACAAAAATGAATCAAGAAGAAACAGAAAATCTAAACAAACAGCTTACTAGTAACAATATTATTGAATCAGTAATCAAATGTCTAAAAAAGTCCAGGACTAGATGAATTCAGAATTGCATTCTACCAAACTTTTCAGGAAGACTTAATATCTATTCTTCTCAAACTATTCCAAAAAATAGAAATGGAAGGAAAGATTCTAAATACATTCTACAAGGCCAGCATTACCCTAATACCAAAACCAGAAAATGACACTATGAAAAAAAAACTAAAAACCAATATCCCTGATGAACATAGTTGCAAAAATCCTCAACAAATATTAGCAAATTGAACTCAGCAATACATTAAAAGGACCATTTATCATGACCAAGTGGCATTTATTCTGGAGATGCAAGAATGGTAAAATAGTCACAAATCGATGTGATACACCACATCAACAAAATGAAGGATAAAAATCATATGATCATCTTGATACAGAAAAAGCCTTTAACAAAGTTTAATATCTATCCATGATAAAAACTCTCAACAAAGTAGGTTTAGAGGAAACATACCTCAACATAATTAAGGCTGCCTATGAAAAACCCACAGCTAACATCATACTAAATGGTGAAAAACTGAGAGTTTTGCTCTAAGATTAGGAACAAAACATGGATGTCTATTTTCACCACTTTTATTCAAAATAGTACTGGAAGTCCTCGCCACAGCAATCAGACAAGAAAAGGAAATAAAAGGCATTCGAATTGGTAAGGGAGAAGTAGAACTGTCACAATTTGCTGGTAGTGTGTGTGTGTGTGTGTGTGTGCGCGCGCGCGTGTGTGTGTATCCCTCAAGAATCCACCAAAAAACAATTAACAATAAACCAATGAATTCAGTAAAGTTGCAGGATACAAAATTAATATACAGAAATCTGTTGCATTTCTATACACTAATAACAAAGTAGCAGAAAGAGAAATTAAGAAAAAACCATTTACAATTGTACCAAAAAGAATAAAATACCCAGAATAAACTTAAGCAAGGTGGTGAAAGGCCTATACTCCAAAAACTATAAAACACTGATGAAAGGTAAAACAAACAATCCTAAAATTTGTATGGATCCACAGAAGAGCTTAAATAGCCAAAGCAATCTTGAAAAAGAAAACAAAACTAGAGGTATCACAATTCCAGGCTTTAAGTTATATTACAAAGCTGCAGCAATCAAATGGTGTGGTACTGACACAAAAACAGACACAGAAGTCAATGGAACAGACTAGAAAACCCAGAAATAAACCCACAATTATATGGTCAACTAATCTTCAACAAAAGAGGAACAAATATAATATGGGAAAAAGATAGTCTTGTCAACAAATGGTGTTGGGAAAACTAGTCAGCTACATGCAAAAGAATGAAACTGGATCACTTTATTTCACCATACACAAAAATAAACTCATAATGGATTAAAGACCTAAATGTGAGATTTGAAACTATAAAAGTCCTTGAAGAAAGCACAGGCAGTAATTTCTCTGGCATTGGCTGTAGCAACTTTTTTTTAGATAGGTCTCCTGAGGCAATGGAAACAAAAGCAAAAATAAACTATTGGGACTACGTCAAAATAAAACGCTTCTGCACAGTGAAGGAAACAATCAATGAAACTAAAAGGCAACCTATGGAATGGGAGACGAGATTTGCAAATGAAACATCTGATAAAGAGTTAGCAATCCAAAACATATGAAGAACTTCTAAAACTCAACACCCAAAAAAATGAATAACCCAATTAAAAAATGGGCAGAAGACATGAATAGACATTTTTCCAAAGAAGATATATAGATGGCCAACAGACACATGGAAAGATGCTGAACATCACTCATCATTAGGGAAGTGCAAATCAAAACTATAATGAGATATCTCACCTGTCAAAATGGCTAAAATCAACAACATAAGAAACAACATGTATTGGCAAGAAGGTGGAGAAAAGAAGACCAAATGTGAGACCTTATGCACTGTTGGTGGGAAAACAAATTGGTGCAGCCATTGCAGAAAACACTATGGAGTTTCCTCAAAAAGTTAAGAATAGAACTACCCTATGATCCAAGAATCACAGTACTGGGTATTTACCCCCAAAATACAAAAACATAATTCAAAGCAATACATGCCCCCCTATTTATTGCAGCATTATATACAATAGCCAAAATATGAAAAGAAGTCCAAGTGTTCATCAATAGATGAATAAAGAAGATGTGGTATATATAGCCATGGAATACTATTCAGCCATAAAAAGGAATGAAATCTTGTCATTTGCAGCAGCATAGATGGAGCTAGAGAGTATAATGCCAAGAGAAATAAGTCAGAGAAAGACAGATTCACTCATGTGGAATTTAAGAAACAAAACAATGAGCAAAGGAAAAAGAAAGAGAAACCAAGAAACAGATTCTTGCCTATAGAGAACAAACTGATGGCTATCAGAGGGGAGGTGGGTGGAGGGATGGTTGAAATAGGTGATAGGGATTAAAAGTACACTTATGATGAGCACTGAGTAATGTATACAATTCTTGAATCACATATTGTACCCCTGAAACTAATATAACACTAGATGTTAACTATACAGGAATTAAAATAAAAAGCGTAATTAAAAAAACATCGATGAAAGAAATCGAAGATGTCACAAATGGAAAGATAGTCCATGCTCATGGATTGCAAGAATTAATATCATTAAAATGTCCACACTACTGAAAGTAATCTACAGATTTAATACAATTCCTACCAAACCACCAATATCATCTTTCACAGAACTACAACAAATAATACTAAAATATGTGTGGAACCACAAAGACTCTGAATAGCTATGGCAATCTTGAGAAAGAAGAATGAAACCTGAAGGTATTACAATCCCAGATTTCAAGACATATAACCAAGTTATAGTAATAAGAATATTATGGTATTAGCACAAAAATAGACACATAGATTAATGGTACACTATAGAGAGCTCAGAAATAACCCCTTAATTATATGGTTAATTAATCTACAACAAAGGAGGCAAGAACATGCAATGGGGAAAAGTGTCTCTTCAACAAATGGTTTTGGGAAAACTGGACAACTACATGCAAAAGAATGAAACTAGACCACTTTCTTACTCTATACACAAAAATAAATTCAAATTGGATTAAAAACCTAAATGTGAGACAGACCTGAAGCCATAAAACTCCTAAAAGAAAACATACACTGTAATCTTGGATAGAAGCTCTAGCAACCTTTTTCTAGATACGTCTCCTAAGGCAAGGGAAACAAAAGCAAAAATAAACTATTGGAACTTCAAAATAAAAATCTCTTGCATAGCTAAGGAAACCATCAACAAAAGGACACGGCAACCTACTAAATGAGAACAGATATTTGCGAACAATATATATAGGATGCTAATAACCAAGATATATAAAGTATGTATACAACTGAACACCAAAAACCAAATAATCCCACTAAGAAATGGGCAGAGGATCTGAACAGACATTTTTTCAAAGAAAACAGACAGGTGGCCGACACATGAACAGATAATCATCATCAGGGAAATGCAAATCAACACCACAATAAGATAGTACCTTCTACCTGCCAGAGTGGCTAGAATCAAAAAGACAAGAAATAGGGGTGCCTGGGTGGCTCAGTCGGTTAAGCATCCAACTCTTGGTTTCAGCTCAGATCATGATCTCACAGGTCATGGGACTGAGCCCCTCATGACTCTCCCCACTCAGCAGGGAGTCTGCTTGAAGATTCTTTCCCTCTGCCCCTCCCCGATGTGTGCACGTGTGCTCTCTCTCTAAAATAAATAAATCTTTTTTAAAAAGACAGGAAATAACAAGTGTTGGTGAAGATGTAGACAAAGGGAACACTGTTGGTAGGAATGTAAATTGGTGCAACCACTGTAGAAAATATGGAGGTTCCTCAAAAAATGAAAAATAGAAATACCATATGATCCAATAATTCCACTGCTATGTATTTACCCAAAGAAAATAAAAACACTAATGCAAAAAGATATATATACCCCTATGTTTATTATTGCAAGATTATTTATAACAACCATGATTTGGAAGCAACCTTAGTGCCCATCAATAGATGAATGGGTGAAGGAGATGTGATCTACATACAATGGAATATTAGCCATAAAAAGGAATGAAATCTTGCATTTTCAGCAACATGAATGGACCTGGAGGGTATTATGCTAAGTGAAACAAGTCACACAGAGAAAAATAAATACCATATGATTTTATGTATATGTAGAATATAAAAAACAAAGCAAAAACAAACAAACAAACAGAAACAGACTCACAGAAATAGAGAACTCATGGTTGCCAGAGGAGAGGGGTGGAGGATGGGTAAAATGGTAAGGGGAGCAGGAGATACAAGCTTCCAGCTAGAGAATGAATAAGACACAGGAATGAAAGGCACAGCACTGTAATAGCATTGTATGGTGCCCGAGGGCAGCTACGCTTGTGGTAGGCAGAGCATAACATATAGACTTCTCAAATCACTACGTAGTGCTCCTGAAACTAATATAACATTGTGTGCCAACTATACTTCATTTAAAAAAAAATGTGTTAACTGCTTTTAGGCTTTTGGTAAGGTTTCTGGTCAATAGCAGGGTAGTAGTAGTTAATTTTTTGGTGAGTCGAAAGTTCTATATGGACTTTGGATTGTGCAGGGGCTGGGCACCCCTAACTCCTATACTGTTCAAGGGTCAAATGTAATTGGTGGGGGTCAGATAAATACCATGCACTGTGCCAGGTGTTTATTTACATACTATCTCACTGCCAACATTTTATTTTTTTGCAGGTAAATTTTAAGTAGCATTAATAAATGATTCTAAAGGAAGTATAGGATTATAAAAGAAATGCAACATGTTGAAATAATCTGAAGCTGTACTCGGAGGCTGCGTGGGAAAACTAAGTCCTGCTCTCGCCCAGCCCAGCCCACTCCAGAGGTCCCAGGAAGTGTGAGTTGAGACCATCGAATGGTCTTTTTGCCCAAAAGAGACTTCGGACATTTGCTTTGGTTTTAATAATTATATTTAGTGCATTGAAGTTGTAGGTCAGAAAAGCTACTTCTTTCCTTACACTTTTAACGTCAGCCCAAATCCTATTCTTTTCATAAACTTAGCAAATTTTATCACTTTTTAAGGGAATTTTGAATGTCTGTTTCCACTTACAAACTTAATGGAATGCTTTAAAATATCTGAAAGAGCAATTATAAATTTAGCTTCTTCCATTTCGTTTTTACGTACTCCGGTTTTCTGACCAACTGTGGCCAAGAGGCCATAAGTGGGGGAGTTGCAAATTCTTCTCTTCAGAGGATAACTTTCACAAAGACATTTAGGCCATGTCCTCTCTTGTTACCCTTTGTTACTGGGAGACTGAATATAGAGTGGAAAATGGCCAGACCATATATAGAAATAGAACTCTGACCCACAACCTGTAGCAACCAGCCCAGGAAACCAACCTGTTATCTGCAATAATCAGACCAGAAAGCCAGCCAGACTTGTAGGAGGTCAGACTGTTTTATCTCTCATGACAGTCCAGGAAGCCAAACAATAACTCCTAAAACAATCAGCCCCAAATGGCAGGGACTTGATTAATAACTGACAGCTTAGCTAATTTTTACCCCTACTTCCAACTTAGGATCAACCAGGGAAAGCCAAATGTGCCCCCTAACCAATCGCATAGGATGCCCTGCTTCTAGGTAGCCCACCTCCAGCTTCCCCATGCCAACAGCCTCCAACTAGATCACTCCTGGAGTCTTCCCCCTTTCCCACTCTAAAACTTCCTCACTCCTATTTCTACCATTGAGTCTCGGCCAAAATGCAATTGACAGCGGCTGACTCCTTTAATACAGCAAGCTTGGAATAAATCGATTTTGCTTGCTCTCATTTGGTTGATCTTTATTTTCACTAGGTTATTTATCCTCTGTAGCCTCTAGCTTCCTGATCCATTAAATGGGGCTATTTGATCGTACCAGGCAGTGTCACTTTGAAGTTCTTAATGTCTTACATTGAATTCAATGTGCCAGGCAATAGAGGAAACCACAGGATGAATACAAAGCATCTTCTTTGAGGTGTGGGTTTCAATGATTAGGGGAGAAAGACCATATCAAAACAAACACAGATATATTTTGGAACTAAATGTAAAATGTAAGTGAATTTTTTAACGTAAAATAACAAAATTCAAAGGAATTGCTTATATTGAGCTGCTTCATCTCGACCCCTGGGTTATGCCTTTCCTTTTCTCCCTTCATTGGGACTTGGGAGGAAAAGTCTGAGAAATATTGACATATGCTAAAAGCACCTTGTCGGCCTTGAGATTCTAGAACAGTGGTTCCCTTGGGAGGGTTTGAGACCTTTTCGAGAGGTCTACCAAGGCAAAACTACTTTCATAGTAACACGAAGACATTATCTGCCTTCTCACTCTTGTTCTCTCAGTGTGCGGTGGGGTTTCCAGAGGCTACCCAACGTGTGACATGGCCGCAGACTGAACACAGAAGCAGTTATGAGCATCCAGCTGCTTTGTATTAAGTCAGACATTAAAAATATAAAACAATGTACTCTTCTCACATTATTTTGAAAAACAGTTATTTTTCATTAAAACAAGCAGTGGGTTTATTGCTATTTTAAAATTAAGAAAATTTTTTAATTTCTCAGTTTTATTTTCTAATATACAAAATATTACTAGATATGATTCACACAAACAAAATTTTTTTAGGGTTCTCAATTCTGTTTTAAGAGTATGAAGGCGTTTGGTGGCCAAGAAGTATAAGAATCACTGCTTTATAGCAGTAGAAATTTGAACCAGAGCCAACCATGGCATTCACATTGAGCTTGGACAGTACGGCTCCAAGTGTGAGGGGGGCAGAAAGACCAATGCAAACTTTCCACTCTCAGTGCATGTGAAATCCATCTTCTGGTCAATGTTAATGACCCTCACCGAAGCTCAGGATCCAGCACAAGGCCTGCATTGGTGCTTCTGCTCAGACGAAGCCCTCACCCCTGACTGATGCCTGCTGACTTCTTGATCTTTATTTCCCAGCTGTGTGTCCTGGGCTGCCCAGTTTGATGAGGACTGCTGCAGTCTCTTTTGTGTATCCTGCCACATCGAGCACATATTTGTGTATATATGTTGGATTCCAGGCTGCCTTACTTAGAAATTCTGGAGTCTCAAGGGAGGAAATAGGACCACTAATATTAGTGAACTAGCATGCAAAAAGTGGTCAGAACTACAGATCCCGATGCTGGTTAGAGGCCCACTGTAAAAACACAGTGTACATTGAGCTTGCACACGACATGCAGGAAGCAATCTCATTAAAGATATTTCCTTCAAATAAGGAGGACAGTGTATTTATTCATTACCGTATCTGTAGCAGAGCTGGCAGAGAGTAGATGTTCAATAAACAGTCGTTGACTGAATGAATAAATAAGTGAGTGAATGCGTTAACCTTCCCTGATACCAGATTCTTCCAACCAAGAGATTTAGAAAGCATACCCAGGAAAGTAAAATAAGGTAAAAATGGAAATGACAGTTGACTGTGCAACGTATTAAATCAAGATGGGTAGAGCTATGGTAGATGTTGGCTCCATACAATGGCTGAGTGGGAAGAAGTCCTGATTGTGAACGGAGAGAAAATATTTTTACTATACATGTTGCTACTTCTCCAGCCATCTGCCAGCTCTCTGCTGGCCACCAACCACCAGCCCACCACTGAAATGAGTCACAGTCCAATACAGAACTACAGCTGCCTTCTGAGGTGAGGTGACACCGAAGATTTTTTTTGCAGGACATACAGAGGCCAATGTAGAAGGCCAGTGCAGGGTACCTGGGAGGCTATCAATCCCCATGTACAAATGCTGTATTGAGCAAACTCCTGAACTCATCTGCTGTGTGGTTCTCGTGACTGACTTCCACTTGGTCCCTCCAACTGGAGACAGATCCAACCAGAAGGCAGCTTGAACAAGACTATCATGATATTAGCACCCTGTTATTCCCTATCCATGGGAAAAGGGTAAAGGAGAGTTTTCTGGGCATGTGAGCATTTGAATTTGGGCTTTTAAACAAACTCTCAAAGGCAAATGCTGGCTCTCATTTTCATTCAGCCTAACTGGAAACAATAAGTACCAGGGTATGCAAGATAGGATTTTGCTGCCATATTTAACATTGATTTGTCCATGAAATTAGACTTTTGAAAGGACCAGCTTTTGCTGACTCATTCTATTATGTCTTCATTTTATATTCAATATATCATTTTTTAATGTGACTTTCTTTCGGTTAAGTCTTTCTTTTTCTCTATCTAATTTCCTAAGTTAGATTCATTTGACAATTCACTCCACAAATTGTTGTGTCTATTGTATGGCAGCCATTGTTTTACGTACTGGAGACAGAGTAGTGTTGCTTAACTCACTAATTTTTTAATACTGGTATTTAAGACCATAAATTTCTCTGCCTCATTAGGGGATATCTTCCCCTTCATGGACCTAGTCAGCAAAGACTGAAAGAAGTAGGTGTTTCTTAAAATGCCCAGTTTTCAACAAAAATCCAAAGGCATACAAAGAAACGGGGAAGTGACATCACCAAAATGGTGATGTAGGAGACCCCAGCCTCCTTCCCCAGACAAAGATCAATAATTAGACAACTATCCATGGACAAAACCAGCACTGGAAGAGCCCTAGAATCCACTCAAGTAACTTCAATACAGTGGAACAAAAATCCCAAAAGTAACTGCACAAAAAGTGAAGGGAGACAGTGTCATTGTGTCTGTATCATCCCATCCCCCAAGCCAGCATTACTCGGTGCCAAGAAAGAATTTCACAACTAGAAAGCTTCCCTCACTAAGAAAGACAGAGGTGCTTTTGCGGCCCCAATGAAGGTTCCACGTCAGTTTTATCCCACAAAGATGGGGTATAGAATGGGCTATACAGGGACAGCTGGGAGCAAGGAAGAAAAGCAGTAGCAGTCACACAAAGGGAGTGATCACAGTTCACAGTGACTTGCTTTATAGATAAACCCAGAAGCTTTCAACATAGAAGAAGGAACCAATGGCCAGCATTTCTGCTGTGGGCTTCCTGCAGATTTCACCAGTTTTTACCCCACAGGTGTTTGGATTCACTGATGCCAGTCAACTGAGTCCCTCCCTGCTCCTTTTCCCTGCCCTAGAACAGAACTGGCAGCCATCCCAGGCCTCTGCACCTACTGGAATGCCAAACAGCAGCCTATTCAACCCCCTTGAACGACCCCCACCACCAAGAACACAACTGAGGCTAGCCCCTCCAGCTGTACTCTTGCATGCTGCTGACCTGATGCACATCACTGGCCTCCACTGCAACACACATGCCCAGGGAGAGATTACACGGTCAAGGGAGAGCGCACATAGCCAGGGCAGCACAGCTGCCAGTGAGCCTCCACTTGGCGCTGACCCTTGTTGCCTGGTCTGGCCCCCACCACTATGTTTGTATCTGCCACCTACCTGACACTCTATGGACACCTGCAGCTGGTCTCCAGAGCTGAGTATGTGTACACCACTGGCTTCAGCCACAGCTGCTGCCTGCCCTGGTCTCTAGCCATGGACATGAAGGCATCTCACTGAGGATTCCAAGAGGATCCCTTGCAGCCACTGCAGACCACCAACAGCATCTGCCAAGGACCACACAGTTGTCAAAGCTATGGACTCCAATAGCTTGAGCCAAAAAACACACCAAACCTCCCTAGACCCAGTGCTACCACACACCCCTGCAATTCACACCCTGCACCACTAAACCTGGGATCACAGCACACTCCAGTGTGCCCTCACATGCAAGTGAAAGTCTTCCCTTAACCAAATGAGTCCATAAAGTCTGGAAGAGGCGACTGCTTCCTCAAATGTGCAGGCACCTATGCAAAGCTACAGGAATTACAAAGAATCAGGAAAAAAGACACAACCAAAAGAATACAGTAAACCTCCAGTAACTGGCCTCAAATAAATGGGGATCTAGGAATTGCCCAACAAAGAATACTAGAAAATTGTCCTAAAGATCCTCACAGAATTATAGGAGAATACAGATGAATAATTAACAATATCAAGAAAATGATTCAAGAACAAAATGAGAAGGTTAATGGAGGTAATAAACAACAACAACAACAACAAAAAGACATAAAAAAAGAACCACACAGAAATTGGAACTGTAGAATATAATAACTGAAGAATTCAACTGAGAGCTTCAACAGACGTGACCAAGTAGAAGAATAAGTGAGGCCCAAGACAGATCAACTGAAATTTTCCAAATCAGAGGAGCAAAAAGGAAGAAAAGTAGGGAAAAAAGTAAATAAAGCCTATGTGATCTACAGGATACTATCAAAAAACCAATTTGAGAATTATTAGAGTCCCAGAAGAGAAATAAAGAGAGAGGGAGATGGGGGAAGAGCTTAATTAAAGCAATAATGGCTAAGAAGTTCCTAAATCTGGAGAGAGATTTGGATAGCCAAGCCCATGAAGCTCATAGGTAACCAAACAAAATCAACTTAAACAGATCCTCTCCAAGACTCATTTTAATAAAAATGTAAAAAATCAAAGACAAAGGGAGAACCTTAAAAGCAGCAAGAGAAAAAATAACTCACAAAGGAACCCCCATAAGGCTATCAGGTTTCTCAGCAGAAATTTTACAGATCAGGAGAGAGTGGGATAATATATTCAAGGTACTAAAAGGAAAAAAAAGAAAATGCTAACCAAGAATACTTTACCGAGAACTATCCTTCAGAAATGAAGGAAAGATAAAGACTTTCAAAGACAAACAAAACCTGAGGGACTTCATCACCATTAGACCTGCCTTACAAGAAATGCTGAAAGGAATTCTTCAAGCTGAAATGAAAAAACACTGATCAGTAACATGAAAACATATGAATAAATATACAACACACTGGTAGAGGTAAGTATATAGTCAGATTCAGAATACTCAAATACCATAATATCAACAATTTGTTGATAGATACACAATATAAAAAAGGGGAATTGTGACATTAAAACGTAAAAGGAGGGGAAATAAAAGGCTACAGATTTATATGCAACTGAAGTTGTTAGTGTAAACTGTTCAATCAGATGTTATATGTAAGACAGTATCCACAAGACAAAAACCTATAGTGCATTCACAAAAGATAAAGAGAAAAGAATCAAAGCATACAACTGCAGAAAATCGTAATTCCAAAAGGAAGGCAGCACCCCCCAAAAAAAGCTGGGGTGGCAATACTTATATCAGACAAAATAGACTTTAAAACAAAAACCATAATAGGAGACAAAGAAGGGCATTACATAATGATAAAGGGATCAATCCAACCAGGGGATATAACAATTATAAATATCTATGCCCTCAACTTAGATGCACTTAAATACATAAAGCATTATTGACATATATAAAGGGAGAAATTGACAGTAATACAATAACAGTAAGAGACTTTAACACTTTTTTCACATCAATGGATAAATCACCCAGGCAGAAAATTAAGGAAACAGTGGCTTTGAATGACACATTAGACCAGACGCACTTAACAGATATATATAGAATATTTCATTCAAAACCAGCAGAATGCACATTCTTTTTAATTGCACATAGAACGTTCTCCAGGATAGATCACATGTCAGGCCACAAAAAAGCTTCAATAAATTTAGGAAGACTGAAATCATATCAAGCATGTTTTCTGACCACAAAAATATGAAACTAGAAATCAATTACAAGAAAATAAACTGGAAAAAAACACAAACAACTGCAGGCTAAACAACATGCTACTAAACAACCAATGGGTTAACAGAGAAATCAAAGAGGAAATAAAAAAATACCTGGAGGCAAATGAAAATGGAATATGATCGTCCAAACTCTTTGGGATGTAGCAAAGGGAGTTTTAAAAGGGAATGTATATTGATATAGGCCTACTTCAAGAAACAAGAAAAATCTCAAATAATAGCAATCTAACCTGACACTTAAAGGAGCCAGAAAAAGAAGAACAACCAAAGCCCAATGTTAGTAGGAAAAGAAAATCATAAAGATCAGAGTGGAAATAAATGGAGACTAAAAAAAAAGTTAAAAAAAAGCATCAACGAAACCAAGAGCTGGTTCTTTGAAAACATAGACAAACTGATAAGCCTTTAGCCAGAATAATCAAGAAAAAGAGAGGACTCTAAATAAAATCAGAAATGAAAGAAAAGTAACAACCAGAACCTCACAAATATAAAGAATTATAAGAGATTACTACAAAAAAAATTATATGCCAAGAAATTGGACAACCTAGACAAAAATGGAAAAATTCCTAGAAACATTCCATCTTCCAAAATGGAATCAGGAAGAAATGGAAAATATGAATAAATAGATCACTAGTAAAAAAAAAATTGGTAATAAAAAACATCCCAATGAACAAAAGTCCAGGACTAGATGGCTTCATAGGTGAATTCTACTAAATATTTTAAAAAGAGTTAATATTCATTCTTCTCAAAATAGTCCAAAAAATAGAAGAAGGAAAACTTCCAAATTCATTCTATGAAGCCAGCATTACCCTGATGCCAAAAGCAAAGACACTCAAAAGGAAAAAGAAAAAGGAAAGAAAGAAAACTATAAGCCAGTATTCTTGATAAACACAAATGCAAAAATCCTCAACAAAATATTAGCAAACCAAATTCAATAATACCTTGAAAGGATCATTTATCACAATCAAGTGGAATTTATTCTGGGGATGAAAGGATGGTTCAATATCTGCAAATCAATCATTGTGATACATCACACTAAAAAATGAAAGACAAAAATATGATGATCTCAATAGATGCAGAAAAGCATTTGACAAAATCCAATATCCATTCATTATAAAACTCTCAACAAAGTGGGTTTAGAAGAAATGTACCTCAATATAATAAAGGCTGTATATAAAAAAAACCACAGCTAATATCATATTCATATTCTGTGAATATTCAAAACAGCTTTCCCTTTGAGATCAAGACCAACACATGGATGTCTACTCTCACCACCTTTATTCAAGATAGGGCTGCAAGTCCTAGCCATAGCAATGAGACAAGAAAGAAAAGGAATCCAAATTTTTTTTTTAAGATTTTATTTATTTATTTGACAGAGATAGAGACAGCCAGCGAGAGAGGGAACACAAGCAGGGAGAGTGGGAGAGGAAGAAGCAGGCTCATAGCAGAGGAGCCTGATGTGGGGCTCGATCCCATAACGCCGGGATCACGCCCTGAGCCGAAGGCAGACGCTTAACCGCTGTGCCACCCAGGTGCCCCGAAAAGGCATCCAAATTGATAAGGAAGAAGTAAAACTTTCACTATTTGCAGATGACATGATACTATACATGGAAAACCCTAAGCACTCCACAAAAAAACAATTAACAGTAGCAACGAATTCAGTAAAGTTGCAGAACACAAAATCAATATCCAGAAATCTGTTACATTTCTATACACTAATAATGAAACAGCAGAAAGAAAAATTAAGAAAACAATCCCATTTACAACTGCACCAAAAATGATGAAATAGCTAGGAATAAATTTAAACAATAAGGTGAAACACCTGTTTCTAAAACACTGATGAAAGAAATTGCAGACATCCATCACAAACAAATGGAAAAATATTCCATGCTTAAGGACTGAGACAACAAATATTCTTAACATGTTCATATTACTCAAAGAAATCTATGGACTTGTTGCAGTCCCTATCAAAATACCAATAGCATTTTTCAAAGAACTAGAATACTACTAAAATGTTATCAAGCCGCAAAAGACCTCAAATAATCAAAGCAATCTTTATAAAGAACAAAACTGGAGGCATCACAGTCACAGATTTCAAGATATACTACAAAGCTACAGTAATCAAATTAGCATATTGCTGACACAAAAATAGACACATAGATCAATGGAACAGAACAGAGCTCAGAAATAAACCCATGGTTATATGGTCAATTAATCTTTGACAAAGGAGGCAAGAATATACAATGGGAAAAAGATAATCTCTTCAACAAATGGTGCTGGGAAAACAGGACAGCAACATGCAAAAGAATGAAACTAGACCACTTTCTTTTTCCATACACAAAAATAAATTCAAAATGGATTTAAAACTTAATGTGAGACAGACCTGGAGCCATAAAATTCCCAAAAGAAAATATGCACAGTAATCTTGGACATCAGCATTAGCAACATTTTTCAGAGTACATTTTTCTAGATAAACTATTGGGATGTCACTAAAATAAAAAGCCCTTGCACAGTTAAGAAAACCATCAATAAAACAACCTGGCAACTACTGAATGGGAGAAGATATTTGCAAATAATATATTTGATAGGGGTTAATACACAAAATATATAAAGAACATATACAATTGAACATCATAGAACAAATGATCCCATTAAGAAATGAGCAGAGGATCTGAACAGACATTTTTCCAAAGAAAACATTTGGATGGTCAACAGACACATGAAAGGTGATCAACATCACTAACCATCAGGGAAATGCAAATCAAAACCACAGTGAGATATCATTTCATGTTAGTTAGAATGGCTAGAATCAAAAAAGACAAGAAATAGCAAGTGTTGGCAAAGATGTGGACAAAAGAGAACCCTCGTGCACTGCTGGTGGAAATGTAAATTGGTGCAACCACTGTGGAAAACAATATGGAGGGTCCACAAAAAATTAAAAATAGAATTACCATATGATCCAGTAATACCACTAGTAGGTATTTATCCAAAGAAAACACAAACGCTAATGCAATAAGATTCACATACCCTTATGTTCTTTGCAGGATTATTTACAATAGCCAAGATATGGATGCAACCTAAGTGTTGATAGATTAATGGGTAAAGAAGATATGCTATGTATGTATACAATTGAATATTACTCAGCCATAAAAAAGAATGAGATCTTGCCATTTTCCACAACCTGGATAAACCTAAAGGGTATTATGCTAAGTGAAAGAAGTCAGATAGAGAAAGACAAATACTATAGGATTTCATGTATATGTGGAATCTAAAAAAACAGAACAGACAAAAACAGAAACAGACTCAAAAACAGAGAACAAATGTGATTGTTAGAGGGGTGAAGAGTAGGGGGAATGGGTGAAATAGGTGAAGGGAGTTAAGAGGTAAAAGCTTACAGTTATAAAACAGTAAGTCACAGGTATTAAAAGCACAGTATAGGGAATATAGTCAATACTGTAATAATGTTATATGACAGATGGTAACTCCATTTATCATGGGGAATGTTGCATATGTATAGAATTATCAGATCACTATGTTGTACACCTGAAACTAATAACATTGTATATCAACTATATTTCAATAATGAAACTTAAAAAAAAAAGGCAGGAAAAGAAGAAACACTACCCAAAGAAAACTACCCAAAGCCACCTATAGATTCAAGGCAATTCCTATCAAAATTTCAATGGCATTTTACACAGAAGTAGAAAAAACAATCCTTGAATTTGTATGGAATTACAAAAGACCTCAAAAAGCCAAAGTAATCTTGAAAAAGAAGAACAAAGTTGGGGACATCACACTTCCTAATTGGAAACAATACTACAAAGCTACAGTAATCCAATATTCGTCCTGGAATAAAAGTAGACAGACCAGTGGAAGAGAATCAAGACCCCAGAAATAAACCCTTGCACATATAGTCAACTAATATTTGACAAGGGAGCCAAGACACTCAATGCGGAAAGAATAGTTTCTTTATGAATGTTGCTGGGAAAAGTGGATAACCACACTCTGAAGAATGAAACTAGACCCCTGTTTTATACCACTCACAAAAATGAACTCCAAATGAATTAAAGACATAAACATAACAACTGAAACAGGAAAACTCCTAGAAGATGATAGGGAGGAAGCTCCTTGATATTGATCTTGACAATGATCTTTTTGAATATGAAACCAAAAGCACAAGCAACAAAAGCAAAAATTAGTAAGTGGGACTATATCAAACTACAAAGTTTCTGCAAGGCAAAAGACCCTATTAACAAAATAAAAAGGCAAACACATGGAATGGGAAGAAATATTTGAAATCATACATCTGATAAGGGGTTAATATCCAAAATACTCAATAGAAAATAATGCAATTCAAAAACTGACAGAGGATTTGAATAAACATTTTTGCAAAAAAGACATATAAATGGGCAATAGGTGCTCAACACCACTAATCATCATAGAAATGCAAATTAAAACCAAATGAGATATCACCTCACACCTGTTAGAATGGCTATCATCAAAAAGACCAGAACTAACAAGTGTTGATGAGGATCTGGAGAAAAGGGAGCTCCTGTGCACTACTGGTGTGAATTTAAATTCTTGCAATCACTATGGAAAACAGTATGGAAGTTTCTCCAAAATTAAAAATAGAACTACAATATGGTCCAGGAACCCAACTTCTGGATATACATCCAAAAAATATTAAAACAGAATCTCAAAGAGCTATCTACATTGCCATGTTCATTGCAGCATTTTTCACAATAGCCAAGATATGGAAACAATCTTTATTTGTCTACAGATGAATGGATAAAGAGAATGTGATATATAAATACAATGGACTATTATTCAGCCATGAAAAAAGAAATCCTGTCATTTGTAACAACTTGGATGAACCTTGAGAACATTATGTTAAGTGAAATAATTCAGACAGAGAAAGATAAATACCATATGATATCACTTATCCATGGAACCTAAAAAAAAAACCCACTTTGGAAACATAGTAAAATGATGGTTATTAGGGGCTGGAGATGGGGGATATGGGGAGATGTTAGTCAAAGAATACACACTTCCTGTCATCAGATGAATAAATTCTAGAGATCTAATGTACAGCATGGTGACTAGAATTAATAATACTCTAGTATATACTTGAGAGTTGTAAAGAAAATATATCTTAAATGCTCTCACCACAAAAAAGAGATGGTAATTACGTTAACATGATGGGGGTGTTACCAAATACTATGGTAGTAACCATTTTGCAATATATTGGTATATCAAATCACCACATTGTATACTTTAAACTTTCACAATGTTATATGTCAATTATATTTCAATACAGCTAGAAAAAAGATGTTTCTAGAGGTCAGCTGGGAAGATGGCAAAGTAGGAGGAGCCTAAGCTCACATCCTCCCACAAATACAACTAGATAACATCCATTCCAGCATAAATAACCCAGAAAATGACCCAAACACTGATGAACAAACGCTCCAACTAAAGGAAGGAAAGAGGCCACACTGAAGAAAGTGGGAAGGGCAAAGACATGGCCACAGTCCATCTGCAGTGGGGAGGGAACCCATGGCACCAAGAAGGGCAGAAAACAAACTTTTACACTGATGAGACCGTGAATGGGGAGGAGGAATCTCCATCATACTTGCCTTTGAAAGTGAAAGGGGCTGAATTTCATGAATTCTCCAAACCAGTGGGATCTAAAGCTTGAAATTTTAAAAATCAGTGGGCTCAGCTCTGGAAGGGCCCTGAGGTTTTAGGAAGTGGAGTCCCCACCCTTAAAGAGAAAGCATGACAAGCAAACTATGCAGATACGACATAGAACTAGCAGTTTGAAAACACTCTGGGGGCAGATGTGAGGGACAGTGATTTGCTCATCTCAGAGCACAGCCCAGAGAAACAGGGATCATGGGGAGACCCCTCCAGGAACAAAGGAACTAGCAGGTGCCATTTCCCTCCCCCATTTCCCCAGCATAAACAATGGCTACCTGTGGGAACCAGCGTAGCTCTAACACTCCTCACCTAACTTGCTTGCACCAAGACTCTCCCCCCCAACCCATGCTTCCCAGTCATGCTTGCCTCAGTCCTGGTATTGTGCACCTATTTCCCGAAGACCTGAGCAAACCCTGCCAAGACCCCCATGTTTTGAGGGACCTCAGTTTCAGCAGTGGCGGGTCTTGTTTCACCATCAGACCACTGCACACCTTGCTATCCACAATAGGCAAAGACAGCCTCTGCAGACAACTGGATGGACTGAAGGAAAAAGAGGCCAAGACTCAGTAGCAGAGCATACACAGCACACAAAGGAAATACTCCCTGAAGCACCAGGTCTATGGGAACAGGGGACACTGCACTGTAGGGCACTACAGGACCTCTTCTTCATAAGGCTATTACCATTAAAAACAAGAGAAGTAGCTAACTTTCCTAATACAGAGAAATAGACACAGAAATTCAGACAAAATGAGGAGACAGAGGAATATGTCCCAAATGAAATAACAGGACCAAACCATAGCAAGAGACCAAAGCAAAATGTATATAAGTAATATGCATGATAGAGAATGTAAAATAATTATATTCACTGGATGAAGATACTCACTGGATTTAAGAAAAGAGTGGAGGAACTCAGAGAGATCCTAACGCAGATTTTTTAAAAAGTACCAATCAGAGATCAAGAACACAATAAATAAAATTAAAAATATACTTGCTAGAATGGCAGGCTAGATGAAGCAGAGGGACAAATTAATGACCTAGAAGACAGAGTAATGGAAAGTAACCAAGCTGAGCAAAGGAGAGGGAAAAAAATTATGCAAATTGAAATTAGTCTAGGGAACTCAGTGAGTCCAGCAAGTGTAATGTCTGCATTATAGAGATCTGAGAAGAAAAGAGAGATAAGGAAGCAAAAAATGTATTTGAAGAAATAATAGCTGAAAACTTACATAATCAGGAGAAGAAAACAGATAACCAAATCCAGGAGGCACAGAGAGCCCCCGCTGCCCTCCCCCCCACCCCGCAGAAATTCAACTCAAGGAGTTCCACAACAAGACACACAGTAATTAAAATGGCAAAAAATAGTGATGAAGAAAAAACATTTAAAGCAGCAAGAGAAAAGAAGACAGCTACATACAAAGGAAACACCATAAGGCTATAAGCAAATTTTTCAGGAGAAATCTTGCTGGCCAGAAGGGAGAGGATGATATATTCAAAGTGCTGGGACAGAAAAATCTGTAGTCAAGAATACCCTATCCAGCAAGGCTGTCATTCAGAATAGAAGGAGAGATAAAAGAGTTTCTCACATAAACAAAAACTAAAGGAGGTCATAACCAGTAAGCCAGTCCTACCAGAAATAGTAAAGAGAACTCTGAGTGAAAAGTGAATAAATGAGAGTATGAAAAGTAAAAAACACAAAAGCAACAAATATTTCTGTAAAAATCAGTCAAGGGATTCATAACATAAAAGGATGTAAAATATGATACTATATATCTAAAACGTAGGAGGAAAAGGAATAAAGAACGGATTTAAACTTAAGTGACCATCAACTTTATATAAACTGCTATATGCAGAAGATGTTACATACAAACCTAATGGTAACCACAAATCAAAAACCAGCAGTAAATATTCAAAGAATAAAGAGAAAGGAATCCAAGTATATCACTGAAGAAAGCCAACACCCATGAAAGAGAGCAAGAGAAGAAAGGATCAGAGAAAATCTATAGAAACAACCACAAAACAAATTACAAAATAGCTACAAATACATATTCATGAGTAATTACTCTGAAAGTAAATGGACTAAATGCTCCAATCAAAAGACACAGAGTGACAGAGTGGATAAAAAACCAAGATCCATCTATATGCTGTCTATAAGGGACTAATTTTAGACCTAAATATACCTGCAGATTGAAAGTGAAGGGATGGAAAACAATTATCATGGAAATGGATGCCAAAAGAAAGCCAGAGTCGCAATATTTACTTCAGATATAAACTTTAAAACAAAGATTGTAACAAGAGACAAAGAAGGACACTATACAATAATAAAAGGCACAATACAACAAGAGAATATAACAATTATAAATATTTATACATCCAACATGGGAGCACCCAAATACATAAAACAGGTAATAAAAAACATAAAAGAAATGATTGACAGTATTACAGCAATAGTAGGGGACTTCAATACCCCACTTACACTGATGGACAGATCATCCAAACAGAAAATCAACAAGGAAACAATGGCTTTGAATGACACACTGGACCAGATGGATTTAAAAGACATATTCAGAATATTCCATCCTAAAACAGCAGAATACACATTCTTTTCAAGTGCACACGGAACATTTTCCCGAGTAGATCACATGTTAGGCCACAAAACAAGTCTCAACAAATTAAAAATATTAAAATCATACCATGCATTTTTTTTTACCACAACATTATGAAACCAGAAATCAACCACAGGAAATAATCTGGAAAGATGACAAACACATAGAGGTTAAATAACACACTATTAAACAATGAATGGGTCAAACAAGATATCAAAGAAGTAATAAAAAATCACATGAAAACAAATGAAAATGGAAACACAATGGCCCAAGATCTTTGGGATGCAGCAAAAGCAGTTCTAAGAAGGGAACTTTATAGTAATACAAGCTTACCTCCAGAGGAAAGAAAAATCCCAAACAAATTAACCTTACACCTAAATGAGCTAGAAAATTAACAACAAAACCCAAATCCAGCAAAAAGAAGGAAATATAAAGATTAGAGCAGAAATAAATGATATAGAAACAAACAAAGAAACAAACAAAACCCCCAAAAGAATAGATCAATGAAACCAGGAGCTGGTTCTTAAAAAGATCAACAAAATTGATAAACCTCTAGCAAGACTCATTAAAAAAGAGAGAAAGAGAGAGGACCTAAATAAACAAAATTACTAATGAGAGAGGAGAAATAACAACCAACTCCACAGAAATACAAACAATTATAAGAGAAAACTATGAAAAACTGTATGCCAACAAACTGGGCACCTTAAAAGAAATGGATAAATTTGCAGAAATCCATAAACTACCAAAATTAAACCAGGAAGAAATAGAAATTTGAACAGAGCAATCACCAGCAATGAAATTGAATCAATAATAAAAAAACTCTGAAAACACAAATGTCCAGGACCAGATAGCTTCACAGGAAAATTCTACAAAACATTTAAAGAAAAGTTAATACCTACTCTTCTCAAATTATTCCAAAAAACAGAAGAGGAGGGAAAGATTCCAAATTCATTCTATGAGGCCAGTATCACACTGATACCAAAACCAGATAAAGACATCACAAAAAAAGGGGAACTACAGGCCAATATCTCTCATGAATATAGAGGGAAAAATCCTCAACAAAATATTAGTAACTCAAATCCAACAAATCCCACAATCACATGGGATTTATTCCAGGGATGCTAGGGCAGTTCAATATTCACAAATCAAGTAACATGATAGGTCACATCGATAAAAGAAAGGATAAAAACCACCTGATCATTTCAACAGATGCAGAAAAACATTTGACAAAGTACAACATCAATTCATGATAAAACCCCTATGCAAAGTAGATCTAGAGGGAACATATCTTAACATACTGAAGGCCTTGTATGAAAAACCTACAGCCAACATCATAACTAAATGATAAAAACAAAACCAAAAAAACACAGAGCTTTTCCCCTAAGGTCAGGAATAAGACAAGGATGTTCGCTCTCAACACTTTTTTATTCAACATAGTACTGGTAGTCCTAGCCATGGCAATCAGACAACAAAAAGAAATAAAAGGCATCCAAATCAGTAAAGAAGTAAAACTTTCACTATTTGCGGATGACATGATACTATACATGGAAAACCCTAAAGACTCCACCAAAAAACAATTAACAGTTTGAAACCAAAACAATTAACAGCAATGAATTCAGTAAAGTTGCAGGACACAAAATCAATATCCAGAAACCTGTTGCATTTTTATACAGTAAAAATGAAGCAGCAGAAAGAGAAATTAAGAAAACAATCACATTTACAATTGCACCAAAAACAATAAAATACCTAGGAATAAACTTAACCTATGAGGTGAAAGACCTTTATTCTGAAACTATAAAACACTGATGAAAGAAATTGAAGACATCACAAACAAATGGAAAAATATTCCAAGCTGAAAGATTGAGACAACAAATATTGTTAATATGTTCATATTACTCAAAGCAATCTACAGATTTGATGCAGTCCCTATCAAAATACCAGTAGCACATTTCAAACAACTAGAATAATACTAAAACATTATCAAGCCACAGAAGACCTCGAATAATCAATCTTTATAAAGAACAAAGCTGGAGGTATCACAGTCACAGATTTCAAGATCTACTACAAAGCTACAGTAATCAAATTAGTGTATTACTGGCACAAAAATAAGCACATAGATCAATGAAACAGAATACAAAGCCCAGAAATAAACCCATGATTATATGGTCAATTAATTTTTTACAAAGGAGGCAAGAATATACAAATGGTAAAAAGATAATCTCTTCAACAAATGGTGCTGGGAAAACAGGACAGCAATATGCATAAGAATGAAATTGGACCACTTTCTTACACCACATACAAATCTAAACTCAAAATGTATTAAAAACCTAAATGTGAGACCTGAAACCATAAAAATCCTACTAGAGGTCACAATTTCTGTGACAGCAACCATAGCAACATTTTCCTAGCTAGATCTCCTGAGGCAAGGGAAACAAAGCAAAAGTAAACTACGTGACTACATCAAAATGAAAAGCTCCTGGAAAGCAAAAGAAACAATCAACAAAACAAGAAGACAACCTATTGAATTGGAGAAGATATTTGCAAATGACATATCTAATACAGGGTTACTATCCAAAATATATGAAGAACTTATACAACTCAAAAAAACCCACAAATAATCGAAACAAAAAATGAGCAGAACACATGAACAGACATTTCTCCAAAGAAGACATACACATGGCTAACAGACACATGAAAAGATGCTCAACATCACTCATCATCAGGGAAATGCAAATCAAAACCCCAAGGAGAAATCACTTCACACCTGCCAGAATGATTAAAATTAAAAATACAAGAAACAATAAGTGTTGGTGAGGATGTAGAGAAAAGGGAACCTTCTTGTATTGTCCATAGGAATGCAAACTGGTGCAGCTACTGTAGAAAATAGTATGGAGGTTTGTCCAAAAAATTAAAAATAGAATTACCATATGGTCCAGTAATTTCACTACTGGGTATTTAATGAAAGAAAATGAAAACACTAATCTGAATAGATATATGCACCTCTATGTTTATTGCAGCATTATTTACAATAGCCAAATTATGGAATCAACCCAAGTGTCCAGTGATAGATGAATGGATAAAGAATATGTATACACACACACGCACACACAAATGGAATATTACTCAGCTGTAATAAAGAATGAAATCTTGCCATTTGCAAGAACATGGATGGATCTAGAGGTTATAATCCTAAGTGAAATAAGTCAGAAAAAGACAAGTACCATATGATTTCACTCATATGTGGAATTTAAGAAATAAAACAAAGAAAAGAAGACAAACAAAAAACCAGACTCTTAAATATAGAGAACAAGCTGGTGGTTAACAGAGGGGAGGTGGGTGAGGGGATGGGTGAAATTGGTGAAGAGAATCAAGAATATACTTATCATAATGAGCACTGAGTAATGTCTAGAATCATTGAATTGTCATATTATACACCTAAAACCAATATAATATCATATGTTAACTATACTGTAAGGAATAAAAAGAGTGGAAGACAGCAAACCAATATCTAGCTGAAAGAAAGAAATAATAAAGATTAGAATAGAGATAAACAAAATAGAGACCTAAAGAACTAATGGAGAAAAATCAATGAAACCAAGAATTGATTGTTCAAAAAGATCAAAAAAATTGACAAAACTTTAGCTAGAGTGACTAAAAAAAATAGAAAGTCCTCAAAAACTAATATCAGAAATGACAAAGGGGGTATTACAGTAGATTTTACAGAAATAAAAAGGATTATAAGAGAATACTATGAACAATTGTACATCAAGTTCAATATCTCAGATAAAGTGGACAAATTCCTAGAAACACACAAAACAATTAACAATTCTCCTCAAACTCTTCCAAAAAAAAATGAAGAGGAGGGAGTACTTCTAAACTCATTCTATGCATTACACCGATACCAAATCTCAACAAAGACTACTACAAGAAAATTGCAGACAATACCCCTGATGAATATTGCTGTTAAAATCCTCAAGAAAAATACTAGCAGACAGAATTTAACAGCACTTTAAGAGGATTATATACCATGACCCAGTGGGATTTATTCCTGGAATGCAAGGATGGTTCAACAAACAAATATTAATCAATGTAATATACCACATTAATAGAAGGGGGGTGAGAGGAACCTATGATTTTCTCAATTGATGCAGAAAAGGCATTTGATGAAATTTAACACCTCCTTATGATATATAAACACTCAAAAAACTAGCACTATTAGGTAACTACCTCAACATAAAAAAGACAATATTCTGAAAAGCTTAGCTGAGCTAACACATTTAATGGTAAAAGACTGAGAGCTTTCCCTTTAAGATCAGGAATTAGACAAGTGTGTGTATTTTCATTACTTTCATTTAACAAAGTACTAGAAATCCTAGCCAGAGCAATTAGGCAAAAAATAGAAATAAAGAGTGTCCAAATTAGAAAGAAAGTAGAAAAATTATCTCTGTTCACAAATAATATGATTTTGTATGTAGAAAACCCTAAAGATTCCACACACAAAAATATTAGCATATGTATTTAGCAAGGTTAAAGGATACAAAATCAACACACAAAAATCAGTTGCTTTTTTAATGCATCAACAATGAAAAATCTGAAATGGTAATTAAGAAAATTCCATTTGCAGTAGCATCAAAACAAGAACATACTTGGAAATCAACTTATCTAAGGGGTGAAAGACTTGTACACTGAAATCCAGATATTACTGAAAAAAATTAAAGAGAACACCAATAATGGAAAGATATCCTGTGCTCATGGATTCAAAGACTTAATATCGGTAAAATGTCAATACTACTCAAAACAATCTCCAGAATCCATGTGATCTCTATCAAAATCCCAGTGACTTTTTCACAGAATTAGGAAAATCCATCCTAAAATTCATACGGAATCCCAAGGAACCATAATGGCCAAAACAATCTTGAAAAAGAACAAAGTTAGAGGTTTCATACTTCTTGATTTTAAAGGTACAGTAACTAGTGTGGTACTGGCAAAGAGACATATTAAAATCTACTTATATCCTGTATGTAATAATTCAATATCAAAAGGTCTTGGGTATCTAATTTTGCTTTTATTGTATCTGCTAACATTGTCATACATAATGGTTTTCCTGTGTGTTTTGAAATTTTGACCTGTGAAGTCTTATTTGGGGTTTAATCTATAAGAATCCTGCAGAGCCTGAGTAAGGAGGCAAGCCTCCGTGGGGAATGTGCACTTGCTTTGGCCACATGTCCTGCGGTCCTCTCAAACAAGAACCACTTTAACTCCTCAGACTAGGGTTTCCTAGACATTCAGGTGGTCTAAAATTCAAACCCCAAACCCACACATGGGAAGGCCTTGATTACATTTTTTTTTTTCAGTCTGGAGCTTAGGCCCTGATAAGCAAGTGTCATTTTCATTTCTTCCAATTCCCCATCCTGAATGCTCTAAAACCTCATCTTGTAGCTACTATTCAACCATTAAAACGAAAGCCTGGTGATTATTAGAATTGACAGATGCTCCCTGGGAAGTCAGTGCTTCAGGAAGAACTTCAGGATGAACCACACAGGTTTGCAGCTCCCTCTTTGTTTTTGGCCCCTGGAGATTTCTCTAATATTCTTATCATTTCAGCTATGTGTTTAAAGATGTTTGTCATATTTAATCTAGCATTCCTAGGATTTTGTATTGGATGGATTTTCAGGGTATTTAACATATTACCGTGTGTTACTGTTATAATAAGAAAAAAATGAGTTTTTTTCTTCTTAAATGAAAATGAAAACATGGAGAAGTCTTAGATCAGGGTCCACTATTATAAGATCTTTATGTTATCCTATAAACTCCCATATTCACTTCTGTTAGGTCTTGTTTCCCAGGCTGCTTTAGAAGCAAGCTGTTTAAAATGCAATGGACATGGGCCCACAAGGACACTGCCACTGAAGGGTGAATGGTGGGGCAGATGGAAACTCCATCTTGGTTGGTGTCTAGACTTGAAAAAAGAAGACCCCCATGGACTACAATGAAGTATGGCAGATGTGAGAAGAGAAAAAAAACAAAACAAAACAAACAACAACAACAAAAACCCAGGCTGAGTCCTTAAGGTTTATAATCAGAAAATACAAGAAACTCATCAAAGGCTGACATGGGGCACAGGGACTCACAAGTTGAAAATACATAAATATTCAGGCAACAGGGGAAACTTCTCTAGCACCCCTAAATCAGGTTACTCTTACCTTGCCTATTTATCAAGTATATTTATCCAGGTCACCTCCAAGGTTTAGTAAGGACTACATTCTTGTCTGAATATTTGTTTTCTGATATCTTCAGGCAAGGAAACAACTCATGGAGAATTGAAGTAGTAGGCACTGAAGCCTGTTGTCTGTCCATCCCTCAGCCAGGACTGAACCTCAGGCTTGCTAGCTTTAGCTTCTGTCCCTTTGACTTCTCCTCTGTCCCCACAGCTCTCTTCTGCCATCACTGAGGAAATACGTTCATGATGTAACGTGACGTGACAAAAAACTTTCCAGAGGTGAGAGCATTTTGGAGGACAGTTGTGGACTTTCTGAGTGTCTCCCAGATTTTGAAGGGAGTAGTACAACTCTCTCTAAAAGAGGGACACAAATGCTGGGCATATGCAGGTCAGCATAACTTTTCTAAATTCATGAAATTAATTTGCTTTTAGGAAAATGAAAGGACAGAAAAATCAAAGCAAAAATTTCTTTAACCAAGGCTTTAGCAAACTATGGGTCATTGGCCAAATCTGGCTAGCCACTGGCTTTTATAAATAAAGTTTTATTGGAACACAACCACAGTCATTTGTTTATGTATTATCTATGGCTGCTTCATACTACAATGACAGAGAAGTTATAACAGAAACCATGTGACTTGGAAGCCTAAAATACATTTTTCACAGAAACCAGTTTGCTGCCCCCTGTCTAAATTCACTATTCAGGCTTCTTACCTAGTTACGATCCAATGTGGCCAAAGGTAATGAAGATGTCTCAAAGGAAGTTTCTTCAGTATTTTGCTAGAGACATCCCAGCCTTTATTTTTTCCTGGCCTCCACAGTATTGCCCTTTTCCTCACTATATCTGTAGATATGGTTTTCCCACTTTTAAAAGAGAATACATGTAGAACCCTCTTCACTGGATTACTGTGAGAATTAAAGGAGGGGGGTAAAGAGCTCCATGTAGCACTTGACACTTTGGAAACATTCAGTAAATGGTGGCTATGGATTCAAATCCATCCATTCATTTAGCACATATTTATTGAGCTTGTTATGAATTGAATTGTGTCCTCTTCTGAAATCCATATTTTGAATTATTAACCCCCATCCCTCAGAAGATGACCTTGGAGATAGGTATTTTTTTACAAGGGTAATCACACTAAAATGAGGTCATTAGGGTGGACCCTAATCTCATATGACTGGTGTCCTTATAAGAAGAAATGTAGATACAGACACTTATAAAGGGAAGACAATATGAAGACACAGGGAGAAAATGGCCATCTACAAGCCAAGGAGAGAGGCCTGGAGCAGCNCTTTCCCTTACAGCCCTCAGAAGGAACCAACCCTGCTAACGCTTTAATCTTGGACTTCTAGCTTTCAGAACTAGGAGACAATAAATTTCTATTGTTTGAGTGCTGTGGACTGAATATGTACCCCCAAATTCGGATGTTGAAACCCAGTCCCTAGTGTGATGGCATTTGGAGATAGGGTCTTTGGGAGATAATTAGATCCTAAGAGTAAAGCCTCCACGGTGGTATTAGTGCCCTTATAAGAAGAGACACAAAATAATTTGCTTCCTTTCTTTCTCCCTGCCACATGAGGACACAACAAGACGGTGTCTATCTGCAAACCAGGAAGAGGGTTCTCACCAGGAATTAAATCAATGGGCATCTTGATACTGGATTTTCCAGCCACCAGAGTTGTGAGAAATACATTTTGGTAATGTATGTCACCCAGTCTATGGTATTTTTGTTACAGCAGCCTGAAGGAAGACATTGGGCCACCTGGTCTTTGACACTTAAAGTTATAGCAGCCATAGAAAGTGAATATAGATTTCAGTACGAAAAACAGACAGACAGTTACAGTAAACGAAGAGGTGCTACTTTGGATTCGTAACTCTTCTCTTTGAGATATTTGTATTGTGACCTCAATAGCTACCAGAAGCAAACCATATGAAAATCTGGGGAAAACTCTTTCAAGCTGGTGAAATAAGTGCAAAGGCCCTGGGGCAGGAGTGAGCTTATTGTTACAGAGCCTACGTCTTCTACCTTTTTCTTACCTTGAACATGGATGATATAGATGTGATGTCTGGAACTTTAAAAACCATCTCAGGACCATGAGGTGGTAGGCATAAGATCAAACACCAACATACTAAGGATGGGAGAGAAAAAAAAAAAGAATCTGATTACTTCATGGAATCATTGAATAGCTACACCAATACCACCAACCGTCTACTCAGGATTTCTTGTTCTTTGAGGAAAATTAATCCCTTTTTGTTTAAGACATCATTAATTAGTTTTTCCATTACTTAGAGCCAAGAATTTTCTTAACAGACGTAACGTTGTACAATGTGGTAAGGATTACTAAACTTTGAAGGTTTTTAATCTGAGGAATGACAAAGTTCTGATTTAAGTTTTTAAAAGAACATTCTGTGAAATGAAGAATTGTAGAAAACATTGTCATGGAATTCAGAAATAGATTGCTTAAGGCTTTGTATGCTATGATGAGCCCAAATTTTATTCTAAATATAACAGGAAGCTATTATAAGAAATGCCAAAACTTCTTTGTATTTTTTAGAGGATCTCTTTGGTTGTAGAGTTAGGAGGTCAATTAAAAGGTAATTACAGTAGCCAGGAAAAATATGATGGTGATTGACAAGGGTGATATCAGTAAAGATGGATAAAATTGGAGGGAAAGAACACTACTACTAGAAGGAGAGAAACCTGTTAGCTATAATAATCATCAGGGGGAAGGATAAGGTAGCCCAATGGACTGGGAAACATTTGGGTTGTAGTCTTGAATGGACTTGCTGATGAATTGAACATGCGATGAAGAGAGGGCAAGACAGGAGTTAAGAACATTTTTTGCCTGAGCAATACGCGGATGGAGATGATATTGTTTAGGAGAGGTAGGTATAAAATTAAGAGTTCTGTTTTCATCACATATAAGTTTCAGATTTTAATATGGAGGAGGAGAGGGCTCAGAAGGAACTATCATGAGAAAGGAAAGCTACAATTGTGTGTTACCGTGGAAAGCAAGAGAAATGTTTCAGGCAGGAGGCAGGGGTCATCCATTTCAAATGCTGACAGGTCAAGAAAGGGAAAAAAAGAGGAAATTTGGATTTGTCAAAGTGATAAACCTTGAAAACACAGTTTCAGTGGATTTAATGTCAGAAGTCCCATTCAAGTCGGGTGTAAAAATCATTAGCCATAAAAAGGAAGAGACGGTGATCACAAACAATTATAATGGGGGGAGCTGGGCAAAACACCTGTACTTCCCTGGAGGACTACATTCTTTCCACTGGCTTTTTTTTTTTTTTAAGGTTTTTTCCCTGCTGTTTCCCTTTGCGCTACGTGGTCCTCCGTGGTAGGGTCCAAAGCCCAGTGAGAAGCGGTCTGGGAGCCGTGGGTGTGGTGGCCCAGGACAAGGAACACACACTGTTCTTCCTCTTGCTGCTTTTCTAATTGCACACCAGCGCTGAACGTTATCTGATCACAGTCAAAAATTCGGAATTTTCTGACTCTATTGTATGTCAAATCTTCAGCCTAGCATCACCTTCGTTTCATTCTTTAATTTACTTAGTTTCTCAAAAGCAGCAGAGAACGAGTTGTATTTGTGTCAGTTTATTTTAATGTATAATGAGTGATTCAAATGATTGCACATCGCACATTCAAATGTTGTTGAATGTGTAATCATTTAAATGAGCACAGGTGCCACGCTCCCGTGTGCGCCTGGAAAAACCACCCTCCGAGCTTCATGTGGAAAGATGATGATGTACTTGGCTGTACGAAGCTCGTATCTTAATTTCTTTTTAATTTTGTTCTTCCTCAACTGCTTTGTTTTTTCCAGCCAGTAAAACAGGCTGAGCCCTGGGAGTTGGCGGGTAGATATCTGGCCCACCAGCTAACCTGAAACCATTCTCAAACACACACGAAACAGCAAGCTTGCAACTGTACAGCAGATTTTTAACTTGGGGGGGGGTTGAAAATTCTTTAATCTGTGCACTTTAAAATGGCGTTTTCAGGAAGGTATGAAACCCTGGAAACAAGGATGAAGGAAATTAAATTATCCTCTCGGATGACGCTCCTGTGAGGTCGGAATAATGGCACTATAAGTTCTTTTATGTCACTCCTGACAGTTTCGTATCAATCCTCCCGGGCAAGCTAATGTAATCAGCTCTGGCACGTTCTACTGTCGTGCCGACTGCTATGGCCTTCCTAACAGGATTGCGTTATTTCGTAATTAACTTACCTTTTCTTTTCCAGATAGGAACTACACCTAGTAAAATGAAGGCGCCTGGAGTTTCTCTGAATACGCCCCTGAACTGTTCATACACACCCACCACTAAATCACAGTCGAAGCTCAGACGTAGGACACAATTCATTCTTACTCCCTAACCTGTTCCAGTCACTATGGGGAAGTCAGGGGTCTTTGTACGTGACCATCACTAAGTATCGTCACAGACATTCTTCACCACTAGTCACTCGTTCCACCTGAATATGTGTTAAGAATCAGCTGAGAAACCAGGGCTTCTGAAAATGAGGTATGTGGACCACTGTCACTGGACTCACCTGAAGGGCTTATTAAAAAGTATTGATTCCTGCTTGCTACCCCCAGAGATGATTGGAGGGAGCTGTGGCATCTGCATTTTTAATAGGCACTCCAAGGGTATGTATGCCCTCTCATGCTTAGAAGCCAATGAATTAAACTATTTTTCTATGAGCTGTTTTTCGTATAGTTACCACTTGCTTGCCATTTAGACATTTCCAGTGTGTGTGTGTGTGTGTGTGTGTGAGTAATACTGGATCCTATGACATCACAATTAGGATGGGTCACTAGGTGCCCAGCCAACACCCTCTTTCTTGGCAATGCTGCTTTTGTAGACTCTGAAAAAGTAAGTCATGCATTTAGTGGTCATGGTGCCATCACACTCATCAAAACTGATTAGACATGGGCTGGACAGCTGACCCAAGCGGAGTCAATTAGAGCCTGTGTCTTAATTTAAACTGAGATCGCAGACTGTAGTAATTAGTGGTACTCCCTGGAACTGGAGAGTCACGTAGACCCTCAAGGCTGGGACTTTGGGAACTGCGTAGATGAGCACACTCAGAGAACCCGATCACAGTAAAAAGCAGAGGGTAAAGCAGCTGTCTCAAAAGAGGTAGAAATGAAATACACTGTGGAAAGAGAGAGGAGCAAAGCACGGGCAAGAGAGAGAGGACCAAGAATGGCAATCCTGGTTCCTGAAGACTTCCCAGCTTATAATTCCGACCTCTCACAATATTCAGCTCTACTTCCAGTTCTTCCATTCCACTTACTTAACCTGATGTTTGTTGGCTGCTCTTTAACCAAATAGCCCCCTGAATTCAACAGGGAGTTTTTGCTTTTCAGTATCCGTGATGAACTAAAAGTTCCTAGTCTATTACCAGGACCTTCCTGCTAAATTAGTAAAAAAAAAACAAAAAACAAAAACAACAAAAAAAAAAACAACCAAACAAAAAAGCAAAGTAAACTCTCCTGTTTTTCCCCTTGGAAACTGCTCTTTTATGCTGCTAGGCAGAGTACAATTAAAGGCACAAAGCAGAATGTTGAATACGTGGGTTGCAAGGCCACTAGCCAGAGTAGCTGTCTTTCGTTGTTCCCAGCCCTGCCTTTGGAAAAGTTGAGGGAAAAGCTGGCAGGAAAAAGTCCAGTTGCCTTCAAGGGTCATCTATCTGCTTCTAAGCCAACAAACACATCCATATCTTGAAACCCTGTAGCTGAGATCAACTAAAAACAAACCAAAAAGAAAAAAAGAAAAAAGAAGCCCCACAAAACTCTGAAATCTTTGCTTAAAAAATAAACAAAGGGAAAAAGCTGCCAACGTTGACAGCGGCCAACACCTGGCTGGCTGGCTTGCTAATGCAGGGCTGGGAACTCAGGCTTCTGTCCACTTACTGTGTTCATTAAGCAGAGAAGAGTTTTCATTTCCCCTCCAGAAGCAGACTCCGGCGATTGGTAGAAAGGTCTGAGAAGAGTGGCACTCTGCTCTCCCCCATCCACTCTGCTTTTATTCCCCTCTTCCAGTCCTCACTCCACTCCCCTGGCAGCTGTTCCAGAAAAGGGAGCTGGGAGCAGGAGGGCCCCAGGCTGGTCTGTGTAAGAACAGGCTGTGCCAGGTTTTCGGCTGCAATTAATTTTCCAGATAAGCTCTAAACCTCCGAAATGCATTTGAAATTGAAATGCTGATGCAGTCATCAACCACCACAGTACACAGCCATAAATCTTGAGTACAGATAGTTGTTCGTGGGTAATAATGAAGTACAATATACGTTTAATTAGTGTGAGATTTAGGAAATATGCAGCGTAATAAAACAATATTCTAATTAGGGTTGAGGAAACTTGTTTGAATACCATTTATGCAGTACCATCAACGGAGTTCTTATAAAATACACTGAAATCTGCTTCAAGAGCCCCCCCCCCCAAAAAAAAATCCAAACAGAAAAGACAAGATCTTAGGCTGTTGAATATTAGTCCCAGGGACAGCACCAGATTAAAACCAAATGCTTGGTGGAGGTGGAGTGATGAGCTGAGGGGAAAAAATGGAATCCCCACATGAAAGCCTCAGCTTGACTGTTAGTAAAAGTCCAGCCTGTCCTCACACCTTATTTTCCTGTGAATTTATGCTCTAACTTCCCTGATTTCCTGTTCAAAACCCATCATCTATTGCCTGGGAATGTCACCTGTAGCCACGTCCAAGGATGCTGTGATTGTTAATGAAGAGTTTCACGAGAGTCCCCGAATCCTGCCTGCAAAGGAGGCAGTAACATAAACCGTCTGTGAAAGAACAGCCTATGGGAGAAAAGCACTGGGTCAGGAAATTTAGATTCTAATCCCAGCCTTGACTGTAAAGTTCTGTGTGACCTTGAGAAAGTCAGTTAACACCTCTGTGGTTCAATCTACTTACGAAAACTGAGGCTAGCTGGGTTTCATCTGGGCAATATTTTATAGATATCAGATAATTTCTACATTATAATGAATGCAAGTAAAAAGTAATGGGAGAAAACAAAATTACATAGCCTCTTCCTCTCTGTATTCATATACATACACCCAGGCACATAGACACACACAGACATGCACATATAATAACTGGAAAAAACAAGTAGTTTTTTAGCTTATTGGATTGGTTTTTATCTTTTATTTTTTTCAAAGAGTTATTTATTTATTTATTTATTTACTTATTTATTTGACAGAGAGAGAGCGAGAGCAAGAGAGCACAAGCAGGGGGAGGAGCAGAGGGAGAGGGAGAAGCAGGGTCCCCACTGAGCAGGGAGTCTGACCCGGGCCTCGATCCTAGGATCCCGAGATCATGACCTGAGCCAAAGGCAGACACTTAACCAACTGAGCCACCCAGGTGCCCTGGTTTTTGTTTATCTTTTAAACGGATAATGTAAAGATTCTTTAAAGTCAGGGCACTTCGTATTTAGAAATAGTTTATTTTCTATTGTGAATCAGAAAATGCCCCATGATTTAAAAAGCCACTTTAAAAGGGTAAAAATAATTTTAATATCTGCTGAAGTAAAATGTAGATAATAGAAATTTTTTTGAAGCTGTTCTTTTGGAAAAATAGATCTACATAGATTTTAAATTGGATTCAAAAGATCAAGTATAAGGTTTTTGTGTGATTTGGGGCAAGTTGATTAACCCTTCTGTGGTTCTGTTTCCTCATTTGCAAAAACACTGCCTTACCAAGAAAGTGTTGAGGAATAACTTGGCCAGACTAACCTCATTTTTTTTTTCATTTAGAAATGTTATTAAATGAATGTAAATAATATTATAGAATTCATATCTGGTACAGTTCTTAAAAGCCACCTACTCTAAATCCTTTCTTTTATAGATAAATAAACTGAAGTTCAGAGAGATTAAGTGACTTGTCCAAGGTCACATAGGTGGCCAGGTCTTGCCGGTCCCTGTGTTTCTGCCCCATCACAGCTGCCTCATGGTGAAGGAGTTAATGCCCCACCAAACAATAATCAGAGGAGTCTATTCATAGCCACCTGGTATGATTTGTCTCCATTCTACAGTACTGCATATTTATAAAGATATTGCCAATCTTTTTTTAATATTGAAAATATATCCGGTGATATTACCATTATTTTGACAGTCAGCTAGAAACCCCCGAAAGAGAAATTAACAGCTTATCATTTTAGAACACCTCATAACACTATTAGGAGGAGTGATTTTGACATCTTTACATGATTAGGCGTGGTTTGTTGTAAACACTGCATTTGCTTAGCTAAAATCTATTTTATCCATCCTTGATGTCTGCAGAGAAGCCTCACCAATTTAAGATAAGTTCATGAAACAAGCAAAACAAAAACTGATGGCAAATACAGCGCTCTGGTGTAACACCTAATTAGTATGGGTTTCTTGTAGGGTATGTTTTGCTTGTCCTACCAGCCAAGGGGAAGGACCTTCGACTACAGGTTCATTTAATCCTCAGCTAATACTCGTCTTCTTCTAAATTTGATTTATCTACATTGGGTGAAGTTAATGGATTATAAAGGTGGTTTCCTAGCTTTTGGATTCATATGCCTTGAAAATTCTGCACCTACTCCTGCACTCCACCGAAATCAGGAACATAGATAAGATTCCTTTCAATTTCCCACTAAGAAAAAAAAAACCATAGTTAACCAACTATCACGTCATTTCGAAAAAGAAACAATTTAAACAAAAAAGAGATACTATCATATTCTCAAAATAAAGAAGTTTCCAAACTTAATACTCTGACTTTATAAAACACTAATGATTGTGTCACCTCCAGGTGATTCAATTAAACAGTGAGGATTCCATCACAGAAATCATCCAATAAAATGTATTTCAGATGTGTCATTGATTAAGAGAACTTAAATGTATTGGACAAAATGCATCTACATTATCTGTTTAACTTTCTAGTCCCTTAAACGGAGAGGTCGGTGAATTACCTGTGTTTAATATTTAAAAATGTCTGAGCTGCACCCCAGTCTTCTGGAGGTGAGTCAGAACCTCTACTATCCTTGGTGTAATCTTTTTTTTTTTTTTGGAAGATTTTATTTATTCATTAGAGGGAGAGAGCAACAGAGAGAGCAGAGTCGGGCAGAGGGAGAGGGAGAAGCAGGGAGCCCGACGTGGGACTCGATCCCAGGATTCTGAGATCATGACCCGAGCAGGCAGATGCTTAACCGATCGCGCCACCCAGGTGCCCCCCTTGGTGTGATCTTATTATGGAACGGCTGCAGTACAAGAAGCCAAGCAAAATCACTCAAGAACATTTGAAGTCTGTGTTGTGATATTCCATTGGGCCAGCCCAACATCAATAAGACAAGAAAATATGCTGTTCCTGCTCTTGTGGGAAGCATTGCAAAGTCAACACAGTAAGAGCATAGATGTCTCGTAATTCTATAACAAGGTATGAGATAAAGAATTGGAACATAATCCAATATACTTCGGCTATAATATCTTCAAATGTGCCATATTCACAAATAACGATGGTCTAACCTCATCATCCAAGCAAGTAGGCAAGATTTCTATTCTTCCAAATAACAATTTCCTTAGGAGTATTTCCAGAGAAACGTACACATGCTAGCAGTCCTACTGTTTGATTTCCATCCTACAAAGTAGGTGGTCTGTCATATTTTATACCAAGAACAAAGTTTGCTTTTTGTTTTTCCTTTTAATAATTTTAATGTTAAGTCCTTGTTAATATGCATTGTACCATCTTATCATTTAGACGAAAAACTTCTCAAGGGCGGACTTGTCATAGATCTGCTGTGTAGAACATAACAGCAATTTATGCACCTGTTTTACTTCATTGCCTAGGGCTGTGGTTCATTAAATTCGACTCTCAGAGAGTAGAGCCTGGGCACTGGTATTTTTTAAAATCACCTCCAGGTGATTCAAAAGTGTAGCCAGGGTTGAGAACCATTGGCCAGGGCCTTTGACCCATGCATGAATAAAAATACCACAAAGAAGTTGTACTCATGCCAAATCCCCTGTGCAAGAAAAAGCTACATAGCTAGTGTGCAAATAGGTAGGTTGTAAAATTTCCTCTGGGGCCCACTCAGACCAGAAGCACCACCTGGGAACCTGCGAGAAAGGCAGACTCTTGGGCCTCTCCGCAGACCAACTGAATCAGGAAACTTCACTTTAAAAAGATCCCAGGTGATTCATATTTATGTTGAAGTCTGAGAAGCAGTGCTAAAAATCCTAAATCCTAACTAGGCAAGACAAATCAGTCTCCCCGTAGAAAACTTTCTTCTTATCAGGTTCCTAAGATTCAAATCCAAGATTCATCATTAAGAATGTTGCAGGTGAATTAATTACTATAGTGATATATATATATATATGTTTATATATATATGTTTATATATATATGTTTATATATATATGTTTATATATGTTTATATATATATGTTTATATATATATATAGAGAGAGATACATATATATGTATGTGTGTGTAATGAAATACAGTATAGTGTAATGTAATATAACGTATAACATAATTTATCTTCCTTTCCAAATAAATTTATTTGCAGAGACAGAAACCTTAAATTGCGTTAGGAATAAAAAGAGCAGCATCAACTATCCATAACTGCCCTGTATTTCATCGCCTTTTTTTTTTTCACTGTAGTGGAAATAAAATAGATACAATCTGGTTCTTGGCTTCAGGCTACTTACCTAATAAGGGATACTGACAAGTAAATAATTAACCAGAACTTAATGCACTCTAAAATCCTAAACTAGAAGTATAGCAATGTGCTGGACAAACATTAACGTGCATGACAATCACCTGGAAGGTTTGTTCAACTACAGATTGTCCCCCCACCCATCCCAGCATTCCAGGTTTTCAGTGAGTCTATGGTGAGACCTAAGAATTTTCATATCAAACAGGTTGCTGCTTTGCTCCTGGTCAGGGACCATACTTTGGGAACCATTGGGCTATGGGAACAGAGTAAAAAGAACAGAATGCTAGGATTCTTCTGGATAGCAAAGGATGAGCCAAACATTAACAGGCAGGGAAGAAAGAAAAGTGCATTCCTGCTTGGCACCACAACCAGAGTGGGGCATATCTGAGCATCTGACATGCTGGGGAAGTCGGCTATGATAGGAGGTCAGAATACATGAACTGAAAGATAGATAAGACTAGAAAGATAGGTCGGGGCCAATTCATGGACGATCTAGGACAGCAGCAAAGGAGCTTAACGTTTATTCCGTGGGCACTGAGAAGTAATAGAGGGTATGTGAGGGTAAAAAAACATTTTTCTCGAGACATGATCCAAATTTTACTTTAAGATAGTACTCCAGGGAGCAGTGAGAAGGATGGTGTGGGGAAGCAAGAGAATAGAAGTCAGGAGGGCAGGGAAGAGGCTATCCCAATGATCAAGGAGAATGATCCATGAATAGGGCCTTTGCTAGAATACCTGGTGACCTCCACACTTCTGGGAAGCACTAGAAGAGCCTGTGATTAGATAGTGGCAGAGAAGGAGAGGCATTCATTTATTTAACACACATATATTGAACTCTTATTGTATTCCAAGCACTGTGCTAGGCACAGAGGAACAACAATGAAGGAGAAAAAGTTCTTACCCCCATGGAGCTCTTGGGCTAGCAGGGAAAACAGACAAGGCAATTAAGAAGATCAGCAAAGAAGAGACTATGGAGCAATATGTGTGTGATGTCAGAGCAGGGCTTAGGGACCAGTTGCCTCACCAGTCTGGGGAATGAAGGAAGGCTTCCTGGAGGAAAAGACACTTTTAAACCTAAATTCCTCGATGACCAAAATGCTTACCAAGGCCTACAAGACTCTACATAATCTGGGCCATTCCTTTATTTTCAGCTTACTCTAAGCCAATGTCTCTCTTACTCTTCATGTTCTAGAACTAGGTCCCCTTCAATTCTTTTTAGCCTCAGGACCTTTGTACATGCTTTCTCCTTGGCTTAGAATTTTCTTATCTCTCTTACCTAAAGAATAATTTTCATCCTATGACAGTCAGCTTAAATATTCTTCCCACAATGTTTTTCCCTGTGTTTCCAAGATGAGATGAATACCCCCATTTTATCCCTGAAATCTTCCTGCATTTCAGCTTATCACTTATCACAATAGCAATTATTTGAGGATTACTTGTTTAATGCTAGTATCCCTTCTTAGATTATAAGGTCTGTTGGACAGGATTATGTCTTTTCATTATCTGTATTCTGAACAAGTAACACAGTATCCGGAATATGATAAATATTTCATTCTGTAAACAAAAACCAAGAATTAAAGACTAAAAAGGAACAGTCGGGCAGAGGGAGTAAGAGAGTAAAGAATAGCAGGTGTGGAGACCCTGAGGTTGAACAGAACATTACTCAGTAAAGGAACTGAAAGGAGACCAGTATGGTTGGGTTCTAGGTAGACAGAGGTAAGAGATGGGCCTGAAGAGGCGGTCAATGGGAAGACACTTAAGGGTTCAAAACTAGGGAATCTCTCACCGGATCTATGTTTTTAAAAGTCTACTCTGGCTGCTTTATGGAGAGTAATTTCAGGGGAGCAAGAGTGAATAATGACATCTCTGGATGGCTCTTCCTGGAGTCCAAGTGCTAGTAACGTAGGGTATGGAGGTGGTGGTAGAAAGCAAAACATAAGGATACTCAGGCAAGATATTTAGGAGCTAGAACTGATGGAGGTCAGTGGTAAATTAAATGTGGGGATAAAGGAGAGGAAAGGCTGTCACAGTTGACATGTAGATTTTTGGCTTGTAGAGATTATCAGCACCTTTTACTAAAGGTGGGAACAGTGAAACCCCCCGGGTCATGTAGAGCTCCTCCCGGCAATGACAGAGTCCTTCTAAAAGCACAGATGCTGAGACTTCAGGGGCAAACCTAGAGCCAAACAACTTTAAAGACCATCAGAGGGACTTTAGAGATGAATCTAGAGACCAATCCAGAATATGTATATTCATATTATTTTTGTGTATATACATAGTATATATATATTATGTATATATATTCACATTGAACAAATAAACCCAATAAAAATTATTTGAAAAAACAGTTCTGCTGCTAAAAATGCCTGACCACCACTGCTGTGCCATGGTGCCAATGCCCCTACACCTCAGTATACTGGCAGGTGATTGACAATCCCAATCTGGTTAGTGCAGTGTATCAGTGTGATTATAGATTTCTTTTCTATATCCAGAAGTGGACATTTTTCTTCCAGATCTGAGGTTGGCAAAATTTTTCTGTAAAGGGCCAGACAGTAAATACTTTAGGCTTTGTAGATGATATGGTCTCTATGGCAACTATCCAACTTGGTCATTGTAGCTCAAAACCAGCTACAGAGTGTGTGTGAACAAATGAACATCGGCTCAGACTTTACATCTACAGCATTTGGCTCATAGACTGGAGTTTGTGGACTTCTAAACAAGGGACTTTTGCACAGAGACATGGAATCACAAAGGAGAGGTAAAGAAAAGCAAGCTTTCATGCCACGTCCTGGTCTCATGCAATCCAGTGAGGAAAAGGGGAGAAGATTCCCAGCCAAGAAGAGGAATGAAAGTTTCTCATGATCCCAGGCAGTTGTGAGGTCCTGAACCAGAAGTGAAGGGGAAATCATTCCATGTTGTCTGCTTGGGAGCAGCAGATCTCAGGGGCCTGAAAATGGAATGCCTCAGGCCACCAGGTGCAGTTCTGATTTATATTCTTATTCTTACTCAGGACCCAGGTACGTCAAGTGAGCCAGGCATAGTCACTCACCATTTCGTTTTAGACATAAAGTTAAATGTCAATGACATTCTTAGTTTTCAAGCATTAACTTTGGTACCTAAATTCTAACCACTGTATTATCAACAGGCTGGGTAAACTAGCCTCATATAAAAGACCTATAGGCTTCAGGGACAATATAAAAATTAAAGAAATGTAGTATCATTATGTGGCATTTGCTTAATGAACGGCAAGTTGTCTCTAAACTGATTTCCTTGGGCCTCCCAGGAAAACCTATAAACTCAAAAGGTTGTTCCACAGACTAAGAATATGTACATCATCAGAGCTGGAGGTACATATTACCATATATGCGCATCAATGCTTTTTTTAAGAAATAAATTATAATTGTATACACACACACACACACACACACACACACATAAGTGTTTACCTCCAAGTGTTTAACTTCTAGACTATGAACTGTGTGAGGCTAAGGATCTTACTCATCTCTGAATTATCAATATCTACTATAATTACTATCATATAGATGAGGCCTAATAAATGTGGTCTGAATGAGTTAATAAAAAGATCAAATATTATTAAAATTGTTAATGGGGGGGGGAAGCAATGTACGCTTTTGTTCCAAAATACAAAATCTTATCTTCAAACAGACACTGAGAAATACACTTCGTGCATGCACCACTCTGTCAGAATACTACTCGGGAGACTATGGAAGTCTGTGACAAAACAAAGGCATAGAGTTTCTTGCTTACTTATCTGAGAACCAAGAAGGATTTTCCTCATTGGATACCCCTGGGGAAACACTTCTGGATCTGCTTACTCAACAGCCATTCCCAGCCCACTTCTCTCTTGCCACCTTCTACAGCACAGGCTGAAAAATGTAAAGACTCAATTTCTCGGTCTCCTCTGTACCAAAGAAGGCCATGTGACCATACTATGGCCAGTGAGTTGTAACTTGAAGTCTCCCAGCACTTTTCTGATAAAGAGTCTGATAATTGGAACCAACTCTCCTCTTCTTTCTGCTTTGAATATGGAACAGCAGGAACCAATTCGCAACCATGAGGGTAAGGCCAGAAGAATGGCCACACGCCTTCTGGCATTACTGAGCTGCTGAACCCTTGCCTGAACCTTTCTACCTCTACATTTCCTATATGAGAAAAAGTAACTAAATATATTAAACTCTGGATAGACAATATTCTTTGTCTTGCAAATGAACATACTCCTAACTGATAAAAAACCTATTTTGCAAAATAAAAACTCTTAAGCACCACTTAAGTAATGTCCATATGTTAGAACTCAGTCACTAAATATTACCTTATTGCTTTCTGTTTAATTAAAAGTTATTTGAAGGTCCTTTTGAAACTTCTGGTCCCCCAGGTCTATAGCAATTTAAACCACTGCCATTCACTGCTCCTTTCGCACTTTTTTTGCACTCAATTCTGAGCACTAATCTCTCAAAGAAATCTTAGTTTCTTCTACTCAATTCTCTGAAGCACAAATACATTAATATTCTATCATTTGTTTCTCTCTTTAAAAATGTGGATTTCTTTTGTTCAAATTATGACATATTTCCAAAAAGATATAAGGTTACTTATATCAGAAGACTTATACAGAAAAGTGACATCAGCCAGACGGCAGACTAGAGTAGGGCAGACCCTACTCTCCCACAGAAACACCAAATATACAACAAGTTACAGACAAAAGTAGCTTTGTGAGAATTCTAGAAATCTGTTAAAAAGTTGTAGCAAACGAGTGAATAACTAATCAAGAAAGTCACACCCAAAAGGGTAGGAAATTTCAGGGTGTTTCTGCCAATCCTTGCCCCATTTCCTCCCCAGTGCACTGAGGCTGGAAAATGCCCATTTGCTGGTTTCTCCCTTGGAACAGAAAGAAAAAAGTGGAACTTGCTTGTAAAATTTTGACCTCTCTGGGGGATGCCTGGGGGACTAATTTCTGTCTCACCTTGCTAGGACACAGATTCGGATGGTGGCATAGTTTGGATATCAGGTTGGAAACCTCCATAAGCAATGTTGGGCACTGTGACACACGAGAGCTGCAGGAAGGCTGCAGACCTGTGGACACCTGGGTCAAGAGTTTATGGGCAGAGGAATACAACAGAAACCTATGTCCTTGAGAAGAAGAGCAGGGGTGAGACTCATAGGAAATTAAGACATCTAAAAGCAAACATGTATACAGAGAAATTGGGGGGAAAGCACACACACAGGACTAGGGATGACACATCCTCAGAAAAGGCTTAAGAGGATCTTGAGACTTCACACTAAACTAATTAATGAAGATTTACCCCTGCACAGACCCAATCCACAAAAACCTAGGGGCTGTTCTTTTCAAATGCCCAATTTTCAATTTTCAACAAAAGATCACAAAGCATACAAAGAAACAGGGAAACATGGCCAACTCAAAAGAAAAATAATACTCTGGAAACTGAAAATTACCATAGGCCTCAGACTTATCCCACAAAAACATTAAAATAAATGTCCTTAGAATGCCCAATGAGCTAAAGGAAAACATGACAGACAAACAACATCAGGAAAATGATAAAGGAACAAAATGAGAATATCAACAAAGAGAAATTACTGAAAAGAGCCAAACAAATTCTAGAGCTGAAAAACAGAATAACAGAATTGAAAAATTCAATAGAAATTTTTGACAGAAGACTTGAAAAGACAGAAGAAAGAATAAGCAACTTTGAAGGCAAGTCATTTGAAATGATCAAGTCTGAGGAGAAAAAAGAATGAGAAAAGTGAAGAGAAGCTAGGGTCTTATGGACACTGTCAGGTGGACCTACACTAAGACAGTGGTCAGAAGAACAAGAGAAAAAGTGGAGAACATATCTGAAGAAATAATATTTAGAAAGTCCCCAAATTTGAGGAATAACGTAGACACACAAATACAAAAATTTCAACAAACTCCAAATAGGGAAATCCAGAGACCCACACCAAGACTCATTATGATCAAACTGTTGAAAGTCAAAGGATTTTAAAAATATCAAAAGAAAAGCAACTCATCATGTAAAAATTTATCCTCAATAACATTATCAGTGGCTATCTCAGCAGGAACATTGCAGGCCAGAAGACAGTAGGGTGATACATTTAAACTGCTAAAAGAAAAAAAAACATTCACTGAGAATACCATCCTTGGAAAATGAGGGAGAAATTAAGACATTGCCAGATAAACAAAAACTGAAGTAGTTCATTACCACCAGACCTGTCCTACAAGAAATGCTAAAGGGAGTCCTTCAGATTGAAATGAATGGACACTAGATAGTTATTCAGAGCCATACAAAAAGGTCATTTTTTGATAAAAATAAATACATGGACATGGGTACCAGGGGTCTCAGTTGGTTGAGCATCTGACTCTTGATTTGGCTCAGGTCATGATCTCAGGGTCCTGGGATTGAGCCCCATGTCAGGCTCCATGCTCAGCACAGAGTCTGACTGAGATTCTTTCTCTCCTCGGCCTCTCCCCACACGTTCTCTCTCAAATAAATAAATAAAATCTTTAAAAAAAAATTTTAAATACATGGACAAATATAAATAATGTATATTGTATTTTTGATTCACAGCTCCACTTTTATTCTGTTATAGGATTTAAAGACAAAAGCTTAAAATATATTATAAATCTCTGTTAATGGGCACACAATATATAAAGATGTAATTGGTTATATCAATCAAAAACAAAGTCAAGTGCAGAGATATAAAGGAGTAGAGTTTTTGCATTTAACTGAACTTGAGTTAGTAAGAGTTTAAAATAAATTACTATAATTTTAGGATGTTTTATGTAATCCCTTTGGCAACCAGAAAAAATATCTATAGAACACAACACACACAAACACACACACACAAAGAGAAGAGAATCAAAATGTGTCACTACAAAAAGCCAACAAAATAAAAGGGAACATAAGTCAGACAGAGGAAGACAAAAACTATATTATTTCTCTTATATGTGGAATCTAAAAAAAAAAAAGTGAACAGACAAACAAACAAACAAAAAGCAAAAACAGACCCATAAACACAGAGAGCGGATGGTTGTCAGAGAGGAGGTGTGTAGGAGATGGGCAAATGGATGAAGGGGAGTGGGAAGTACAGGCTTCCAGTTATGGAAGGAATAATTCACAGGGATAAAAGGCCCAGCATAGGGAATTAGCCAACGGTATTCTAATAGCACTGCGACAGACAGTAACTATAGCATAATGTATAGACTTGTGCTAAATATAGCATAATGTGTAGACTTGTCAAATCACTATGGTATACATCTGAAATGAATGTAACATTGCATGTCAAGTATACTTTAATTAAAAAAAGAAAAATAATCATGACAATAAAATAATATCACTTAGAAAGAAAAGGAAAGCAGTTATGGAGGAAATGAGGGACATAAAGCTATAAGACATACAGAAAACAAATAACAAAAAGCCAATAGTCTTCCCAGATCAGTAATAATCTAAATGTAAATGGATTTAACTCCCCAATCAAAAGACATAGATTAGGAAAAAGAAATTTAAAAATAGGATTCAACTATATGCGGTTGACAAGAGACTCACTTCAGATTTAGGACATGCATAGGTTGAAAGTAAAGGGATAGAAAAAAATATTCCATATAAATGGTAACAAAAATTGGGCAGGGGTGGCTGTACTAGTATCAAAGACTTTAAGTCAAAACCTGTTATAAGACACAAAGATGGACATTGTATAATGATGAAAGTATCTATTTACCAAGGAATAAGTTATACAAATATATGCAACAGACATCAGAGCTCCTAAATATATGAAACAAACATTGACAAAATTGAAGGGTGAAACAGAAAGCTCTATAATAATAATAGGATACCAATAACACATTATCAATAATAGAACAACCACACGGAAGATCGATAATAGAGAACTCAAACAACATTATAGACCAATTAGACCTAACAGGCATATACAGAACACTCCACCCAATAGCAAGATACACACTTTTCTCAAGTGCACATGGAACATTCTCCAGATTAGACTATATATTGGGCCACAAAAATGTCTTAATAAATTTTAAAAGTTGATTATATAAATGATATTTCCAATTAAAATGCAGTGAAAATATACATTATTAGCAGAATGAAAACTGGAAAATGCAAGAATATTTTGAAATTAAACAACACACTTTTTTTTTTTTTAGAGAGAGTGGTAGAGGGCATGAGTAGAGAGGGGCAGAGGGATAGGGAAAGAGAGAATCTTAGGCAGACTCCATGTTCAGCACAGAGTCCAACACGGGGCTTGATCTCATGACCCTGAGGTCATGACTGGAGCTGACATCAAGAGTTGGACACTTAACGGACTGAGCCACTCAAGTACTCCTAAACAACACACTCTCAAACAACCATTGAGTCATAGAAGTTACAAAAAAATATAGAAAATTGAGGCAAGTGAAAATGAAAATATATTGAACTTAGGGATTCAGCAAAAGCAGTGCTAGGTGGGAAATTTGTAGTTGTAAATGCTAATTTTAAAAAAGAAGAAAGATCTCAAAATAACAACTTAACTTTACACCTTAAGGAACTGAAAAAGAACAAACCAAACACAAAGAGAGCAGAAGGAAGAAAATAATAAAGATTCAACAAGAGATAAACAAAATAGAGAATACAAAAGCTACAGAAAAATATTAGTGAAACCAACAATTGGTTCATTGAAAACGTAAACAAATTTGGCAAGCCTTTAGCTAGATTGACTATGAAAAAAAGAGAAGACTCAAATAAACTAAAATTATAAGTGAAGGGGATATTACAAGATTTTACAGAAATAAAAAGTATTACAATAGAGTACTATGAACAATTGTATACCAAGAAAATCCCACATGAAATGGACAAATTCCTAGAAACATGAAATGTACCAAGACTAAATCATAGACAGACAGAAAATCTGGACATAAAACTATAGAAGATTGAATCAATAATCAAAAACCTTCCAGTAAAGAAAAGTCCAGGACCAGAAAACTTCACTTGTGAAATCTACCAAATATTTAAGGAAGAATTAACACCAATTCTCCTCAAGCTCTTCCCCAAAGTTGAAGAGGAGGGAATACTTCCAAACTCATTTTATGATGCCAGCATTACACTGCTATCAAACCCCAACAAATACACTGCAAGACAAGAAAACTGCAGACCAATATCCCTGAGGAATCTTGCTGCTAAAATCCTCAAGAAAATACTGGCAGATAGAATACAACAGCACATAAAAGGATTATACATCATGATTAAGTGGGATTTATTCCTGGAATTCAAGGATGGTTCAGCATACAAATATCAAACAATGTAATACAACAGATAATGTAATACACATTAACAGAATGAAGGGCAAAAACAACAACAAAAAAACAAAAAGCCAAGGCCCCAAAACCATGATCATCTCAAATGATGCAGAAAAAGCACTGGACAAAATTTAACACCATTTCATGATATAAACACTCAACAAACTAGGAATAGAAGGTGATCGCCTCAACATAATAAAGGTCATATGTAAAAAGCCCACCGCTAACATCAGCGGTGAAAGACTGAGAGCTTTCCCTCTAAGATCAGGAATTAGACAAGGGACATATTTTCATCCTTTCATTCAACATAGTACTGAAAATCTCAACCAGCGCAATTAGTCAAGAAAAAGCAATGAAAGACATCCAAACTGGAAAGGAAGAAGTGAAATTATCTCTGTTCACAGACAGCATAATTTTATATGTAGAAAACCCTAAAAACTGCACGTGCATGCACACACACACACACACACACACACACACACACACACAATCTGATAGAATAAACTAATTTAGCAAATTCACAGTATACAAGATCAACATGTAAAAATCAGTTGCATTTCTATGCACTAATGAACAATTTAAAAAGAAATGAAGAAAACAATTCCATTTATGATGGCACCAAAAAGAATAAAATACTTAGGAATAAACTTACCAAGCAGGCAAAAGATATTTTGACTAAGATTTCCAAATGGCCAAGAATAGGAAAACATGCTCAACATCACTTATTGTTAGACAAATGTCAGTGAAAACCACAAGATACCACCTCACAACCCATTAGATGGTTACTGACAAAAAAATAAATAGTGTTGGTAAGGATATAGAGGTATTTGGAAACCTTGTACACTGTTGGTGGGAATCTAAAGTGGTTTAGCACTCTGGAAAACAGCATGGCAATCCCTCAAAAATTTAAAAAGAGATTTCCATATGATCCAACAATCCAGCTTCTCAGTATGTACCCAAATAAATTAAAAGCAGGGTCTTGGAGAGATATGTGTACACTCATGTTCACAGCAGCATTATTCATTATAGCTTAAAGGTTGAAGCAACCTGTTTCCATTAGATAAATGGATAAACAAAATGTAGCATATGCATACAATGGAATATTATTCAGCCTTAAAAAGGGAGGAAATTCTTATACCTGGTACCACATGCATGAAACTTGAAAATATTATAAGAAAAATAAGCCTGTCACAAAAGTACAAATACATATGAATCCATTTATATGTACTAGAATAGTCAAAATCATAGAGACTGAAAGTAGAATGGGGGTCACTAGGGACTGAGGGAAGAGGAAATGGGGAATTGTGTTTTTATGGGTATACAGTTGCAGTTTTTTAAGATGAAAAGAGTTCTTTAAATTGGTTGCAGAACAATGTGAATGTACTTAACATTACTGTATACTTAAAAATGGTTGCAACAGTAAATTTTATTTATATGTATTTTGCTACAATTAAAAATTTTTAAATTATATTAAAAGTTGATAAAGTAATTGACAACCAAGAACAAAAGAACAAAAATTCTGATATTCTATCATGTTAGTTAGCATGCTACAGTGCTTAATCATCAGAGCTTTCTGTTATTTGGAGCAAAAAGGGAAATGTAATAGCTTTCATAACTCTTTTACTGAAAGGGGGGGAACATGAGTTCTCTGAAAGAGGTATAGTTTTCCTTAGCATGAAATCGTGGTTCTTATTCCTTTGTAGATAGCCTCAGTTGTTTTGTTTTGTTTTGTTTTCACTGTTCACTTAGTATGTTGCAGATTTTTCTCTTTATCTTTGATACACAAAATTTTACTATGATGCATCTGTGTGGGTCTTTTTTTCGTTTATTTAGCTTCTGGTGGGCACTATAAATCTGAAGATTTATGTCTGGGGAATTTCCTTCCATTATTCTTTTGATTATTTCTCTCCTTGAGTCCTTGTGTTCTCCTCTTCTGCAGCTCCTGCTATTCTGCACCATCTACCATAATGGTGTTGGAGTTTCTGGAATTATTTTCCATGTCTCTCTATTTTTCTCTCACACTTTACCCTTTGCTTTATTATCTGGAAGAATTCCTTAATAATTTTCAATACTCACACTGTGTAATTAGTTCTGTAGTTATCTCACTCTATTTTCCTCTCTGTGGTTACTACTTCTATTTACTGCATGTTGACGAGGGCAGTTATGAGCAAAGATCTAAAAATCCATGTCCTCATGTCAGGTCACTGAAAGCATTTTCATATGTGATTTCAAGTGGTCTAGGCTGCAATCCTCTGAATTGTACTCAAGGCTTTGATAAAATCTTGTTAAAGAGGCAGCCTGGTCCAAGCTACTGCAATGGGGAATCAGGAATGCATAGAGAGAACTGCAGCAGCACCTAGAAGAAAGCCTATCTCAAGGCATTGAGAAGGGCCTGCAGAGAGCTAAGCAGAGGTCAGGGCCAGATGGCCAGCTAAGGTAACAACCAACCAGGATACATGGGTGGAACATGTAAGTGTGAGAGAGTATTCTCAGAGACACCTGAAAGAAAGAAATGGAATTTCCATAGGAAAGAGGATTCAGATTGCTGAAAGTTGGACATTAAAGGGAAATGAAATGTGAAACATTTGGATTACATAAACATCAAATAATAAATGACATAAAGATGAACTTGGAATTTTCTTGTTCTTGATAACTTCAAAAAAATTTAATAAAAAAACTAAATGTTTTCACAAGGAAATTCACACAATACCATTAGAAGAGAATAATATTCAAGATTCTTTGTATCTCCTTAAGAGACCAAAAACTTATTTCAGGAGCATAACGAGTAAGAGGTCCTGGCTGAGCACAGTAATGAACTATACTGGACAGGTGACTACCTTATATGGTACGAAATACTTTGAAACATTACATAAAATTTATATTAGTCAATAGATGCATATATCAATGAAACAACAGAGAACACAGAAATAACCCACATTAGGACACCAAACTAATTTTTGACAAAGGTGAAAAGGCAATGCAGCAGAGGACAGTCTTTTTAATCAATGGTACTGGGACAAATTGAATTGCACAGAGAGAATGAGCCTCAACCCATCTCATACTTTATGCAAAAATCAACTCAAAATTAATCACAGATTTAAATTTAAAATATAAACTATAAAACTTTTAGAAAATATCATAGGAGAAAGCTTTGGGACCTACAGCTTCATGATCTTTTTTAGACATAAGACCAAACGCATGACCCATAGAGGAAAAAAATCAACAAACTGAACTTAATCAAAATAAAAAACTTTTGCTATGTGAAAGAGCTTGTTAAGAAGCTGAAGAGACAAGCTAGAATGCAGGAGAAAATATTTGCAAACCACATAGGTGACAAATGATTTACATCTTAATGTAGAAGGAATTCTCAAAACTATGCTAAAAAAAATTATAAAATGGGCAAAAGACATGAAGAAACATTTCACTGTCCATGGATATATGGATAGAAAATAAGCACCTCAAAAGATTTTTGACATTACTAGCCATTTATGGAGGAAGTGAGCCTTAAGTCTGGCCTTAGATGAGTAGCATTTTATAAATAGGAATGGTGTAAAATATAAGCTCAAGAGTCCCTTTGCACCCCAACAACATTCTTTGATAATGTTTTCCTTTAAAATTTTCTGTAAGTTACATAGCCTTATGTCTAGTATAGTTTCACTTTTGTAAAAAAAAAAAAAAAGAAAAGAAAAGAATTATATACATATAATTGGGAAAATTTGAACCTAGGTTATTTGGTGTTATTTAAGAGTTAGTTATTTTAAATTTTTTAAGTATTGGGACACCTGAGTGGCTCAGTCAGTTGGGCATCTGCCTTCCGCTCAGGTCATGATCCCAGGGTCCTGGGATGGAGACCCACATCGGGCTCCCTGCTCAGTGGGGAGCCTGCTTCTTCCTCTCCCTCTGCCTGCCACTCTCCCTGCTTGTGCTCTCTCTTTCTGCCAAATAAATTTTAAAAATCTTTAAAAAATTTTTAAGTGTGGTAATAGTTTTAAAAATCCTTATCTCATAGAAACAAGTACTAAAGTATTTACTAATGAAATATTATGTCATATTTGCTTACAAATAATCTAGTGAGGAAATGAAGAAAGTGGGTGGAAGTATGGATGAAACAAGACTGATTATAAATTAAAAACACTTGAAGTTGAGTGATAAATATTGGTTCCATGTAATACTCTATTCATGTTTTAAATTTTTCATAATAAAGATTAAAGTAAATTAAAATATATTTACATATACATTTCTATGTGCATAGGAAAACAAAATCTAAATGATATATATCAAACTATTCACCCTGTTCTCCTCTGGAGTGGAGAATTGGAGTGAAATGAAAGAAAATTACTGTTTTTTATTTTATTCGCTTCAAGGTTTTTACAATGAACATACATATTTTTAATTAGAAAAAATGAAAAGTTAGAATGTAGAAGATTGCTCTTTTACATTGAATTCTTTTAATTAGCTGTTTATACATTATAGACATTTTTCAAATGTATAAAATTTTAAGGAGACTCAAATATTGCTAGAAATGTGTAGGAGGAGGAGCATGTAAAAAAATGTTGTGAACTAAACTTGAGAACCTTCTTATACACAACTTGATACAGATCTTATGGCTTTTAAAACAAATAAAATAACCCAGTTGCCTGGACTCATCCACTATATTTATATTTATTTCTTTAAGGCATCAGAATAATACAGGGCAAGTTACCAACTGAAAATTATTAAACAATGATCTAGAAGGGTAAATTTACCTTAGGCTCAGTTCTTGAATTTTGAGTCTTAGAAAAATACACTTATTCTATTCGTAGCCACTAGGGCTCAGTGTCCTCTTTAAAATGTAAAATTAATGCATTTTAGAAAACAAAATAATCACAAAAGTTAATTTAAATTAATGCCGAATAGAAAAGAGACTATCTTTGTGATAGTCTCTGATCTTAAAACAAAATTCCAGGAAAATTTTGAAAGATGGGGGTGGGTCCTCATTAAGACCCCTCTTTTATTTCCCTTTCTTCTGAGATGATGGAGGGGAATTTTGTTTGTATATTAAAAAGAAAACTATATTGCCCTGGAGATGGATTTAAATTTTTAGTCATTATTTGAATTTCTTTTAGAGTGTTTCCTATATTTTGATGGGCAAATTCATTAAGAAGAACTGAGTAGAGCTGAGCCTCCCATTGGATAACTATGGGTAAACTGAGGTATGGGTTTGGGGCTCTGCATTTGGATGCATGCCGCCATCTCTGTCCGTATTTCTAGGCAGCCTTTCAACGTAGAACTTCATATTTTTGATTTCCAAGGGACTTCAAGGTAAACTCAACTATCAGAGTACGCTTTACAGGACCTTCAAACAGTTCTGCTGCCCAGTGGAAACCTTTCGGTTCTCACAGTGAATCCATCATGTTAACAAGCTTAAAGATTGGTCACATCTATTAATAGTGCTGACAACCTTGTCGGGCAAATACCCCTTCCCCTGAAGCAGCATTTTAGGAAGAAGTAATTATGTTCCTCTTTTCATATTCTGAGCTGACCTAGAGAGAAGGGAACGTCTGCAAACACTTTCTCTGTGACAAGGAGGTGCTCGAGAGACAGCATCACCTCCACTTACGCCTGACTCTCCTCCCAATGGGAAGAGGTCTGGCTGAATAGATTGGACAGTTGTCGGGCCATGCTCTCTTCTCGGAGGCCTGCTAAAAGCCAGTGTACATGTGATGCATGCGCTCTCACTCTTAGGGCCCAAGAGTGCTCATCTGGTCTGTGGGCACAGCTAGCAGGGTCTGCCCCCGCCAAGGTCACCAGGTCTCCATTCTTTCTCAGCATGAAGCGTGGGGGTGTGCTTTGAAGGTCTGCTGTCTTCCATTGGGATGGGTGGTGAGAGCCCATAATCTACAGGCTGGCCCTGACCAGAAAGTCTTAATGATTTCATTAAATAAATTCATCCCCTCTGTCAATCCATCTTTTGTCTATTTATCAGCCAGTACCCTGGGGAATAAGGGGCAGGGAGGAGGTGAGTAAAAGGATGCATGCACAAAATCTCATCACAAACCCTCCAAAAGCACTCTATACAGGGAATCAAAACGTATCCTAGAAACTCGTATTGCCTTCACACATATAAATAGTTCCGCCATGTAGAATGTGCCCAGTTCTGGCATTATCCACGCAGATTCACAAGTGACACCATCCGGGCTTGCCTAGAGCAGAGCAGGTGCCTTCTTTTCCATGGGTGATGTGAGTAAATACGTACTTCTTTAGCTTTTTCTCACAGAGAAGGGTAAACTTACTGATACGTGTATAGCTTCAAGATTTTGAAGACTAATTCCATGAGAAAAGATTTTCAGAGGAAGGTTTTTAGTTTGGATTGTTTTTTTGTTTTTTAATTAACCCCCTCATCTCCTGACAGAATAATCTGTTTATAACAGAGAGCTGTAGCGTTCTACAATTAGGGTTGCCAGATTTAGTAAAAACAAAATAAAACAAGATGCCCAGCTAAATTTGAATTTGACTAAAAAATACTATACTCAGTATAAGTATGTCCTATGCAATATTTGATGGCATATACTTAATTCTGTGGGACATACTTCTACTAAGAATTGTTTGCGTTCACCTGAAATTCATATTTAACTGGGTGCCCTGTATTTTATTTATAGGATTATAAATAGGCAACCCTCTCTATTGTAGAAGACATTCACCATAGAAGCCAGAGGCCTTAAAAGCCCAGATATGTATTAAATAACTTTTTTTAAGATTTTATTTTATTTATTTGTCAGAGAGAGAGAAAGTCAGAGAGAGAGCACAAGCAGGGGGAGAGGCAGGCAGAGGGGAAAGCAGACTCCCCACTGAGCAGGGAGCCCGACCAGGGACTGGATCCCAGGACCCTGGGATTGTGATCTGAGCTGAAGACAGACACTTGACTGACTGAGCCACCCAGGCATCCCTAAATAACTTTTTCTTTATCATTAGGCAACTAATAATACTCTTTCCTTCTTTCCTTTCTTCGACAAATATTTTAGTAAGCATTGACTGCATGCCAGATACTGTTTTTGTGCTGGGATAAGAAAATAGGCAAGTCAAAGAAAAAATAAATATAAATGCTATTTTTAAATGATGAAGAAAATAAAATGGGTGACGGGATAAAGAACACCTGAGTGGAGCTGGCTATCTTAGCTCCAATGGTCAGGGAAGTCCCCTCGAAGAGGTACTATTTCAATTGGGTCAAAAGGAACAAGAAAGAGGCAGACATAAGAAGGTTTCATCAAAATAAGCTACAAGCAGAAGGAACCATAAATATAGGAACCAGGGTATATTAATTTCCTCTGGATGCTGGAACAAATCACCACAAACTTGGTGGTTTACAACAGAAATCTATTTTCTCACAGTTCTAGAGGCCAGAAGTCTGAAAACAAGGTGTTTGCAGGGCCACGCTCCCTCTGGAGGCGCTAGGAGAGAATCCACTCCCTGCCCCTCCCAGCTTCTGTGGGCTGCCAGAATTTCTTGGTTTTTGTCGGAATGGTTCCAATCTTCCAGACCAGCATCTTCAAAGCTTCTCCTGTGTGAGGGTCTGACTGATATCCCTCTGCCTCTTCTATATAAGGACACCTGTGATAGCATTTTGGTCCCATCTCCCAGGATAATCAATCTCCGCATCTCATGACATTTAATTTAATCACATCTGCAATCAATCAATCTATTGATCAATCATATCCTTTTTTTGCCATAGAAGGTAATGCCCACAGGTTCCAGGGATCAGGACATGGATATATCTTGTGGGTTGGTGGGGGAGAGGACAATGTTCTGCCTACCACAGTGGGAGGAGCTTGGCATGTCCTAACAGTGTGTGTGGCTGAAGCAGCATGCACCAAGGAGCGAGTGGAGGCATGAAGACTGAGAGGTAGACAGGGCCTGTGGGCCCAGGTAAGGGATCCAGGTTTGAGTTTAATGTCAATGGGCAGCAAGTGCAAGGTTTTAAACAGAAAGTGACAAAACTCACTTTTTAAAAGCATTTCTTGGGGTGCTTGGGTGGCTCATTCGGTTAAGCATTGGACTCCTGATTTTGGGTTAGGCCATGATCTCAGGGTCGTGAGACTGAGTGCCACGCTGGGCTCTGTGCTCAGCACAGAGCCTGCTTGGGATTCTGTCTCTCCCTCTGCCCCACCCACCGCGCTCTCTCTCTTAAATAAAATCTTTAACAAAATAAGAAAATAAAAGTGTTTCTCTGGTCACTTTGTGGAGGCTGGACAGTAATAGGGGCAAGAGTGAAAGGAAATGCACTTGTTAGACCTGTGGCTCTTACCAGAGAAAGGCAGGCAGAAGCATTCATAGCTTAGATTCAGGGAGAAGCAAGGGAGAGGAAGAGACAAGTTTGCACAGAGGGAATAGATTTTGGAAATAGAGTCATAAGTATTTACTGATGGGTTAGATAAGGGAGGAAAAGAAAGGAGAGTACCCTGGAGTTCTCCTAGGTTTGGGGCTAAATGTTAATGAGAAGCCAAGTGTTGACATTTGATGGAACTGGGTAAAAATCTCCAGTCTGCTCTAGGGAGAGGATTTCACACAAAGTCAAGGAAAGAGTAGGTTTTGTCTTGTCCTAAAACGCATTTGATAAAGTAAGCATGTTCTTCGGGAAAGAAATATTCTTTTTCCTCCATCCAAAATTGAGTCTTAACAAAGGCATCACACACTTCAGAGCAGGGTTAAAAAGAATGAGAGCAGCACTGTTACAAAGACTGATGACGACTTGATGTGCACCTGTTAAAGCTGCGAACCTCTAGCCTTCTGGGTCAGGTTCACTTGGCAGGCAGCATCCTTCATGTCCAGGGTGAAAAGTGGCTCAGCAACCAGGAAATCCTGTGTACAGTGATGTTTTCCACCACATGGTGTTCATCAATAAAGAGTGGATGGCAACAAATCAATGGCTGTGTTGCAAGTTGGGGAGAGATAAGAGTGATGGGGAGAACTCCTATCAGGTGTGGGAGTTAGTTCCTGTCTGTGTTCTGTCACCAAAGACCAGTCACCCATGAGCACTGCAAATCATTACAACCCTCTGGCCTCAGTTTCCTCAACCATAAGAGGTAAGAGTTGTTGAGAAGGTCAAATGAAATAATGAATGTGCTAGAAACAATGAAGACTGAACTATAACTTGTCTACATGATATCATATCATATATCAGACCATATTGAATTATATATTTTATCACATCTGATTCCTCCAGAACACCTTACACTTAATTATTGCCTTGCAATAATTTTTAAGTCAAATTAATTAAGTAAATATAACCAACATGGCCATAAACCAGGTAGATTTTTTGGCAAGTGCTGATGAATTGATCATTAGAGATTAGTACCATGGTTCCCTGACTCATATTCCTGTGTCTTTATCTGGAAAGAGAAAATGGCCAGCTCCAGCTGCCCTCAGTCTGATACAAAAGATTCCAGCCTAAAACATGATACATCGGGGTCATGCCAGCTCAAATATGTTGCAGGTGACTTCATTAAAATATCAAAATATAAATGAAGGTTACTTGTAGCCCAGTGTTAGGACTTGAAAAAGGAGTCATTATTTCCAAAGGCAAGTTGTTGGGTGGATCTGTCTGACTGAAAGAGTAAAAAGTTTTATTTGGTTAAAAAAAAGTTACATATGGTTCATGATGATTTTATTTGTGTAAAATAATTTAGTTTCAGGTTTCTATCAAGCAGATTTGAGGAGATAACTGTGACCAACTGGCAGCCATCAGCCACGTCTGTGGCTGCCCTGAGAACCCACGGGAGAGAAAGTAGTGGACTTCCATGCTCTTTCATATACAACATCATTTAAGAACAATAAAATACAAATGATAAACTATAACTGCAATTTGATTTTCTCCACAACCTGTCTCATTGACTAAGATTGTTCACAAAATTAAAAAGTTAGATTTATAATGTTCTAAAACATATGCTATCTAAATTCACTAATTCATGAATGAATCACCTTTTAAATATTGCCCATTTTATCTAAGAGCTATTGTCAGATCTTTTTACATTTCTTTTCCAAAGTCCAATCTCTATCTTCCTTTTTGTTTTCATATGGCCTTCTGTTTTGATAGAAAAGATGAAATGCCATATTTAATTTAAAATCAATATTTTCTGAGGCCGTGCTGCAGGCAGATCTAGACCTGGACTTATAGTACAGTCCAATACAGCATCCGCCCAAAATATATCTTCAAAAACAATTTATCATAACTATGGCTATAATAACAGGGTTTTTTTGCATGTGTGACTATTACACGTCAAAGTCCATCAATTTTATTAGCCAGGCCAGGATAGAATGTTATTGAAGAACTGATGAAGATATTTATAACTATAACTGATTGAAATAAATGGCAAAGCTCTGATTCAGTTTAATCTTCATGTAATTATACAACATAGGAAGCCTTTGGGTCATCTTGTCTATTTCCACGGTATTAAGGGTAACTGGACATTATCTGGTGTCCTTTGTATCTATTTTTAAAGTAAGGTAGATCAGGAAATATAAACAGAGAAGAGCAGTAACCAGAAGATTTTACTGTCAAGTAGCCTAGATTCACGGGAAGGTGCCCAGCCTGGTTCATAGACATCATCACACTGTACTTGACAAACCAGCACAGATTAAAAAAAAAAATTTACTCTGGTCATGAAACAATTATTTATCCACATATTCCCAGACCTTCAGAGATAATCTGAAAGGCCTTCATGATAATCATCCACTCTAAAAGAAAATGTAGCCTTACTTTTTACAGCTTTCATAAGAATCATGTTGGAAAGGAAACTCTTAAACTTTTGCTACATCTGGCAAATTCTGCCTGGGGACCCTCTAGAGTACTATCTGATAAATGTGGTATCTATGATGTCTGTGTCTATAGGTCTGTAAACCCTGAGGTCTTGATTCCACACATACTTGGCCACGACCAGAGGACATCATTATCTCTAACCTTATGAGTCAATTCACTTTTCCAGATGTATAAGGCAAGTGGTGCTTTTTACAGAAGTTTCTCATTTTCTAGAAGCTCAGCTCCTTATTTACATCAACATCCACGCAAGAGTAAATGGTCTTCCCCTCATCAATCCTGGGATGCCCCTGTTAAACTGCCATTTTCCCCAAAGATCTCTAACTCTTCAGAACTAACCCACCCACACCCCTCCCATGATTGTTCTTTCCCCGCTCGTCTACGTAGTCTTCAATCAGGTAGGGAAGACTCTCAAGCCAGTGCTTCTCAAACTTCAGTGTGCACCAAATCACCTGGAAAATTTGGACATTGCCATCAGAGATTCTGATTCATTAAGTCCAACTTTAGGTCTGAGAACGTACATTTCCATCAGGCTCACAAATCACATTGTGAGTAACCTGCTTTAAGTCACAATAGCATCTGAATTGCTGAGCTTCAAATTTCCATTCCCACAGTCACCACTTACTTTGCTACAGCAGAGGAGTCTTTCCTCCATCCATAATGATTCTCACCTCTTCTGGGTGTTGATGGTCTAATTTGCCATGACGCTGCCATTATTCATCACACCACTTGAATATTGTAGCTCTGTCTGCACTAGTGAATGGAAGCCTCACCCAAACTTTGATAGTTAGATACTTGAATTTCCATTGTTCCACAAGCCTCATGCAGGACAAGGTTAGTGTAGTTCTCCATCAACTATATCTCTGGAGGAACATGTCCTTTAGCTGCGGCTAGACTCAGTGATCACCTTGCTCAAACTTCCACCTGTACCATTTGCTATGGTCTAAATGTTTATGTCCCCCCAAAATTCGTATAGAACATAATATAAAAGAACCCCCCCCCCACAGAACTACCACCTACTGTCATGTAAGGATAGGACAAATATCTATGACCAGGAAGAGGGCTCTCACCCAACAACCATGCTGATCTTGAACTTCCAGCCTCTGGAACGGTGAGAAATACATTTCTGTTGTTTATAAGCTGCCAAGTTTATGGTATCTTATTATAGCAGCCAAAACAGACTAAGACATCATTATATCCTGTTTTACAC